>NC_079474.1:40332086-41582086 GCF_026230105.1 Diorhabda sublineata
ACTATTTGAACTCACTGGGAGCAAACAACAAAACTACTCTAATGTGTCTCACTGGAGTGCGCAGCAATGAACAAGCTGATTACCTGGGGAAGAAAGACGAGACAAGGTTGTTCATAGGACCACCATGTTTTATAGGTTTCCCAAAAGCCATCAAGTCATGGTCATATAAAAATGGGAAAACAAGAATAAACTAGAAATATGGAATAAGATCCCCAGGTCTGTAACAATCAAGAAGATTTCTATCTTATTATACCAACTATTTTCAAAAGGTTCTCCTCCTTCGTGAGTCTGAGGCTGCTCATAGACAAAGGCTACGGTACTTATATTTAATTTTCTTAAAGCAAGAAGAGGTAAGCTCCCTACTTAGGTAACAAGGTAGGCAAGGCTACTTGACTGGTACTGAGTACACATCAAATCAATAGATCAAAGTGATACCAAGGTAGATTAAAGGCCTTTACACTCTAGCTCATCTAATATACTTAACCTTCCAACATTTTAATGAATCAGTTTTTTCCATGAAAACACTGCTTTTCAACATAACTTTGTTACAATGAAGATTTTTTTAGAAAACTATGAAATCTTCAGACAATGATTTCTAGTTTTTTAAAATTCACTACATCTCACTTTTCCTAATAAAAAAATCCTTTTTGCATAAAATTTCTTTTCTAGGTCTTGGATATCGCCACATTCAGTATTTATTATTGTTTGCTGCTTGCACCATCGCCTATGGAATGAGAACAGTTCTAAATGTAGCCATAATAGCCATTTTAAGTAATGACAAAAAGGATAGGAATTATCCAGTAAGGCATTTTCGGCATTTTTATGAAACAATTTTGTTTTTTTATCCTATACGCTAATAAAAATATCTGTAAAACCTTTTGGAATTAGAATAATTCCAAAAATTCTTCCACCAAATCCAACTAAAGATGTGATTTTATCTCCATTAATCAATTCACCGTTATCTAAAAATTTCTTTAAAATAGATAGCGCTTGTCACCTTCGTACATTGATACATTTAAGCCTGCATCTTCATTTTTTTATTTTCTTAACAAGGGTTCAAAATAGGAGAGTCAACGAGAAAATTCGATTTAAATTTTATAAGTATTATAAAGATTCTTCAAGAAGCTATATATAAAAAGGTTTAACAATTAAGAATTTTAGGCATATAAAATGTATCAAATCTGAAGTTTGCGGCTAGAGTTTTTGAGATATGAATTGACCCAAAAGTCAACAGCTGTATCTTCATACGACGTTAGATAAAGATAAATGAGTCTAGATGGACTAGAAATCACATTTGATGTTTGTGTTTGCTAGATAAAGAAGACAGCTGAAAGGTTGTGGAATAGATCCAAAGAATGTTTAAACGTAATGTCCAAGGTTTAGTCCTTCATTGCATTATAATTCTTAAGTGATTCTGGTTTTCTTCTCCGTATCCTAGTTTGGTTTTGAATCAATCCAGCAGTCCGCGAATAACCAAAGAGATTTATGCAGTTTACAACAATGACGATTAAAAACTCTTGTACATAGTTATACGTACATACACTAAGACATAGACGCTATGTATCCCGTTTCAGTTTTTAATCATGAGTATACCACTTCTTCGGTTTGTTAATTTGGTTTATGTGCCTGATAATTGAACAGCTAAATCAGTGTAAAAAGTTTGTAGCTTTATTTCTTTGGAATTTTCTTTATTGCTATTCAAAAATTCTCATTTAATATCGTTGTTTATAGGTATACCCGAATTGGGCAAGTAAAAAGAACATAATGTTATCCTCTTTCTTTTGGGGATATATTTGTCTACAAATTGGAGCAGGTCAACTAGCGAAAAATTACGGTCCAAAATTATTTTTATTTGCGGCTATATTTATTACTTCATTATTTACATTACTGACACCATATATGGGCGCATTGATCGGATATGGCGGAATAATATTATGTAGAATCATACAAGGATTATCACAAGGATTTCTAGTTCCATCTATTCACAATTTACTTAGTCATTGGGCACCTGCTACTGAGAGAGCAACATGGGGTAGTGGCGTATATGCTGGTAGGTTGATTTTATATAAATAGGTATAAAAAAATTAAAATTAAATCTCGATTTTTATTATTTAGGTCAAGCATTAGGAAATGTACTAGCCATGCCCATAACAGGCTTAATATCCGATTCAAAATATGGGTGGCCAGCAGCATTTTACTTATACGGAGCGTTGGGAATATGTTGGAGTATTTTATGGATAATATTCGGGTCAGATAGTCCTGCAAAACATAAAAGTATATCATCAGATGAAAAACAATACATAGAATCTTCAATTGTGACAGAAAAAGATAGTCCTGTAAGTTTTGATATGATTCATAATTATATTAGAAAAAAGCACGAAACAGTTAAGTACAGGTCGACCAACATAGCTTTGCCTCTAATACAATAAACAGGGTTAGTGTGCGACAAAAACGGACCTCGCCCTTTCACCGGGAAGTACAATCGAAAGAAGAATTTTAGTCGAAACCGTTGATTGAATGCAGTACCTGAATCAACGTAGAAACAAATTTGGTATCGGTTGACGATAACGATAAAACAGTAGAAGATAGGAATTCTAATATCCTTATTTATTCGCAAGTAGAATATAATATGTTAATCACTAGAGAGTATTTATTGTAGATGGATTAATAGTCACAACATATAGTGATATCCTTTCTACCTGATTGAATGTTCTATATTGTAATCCTAGTCAAAATTCATTTAAATAAAAGTTGAGGATTAAAACATATCGGATTATGAGGATTATTAGGACAGTATTTGGGAAAATGGATAACCTTTAAATTGATGATTACTTAATGATTAAAGGATTATTTAACAATTTTTGAGAAGTTTTTGAGTTCAACTGCCTATAGATTATTATACGACTTTTCGCCCACTGTTTACACAATCTCAGTTTGGTCTTCATCAGGTAGTACTTCGATTCCGGATAGATTACTAGATTACAGTGTTGCTATCCTCATCATTTAAATCAATAAACAGATCATCTACGATAATGTCTATTATGGGTTCATTCGTCATGAAATCACCTTCAAATTTCTTCATTCTTTTGCTAAGAGATTTCCACTGCTCTGGGGAAAATTCTTTGATTCGATTGGATTCAAATCCGGATGATATGGTGGTAGTCACGGAATGATTTGCTGCTAGAGAAAGCAGATCTATTTCATACCGCTTATGTTTTGGCTTATAGTTATTTATGAGAGCATATAATTCAGGTTTCAGCATCGTTTTATTAAATGGAATATTTCTCTTTGAGAACCATCTCGACTTTTTTGGTCAATGTCGTTGGCATTTTGTCGATTTGTTTATTATGATAAGGTGCATTGTCGATAACCACAACGCTTTTTGTCGGCAAATTCGGAATCAACTGACATCCATTTCTTATAATTATCAAAATTCATCTCATTATGATAATCACCTGTATTGCAATTCGATTTCCATCTTATATAAGCATTAGGCACAAATCCATTTTCTCCACCTGCATGTATTATGATTAAACGTTGCCCTTTACTAACAGGTTTTTTCAAACCATCCGGTATTATCACTCCAGCCTTTTTGGTGCGTGTGTGTAGCATGAATATAAGTTTCATTCATGTAAATAATAGACACTCTTCTCTGTAGGTCGGCATTTTTTTTTAAGAATTCTATTCTCAGTAGTCGAATGGGCTGGCGCTCCATTAATATGTTTCTGTTCGTTTTCACCTTCCTCAATGGAAATCCAAGTTTATGAATGCTTTTTCTCAAAGATTCTTTGCATCCATATCGCAAATGATATTTCTATGAATTACTCTGAGTGTAGGAACTCTTTTTTCTGTGATATGGAAATTAAATATGCACCTACGTAAAATAGCCAAATCAGCATCATCCATTGTGAGGTTTTAATGTTTCACTCTCTTTTTATTTGGAATTGAAAACGTTTCCTGTTCACCTTTTTCTATTTTTTTCATCTCTGATTTAATGTTCCTTACGGTTCGTACGCATACACCTATAGCCTCTGTTACTCGTTCTTCGATGATAAAAAATAATTATTAGTAAATTTCGACTTATTTTTACCAATACTCCTTACCGTCGCAAGAGGAATCCTTATTTCCCCTGCCGTTGCTTCTGCCTGCATAAACCTTAAAACATTGTTGACAATTTTCTGCTTTGTCCACTCAAAACCTTGTTTTTCACTTTACTATTTCAAAGTAACTAACACAGAATTATGAACAACAGTTCACTAAATAATTTCTGTACTGACTGTACTAATCGATGTTGACTGCACGAGATCCTCGACATTAATGAGCTCTCGCCCCACTCCTCCGACTAGTCTACTGCGCATCCAATTTTCAGAGACTAAGCTATGCTGGTCGATCTGTACTTAAAAAGAAATCATTAATTTATTCAATTGTAAATCTCCCATTTTTTAGGACGTTCCAACTCCATGGAAATCAATATTTACCTCACTACCAATGATTTCATTGATTGTAGCACACTGTGGTCAAAATTGGGGATTCTGGACCTTACTAACTGAAATTCCAAGTTTCATGGAAAAAATATTGAAACAAAACATAACCTCGGTAAGAGTTAAATATATGATTATGTACGGATACATCATCGTTTTTTTTTTTCTATTCTTGCATTCAATTATATTTATGAACCACACTTCAAATTAATTTTTTGTTGCCAGTTTGTTAAACTATAAAATTAATTAACATTATGAATGGAAGCAATGGGTTTGAAAAATTTTAAAAAAGTATACTCTTTTTTAACGAGTTAGTCGATAGAGTTAGTATTAACAAACTTACAAAGCTTCCAATTCCAATTAGGTATTACGTCATCAGCGCCGATTATGTAGGAGTTTGTCGATAAAAATGGAGCAGGGTTTTCTTCGTGGTTCTTGAGACACCTTGCCCCAAATAGATTCTCTTGCAATGGCTACTTATTTTGCCACAAATAATGAGTGATTGCAGGATGAATCAGATGAACAGACAGATCGATAGAATGACATACTCATGGTAAGAAATCAAAAAGATTTTATGTGCACGGAACCTCTTAATTTTGAGATACCAAGTGTTGAAGTTTAAACAAATATATTACATTTAATGTAGAGCATAATTGACTTCGATTATGTTCGACTATGGTGTTCGAGTAAAAAAGTCTGATTTTCATCATAAAATAATTAAAATGAAATAGGGAAACTATATTTTTCTATACGTTTAAGTATCCCTAGAATTTATTAATTTAATTTATTGCCTGATAACTAGCAAAAGGTGTCAACCAACTTACATAAAAAATGAAATTTTATAAAAAAAGAATATATCTATATCACATTTTGACGATTTCATCATGAGAATTAAATCACAAGTAACACTTTAAGACTAATTATTGTTGCAATAATAGTTTTTAAATTTTGAAGATGCTATTGAAAAAATGAAAGTACCAGGCTTCGACATCCTGACAAAAAATACGTCGAATACAACACGACGCTATAGGATGGTAAAACAAAACGACGTTGTTGTAGATGCTGCTGTAGCTTGTCGGGCGAAACTCGATCGGCGCTGGTGACGTCAGCAGGCGAATGGCGCGTTGCAAGAATATATTACACTTTTAAAAATTTATATCAGCGCTATTATGAGTGCTAGAGGTGGAAGGTGGAAATAGACCATTAATTTTTAGATGTAGTAGATTTGCTGCTAATAATAAGGTGTGTTAGATATTATCATCTATCGCAAAAATCAAGAGAATTCGTTAAAAGAAATGGTCAATGGAAGAGAAAAAAATCCTGCAATTCTGTTTTTTTTCTTTTTCAGAATAGTTTGCTCTCTGCTTTACCATACTTTGTTATGTGGGTAATGACTTTTGTCTTCAGTCCTCTAGCTGATATGATAGTTGATAAAAAAATAGTCAGGCTTATTACTAGTAGGAAGATCTTTAATACAATTGGTAAGTTGACGTATATGTAAATTATTCTTCATTATTATAGTTTTGTTCATAACATACAGTGTATTTAGAAATTCTGAAATGAATATATGCCCCAATTAGAGTTGAAAAGTAATAAAAACTGAAAATATCAAAACATTTCATTTCCACTTTTGTATACTCATACTTATTCCACCAATTGACCTATGTTCGTCTACTGATATGTGATGTCATAGTTTTTATACTTACCACTTAAATTCAATTTTCATTAACATAAATATGGAAAATCATTTATCTGCCGATGATCTAAAAAAAATTTTATCAACAATTGGAATGCAAAAAATTGAATATCAAGAATCATTCGCATACCAGTGAGATATAGAAAAATCTACTCATAATTATTTTATTATTATAATTTGATTATCCTTTGGCAATAAATTACCAATAGTACCAACTAAAAAATTATGAATTATTTAAGCTATGTAAATAACTTTTTTCGTAAAAGGTATAAAAATGTTTTTCTTATAATGCTCCATGCATGGTACATCCCTAAATTACGGAGACAGAAAGGGGGTTGTCTTGAAGCACAAATGTCCAATAAAAAATTATAGGTATTGGGATATTTACTGTAGTCCAATCTGTATTTAATATAGTTTTTCAGAAATCAGGTAGATTTACTATCAGATGATTGCGGATCATAACCCAGAACGAGATTTTGACCAGACTTTTCGATCGTTGTTATCGGTGAAAATTTTAAAATTTAAAACTAAACCTACAAAAAACTGTTATTAGTTTAGTTTTGTTCGTTAATTTATAACTTTATTAACATTCGTTTATTAGCTCCGCCTCTATGTTAGTTTGTCAGCTTGTTAGTAACTCTTATTACTGTTAGTGTATCCCACCACTTCAATTGCGTTCGTAGGCCTCGACCGGCTTAATGCGTCAACCTCCGGATTAGCCGGTCGTGAGCTCAATTCCCGTTCAAGCTGAAAAAAAAATTTTTTGGCAAATTTTCTTTTTACATCGAAACAAATTTTACAACTATCTGCCCACTTTTGAAGATTTACTATAATACCTGCATCAATATTAATTCACAATTTAACATCTTAAATTTTCTGTTGTTGTTCGTGAAGAATTTTACATCCGTGTTCTGTAGGAGATTTACAATACTAATGACTAGATCTAGAAAAAAATTTATTTTCGACAATAAATCGAATTAAAAAATGAAAAATAAATATATTTAAGAAAAATTAAAAAGCACGCTTTTAAAACACATCAAACTAAAAAGTTAGAAATAAGTTGGAGCACTTTGTTCCATATTTCTCGTACATCGAGACCCCGATGCTTTTTTCACTCTACAAGTATTTTTCTTTCGGTGTTGTTTTAAGCTTATTTCAAAAATTTTTTTTTGTTTAATGTGCTTTAAATGCATGTTCTTTAGATTTTTTAAAATATATTTTTTAACCAAGTTATCAATAGTTTTAAAAATAATTATTATTTCTCAATATGGCATATTCTTAATTCTGCTTCTCATTACTACAACTACCAACTTTAAAAACAAGTAGAAGCAAATATCACTAGCACTAACCTAAACAAAAAGTTTCAACCAAGGACCTGATTAACTTTTCTAACGACATCAGCTTTTAGCATTTTTAGGTGGGACATTATCCTAGAGATTTCTAAGGACATAACAGATCTATCAAGAGGCCTATGTGTTCAACAATGTGACAATGACAACTATACATATTCAAAATATGCAAATATATAACTTTCTGTTGTATAACGAAGCGATTAATCTAATAAAAACTATTTGGAACAATTCGCTTAAATAACCCCGATTGAGGGACTTAGATCATAAATTCTGTCTATCTTTTGATATGTCCTCTATCTTTTTATTCCTAAAACCCAAAATTCAATATTTCTATTGCTTGTACTACCACAGCCAACAACCGCACCAAAAGCAGGAATTGTAACAATAAAAATGAAACACTGCAACTAATAATTTGTTGCAAAAACAAACAAACAATCCTATTATATGGCATTATATCATTCAGTGTCCGAAGGACAGTGAACGGGATTCGGGTTAACCTGATCATAGTTTCTAAAAAAAGGTTTGAGACATACAATTTCATTTATATTAATTTGCAGGATTAGGGTGTCCCGCGATAACTCTTTTAACCTTAATTTGGATCGATTCAAAATGGGGAACGATTGCCGTATTGGTGATTGCCATGGGTTTCAACGCTGCACAGTACAGCGGTTTCAATATTAACCACATAGATTTATCTCCAGTACACGCTGGTACTATGATGGCCATTACTAACAGCGCTGCAACCGTTTGTTCTATATTAGCACCACTAGCTGTTGATTTGTTTATATATATAAGTGGTTATGAAGAGGTAAGTAACAAATTTATCATAGTACTATGACGCTATGTAGACAATATTTAAAATATTACGCAGTGGTGTTTTCGAAAAATATATTCCTGGATTGGATAGATCATCTATCAGCTAATTGTGGATCCTCTCAGAACAGTTGCCGAACGCCTTTTATTTTTCATCTGTTTATAAACCTTTATTCAGTTGTGTGATATATTTGAGGTGTTTCAATAATTATTATATATATATATATATATATATATATATATGCTCAAAAAAATTAATCATATATAACTATATAAAGAGAATTAACAACTTAAAACGTATAAAAAACAAACGAAACAACCTGTCAACTAATATAATGTACACACCTGTATTAGGATATAAATGATCATATGACAAGGCCCAATTACTCCATCAAGTTTCCAAACGTAAGTAAACATTTAGATCAGGGCTTCTTAAACTGTGGGTCGCGACCCCCAGGGGGGTCGCGAGACTACTGAAAAAGGGTCGCAAAGATCTGATACTTTTCAATCATTATAAATAAAATTTTAAAATTAGTATACACACTACGTACAAATATAAATGCAAATAAAAATCATACAAAATACTATTGTAGTTTTATTATAACTATTTTTTGAAAAGAGTGGCAATGCAAAACTGTTACGTAGGGCCTATAAATGAAAATATGGAAGTAGCATTTAAAATAATAAATACAACTCGTTCCTCGATTTTCAACTGAACGTTTATTTGGAGGAGGGGGTCGTTTAAAATTTCCTAAGCATGAAGGGGGTCGCTATAAAAAAAAGTTTAAGAAGCCCTGATTTAGATCATGATCGGGTTAACTCGGTTAACTTAACTATTTGATTATTTAAGGTCACATAACTTATGACAGGAGCCCTGAGGGGCACACTTTGGTTAATTTGCATATAAAAGCATATAGTTCGATGTGCAATTGTAAAGTGTTTCGCTTCTATTATGATTGCCAAAAACAAAACTAACAAATCTGGTTGAACAATATGATCAAAATTAATCGGAAAGTCATATGAAGAGCTACTTGCACTTGTAAGCGGTGGTAATATGAAGAGAATTGAGGAAATTACTAGGGATCATTAAAAATGAATGATTAATAATAAGATATTTTTATTTACCCTGCACGCAATATGGCCAGTTAGCAAAACAACTTATCCAAACCAAGACCCTAAATTACGAGGTCTGGCTATTAAATAACTTGACTGGTTACGAAAAAGGGTTTTATTATAAAAATTATTCTACATTCGAATGCCCCCCTCAACATACTCCCCTCCCCAAGCCACACACCTTTCCATACGTTTTGTTCATTGATCGAAGAAGTTCTGGAAGTCTTCTTTGGCGAGCGCCTTTAGGAGACTTGCCGTTTATTGCTTTACCGCTTTCATCGACGTATATCGGGTCCCTTTTAAAGCAGATACTTTTCTAACCTTTAAAGGAAATCTGAGCAGATTTGGCACCAACCTCACACAGACTTTTGTCATGTGTAATTGCTCGTGTAAAATGTTTCTAACCGTTTCTTTATCGGCGTCTATAGCCTCGGCAATCATCTTGATTCTCATTCGACGATCTGCACGCACAATTTGGTCGATTTTTCATCACACATGTTTTTCGGCACGAGAAGAAAACACGTTCGTTTCAAACAGCTACTGCACAAATACTACAATAGTGACGAAAACGTGTTTTGCGACATGCATAGACAAAATATCTAGATACCCAACGTACTACTCGTTTTTTACTCCACCCGTCTATGGCGTCCTCTAGGCACTCAGTTATTTAATAGCCAGACCTTGTAAAATCTACAGTTACGAGACCAATTCAAAATTTCGAACCAACAAGGCGTTGCAGAGACAATAGTCGGCAACTGGTGTGTACAATTAATACTTTTAATATTGCGATGGAAAATGTAGATAATATTGTATCTATCGCATTTATATTTTTACACAAAATTGTTTTAGAAACTAATGTATTGAGCCATACGTTGCATATTTTTGTCAAGAATCTTTAAAGATCATTTTATTAAAAAAAATTTTTACCATGTCTTTTTGTACCATATAGTATTCATATAGTATTAATTAACTTTTTACTTCTTTAACTTTTTAATATGTTTTCTTGATTTTAAATCTTTTTTGACAGAAAATTATAGTTTCAAGAAAACTAACATTTCGACTTATTTCAGACATTATTAAAATTACAAGGGATATTTTATAACAGATTCCATAAATACTACAGTTTTCGTAAAACAATTGAGTGTTCTTGTACTTTTTAAACATAATATAACACATGTATCTACGTCTCTCAATTTTATGTTTAATTTATATGAAAATCGATGGATGCTTAATTTATTTTGTTATTATAGACAGACGTGGCTCTTTGGAACATTGTATTTTGTACTACTTCAACTTTTTACTTATTGGCAACAATTTTCTACATTTGCTTCGCTTCCGGAGACGTACAAAAATGGAACTTCAATGGTTCGACACCACCAACTCCGCCACAAGACGATGATATTAAAATAAAAGTTCTGCGAAAAATTTCAACGCTTTCTACAGCATGAAAATCGTGCAAATTGAAATGGTATTAACGAAAAAACAACCTTGAATTTTTGAAAGCATTAAAAAGGTTGCGAAGAAATGAATCACGTAACATAGAAAGCTTATTTTAAAGTTGAGTTTGCCTGTCTTTGAAAATATTTTTAATGCTAGTAAAGTTGCAAATTAAATCAATGAAAATTTATATAGAACCACACTCTAACTTATAAAATTATTTGTACTTCGAAATAGGCATTAGAAATATTATAGTAAGCTTTCAACATTAGATATTAATTTTTCATGAGTTCTTTATTTTAAAATAAATCAGCGTTTTTATTGACAAAATATATTTTTTGATAATACTGGGTATTGTCATTGTTTTTGATCTCTTATCTCTTTGTAAACGTTGTAATGGAGAGATGAGACACTGTTGTTAAATACCAAAGTCAATGTTGATGATGTTTAGGGATAAAAAAATTAATTCACAAATTTTTCAGCTAACCTTTTGTTATAAATAATGTTATTTATTTTGTTTACATTGTTTTTAGAATAAATATGTACATACTGATGTTTTTATACACTCTAATACCTGACCTTTAACCTCTCAATGCTGAGTAACAACTTTTTTATATATTATCTTGATCTTTATTCTTGAAAAACAAAATAAAATTCCATTATTTCATGTGATGCCCAGCCGTGACGAGTGTTGGCGTTCATCAAGGCAATTTTCATTCTGCAGCAGCCAGGCGAATGATGAGGGGAGGTTTTATTAAACCAAGCCAGGTTTGACTTCTTCCTGGACCTCTTTTTCCAAATATTTTCCCTTGCAGGATGCCATATCTGGATTCGTTTCGCATTATGTGGCCGAAGTACTGTAGTTCACGAGTTTATGTGGTTATCATTACTTTTATCATTCTTCAGGACTTCTTCATTTGTTACCCGGGCGCTCCAAGGGATCTTGAGTATTCGGCATGCTTCAAATTTTTTACTCATATCATCTTTTCAGCTCTTGGACTCAACTCCATAAGACAGAATTTCAGTTTTCTTATTTTTATTTTAAGAGAAAGATAATATGAGTCTCTCTAGATGGCACCCATTAGATTAAATGTGGATCTGGCTTTTTCGATGCGTGCTCTTATTTAGGTTGTTGATCGAATCCTCGTTTATAACAGTACCTAGGTATTTATATTTTTCGATTTATTGTATTGGAACCTGTATGTTATAGAGATAGCTTCCTCTTACTTATAATCAAGAGTTTTATTTATTTGCTGACTGAGACGGGTGAAACTATCCACCAGGCTTTGTAAATATTTTATATTACCAGCAAATACAATGGTGTCATTTGCATATCAGATGTTGTTTAGCCTGTATCCATTTAGCAGTATACCAGTATACCTACATAGTCTATTAAGCGCCCATACACATCGCAATTTAAGTTTTTGCATCTTTATATCGCAAGCTGCAACAGCATTTGTAAACCCAAACCGGTCAAAAGTTTTTTCCCACCGTATAGTTTGCATGATATAAAACAAATAAAAACAATTCGTCAAAATCAATTTTTAACAGGTTTCAGTCGCCCTTTTTACAAAACATCCTTAAATCCTCACCGAGCCTTCGACTCATCATTCTCTTCCACTCTTAATGCATCCAATTTTTATGTTCTATCGCCAAAGTGGATGCATATTTTTTCACGTTGTAGTCCACGGTACGGCGAGGTATTTTCAATTCATGGGCAATGGTGCCGATACTTTTGCCTATACTACGAAGACTTGTGATTATTACACAAGTTTCAACCGATAGTTCCATTTTGAGAAAGAAAACAATTAGTATACGAATTTCACAAAAAAATATCTTGGAGCAAAAAGTATAAATCACAGCACGTTCCTGCGTCTCACAGGGCTGACTGGGAATAAACTACAATCATAAACATGAAAAAATTTATTCACAGTTGAAGAATAATAACCAAATCAGCCGGTACTTGCAATTTTTAAGTTGTCGCACTTACCGATAAAATATAAACATGCGCTCGTATAAAGTAAACAAATGAAAGGACACTATTGATTTTGGTTTGTAAGAAATTCTTATGAAATTAATGAATGGATCATGGAATGAGCAAAAACTTTTCATCGGTAGTGTATGCTGTTAAACATCTTCGCAATCAGGGCTATCGTTTTGGTATCAACTAGTTTGAGGAACTCTCCTTGTACTTTTTCAGCGCCTGCTGCCTTGCCATTCTTTAGTTCCAATACTGCTGCTTGGACTGCTTGTTTTAGAATTTCTGGTCTTTCCATTACTACTTTGGTCCTCAAGTAGTTTTGCAACGTATGATTCCCAATGTATATTTTTGTCTTCTTTCATTCCTTATTGTCTTGTTCCATTCCTTGTTGCCTTCGTTTGTATCTTGTGTTTCTTTTATAAAGCTTCAATCTCCTCATACCTCTCTATTACTTCTTCCTCTTTGGCCTCTCTGATTTTCTTTCTTATTGCTATTTGTATTGTTTTATATATTTCCAGGTATTGTTTAACTTTTTTCTCTCTTCCCTCATAATGAAAATCTATTTTGTTATCCAGTATTTTACCTTGTTTGAATAACCTGCCTTGAAGTGTTTCTAGTTTTTGGACTATATCTCCGAGTTTCTCTTCATCATCTATTTCATCCTCATTCTTGCCTTTCCTGAAGAACCGATTGGAAAACTTGATACTCCAAAATCTAATTTGATAGTGATCATTACCATGAAGTGGTTCACTAGAACCGTTAAAAAATAATTAAATGGCTTCATATATAGGTATAATACATTTGAATAATTCTCTCATCTTATCTTTCACGTTACTGCAACATTATTATGTATCTGAGAGGAACGAATATTGGTGAATGAATTTATGAACCAATTTGGTGTGTCCTTGGAGTCCACAACGAAGAAATTTCAAGAGTTATGTATTCCAGGACATTTATGACAAACTGGGAATGAAGAAGACCAGAACAACCGCATTATATCCGCCATCAAATGGAATGATTGAGAAAAGAACCCTTGGAAGCATGCTGTCCAACGTAGTTTCCAGTCATCATTATCTATCCCTATTTGCAATAGCTTATCGATCTGCTAGCAGTGAGTCCACCGGTGAAAAACCTGTGAAAATCGTGTTTGGACATGAAATGAATTTTCCTTGTAGGCTATCGGGCTATCGGCCTGGAGATGATCTAGCAGGGGAAGATTATGTGATTCGATTGAGAAAGAGAATGAACGATGTACATGGATTGGTTCAATTTAATTTTCACGTTGCCAGCGACAGAATCAAAAAAAGGTTCGACGCGGAACCCAGAGAAGACGGTTCTGGGAATGTCCGTACTTAATGAAGAATCCTCAATGGAAAAATGAAAGTAGTCCACCAGAATCAACTAACACCGTTCGAAGAAGACCATGACCAGGAGGAGAGAATTAATCTATGCTAAATTTTGGCGGATGCGCTGAGTACTTTTTGTTTTCGTAAGACATGTTTACTAGTTTCTTGTGACCTATTTACTTTATTTTTGTGACTTTTCTATGGAGAAAACTTCTAAGAAGGCCTTTTTCCTTTTTTAAGTTGAATTAGAAATTTCCAGGAAACGAATAATGTAGAATATTATCATATAAAAACAAGCCTCTAGCAGCTGTAGGAGTCAGTAAGCAATTTGATATAAGTAAGTAAGTAATATACACCTTGTGTATAAATTCATATCACGGTTTAGTGATCAAAAACTGTTTAAATAAATAAGAACATTACAATATATCTGCCTGGAGACGCAAATTATCGGAGATATATTTTTAAAAGTGGATGAGTCTAAAATAAATATAATTAAAGATAACCATATTTGTGATTTGTTAATATTTTTTTAAATAGATTTATTATTAGAATTTACGAAAAACAACTTTCAATTCAACGCAGATTTATTGTTTAAGTTTTTATTAGTTAGTCAAATAGTAAAATTTCACAGAATACAGTTGGAAAATCAAAATGTAACAAATAAATAAAGTACTATAATGGTTTACATTCCTTTTAGAATTATCGCCCATAATTTGTCCTCAATTGGTAAGATGACGTTTTATGATTGTGTGCTTAAAATTGTCAAATATTTAAAACAGCTAATTTGGATAAAGGCACGTACGAGACCTAAAAAACATTCCTTTTCTAGTTAGTCGACTCAAATATACGAAACTCAAACTAAACGGGTCCTTAAATTCGTCGTAATTATCACTTCCTAAAACAAATTAATTTCAAATGGTCACCTTTTCTATCCCTTGTTCTGTTTCCTCTAATATTCGTCTTGAACCGAAATTTGAAGCGGTTTGTTATTACATTTTTGACGATCATCCAACCTACCAAAGACCTTGATAGGATTTCTGATATAGATTCGACCAAATATATAATACATTTTTTCTAACAATGTCATATAATTTAATTAAAAGGTGTATCGTTGAATTTTATCAATCTCTCAGTGTTTCATCGTTATACAAATAACTGCTTACCATATTCTGGAATGTTTTATGAGATACATATTCGTTTATAAGAAACTGGGAAATTGCTAAATCAGCAATTGAAAAACTATGTTTTTATTTACAACAAAACTGTTTATCTTCTTTATAAAAGTAAATTGTTCCTAACCATACCCCATTCAATATCATCAGCATGTGCTACTTGATAATAACTTACTACTTAATTCTGAAGCCTCTCTACCTTTTCAGGTGTAAGGCATTACGTGGGCTGCCTTTCCCACGGCAGTTTCCATTCTTCCTCATCCTGTGTCTTATTAAATTTTCTTCCACATTATTCCTCGGTTTTCCCCTAATATCCTAATTTCTTCTTCCCCGATTTTCCTTTCTTTTTTCTATACGTTCGTGCTTCACACAACATTCGTATTAATCGTTCTTCTATTTTGTTTTGAATTGGTTTTAAATTCAAATTTTTCCCTATAGTGTTATTCCTTATTTTGTTGTATCTTAGTTTATTATCTCTTTTTTTCAGATATCCCATATTTGTATTCTACTTTTTTGTTTCTGTGTGAGTGTTCATGTCTCTGATCCATATGTGTGGCTCCTTTTTATATATTTCTGTTTTTCTTTGTTTTATTATTTCCTTTTTGTCAAAAAACTGTATCCTTATTGCTGCTCCATTTCTCTCCTTCATCTTTTGTCCCAATCTTCCATCTTGTGTTCGTGTCATGTCAAGGTATTTGAAGCTTTTGACTTGCTCTATATTTGATTCTTCAATTTTATTATATGTATATTCTCCTTTCGGCTTATTATCATCGCCTTAGCTTTGTGCTCCTTTATTTTCATAATTATTATATATGTAGACTGTAGACTGTTATATATTGTATATTTTTAAGTTTGAGTCAATAACCTCATTCAACATCATGAGTTTCTGCTACTTGATAATTAATTACTCTAATTTACAGTACATCTGTTGTCCAATAAATGTTAGCTGTTGATGACTACATAAGATATGCTATTTACAAAAATATAATTAGATTTTCATCAGCAATAGCTTTTAAGTTTAAGCTAAATAGGTGTACAACAAAAAAAACACTTTACTAAAAAAATTAATCATTGAATTGCTGCTCTTCTGTGATATGTAAAATTTGGAAAATTATATATTCATATCTTAGAAACCCTTATAGCTCTCTACCATGACACGTGCATGCATACAATCTCCCTTCTATTCACTTATATCTATTCAATTTTCCTGTTCAGGTGAATACGCCCAGTTTATGCCCATATTTTTTAATTGTTGCAGGCCATCTACAAGGTCAATGTAATTTTTGGATTTTTTATTGCCGAGAAAATTCTGCATCACAGATACGAAAGTTGTCCAAGCTCCAACTCAGTCATAAAATTTCAAAATTAGTGGGCCATAAAAAAATACCGGATTCAATCGTTTCCATCGTGAGATGAGAAAGTTTTTGCAAATATAAGAAAAGTAGTTCTAGCTCTTTATCTAGTGATTTAACAAACTGTTTCATGATACCCAGTTTTATATGTTATAATAAAAGGATAATTTTTACACGAGGTACTAAAGAATTCTGGACTATATTTTTCTTTCCAGGCTCCATATCTCCTCTCAAGGACCAAAGACAGGAAAATATAGTGTAACCACTTTGTTGAGTTTTAAATGGACACAAATTTGCCACTTATGGTTATTGGTTATTGTATTTTGTTTTGTTCAAGACTAATTAAATGTTAGAATATTATTTCTTTAACTTTATACTATGGGCCATAGTGCAGTTTATTTCCATTATGTAATAAAATACATTTTAAACTACGTTTTGAACTGCTAGTGAATAAATGCTGGTCGTTTGGTTTCTATTGCTCCATGGCCATTTTTATCAACAAGTTTTTCAAAACTGAACAAAAGATAATATAGTTATCTTCAAAAAAATAACGCTGCAATTCTTCATCTCTTTTTAGTAAACTTTTCTGTTTTAGTCATGATGTTAACAATTCTGAAGCTAGAAAGATTTAAATCTCTTACAAGATCATCTAACTCATTTTGGGAAAAGCATTTTGGATCATTTGACATACCTTCAAAATCATCATTATTTTATGATGAACTCGGTCTTTATGTCTTGTTCTATGGGCTGAAATATATTTTAGCCACTAATAGTCAGATGAGCGCTGCACTGGACGTTTAATACAACTAGTACTACTGCTTGTTGCTCCAATATTAGTATTTAAACCGTTTTAAATGTTTCCCTACAAAAATAAAAATCTTCAAGATGGCTCCGTTGTTATCGCAAAATTTTTGTTGTTTCAAATTTAATGAAATTTCTTTTACTACTTATCCATAATCTTATATAATCCACACACGATTTATAAACACTACTGGGAACCAAATATTTATCAAAGTTTATCCAGAGTATCCCAAAATACTCAAACTTTCTAACTCTTATGTGATCATTTCAAAAACGTGGATTCAATTATTTTCAGAAAAATATTTTTGATTTTTATTAACTGAAAAAAAATTTCCTCCCCGGCGGGGAATCGAACCCCGGTCTCCCGCGTGACAGGCGGGGATACTGACCACTATACTACCGAGGAATATACTAAGATACTTTCAAAAGTATTATGGCTGATGTAGCAAACAATATTTAATATACTAAATATTTATAAAATAATTTTACGAATCATATGAGTATAATTTGTTTTTATGATAAATAAATGTGTCATCGTATTTTATCATAAATCGAGGGAATTTCATTTGGTGATGTCTTAGAATGGAAATTTCCGTGCATCACGTTTCGCTATGACTCTAGGTTGCGCAGCAAATATTGATTTCAGTTCTTTTGGAGCTGGACACACATCACTCAACATCCTTTGGATGTTTTTGGTATGAAATTTTGAAGGCAAATTAAAAATAGAAAAATTTTTTAATAAATCAAAAAAGTAGTTGCTTGCGTAGAGATGGTATCCAATATCTATGATCATCCAATGTCCATATTTGAAAGCCTATCGGATAGTTATGATTATGTTTGTAGGTTTGGTGTCTAAATCATTTAACTCGAACTAGTAGAAGTCTAGATACTTCTAAGTTAAAAAGATAGACCACCGTGTCTCCGTAGGAAATCACTTTTCAATCCCGATTAGATTTGTTCGAGAATTCTGATATAACTGCAAATTTTTGAAAAATCGTAAGCATAGAATTTGCGGCAAAATTTCAGAATAGTTTCTTTGGGTGGCCAAACATGAAAACACAAAAATTTGGACCGCTGCGATTGAAGGAGTGGATGTTATGGTTATGGTAACTTAAATAATTTTTTTTCTTTTATATATTGCAAGACGAATATCCCTATTCGTTATTTTTTCTGAACTAGGGAACAAGTGACAACAAGGGATTGCTCCCCGGTTATAGTTCCAGATCTAATTTCGAAATAGTTTTATGCTCTACACCTTTTATAATATATGCGTGAAGGAAATGAAATTCAAAAGAGGAAAAACTGTTTTGTCTCTTTTTTCAGTTTCCTCCTGAGTTTAAATTCATTCATCAAGTGACTACTGAGTAGGAACAGTAAAGTCAAAAAATTTATGCGTTGTTGAAAGTCGTTTGTGTATTTTCAAAATCTTTATTATGAGTATAATTATTATTTTAAAAAAAAATGACGGATATTTCTTAAGTTGATTAAATTTCAAGGAACATCATTCAAGTGATTAGATTTTGAATAATATAATCGATCCGATGAAGTATAGTGATAATAGATTTATCTCTTTTATTATGATATGTAATGGACACAAAAAAAGTATAAAACGAATTTTAATAAGACTACAAATACTTCTACGAATGTAGAAGGAGTTTTTGGTTTCAGTGTACTACAAGGTCTGGCTATTAAATAACGAGACTAGTTACGAAAAAGGGTATTATAAAAATATATTCTACATTCGAATGCTCTCCTTCAATATATTCCTCGCCATACACCTTTCCATGTGTTTTTTCCATTGATCGAAGCAGTGGTGGAAGTCTTCTTTGGTCAGCGCCTTTAGTAGCTCTGCCGTTTTTTGCTTTACCGCTTCCATTGACTCAAATCTGGTCTCTTTCAAAGCAGATCTTTTCGGATGCTCATTCGACGATCTGCACGCAAAATTTGGTCGATTTTGGTCACTGTTTCCGGAGTTGCAACAGTCACAGGGCGACTTGTACGCTGGTCATCTTCAGTGCTCTCTCGGCCCTCACTAAAGTGCTTACACCAGTCAAAACACGCGCACGAGATAGAGAATTGTCCGACAATTGTCCCCATAGGCCTCTTGCAGCAATTTGTAGCACTCAGTCGGAGTTTTTTTCAATTTAACGAGAAATTTGAGATTAATACGTTACTCTCGTTGTTCGTCACACATGGTTTTTGGCACGAGAAAAAAACAAGCTCGTTTTAAACCACTACGGCACAAATATTAAAATAGTGATGGAAACATGGACGAATAATAAAAGATGGACCTAGCATCATAACACACAATATGCGGAGAACGATGAAGCCAACTTAGGGACAGATTGTTTATGTTGTCCCGCACACATGACATTATTCGTACATAGGCGTAGCCTGCGAAGTGTATAAAATTAAATTTAAAAAAATAATTTAAACACATGAATGCAATATAGTTAGTTTGAACGAAAATTAAATATTTCGATATGTATTAAGGTAGTTTTAGAAATAATATCCTAGATTAAATGTACACGTAAAGTATCAATGCTAACAATATCTATTTTCTCATGGCAAATGGATAATATTGGATGTCTGACAATAATTTAATTTAAAATGAAAAGTAACAAATATTTGTAGGCCATTGTAATATGGAATAACAATGAACAAAATTGAAATACAAAGTTAGAAAGCAAACGTTACTGGTTTTTGAAGAAAACAGTTTTTTTTAGGTGTTGACGAATTCATGGAATTTTTTCTATTTTTTTATTCGTTTTGTAATGAATTCGCACCTTAAAGTACTTTTTTAAGATAAGCTTAATCAACTTAATTCCGTGATTTTCTATGGGATCTTCATCATATAGATGATCATTAAATTCATTTAAAATGGTACTAGGCAAGTTAGCTAGTGTTTCCGAAATTAAAATCAATTCCAAATTCTTTATATTTTGTTGAAAATATTGGTGGTTTTGTTGAAAAATCGAAAATATTTTTCTGCACACTGACATTCCTTAATTACTAAATATGAAGCATTTATTAAATGGAGAAACTATTTTTGCACTTGCAATGTAGATAAAAGTTTCTCTGATTCTAACAAGGATAAGCAGTGTTTGCAATTAATAATTTGTCTTAAATATTTTACAACAAATCCTGCAATATAACTAACTACATCTAAAACATAATCGGTCAAATTCCATGATTCCGAGTTTAAATACTGAAATTGTTCAATATTATTGTATTCTTACTAGGTCCTTGGCTACTACAATTCAATATGCCAGTAGAATCCAATCTAATAATATTCCCTGAATCTCCTGCTTTTACTTCTTGGTGAATTAGAAGTCTCTTAAAGGTATTTTCAAATTGACGTGCAGTAGGATTATTGTTGAATACACCTCTACTTCTAATAGCACCAAAAAACAGCTCCAAGTGGTCTTGTGAAAATTTATAAGTAAAGCAAATATTTAAAATATTTTGAACATTGGAATACGCAATATGAATTAACAACATTTTCCAAACAGACAATAGATACTTTTCAAATGTTGAATCAAAACACTGCCAAGAAGTGCCCGGTTTAATATCCAAATTTAACATAGCTTTTTGCTTGAGAACAATATTTTTTGAAAATAAGATAATTTTGTTATTAATTACTTAAATTAATACCTTTTACTGGAAGATATCTCATCAACTGTACTGTTATCTGATTGAAAGTATGGTAAAGGTATTACATTCTTTTTCAAAAAAATCTTCTAAGGATTTCCTTTCCATTGAAAATCGTCTGCTTTGAAATGAGAGCAACAAATATAAGCTTCTTTGGGTAAATCTTTTTCCTGTATTTTCAATACAGCTAGCCACTTTTGTCTTTGCTCTACATTCGTACGAAATCTACAATTTTATATTGTAAAAAGTTAATCGATTCATTAACAAATAAGGTTGAGTTACACTTTTTTACAAACAAAACACGATTTACCCATTGTCTTAGCACTAATATATCACTTAAACAATACCTAAGCACTCAAATATATTTCACTTCAACAAATCTACTCAAAATTCTTTCTCAATATTTAGTAAACAAAGGCAGCCATTTTACCGCAAACGAAACATGGTAGGTCCATTCTTTTTATTTATTCGTCCAAGGACGGTAACGTGTTTTGGGAAATGCCTAAATACCCAACGCATTACTCGTTTTTTACCCCACCAGTCTAGAGCGCCCTCAAGGCACGCATTCTCGTTATTTAATAGCCAGACCTCGTATCTGAAAAGTTTGGTAAATGCGCTGGTTAATAGTTGTTATTGTGACAGTTATTTCTTTCTTGTCTGGAAACATTTCCTAAGAATGCCTTTTTATTGTTATTAGATTAGTTTGTTATTAGAATATCCAGGAAATCGAAAGTTCTGGAAAATGATAATATTATATAAAGAGTATCTAGCAGGGGAGTTAGTTAGCAATTTGATGTCGTAGTAGATACATCGGGATAGTGAAAAGTAAACCAAACGATGTATTTAAATAAATGACAGTATAAGTTGTAAATAGTTTAGTGACAAGTGTTTAGTATAGAATGTGAGAGTTATTAATATTATAAACAAATATTATGTATAAATAGAAATATCTAGTAAAAAGCATGGATTTATGGAAATATTAAAAGTGGTACTGGAAAGTGATGGCCTTGACCCGGAAAATTTTGTATTCAAAAACGAGGCTTCCACCTTAACCCGGCCGATTTCTGCCATAGCTGAGAAGATTTCGACAATGAACAGCGATACGACATTTCTAATAAAATGAACGAGAATATTCTGACCATAAAGGCCGATATTTATAGTATGAAAAACTTTTACTAATATGAATGAGAAGATTTCGACCATGGAGGCCGATGTTTTTGGTATGGAGAACGATATTTCTTTCGATATTTTATCATTGGAAATTGACGCTGCCGCTGATGTCGAAAATAAAATTTCATCTCTAAAATGGATCTCGAGAATATAATGAATAAGGTAAGTAGGTTCAATCACTTAGTCATTAGTTTTAATAATGATCAGCATTAATTTAAGAACTGTACAGGAAAAGATGATATATACTTCATATAAATTCATTGAACAGACCCACGACAAACATTCATGAATAAATGAATGTTTACAAATACGTACTGATACTGATTATTTTTTACAAATACATATTTGAATAGTGGTCACTGACAGGATTAACAATATAAAATATTCCATATTAAACTTTTACTTATGCTCTTCCAGTAATTTTTTTTACAATTATTTTAGTTACTTTCTTAACGTGTGAAGATACCAGAATGGCATTTATCCAATAAAAAAAAAGAAAATTACATATTCGTAAATAAAATTTTTCATTTAATTAATAAAATTGCTAAATTATCACAGGGGTGCCAAACATTCGTACAAGAGATCAGAGGGAAGCTCTTTGGGTTGTTTTATTGGAGGAAATAAAGACAATTTCATGCGGAAATGTCTTATTTTGATTCCGAAAAAATTTTTAGGTGGTGTTTATAATGTAGCACTCGTTCACTGTGTGAGTAATATTTTCAAATCGATCAAACAAAATCTTGGCTTTTGTCGTGTTATGAGTAGTCGAGTGAGTATGCGCGGGGGCATGTATAGCTGCGCCTCTATTATTCTCTGTCGTTTGTCATATCACACTGAATTTATCGGTTCTCGTCCAATTACAGCTATCTTTTGCTTTGCTTTTATAAAATTTCTAATGTAAATTATACTGGCCGCATGATCGGATTTTTACAATTTTATACTACATTCACAAGAGTCCACAAACACAATGTGTTTCGTTTGACTTCTGTGAGCTTGTCGCCGATTCCGGCTACTATCGTTTTTTGACACGTACCTGATACGATTCCTATAGATTTTTAACATCCACCATCTTCTCTGCCGAGCTTTTCGCTTCATTTGTCCACATCTTCTATGTATGCCTGCACAATTTATATGTACGAACACATCTACTAATCTGTAAATAGCATCCAAGCGCTTGTAAAAATTTGTTGATTGTAGAGGTTTGCCAAGCTTTGGTAAACATGTAAATTTAGCGTTTAAAAATACGTCAAGTATAAGCCGACCAATCAATGTTCAATTGAAAAAAGAAAAAAATGGCATGAAATATAGTCAAATGGAGTGCAGCTAAGTACAATATTGCTGAGATAATTCAATGTTTAATACACTATTTTACACTCAAATGATAAATTAATTGATGTAAGCAACATAATTTTATGGATATTTTCCATTTGGAATCACAAAAATGTTATTCAATGTTTCTACTATATTTATTCTAAAGCTCCCTAAATACAGATTAATATTTCGAAAGATAAATGCGTTTATTTAAAACCTGATAATGTCAAAATGAAAATAAGGCCTTATTCGAATCTCTTAAGTAAATCAGTGGATTAACAGAGACTCCCTACCCACAGTGTTATTGTATTGATAAATAATTTATTAAACATATTATTTCTCCGCCATTGGATGAAATCACTTCACTTTCATTATCTAACTTAACATAATTATCTGAAGTTCATACTTCGACCTAACTAGTAGATTTTTGATTGAGTACTTATTCGAAAGTGATTACCAAAAAAATGGAAACTGAAGACTTTCCTAAGCAAATGCAATCTTTTCCGAAGCCAGGTAAACTTAGCAATCATTTCCTGTTATAGAAGTTTCACTATTACTTGAATCAGTAAAAAAATAAAGTTAAATAAAAAAAAAATAACAAAGGATTCTGCTGTCTCCAGCGGCGTCACGGTCTTAAAATATTGTGTTATATAATAATAGAATTTTAGATGGATAGATAGTTATAGAAATCATTCTTTTGTGAGTCAGGATATTAAAACAGTATTAAGAATTGAACATTTGTTGTAATACATTTACAATCGAATTATTGGAGCATAATTTTACAACTTATATATCTCTGCTAAAGTTTAAAAAATATAATCAAGTTTAAGGATCTAAGGTTTGAAGGACACTATTAGTAACTGACATGTTGACTAAGAGATTCGTTAAATATATTAAGGACCACTTGTTAAAAAATTTCACTGGTTTCAAAGAGGTTCGATTTACCTATATCATTTCTTCATTATATCCCTCACATTTTTATTCTGAAACTACTTTTTGAGATATTGCTATAGTCCATTTTATTGTCCACCCATAAAAATGATAATTTCACTCGGATTTCTTTTAATGCTTTCAACCGCGTTCTCAGGTTGTTACCAAACTTACTTTAATCATTTCATTCAACGTTCTGGAGACTATGCATTTTCTGTCTCTCTTTCACAGTGAAAAGTCTATTTCTTCCACGAAAAACGGAAAATTCTGGTCTATTACAATATATAGTTTCAAACTCTATCTTTTCCCAGTTATTTCTTAACCCTCATAGTTCATCACCAATTCAAACTTCCAAAGTAACTTTCATCTCTTGAAGAAGTAGACTTCTGTTGTTGATAGGTATCATTTTACCTTACCGACTTAGTATACAAACTTTATTGATTAGATTAGATTAGGTTTCCTGTTTTTCCTTTCGGTGTCTATGGCTTGTTCGTAGAATATGCATCACTAGCTTAATATCGTTGTCGTTTTTGAGGATCTCATGAAGTTTCTCAGACTTCTTAGCTAATATGGTTATGAATCTTCAGCTCAGCTTCAACTCTTTGTTAATGTGACATATTTTGAACCCACAGAAAAGCTCTGGTCCAAAATGTGGAGGTCGCTGCTCCTTTTTGACAAGGCTCCTCATTGCCTGGTAGCCACATTAGAATTTCTTTGTTTCGCTTAGCTACTTGTTTTTTTTTACTTTTTCACGCTACCTTGAACATGCACTCAATAGCTTCCAGAGCCTTCAAGACCGCTTGGCGATGGAATGTGTAACAACTCTATCTGAAAAATGCCCAATCCTCTTTGAGCTATGTTCGAACCATTTGTACTCGTATACCAAATAGACTCATTTGGAACTTGCGGAAGATCTTTATTGATCCTTGATTACAACGATGGGATGTCTGTGTCCATCAAGCTACGCATTTAGTCCGTTGGCAAGGCTTACTAGCTTCATCTATTCTAGAATTATTGGAGAAATTAAAAATCACAGTAGAAAAGAAGCATATCGAACATAATAATACTGAGGATGAAAAATAAATTGATAATATACGGAAACGAATGACTGCTTCAATTTTATACAAAATATTTGGATCAGACTGACAAGAGGGTTGATGAATCGAAAATAATAAGAAAAAACAGAAATTTAGACAACTCACTTAGATATTTCTCTTATTTTCAGCTAGTTTTTTTGGTATTAGGCATCTTCAATATGTTTTAATGTTTACTGGGGCCATAGTAGTCTACGGAATGCGGACTGTTCTGATAGTGGCAATTGTAGCTATGATAGAGGTATTTATGCAAAAATAATAATAATAAAAAGAGATTTCGTGTTCTTTATTTGTTATATAAAAATATACAACCTTCATTTGAATGATTAAGGGTTAATTATGTAGAAGGTATCAAATTGTAAGTGTATGGATATAATTCTAAAAGATATTATTGAATTAATTAAATGAAAATTAATAGGAATTTTTACTTTTTAAATTGTAATTTTTAGACGTATCCGGACTGGAAACCCCAAAAGAACATAATATTATCTTCATTTTCATGGGGTCATGTTTGGTTTCAAATAGGATCAGGTCAACTAGCCAAGAACTATGGACCCAAATATTTTCTTACAGCTGCCATAGCAATTTCTGCAACTTGTATATTAGTTATTCCTTGGTTCTCGTCAGAGTTTGGATATAAAAGTATAATAGCTATAAGAGCTTTAGAAGGAGCTTGTCATGGAGTTTTATTTCCTTCTGTTCATAATCTACTGAGTAAGTGGGCTCCGATTTCGGAGAGAGCGCAGTGGGGAAGTTTTGTATATGCAGGTGATAGTTTCATTTCTATTTCGATTATAAACTCTCTAATTAACAATTTAAAAATTAATTATGTAAATATTTACCAATGCTTTGGAACTTTTTTAACCTATATGTTAGTCAGTCTATTAGTGACCCATTACTTGAAAAAAACAATCAGGTTCAGTTAGAAAGTAACGACGCTTTAATTTTAGCAAAAAACAAGTACAAACCTAACGACTAAAATTCTATTTTTCTACGTAGTGCCCAAACAAATTGGAGCTCTTAAAGCTTTGAAACCCCTTGGTAAGGCATATTCGTTGCTTCTCGCCGATACCAAAGCACTGAGTTGCAAGTCAATGTCCAGAAATATAGTTGCTTTCATTTGATTACATTTACGCTGTTTATAAGCAATCTTGCACAAAATTTGTGGCACTCTAATTTTTATTTGACGGTCTTAAACAACATTCTCTGCGGAAAAGTGAGGTTAGAAATCAATCAATCAATGCTCGATTATTTACTGTTCCCTTCATTGTTTACATTGTTTGACAATTTTTAAACTGAATGGAACATTTTCTGGCGGAACTTTCGTTCATTTAATTACTTTTATTGGTTCTAGTTTCTTTTTAATAAAAACCATAGTATACTCTGATTAGTCCTCATATGCTTTAGGTGAAATATATACAGTATACACCTGATAATTTCAAAAAGATAAAATTTATCATAAATTAGCAATTCCATGAGAAATTTGAAAAATTCACTTTAGTGGACATTTTTGAATGTTGAATTCAATATTTTAACTATTTCCAGGTCAGGTTTTGGGAAATTGCTTAGCGATGCCAATAACTGGTTTTATTTCCGACTCAAAAGCAGGATGGCCCGTGGCGTTTTATTTTTATGGATTTTGTGGGTTACTATGGACTTTCTTGTGGTTTATTTTCGGATCCAACAGTCCCGATGTGGATACTAGAATCTCAGAAGCCGAGAAAATGTGGCTTAAATCTCAAACAATTGAGAAAAAAGTTGAGGTGGGTACGATTACAAGTCTTCGATATAACATATCATGAATCATAAATTACTGCTTGTAGTAATTCCGTCACAAGATAACATAAATGCTCAAAATGTCTTTTTTGTGTATCACAATATTTTTTTTCACAACATAAGCTAACGTTTTGTTACCTCCAAATAAGGGTTTGAATGTATTTTATGCAGCTTCAGAGGTCCTTCTCTATCAACTACTATCAATTATTTATTTAAATCTGCAACTCAAAAAAAAGGTCAAAACAGAAAATTTTTCGACTATTTTCTGGTAAGCTTTCGACAATTTGCTGGTAAGATGGTAAGCCCTCAAGATACGATCTCAATCAATATTTTACCGTTAAATAACTACACTTAACACCTGACAAAATGTATTACATAGTGAAAAAATAATACAGAACTAATTTCCAGAAGATATAATTCAAAAGTACAAATAATGATTATAACAAATTTAGTTAGAACATACATACAACATTCCTACGGTAGTTCTAACCATACGCTGTTTAGCTAATCAGCACATCAGCTGGATGTTTTGAAATGTTGTATAAACAAAAATGAATAAAGATCAATCTGCAATGGCAGTTTTTCTGGCAACGTAGTGGTACTTTTTGTTAACCTCGTGAAAAATAGATAGAAATATTTTCGATAGAAACACAACCAATTTAAAAAATAAGTGGGAATATTTAAATATTTGCTCTAGGAGGAATAACTTTTTTTTCTCGGCGCGTTGACAATATTGCGTTGACAATATGAAGTACATTCATAAAATTTAAAAATGTATTTACATGTACCGACTTTGATCTTGATCTTATACTGAGACTTGTGCGGTGCTACGTTTGGTCAGTGCTTCTTTACGGGATGGACCCTTAAGGTAAAAAAACATCAACATATTAGAGGCATTCGAAATGTGGGTATATCGTAGAATCCTGAAGATACCATGGACTGCCAAAGTGAGGAATGTCGGTAAATGCCATCTATAAAACGTGAAAAACTCGATCACTCTAGTTTAAACTGATGTTTGAGGTTTAAACTTCACTTATAAAATTGGGCCCTAGGGGTAAAAATAATTTCTATTGTTCAAAAAACCATAGACAAATGTAAAAACCGTCAGCTGGTCGTATTTACAGACTGATCTATCGGAAATATCCAGGCAGAATGATAATTAATTTTATAGAAAAATCGCACATGGCTAGCTTCGTTTTTATTCGTACTACCAGAAAATTTCTATTAAATTATTTAAACCCCTCAAAAAAGTATACTTCTGAAAGAATGATGTAGGCTTTTGATTAAATCAACCCGTAAATAGCTTCATTTGAATTTGTACCAGCTAATAATGGCTGGCTAATTTTCTATCTACATACCTCTATAAACTAAGAAAAATTTATTTTTAAAGGCGGATCATCTGCTCCAATAGTCGTATATTCTGCGTATGTATGGTAAAAATTCGTGATTCTAGCACAAAATTAATTCAATTTGAAAAAAAAATCCCACATGATTCGCTTTATTTTCATTTGTACTCCCTTTAAATTATCATTGACTAATTGTACCCTCAGGTAAAGTGGAGGAAACATAAACGTAACGTGCATTCAAAAAAATTATAATCCAGAAAAAATTGGGTTATAATAAATCATTATGCTACCAGAGTCTTTTTGATCAAAGGTAGAAAAGATAATATAATATGATTACGACACTACGAACTCGATCAGTTTTCGAACATTGAGATTATGAGTTAATTTGATCATAGTTTCCGAATAGTCCTTAAATGAAGTTTACAATTTCTGTCTTTTTTGGCGGAAATCATGAGCTGTCTCTTCAGTGACCGGCAGCATAAAAATGTTTTCCTTGTGACTACTTTCGTTGAAAAATATATATGTTTACAATTATATTTTATTTTACAGAGACCTCCAACTCCTTGGAAATCTATTTTTACTTCTGTACCTTTTATCGCTGTAATAATAACTCATTGTGGACAAAATTGGGGATTTTGGACACTATTAACAGAAATTCCAAGTTTCATGAAATCAGTTATGGGCTACAGCATTGCTAAAGTGAGTTAATTTTTCGTTATTTTCCTATCCCTCCAACCGCATATTATTAGTATATAAGGTAGGTATTATCTATAAGGAACAAGGTTGAATAGCTAACTTATTTGAATTTGGTGCCTTTGAACGACAGTATGCCCAATAAAATGAGTGAGCAGTAAAATTTTGTAACAAGATACCACGCAAATTCAAAATCTATATTTTATAACTTCTGATCTGATGATGTGGAAGAAAAGACGGGCAGTAAGGATCTACAAAACAACACTGAATTTATTGTTTGTTGGTACTCTTGGCGTATTTCCTTGGAAAATTAGAACTTTATTTGTATAAATTATGTGTATGGTAAAACCACATCTACGTGATTATGTTGCGAGAAATTGTATACTTGTATGAAACGCTTTTTGCAAAACCTGACAACCTACCATGCGTAATGTACGTACTTTAGGCACACTTCTTTAAAGTACGTAAAACTTCACTTTACGTACTAGTGTTAGTGTATAAGAATCCCATGAGGGAGGTCCCAGATTCAAGTCGCACTCATTACAATTTTCTCTTTCTACTTATATAGTCATAATTTTTAGGTGGTAATTATATAAATTTAATAAAACTAATTCGGTTTGTTAATTTGTTCTAATATTGATTAAAATCAAAATATTAATAAACAATATAATATATTTACAAGGAAAATTACCATGAAACTTCTGTATTTTGATAAAATTCTTGCTAGTAAAAAACATATTGTATGCAATTCGTGTGTAAAGACCTTTACATACTAGTTAAATAAATAACTATTAACTACAGAAAAATTAACACTGAAATCGCGCGGAAGAAATCAGTGTGGACGTGAAATTGAGATTCAGGATCTTCCTCACGTGGATCATCTTCTAATGATTAATGTTTAATTGTTGAAAATGATGAACACAACTCACCATAAAAAGCCTCCATTCTGTTTTTAATTTGTGTTCTACAGTCAAAAATTTTTTAAAAGCGCCAAACTCAATTTGAGAAATTTTTCAAAACAACTCAGGTACCGCACTATGTAGCTCTACTTGTTGCGAAATTATTTATAAATTTCATTTTTTAAGATTAGTGAGTGGGACTAAGATACCACAATGATTAAAATTCACATTTTTAACTCTAATTTATATGTTGTACTCCAATGTGGCATCACACACCGACTTATCCTATACAGGTGGTCCGTTGCAAAAAATTCGGGATTGAGTAGATGACGTGAAAATTATGCTGTGACATAAAAAATTTTCTCATACGACCGACCGTTTCTGAATTGCGAAATCAGAACGTATATTTAAGCATATTTTCAAAAATATATATTCGAACATCATGAATTTTTAATGGAAGATGTAGTATGTTTGATGGAATAAATAATTCTACACCACTGAAGGTCAGGGGTGCCTCTTGCCCAATGGTTAATAATCCGTAACTTTTACCTATACAATCTAACGATTTTTTAACAAAAAGGTACTAGTGCTCAACTCGATAACATTTATGGTTAAGGAGATATATTTTTAGATCGTAGTACATGTCAAGGAAACCGTTCGACATAAAGAGACGTTCTGAAGAAAATTATCATAAATTGCAATTATTCATTGAAAATACTTACTTAGGAGGTATTGAAACACAATCAAATATTTCTAATTGAGCTGCATACTGTCAAATATTATGTTACTTACATAAGTAAAAAATTGAAATGTAGAAAAATTTTGTTGGTTAGCCTTTAAATTATCAAATAAAACCAAAAAAAATATAATAAATATTCTATTGATCAATTCGTTCCTTGTATTTAACGGTATTGCATATCACAATCTTTTAAGATACCCCCAAAAGAATGAATCCATTGTATTTAATTCAGAGAAACGCGGTGGCGATGCAAATGGACCTCACCGACCAATCCACCTATTAAGAAAAATTTTTTTAAGATGATTTTTTACATCATTCACTAAGTGAGGAGGGGCTCCATCGTGCATGTCTCTGCGAATATTTGGAGGTATATTATTATTTTTTGTTAAGCAGCAGGCTAACCAACTAAATTCTTATACATTCCCATTGTTTCCTTATATAAATAACACGATGTTCAACTATACGCAATTCATTTTGAAATGTTTAAGTTTTATCGAATCGAGTAACACAACTAAAGGATGGACCCATTTTTAAAAATTCGTATTTATTAAAGTACAAATGCTAAATGAATAATTGTTATATCAATGAAAAAGGGAAGTTTCATCGTTTTCTTTATGTATTAAAAGTGTAGGCAGGCGGTGATGGTTCCAGAAGCGGCCACTAGAGTTCTCGCGTCAATAAGACGCCAGTCACTGCCAGTTGTGAGTGAGATGGCGACTGTGGAGCACAAGTTGTTATGTGTTATTGAGTTCGCAAGAAGTGAGTCGCAAATTTTAGGGCAGCGGGCATTTCGTACTGAATTTGGTATTAAACCACCAACCAGAAAAAGCATTACTCGTTGGTTTAATAAATTTAAAGAGATTGGAAGTGTGTGTAAAGGACAAAAACGTGCCGACCGCGTGTGTGAGAAGTTGATGTCAGATGGATAGAAGACAGTTTTGTTCGCAGCCCAAGTAAGTCTACCAATAGAGCTAGTAGAGAACTTGGAATACCCCAAACAAATGTATGGAAAGTTCTGAGATGGCGTTTGCTGTACAAGCCCTACCGTTTAGAACTCGTGCAGGCTCTCAACCCTAATGACAAAGAGAAGCGTCTCGAATTTTGCGGTAATGTACTAGAAATGATGGAGGATGACACATTTGTACAGCGTATCATTTTTAGTGATGAAGCAACTTTCGACCTCAGTGGAAATGTCAACAGACACAATGTTCGCATATGGGGTTTGCAAAATCCACATACAACATTGCAAAACGAAGTTGACTCACCAAAGATAAACGTGTTCTGTGCCTTATCACGTACAAAGGTTTATGGACGATTTTTTTGTGGAAAGAACTGTAACTGGAATAACGTACCTAGACATGTTGGAACAATGGCTATTCCCCCAAATTATGGAAGATTCTCAGGACTTCATTTTTCAACAGGATGGAGCTCCACCCCATTGGCACCTCGATGTACGAACGCTGGATTGATCGCAGGGGAAATGAAGACCTAGCTTTCCACTTCTGGCCACCGAGATCTCCTGATCTCACCCCATGTGACTATTTCTTATGGGGTTATGTTAAGCAAACTGTTTTCGTTGCGCCTCTACCAACAACTCTGATTGATCTGAGATACACTTGCTGGTGTGTGGGATGAGTTTGGCTACCGCGTAGATGTTTGCCGTGCAGCAGCTGGAGGCCACATTGAACACTTGTAATAAATTAAAAAAAACTTTGAAATTTCCTCTTTTCATTGGTATTAATTATTCATGTAGCATTTGTACTTTAACAAATACGAATTTTTAAAAAATGGGTCATTTAGAATAATTCTGTATATTGAATTTATTGTTTGATATTTTCCACTGATTGCTTATTGTATTGTTTAAATAGTTTGGAATTAACAATGAAAATATCTTTCTTGGTGTATTATCATTACAAATAAAGTTTACTTATAATGCTTATCGACGAATATCTTGTTTTAGGGCAGTATATTATCGGCTCTTCCTTATTTTATAATGTGGATAATGAATCTTATGATGAGCCCAATTGCCGATTTTATTATAGCTAGAGGCTTTGTTACATTAATCACCAGTAGAAAAATCTTTAATTCCATAGGTATGTAGTTATAATACAACACCAGATCACCTCTAATTTTGCTTCAGTCTTGTCTCTCTAGGAATTCTTCAAATTTCGGAAGTGACACTTATTTCATGTGTTTTGGTTTAAGGTTACTAGGGTAGCATTTTTTGATAATAATTGACATTTCTTCCTGATATCACCGTACAAATTTAAAACCACTTGTAGTAAATATATATTTTTCAGGATTCTTCATACCAGCACTGGCTTTGATATCAATTTCGTTAATCGATAGTGATAACAAAGTACTAATAGAAACAATTCTGATTATCACGGTAGCATTCAATGCGGGGCATTATTGCGGATTCAATATCAATCATATAGATCTGTCGCCAGTGTTTGCAGGAACTCTTATAGGTATAACTAACACAATTTCTGCAATTTTTACCATTATGGCACCTCTAGCAGTTGATGCTGTCAAATCAATATCAGGATATGAAGAGGTATGTACATATTTAACAATCATGAATCAGAAAAAATAAAAAAATTACTTATTAATATTTTTAAAAGGATTTGAAAAAAATATCTTTCCATTTTACATTTTTCTTATTTTTTACCTATAGTTTTTCATTATTTTATTAAGATCCGATGATTGGGTATGGCACCAAAAACTATTCCAACTATACAGATAGTATCCCAGGCATGAAAACGACGTTTTTATTCTTAATGTGCCTTTTTTTATATGGGGATTATCATAGTGGAAGCTTCACGACCTTCTAGCGTTGAAGAAACACTTGAAAAAGACGCGTTTCACAGCCGACGAAAGCTGAAAGATGAGGTTTTAAATTATTACGACTCAGGCATAAACATGGTACATAGTATGTAAAAAAGCATTGATCTAAACGGCGATTGTGCCGAAAACTAGAGGGGGGTCTAAATTTTTCAAACATATATTAATGCCAATAAGTACCTAGTTAATACAATGAGAGTTCTAGAGCAGAAGGACAGTAGCTATCGAGTTATTGGTCTCATCCAGTGAAGAAGTGGTAAAGCTTCTGGAGACTATCACAAAAAGTTGTGTCGTCACAGAAAAATGGTATAATAATCTCTCAACCAATTTATTTTAAAAAAATATCTTCTACATTATTCGGTCATGATACGCCATTTTTCTGTGACAACACAACTTTTTGTGATAGTCTCCAGAAGCTTTACCACTTCTTCACAGGATGAGACCAATAACTCAATAGCTACTATCCATCTGTTCTAGAACTCTCATTGTATTAACTACTCCAATAAACATGTTTTTCATTGTGAAAATTCGTTATTTTATGGACAAACCTCGTACATTAGTATGTAAAAAATCTGTTCCCAATATTATTGGAATAATAATCTTATAGTTGATTTTATATAGAAATGACAAATTTTAATTAATGAGTGTTTTTTTTCTTTAATCTATTCTTTTTACAACATACTCAATGGTAGAGTGAGTTTGATTTTTTTTCGTTTCAGACGGACAAAGAGCTATGGAACATCATATTTTGGATATCTGCAGGATTTTACACTGCTGCTGGATGCGTATTTATTTTCTTTGGTTCTGGTGAAATACAACCTTGGAATAATGTTAATACAGATAATAGCGTACCATAAATTTGATGCAAATAAAAATTGATAAAAGTTTTCAAGTCATTTATAGTATGATATGAGCATAAAAAATATTTGATTACACTTTTGAGTAATAAATGAAGGTATTAGTAAAATCAAAATATATTTCTATGCAATAGGTCAAATAATACAACAGAGAATCGGATATAAGTAACTTGGAATTGATATAATCAGTTATGGAGAGGTAGAACACAAGGTAAGAAGATAAGTAGCAAGAGCAAATAAGCTCGGGATAGTTTGGCGGAAGAAAGACACGATATTACAAAGCAACGATCAGACTTTCAATGGGCCTATACATAAGAAGCAAGGCCAAAGTAACAAAAGCTAAACAGCTCTTGGAAACCGGAATATTACACCGATAAAGAAAACACCAGACAATCATTTCATATAGATAACATTAACGAATTGGTTTCAACATGTAAAAAACAAAGGAACCAACATATAAGTATTATATATAACAGATGATAGATTGCTGTTGGAAGACAGAGAAGAGGTCGATCACGATGATATCGAAAAAGGAACATGCGTTAGACCTATTGTGGAAGAAAGAAGAAGAGTTGCGATTATATAACGAATATTTTTTAAATTCAAATAATCAATATTAAAATTACTGATAAAATTATTATAATAAATATTCGTTGTACTACCATTTAGGGATTTGTAGGGTTGGCCACGATTGGATGCATAATGTTAGTTTCGCGTTTTTTCAATATTTCTCTTCAGTAAATTACAAATTGATCGGAAACCTGGTTATTGAACTGAACTGATTGAAACCTTTTAAAAAGAAAGATTCTACAACGAAAATTTAAGTCTGGTAAATTATGGCGCTGTATATATAATAACTTTGAAATCTCATATAATAAAAAACACATTTTATTCTATTTCTATTCTATGTAAAAGTGTTATGAGGGTTACGGCTTAATAATTTTATTCCGGAACTATGATTTCATATAAAGAAACAGACTTGTTTTTGTATTCTTCATTTAGATCAATAATTACTAAGATTGGAGAGACACTGTCGGTTCTAAGTACTCTAATTCTTGTGCAGTCCCCTTGACCACCTAGAACTTTGAGAGCTCTGGATTTAAATCAACACTGATGTATATCATGATTTCCTCTCTTATTTCAAAGTACCGATAGTCTGGATAAATGACCTATATTGAATCTGTAATAAATAGCATCATATGCCCTGTGTACAGCCCATTAGTTTTAGTTGCACTAATTCCCCCGCCCAGTTTGAAGGGACTCTCTCATCTATAAAGATTTTAGCCTGTCTGCATCCATACCTTGGAGTAAGAGTTTGCAAGTGAAGGTTCGGAATCAGATTTGATTTCGGTGGTCTGAGCGTAATAATGTGGTTATTATCTTATGCAAGGTGAGAGCGTTCACTGTGGTTTCTTCTTTTACTCATTTTACCCTTCTAAGTCCTGATGCCGACCCAAGAAATATCAAACTTTATTGGAAATAATGAAAAGATTTAGAGAATGAGAACCTAAAAATATATTACAATTAAAAATAGAAAAGAAAAATTGTATTTTATTAAACAATTAAATTTATAAATTAAAATCTTCATCTTTTAATTGGTTATTACCAAAAATGTTGAAATTCAAAGTTTTTTCTTCGCGCTTCGAAGTATGGTGGTTCGAAATGTTCAAATATTTATTCATGACAGCATCAATGGTGCTCTTGTTCTGTTTATAATAGCCGTTGGGTGTAAGAGATATGTTAGTATTATTTTGATCATGTAATTGAGTAGAATTTTCAATATAATAATCAAATACATTTTCGTTGGCATTTTTATCAAATGAAAAGGTAAGTTCTTCCGCTTGTTTTGGTGCGTCGAAAGGAAAATTTTGAAAATTAGTTTCTTTAGAATTAATAAATTGTTCGAAAGTTTTAGCGTTCCTGTCACTAAATATCGTCATATTAAAATTGTCGTTCGAACACGTTCCAGTCATTGAATTTTGACTTTTTCTACGTTCACTTGACGAAATTACTTCAAAACCACGCGCTGTTTTTCTCAATGTAGCCAAATGGGTAGCGTTCTGAATCTGCTTCACGGAAGGACGATTAAATTTATCTTCGAAATATTTGGTGAGATCAAATTCGCTTTCCAATAATTTCCTGTCTTGTTCCGCAAATTCTTCTTTTATTTTTTTCGCTGAAAGCTTTCTTAGTGGGAGAAATCTACTGGAGGTAGTACGTCTTACAGTACGTTTACTGTTTTTGTTACATGTATCAACTGAATCACTGATTTTATCACTTGTTATCATTTCTTCATTTTTTATAGAGTTTGAATCGCTATTTGTATAGACTATATCAAGGTTACGGTTTTTTGAAGCGATCGAAACACTCGTTTCTAAAGACACATTCAAATTCTCTTTATCGTTAGAATATGTCGATCTCTTCTTTTTAACAATTCTCTTGAAAATTGGTACAATTTTTGTAGAAGACTTGCTGTACGTTAAATTTGTTTCGTGTTCCAAATTGCTGCTACAATTCAAGTTGGTTTCTATTAAATTATCAATTCTTTTGTTGGTTAAATTCTGTTTACTTTCATCCCCCTCGGCACTAGTTTCTGTTGCTTGATCCAAATTCCTTTTACGGGACGCACTTGATATATTTGACGATGGATAAGGGCTCGGGTATAACTGATTTGTTTTATTTTTGCTTTCTGTACTTGTACTTTCATCCTCTACTTGATCAAGGTTTCGATATTTACTTGCAGCTAATATATCCATTGAAGAATTATCTGGTATTGGAGTTGAATCGTGGCCATTTGCATTCAATAACGAACTTTCTTTTATTTGCTTCTCTGGATGTTTGCTACTTGGAATAACTCTCTTGAAAACAGTATGCCTTACGATTCGTTTAATCTTTTTATCTCTTAAATCAGTTACTTTGTAGTTATTATTTCCAGCGTTAGGATTACCCGATTTGATATTTGTGTTTAGACCAGTTTGCTTTTGTTTCCTAAAAATTGGTACAATTTTTGTAGAAGAGGTAATTTCAGACTGCAAATCTGTTTCTTCATCTTGTGAAGCAATATTTATCGATTCGTCTATTTTCCCGCCGGGTGAATTACTTTTTACGGACATGCTGGATTCACATGGATCATTTTCCTTAATAATTTCAGTTGCTTGATCAAAATTGCTTTTTGGAGATTTGCTCGTTATATTTGATGAAGATTTGTTCTCTCCTGGATACTGATTAAAGTACAAATCGTTAGTTTTACTTTTGTTTTCTAATTTTGCAGTTCCATTGTTTCTATACTCAGGGGCAATTGATAAAGCTATGGAAGAATCATTGAGTATGGGATTGGGGGGATCGGTACTTGCCGCATCTACTATTACATATTTTGTTTCCTCGATTGCGTTGTCATTATCATTATAATTATCATTCAATGCCTTACCAGTGGGAATTGGTGAGTTTATTATATTTTGGACACATTCAGTAACTATTTCTTTGTTAGTTGATTCATTTTTTATGGAATGACAAAGAGACGGGACTTTTTTCTTTCTAGAAAATAAAGGAAGTTTATTCTTACAGTCGATACGTTTGATATTCAATTTTTTTTTTATTTTATTTCTATTTTTTACTGTAGAAAGTAGTTTGGCTTCCTCATTAGCAGCAACTGCACTGCCGTTATTTTTCGTGTTATTGACAACAGAAGTAGATGGAGATAAATTTATACAATTCACATCTTTTAGTCCACCTTCCTTAATTTCTTCATCGGGTATTGTTTTAGTCTCGTCATTTACAATATTTTCATCATTATCAGGAATCAATAGTGATAAGTCTTTGTTACTTTCTTCAACAGTGGTCATGATCCCTGCAATATTGTTGAATGATGAGATATTTTTCTGTGAATTATCAAAACTTTTCGCAATGAAATTTCCATTAACATCATCTGTATTAATATTTTCAATTGATTCATTTTTTTTCTGGATAAGAATATTAGATATAACATTTATTTTATTTGTTTTCGAATTTTCTTTCATGTCTTCACCAGTTCCGTCGTCGTCGAAAGAAGAAGTGTTGTTGAGTCCATCGTTAATGTTGACTATGACGGGTGACATATAATATTTGTAACTGTTTCTTGTAGCCATGACATTATAAGGTGACTCGGATTGTTTGTTGCGGTAATTTAAATTCTCGGTCGGATGTGGTAGTTCAAAATCTTTCTCGAATTCGTCACATATAGATTGGTACTCTTCTGGCGATACAATAGACGATAAGTACGTCGTATTTTGAGAACTACTCATATTTTTTTTCTCATCGATTTCGTTGATGGTAACTACAGGATGAAGAAGTTTTATAAAATCTGAATTTTCAGAATGTTGTCTAGAATTAGAACCATTGTAACATTGAAATTCATTGCGAGGGGAAAAACCAAAAATGTCTGTTTCAGGAAAATTATGGAAGTTGTCAGGGTAAAGCGTATTATCAGGCAAGGGAGTTAATATCTCTTTTATTGCTTGTTCTTCTTGTAAAATGTCTAGTGTACTGTTTATCTGTTCATATTCTTCATTATTCAAAATTTTTTCTTCGGAATCAGTTCGATTGTTTGAGTCATGTACGCTCACATAATAATTTAATTCCTTCAAATCCGCTTGGTATTGAACTAGAAGTTGATTTAATCTCGTTTGCGTCAATAATCCTAATCTTTTCAGATGTTTCAAATCACTTTCCAATTGATACTTTTTAATAAACTTCGGATCCAAAGATGAAAATAAAAATTCCTGGAATGAAGAAAATAAATTACTTTTAGTTTTTCATTAATTATTTTGAAGCAATAGTTTACTTACTCGTTGTTGTTTTTCTAAATTGTCAAGACATCTGTCAATATTTTCCACGATGGAATCAGGCCATAAATTCCGCACAAGATACACCCCGTAACGTGGAACTGACGTTATACCTGGTATTAAATTATACCTGTAATCTAATTGAAATGTTTTCGGGTCATTTCCAATGGGAACTGTCTCCATTTGCCACCTAAATACGAAAACAACATATTAATAACTTTGTAGGGCATTTATCAATTTTCTTCCAATTTCATTAACTAATTTCAAAAACCTTGACAAATGTTTTATTTTAGCAACTCTATACTATGCGAAAATAGAAACAGATGAAGACTTAATAATAAAAAAATAAATCTGAGTAAAACGTGTCAGACAGGCTGACACCATTTCGCCTAAGCTTCCAACTTTGGAAAGTGTGTTCAAAAACCAGCTTGAGTTGGTACTGGATTCAAAATAATGGAATCAAAAACTGCAAGAATGTGCAGGAAGGAAAAATGGTTTCATTAAATAATCTTCGATGATGCCAAGCCAAACATTGATCCAACAGGAGTGTTGGAACCGTGCTACAAATGTTGTGGATTTACATCTGCCCAAATTACGAACATTCATAATGCCATGTCTTGTAAACAGAACATTGACAGCAAATGTTGAACACGTTGAACGCGATATGGTGCAATTATCTTTTAGAATATTCCAAACAGTTCTGTTACTATCATTTACTTTATCATCAATTTTTCTGACACTCGTTGGTGAATAATTTGAAGAATCTGGTTTTTCAATAGTGGAGTTCTCACATTATTGGGTAGTCGAATAACATTCTTTAATTTGACACATGTCCAGTCCCTTGTAAACGAATATGTATCTTAGTAAACGCATCAGAACATGTGGAACGATTAAGTGGATAACGCTGGGCATACATACATACATCTAGCGTTTAAAGCGTTACAATTTGCTAACCATATAAAAGTGCATGTTAGCCATTTCTGTATTAGTAAACGCAGGCATTGTTGTTGTAACTTAACACAAAAAATCCGTAAGATAAAAATTTCTTATTCGCTTTTTGCGTTAGTTCTTAGGTTTGCCACAGTATTTGACAATATTATTTCAAAGACCACTAGGAAATGTTCTTTCCTATTACTTCCAGAAGTGTCACCAGAAAAAAATTAATTTCACTTACAGTCAGAGCTCATTCAACACCCTGTATCGCATTAACGACAATGCTTATCACACATGTTTATAAGAATTTTTTGTCTTAAAATAGAGTGATGAAGCGCACATTACAATATTTTAGATTACTTAGGAAATACCCTGTATATTTTTTCCTAAACATAAAACTGAGTTTCATGTTCATAAAATAATTCCTATTAAATTACCACTGAATTATTGCGATCGAGAAATTATGGAAATAATAAAAAAACATGGCAAAACAATCAAGAGTACTACTTAAAGAAGGGACTATACTGAACACTGAAGCACTCAAAAGAACCAAACCAAACTAGCTAAATATAGAAAAATTATCTCCAGACAGAAAAATAAGTATAAGAAGATTTATGGATAGATGATATTATCGCCGCATCTGGAAAACAATGGATGGAGCTGGAAGAGGTCTATACCTAGCACTGGATGAAGAAAAAATCACTTATATTAACTGCTTCCCATTTAGATCAAAACTCAAATTATTCTCAATTGCATTATCTCAGTTCAAAACACTTTCCTTTTCAGTCTCACAAATGAGACCCAACTGAGTTTTTACCAGCAATCTGCATAAGCTTGAGACCTTGAGCTTTAGTGGTTTTTTGAGCTCAGATTGAGAGTGAGGTTAAGGACATCACGTTGTCATCGTTGGTATCAAAATAAGAATAGGAAGAATTATGTATAGATGATATTATCACCGTATCTGGAAAACAATGTATGGAGCTGGAAGAGGTCTATACCTAGCACTGGATGAAGAAAAAATCACTTATATTAACTGCTTCCCATTTAGATCAAAACTCAGATTATTCTCAATTGCCATAACTCAGTTCAATGCACTTTTCTTTTCACAAGTGAGACCTAACTGAGCTTTTACCAGCAATCTGGACAAGCTTGAGACCTTGCGATTTAGTGGTTTTTTGAAGTCAGATTGAAAATGAGGTTAAGGACATCACAGAATAGGAAGAATTATGGATAGATGGATTATGGAGCTAGCAGAGGTCTATACCTAACACTGGATGAAGAAAAAATCATTTATATTGAAAGTGAGGTTGAGGACATTACGTTGTCCCATCTTGTCATCAAAATAACAAGTAAGTAATAAATGATTGTGAATGATTATGTTGTTCCTTTCGCTGGGAGTAACAGTTAGATTACCAATGGTAATGGTGAATTTTATGTGATTATTGAGAATATTAATCCACATTACGCGTTCCTTTCATTCACTGAGTGTCTCAGTTCACTAAATTGAAAATGGAAAGCGGCTATTTTGTTTAATTACGCATAGTTCCAATATTTATACTCACGTTTTAATGTTTGGATACATCAGGTGTAATTTGGAGAGAGTCATGAAATGAGTCGTTATATAGGTATAGGATGAAAAGCAAGATAAATGTTCCAGAGTTGCAACAGCCAAAGATATTCCTTCCTCTACTGAAGTAGATCGTCCCAGTTCGTCAATTATAATTAGAGAGTCATCGGTCATTGATGACATTATATATTTCATCTCTTTCATCTATAAATATTTAGATTTTTATTTACGGAAAGTACCGGGGTATAGTAAATTCCTACTTTTCCAGCGACGTTCGAGGAGTCGAAGTATTCCTCGTACTACGCTTGGTGAATTTATATCATTTTCAGAAATGTAGTAACAATAAAGTCCCATAAGCTTCACGTTGAGACCAATTACAATTGTAAATTACGATATGCATCACAAATTCGAAATATACTTAATTCTCACAACAAAACAGTATATGGTACCGATGTAGACAGTGAAGATACTGATTTCAGTTGATCACCCTCGAATATTCGAGACGCAGGTAACACGTAGATAATAAGAGTCAGCTGAATATTTGTTATTGAATTTATTAAAAACATTCTAAAAACTTATTCGTTCTAAGTCCACGTCACTGACTATCGGTGAAGGTTAATTTTCAATCTATTGTCAATAGAAAAAACCCTAAACTCGTATTGATTCGGGGTGATTGTACAACTTGAATACTAAGTATTTTACTAACGTCGAAATTAAAAGCAGATTGTGGAAATAATATCCCTCGCAATATAATTCAAGTTAAAAACACATTCCGCGTCTTCTTCTTTATACTTATTCACCTGCTCCGTAGAGTTGATTAGGCCATCTAAGAAAACCGCTGATCTACGTCAAACTTTAGACCGTGGGATAAACAATTGATTTTCTCATATGTACCTGTGTTATTTTTTCTTATTTTTCGTTCCATTAATGAGAGATGTTTTGTATTGTTTCAAGAGGACTCCATAGATACATTTTATTTCAGTGAAACTAAAACAGCTGAAACCGAATATTTTTGCACACAATTTAGGACATTTATACTAATTTATTGCTCAAGAAGTTTTGCTTTTACATTAATTTCCACTGTTGCGTTCTCAAGTTTCTCAAACATAAGTAGGTTTGATGTGACAAGCCAGTGGCAGCTGAAAGGTACTAAGACACACTTAAACTTTAGGTGTAATTTGTAATGTATCTTCGGACTAACCAATGATGGTTAAATTGAAACTACTTTGGAATAAACTATTTATTAAACAATAAAATAATTAATTAAACTTGGTTCCATTAATCCGACGACCATACTCGACGAATGCCAGACTGTTGAAGACCTCATATCTACTTTTAAATATTAAAATCTTATTGTACCAAAGGCTATAAATAATTATATGTATGGTCGTTAGAGTCACATTGATATAAAATAAAGTACGTAATTTGATACGTTAGTGGAACTAGTGTCTAATGAACACTTTGACTCAATTAACTATTATGTGAGTCCCCGTTAGGATCGTGTACCATAAATCTTAATGAAAACAATAATCGTTAAGTTAGGTAGATTAATTTATGAATCTTCACAGTCACATTAATATAAGACAAAAATTTGGTAATCCCAGGCGATACATAAATGGAGAGTAAAATAAGGAACACTTTGTATCGCTCAATCAAATGATTAACAGATCCTAATGGTTCCCATCAGGCGGTGAGTCGATTTACACACAAAAGGTTGTATCTCTGTCTGGGTTGTATTTGTGGAATGTTTTTGAAATTAAATAATTTTAAATAGGAAATTATTATGTCAAAGCAGAATTCACCCCTTTTCGTTAGATGCAAAGAGCTTTAGTCAGAATAATACTCATGTTCCATAAGTTTCTACCAGAATTTCGTATCATATTATGTTTACTACTTATCTACACGCATAGTGGAAAAAAACAATGCCACTTTCCGGGAGGAAATTGTGCACTTCTTTTCGTAGTAAATCTTTAAGAGGCAATTTCGAAATAAAACTGGAAATAATAAGGTTTAAAATCGATAAAATAAATTTACAAACCACAAAAACATACGACAAAAGCATTTGTTTACCCCACGGCGGCATGCGCATCAGCTGATTTTGACAATTCGTTAGATTGCTCAATACTGAAATGAGATTACTTTGGTTGGTCGGTTAGATATTCTTCTTTCCCCTGTTAGTGGACCTTTATATATAATTATGCAGCTCTCGAATATTCTAGAGCTGTTCTGATTATAATATGCGAGAATTGGATGGGATATAAAAGGAGGAAAGTTTAGAGACGGAAGAAAGAAATGTTTCAACGTTTGAATTTTCAAATGAGTGTGAGAAAATCTTAATTCCTTCTTAAATAAACATACCTACAATAAATCAATGAGATATGAAAAAAAAGTCAATTAAAACTTACTTCCAACACAAATGAAGATGCGTTATATTCCATGTTGTCTTCCAAGTAAATTCTAGCGAACATTCGATTGGCCGGCTTAAAAATTGCTGATTCCGCTGGAATGTAACATCCTAATTGTGCCATAATTTGTAGAAGCATAATTTGTCGTATGAAAATACTTTTCCCTGATCCGTTAGGACCATTTATAATGTGAACATTGTACTCATTGGAACAAAACTAAGAAAAAAATTACATAATTTTGAGTTTTCCATTGGTATGAGATTTTTTTTATTTTATCTATATTGATTTGGCGGGAGCCTAAAATCAATATTGAAAATTGATTTATGTTTTAATTAATACACGTTTTCTTGTGTTTCAGTGTTTATTTTATACCTATGATGTCACGCAATATGGTAGCCTTACTGAAATGTTTAAGCTACCTACAAATTTTTCGAATTTTCAATAATTTTTTGCTCAAAGAATAAAAAAATATACAATAAAAGTTGTATATAAATTATCCAAAACTATTTTGTTCTCAAGCCATGGAAGTACCCTATTTACAAAATAATAAATTTCGTAACGTTCTTTGTTATATTTTATTTCATATTTTCGTCTTTTTCAAGGCAAAAGAAAATTGAAGACTTTTTTTAGTAATGTTTGTTCATAAAAAGTCCTATTTTTTTACCAAATATGAAATTTAGAAACGATGTCGAGACTAACAGGAGACTTTTTTTATTTAATAAAACCGAGACTTTCTCTACAATTCATACACTCGTATAATAGATCAAATGTTCAAAAAATTAAGAATATTTTTCTTTTTACCATCAGGATTTGATTTCTTTCACACCCACTTATGAATGTAAATGAACAAAACTTAAAAAAAATAGATAATTACAAGTTTCTATTGGTTTGAGATTTTTTTTTATTTCGTCTACATTAATTTGGCTGCAGCCTATAATCAAAAGTTAATATTGGAAATTAAAGATTGTCTTGATACACGTTTTCTTATATGTATCTCCTTTTTGCAAAAAGATTTAGCGATACCGAGACCAGATACAATCATAACATACTTGTTCTCATAGTCTACTTTTCCTCCATATCAATTTACGAAATAATAGATCTCGTAACGATCTGTGTTATATTTTATTCCATATTTTGTCTTTTTAAAAAATTTTCAAATCAAGATAAAAAAAATATTTTTTTAATAATGTTCATAAAAAGTCTTATTTTTTGACCAAATGTGAAATTTAGAAAATTGGTATAACCAATAATATACATCATATACAATTATGAACGTAAATTTTCTACACTATTTTCTATGCTATTAAATAAAATACAAAAAGTTATTGAACTATGGGTAAATTTTAATAATTACTCAACATCAAACTAATATTATATAATTAATGGAATTTTCAATTAATTTATTTTCTTTAATTGTTTTGTTAGCAAAAAGTTGGATTTTTTGGAACCGTTGATGATATTCACACTGAACACACTGTTTAAACTACCACTACATCAACACTCACAATTACACTGGGTGACGTTTGTTTCGATAACCAAGTTATCATCTTCAGAGATTGAAGGTAAATTGTTTACCTTTAGTATCTGTTGGTGTAGTAGTAGTGTAAACAGTCTGTTCATTATGGTTTGTATGTTTATCAAAAGAATTCTTTTCCCATAGTATCTTACTGATGAAAAAGAAATAAACTCACAATAGAATTTGCTATCGGCTTCGATCGTAACAGGAAATTGAGTAAAGGGTGTTGTCCAAACTTTATTTCGGTGTATTCTCCAAATTTCGGTCGCACATAATTGTTTTCCAAGCTGGTTTGTGCTAGTGACTGATACACATCTAACTGAGCAATTTCTTCGTAAAGTGTGTGAAACAAGTATATGTGCTTTTTTAATTTAACCAGCACACCATGAACAATTCTATGAAAAAACACAACTTTATTATTTGATAATAAAAAAAGGGATTAAATATAATCATCACCAAAAAAAATTCGATACCCTACAAACAAATTACACCAAGTAGTTTTCCATGCATACATAATTAACTTGTTCCTCCTCTTTTCCTGTTCTCTTGTGGGATCCACTCCATTATTTTTTTGCAATCTTTCCCTCCTCAACCGAACAATAATTTAAACGCTCTTTAAAAAATGTTCAAACATCCTACGACGTTTTCTAATGCCTAATTACCAATCTTTCCTGTCGTTTCAGTTCTTATCGTTCAGATTTCGTACACTCATTATTGCATGCATCCATAATAATCTCTCTGTTCTCCTGTGCACGTGCCCGTATCAAATCAACTGCTTTTCCTCAATATATTCTATAATCGTTCCTTTCAGGTTCATTCGCTCTTTTATTGTATCGTTTCTGATTCGATTTAACCCTGATGTTCTATTTGCTCTTCTTAGAGCTTCCATGTCTGTGGATTCTATTTTTTTAGTGGCTTTTCTATCCTATAAGTTTTTGATCCATATATCAATGTACCCTAATCCTAATCATTGCATTGTATCTTCAATTTTCGTTGGTTTCCTATTTCAGTATTCCATTGAGTGATTCAGTTATTGTTGCTCTGTTTACTTTAGATTTGATTTCTGTCATTTGTCCCATTTTTGTCAAAAACAACTCCTATTTATTTATAGTTCTCATATCTCGTTATAATTTCGTTGTTAGTTGTATATTAATTGTATCCTCTCCTATGCAAATTCTTATAGTTCAGTAACATCTGATGTTGTTTCATTGTCTATTATTAAAATATAGGCGCTTTTTTACATATTCGAAAAATTGAAAAAACATTTTTTCTTTAAAGCTAACAAAGTGGCAGCCTTACTGAAATGTTTAAAAATTTTCAAATTTTTTCTCTACAAATATTGATGAAAGGATTAAAAATATATATTATAAAAATTATATATAAAGTATCCAAAACTATTTTTTTTTCTAAAAACCATGCAAGTACCCTATTCCCAATAATGTTTTTTTAAATGCAAATGCTTTTACAAACGTAAGAGATAAAATTTTACACAAAAATCACAAATACTTGTGTATCATATAACATCCTCTAGTTTCTAGTTTTTTAGAATGAAATTTATTAAAACAAGTTTGATTAAATCAAGGTTTCAGCTTTTTATAAAAGTATATTTCTGTCACAATATAAATTTTCAATAAAAGTTGATATCTAAGCTGAAATTTTCGAAACCTTTAGTAATATTCATATTGAGCACACTTTATCTTTGGTCTCTGAAGACGAAACGTATTTCAGACAGTGTTGGTGTAGTATTAGCAGTAGCCATTGTATCCAGTATAAAGGTAGATAGTTTTCACCAACCTTAATTCACATATAATTTACAAAAATAATTTGTAAATAATCACTGGAATGGTCTTTGGAAAAACTATGGCAATAAAAATATTTTTTGTCAAATTTTCCTATAAATTATTGACCCAAAGTTACATATAAACTGAAATTCACTTACACGTTGCTAATTTTTAGTATATCCATCATAATATCGTCAAGACGTGTAGACATATTTATTAGTTCAGGAGTTTTCATTGTAAAATAAGTAGAACATCGATTAATCTAAAAAAAAAATATGACAATAATTGTTTGTGGTAACGCTCTTATAAAATATTTTCTTTTGCAATTGTTCTGTTTACCAATACACCTGTAGAATACAAGTGTAAATATTAACATGTACAGGTACCAAAATAAATATATGGGGATACTGCAGAAGAATCATTTGTTATCAAAACCCGACTAATTAAAATATATTATATTTAGAAACTGTGATTTAATATAACATTATGCAAAAGTTTTATGCTACCAAGATGGCTTTGTACATCAAGTGGGGATACTTTTTAAGAGATTTGTAGCTAAATAAATCTTAACCCAAGATTTTCAATTTTAAAAAATGTATTCCATACCTCTAACAGAATAATTTCCAATTATAAAGCAAGTAAAAACTAGTTATTTTCACTGTGCATGAGAATCATTTGATTGCAATTATGAATCTAGAAGTAATAAATATTAAGAAATTCAATTTTACAATTTATTTCTAAATGTGCAAATTACATTATTAGGAAAATGAACTCAAGATCTTTTCTTTGATGCACTATGCAACCTTATTTGAGGTTACGAAGTGCACGAAGACTTAAAATTTCTAGTTTTTCTCATTTATCACATTCTTCCATAATATTTAATAACAACCGACTACGTCTCATTGTTTTCCTGAGAAGAAACAATACTTATTGTACTAACTTCTCCTCAGGCCGAAATACGATTTAAACTCTCGGAATTCGTTTTTCAAAGTTGAAATGTTCTCATCCATATTTGCCCAAATATCATTTTTCGTATTTGAAATATCGTTCTTCATTTTAGAAATTGATGAGATTAAAGTGGAAGACTCGTCTTTGGATAGATAAGTTTCTGGATCAAATCTGTCACTTACCACCACTGTGAGTTTTTCTATTAATTCGCTCTTCTTACCGGACGGTTCCAATTATAATTACTCACTTACCACTATCACTTAACTAACTTAAATAATTTATTTAAATTCTTCGATTACTTTGCTAATTTGTTCTGTTCACTACGAATATTTATTATAAACTGAAACTGCGCTACAGAAACTTATTTATATACCACAAATAGAATTTTACAAAATTCTATAACATAAAAAAGCAAAACAAATAAATAAATAGACCTTTCTAGAAATGAGTCAAAAGAAACAATGTAAATAAACCGCTCGCTACAAAAAATTATACATAAACAAAAACATCAAACGAATTCCGGGAATTTCACAGGTTGCCGCCTTCGCCGAATTTCATAATACCTGGACAGGGCCGGCTTACTGACCCATTTCGCGAACTTGTTCATAACAATATCTCAACTGTATTAACTAATTAAGAAAAGATAATACTTTCGTTAGATATTCAGATCTCAAAAATCGTAATGTAAATCATACTTATTAACATCTATAGGCGCCAGATTTTGTCTAAATTGACAACATATTCACCCACGATGATGAAGCCAAACTCACCTCAATAAATTCGTCAGGCAAATCACTTTTTTTGATAGACTTCCTTTGGGATTTAGGTATATTCAAAATTATATGATATCCTTTCTTTTGATTATTTCCTGATGTTAGTGGAAGGTTATATTTTTCTGCTAATTCTTCTATATATTCTATAAAAAATATTTCTTCAATATGAGCATACTGAATAATAAAAACTCTTAAAATCGTTCTAGAACTTAAGTAAACTTTAACTTTGTTCGATTTATGAGATTATTAGAGATAACTATTCAAATACTGATTTATCCAGGAAATTCAAGAAGAAATAAAACTTTGTTCAATTTATTCTTGATATAGTAGTCTACAACAGAAGGATTACGATCTCTGACAAAAGATTTTAATTCCAATATAAATGCCTGATAAGGCTGCTGCTTAGTATTCCATAGTCCAGCTCAAAGTAACACAAGTCAACTCAATTTATTCCAGAGTAATTCGAGACTAATCCAGTCTAGTGTAGAAAAACTCGAATCAAACTAGCCTAGTTCAGAGTGATGCAGACTAATCCAATCTAGTCCACAGTAGTGCAGACTAGTCCTGTCCTGAGTGATGCAGACTAATAAATCTAGTCCACAGTAGTGCGGACTAACCAAAGTCCAGAATAATGCAGATTAATCTAGTGTAACCTAGAAAAACTCAAATCAAACTAGCTAGTTCAGAGTGATGAAGACTAATCCAATCTAGTCCACAGAAGTGATGCACATTAATCCGATTTAGTTCACAGTAGTAGGAACTTATTCTGTCCAGTCCAGAGAGAGACCCAAATCAATTGAGTTGAGTGCCCAGTAGTAAAGCAGACTAATCCAGTTCAGAGTAAGTTAAATTTGATCCAGTAAAACAATTGTTTATGCCGTGTTGTATAACAAATGGTTTTGATAAATCAATCATGATAAAACTTGATAATAAATACCTTTCATATCATTCAACCTTTCGGCAAATATTTTTCTCACTACATCCAATAGCCCGTTAACACCTGGCTTAATAGCAAAGCATCTGCTGTGCATGATGTTGTGTCCTTTAGTTGGTTGTACACAATCGCTTATGACTTCTCTGACTAAACTTTTGATTTCTCCAAAAGAAGGATCTCCTAAAGTGGCCCTAAGTTTCATGAAAAAAGATTGTTTGAAGCCAGATAGGATTTCTTCCAGAGGACATATCAAGTCGATAATGGGATTTAAAGTGATGATATAATTTAACTGACGAATTGAACATTTTTGGGGATTGTCAGGAATTAGTGTTGCCAAGTTGAGCAATGCGTTAATGTTGGTGAATTTTTGTAGCATGGCCTGGAAAAATAGTTTTTTAATTATAAATAAATCATAACAGTGTTTTCAAATACATCAATTAGTTTTCCAGATGTTCGTAAATTTTGATTTTTTCAGTATTTACAAATTATCTTACCTGAATCGACCTTAAAGCGTCTCGATTTCTCATAAGTTCTTCAATACAATCGAGTCTTTCTTCAATAAATTGAACTTTCGATAGCGGCTGAAGAATCCAAGAACGCAATTTTCTGGATCCGCTTTTAGTGAGACAATAATTCAATATTCCTAAAAGACTGGAAAATTTATTTGCTAAAGCTGGTTTTGCACTGCAAACTAATTCCAAGCGATCTGCTGTTGATATGTCTGAAAAAAATCTTTGTTCAAATCAAGTAACTAAAGTAAACAGAGTATCAAAATTCTCCAAGGATTGTAAAAGTACATATTGTAATTTGATGTTATATAAAAAATATAATGAAATTATATATTCACCAATATGAGCATATCCTTCACTTTCTTGGTAATCTATTTTTAAAGATTCTCTGGCATAGTAAATATAAAAGTTATCTTGAACATAAGTCAGTAAAGCACTTGCTGCAGCTAGTGCATAGTATCTAGAACAAAATCATCATTTTATAAATATATTATAACTAAAGGCAATTTTGTGATGTGGAGATAAGCAAATAAATAAATAATCTACAGTAAGTACTGGACGAAACGGCCTATTTGGATATGAGAATATAGAACTACTATATAATGCCAAAAAGGTCGAATACGAAGACGTTTATACTTTATTCATACCGAACTCAGTTGGTGTTACCTTTAACTCTGAAACATCGCAGAACTCGACTTTTATGGTGCCAATAACGACTAGAAGAATTAGAAGATGATATGAACTTCGTAAATTTTAATTTTTTTGTTGAGAATGTACGTCACATTGTTGGAATGGGTATGTCATTACTTGCCTCCAATTTATTTGAAGTGTTTATCAGGATCAATCAAATACCTATACATACATTTGAGAAATATGACCTTAGGGCACTTCAAAATTGAACATGTGGGACATAATAAGTTGAATGTTAATAACTTTACAACGTGCTTTAGGACGGATGTAAATTGGTCTCCAAGGTAATCCCTACATTTCAAAAAGGGTCACTACTAATCAAGTAAATTCGTTGTTTTCTTTGTTACCTACCTGTATTTGTAGGAAATGAACAATATATGTCTTCCTTGTAAAGTTTAAAGAATGTAACTTTCGTTTAGTAATAGATGAGTTGTTATTTTTTTTTTAAATTGTTTATAATCAGTAAGAGACCCACAGGACCTAACATATTCCAGAGATATAAAGAAAATAGACACGTTTTGTACCTTATTAGATTTTTGGACCCCCTTCTTTGGTATACCCTTCTAAGAAAATTATTAAGAAACTCTCCTTGGCATAAAAAATTTCATAAAAGTAAAAAGGTCCTAATCTACAATGACCAAATCATCTAAAGTAGTTCTAATGTCGAATTATTTTACTTACCTGTGTTGTAAAACTAATAACACACCATTTAATGAAGGAATACACAATTGGGTCAACATTTCTAATCCGCCAGCTTTATTAAACATGCTTCTGGGTACACCAGTGTATCTTACATTTGGAAATTGTTTTTTTACTTTTGTTATTAATCTATTACCTCCAAAATTTTCAAAAGTACTAGGAAATATAATCTAAAAATTACAAAAAGATTAATTAAAAAATCATCACATATATGGTGAACAGAAGCTGTAGCAAATATTTTCCCCTCTCTGTTCTTCTCTTTTTTCCCTTGTATTTTTTGACAGGATTTTCAAGACTTGTAGTTCGGAGAGATTACAGATAGTAATAACTACTGAGCGTTCCAAAAAACATTTATTCAAATGAAATTTTTTTCCAAGATATACTTGACAGACAAAAAATAATATTGCATATTCTATGAACGTCTGTTATAGTTAATTTTTGTAATCTATGATTAGTTATGTTTCATTACCTATGCACATGACCGCCTTTATGTATAAGCCCAAGAGGACCAGGTCTAGGGCCCCATGCTCTATGGGAGCCCCAAATTTCTTTATAAAATATATAAGGGGGTTCGGCAAAATCAATTATAATATAATTAAAACAAATTTTATCTAAAGCTTCAGGCTCAATGTATCAATAAAAATTTTGATACAGAAACACTGTATAAATTTCTTTTTTATATTAAACTTTATGAATTGAATTTATTTTTCTTTCAAAAGATTAGGTAATCTTGTATACAGATAACCTTTTTATTTAGAAAAGGGCCCCACTCTATGATAGGCCTAGAGCCTGGTCTTAAAAGACAACCCTGTCTATGAATGGTTCCTTGTTATTTTATTATCAAAATAGTTTGATAAACAAAATGTCTGTTGAATATTATCAGAACACGAAAGAGCTCAGCAAAAACTTGGTTCTGTTTGTGTTATTCTTTGAAGGTACACTCTAAATTAAATTCAATTTTAGCAAAAGTAAGAACAGTATACTGAAATATTAATAATTTAACCTTTCAAACCTGCAGTTTTAAATTGGTACATTACTTAAGAATCATTATGTACTGATCATAATTACAGGAAAGATTCTAAAGTTATTCATTTACCTCATTTGGATTAAAAAGATTAATTTTTGTCAAGGTGTTGATATAATTCTGTGAATCAGATATTTGGCAAATAATCAAATGGTGGCGGGATACAGATATTACAGCAATTCCAACCTCACATTGAGCCTGCCCCCTGCCTTCAGTTAGAGCTGAAATGGTAACAAATATATCACATTTCATATTCTTATTAAAACTTTTTGTGTACTCCAACTTATAGATGATAATAACTTCAGTGCCTTTATGTGAGTATTTCAAATGTGTTAATTGACATTACAGCAAATCTGTTATGTCAATACCAAACGCCAAAAAGTACCTTTCAGGTTTTGAAAAATGATTTACACAAAAAAGTAATTAATGTTTTACTAGTATTGATTGTATTAGAACACATTAAAACTCTACAATAAAGGAAATAGTAAAAAGTAATAATTAACATGTGAGAAACATTTATATCATAATAAGTGGTACACCTTTTATATTATTAAAGAAAATATGTTATTAACTTGACCCTGTTATCTATTGGATCCCACGAAACTGTCGAAACGAAAAAAATGGAAAATAAATAATTTATTGTAATTTAATCATTGAAAATCATAAAAACAATAATCAATATTTAAAAATGAGATGGTGCAGTGAAAATTAACAATTAACCCATTGAAGTTTTGTTGTGGTACTCAATTTCTTATTTCAGGTTTAAAAAATATTAAAACTTGTGGTAATAAAACAACTGTCCACATAATTTATATATTAACATAAAATACTCACCAACAATAATTTTTAACTGATTTTCATCAGTTATTTTTGAGCTTGTGGTTTTACGAGTCGACGAAGAATTTAGTACACTAAAAAAATCTCCATACGTTAAAAATATGAGCCGAACTAACATTTTATCCTTTATTTTTACCTTATACATCCACTTCCCCATTTTGTAGCAGAGGAAATCTGATTTGTAAAAGAATGTGAGCCCAAATCATGTTTAAAAGTATCTCCTAAAAAGTTGAGTTTATTCGAATTTATATTGTTACAAATTTATAATTTGGGTATTTACCAGCTTTGGCAGTAATCACGAATGTAGGTTCAGATTTCTTCTTAGGATTAACAATACATTCATTTAAATTCATCTTATACGAATATAATACTAAAACTATATATTATTTAACTACTTTGTACAGTTGAAATCTATTTCAAATTGTAGTTTTTTGGCTGATATTTGGTTAGTTAGGCAATTTTTAGTCTGTCTATCTAGCCTCTGTGCTGTCTATCAACATACTGGTACAATACGTAGGATTAGATATTTTAACCTGTGATTGAATAAGTATGAGAAATGTCTTATCTTCAAACAAAAAGAGAAATATATACATATTTTGCAGTATATTTCTCTCAATTACGATATCCCACAAAAATAATTTCTTAAACACGCTAATAAAACTTGGCAACGATGCCTTCATTATTTCCTAACTTCATTCCTATCTTCCTTACCTTCAAATGGCCATGGCAGTGCCTTAATTTTTTAATGTTGTGTGCTGTGACGGTCTCACAGTTGTGTTGTAGTTTTGACAAACGGAATGACGGATGTACGGTGTGTTATATATCTGAGAAAAAAATTTACTGGAAAACAATAAAATGGGCTGTGAATAAACTATTTTTATGTTAAATGTGTGGTGTAAGCTTTTGTGTTTTGTCCAAATTATTTAAATATGTGTAATGTACCGCCAAAGTTTTATCAGTTGTGTCGGTTGTGTTTATCTCACGATAAGGATAATGCTTTATTTATCTTTGATAAGGCGGCTATGGAAAGAAATATTCTTAAGAAAATCATGACGTGTCTGTCAATTCTGGTAAGGTGATTCATCACTGGGCATGAATCGTTATCTGATAACGAGTTTAAATTGATAGTAACCTAGTTGATTTGCTTTTGTTTTTATTTCCATTCTAATTTTAAATATGATAGCAGAACATTCTTGTATAGATAGAATAAGGGTTATTTTGGGACATTTAACCGTGGATAATGATATGCCGTGATATAAATATTCATTTCTTTTTGTTTGGAAAACATCTGCTTTACGTACGCGTGGGACGAGATGATGCATTGTATATTTGATTACAGCAGACCATGCCACTAATAAACTTCAATAGATTTGTCGTTAACGTCACTATTATCTATTGTATGACATTACTGTTACTGAGTGATTGTAAATAGAAAGTTTGGCAAGGAAGGGGAGATTTGAAATGAGATAAAGATTTGATAACGGAGGTTTTGCGTTTTCTTTGTCTTTAAAATATATACTAATTTAAATTGGAGTTGAAAAAATTGAATTACTCATTAAATTTGTTATTTCTGAATATAATCTTCAAATAATCTTGAAAAATTTCATAATAGATAATTTACTTATTTATTTGATCTAAACATCACTGACGGCGAAGTTTATATGAAGGGTTAGGTATTTCGAATAATCTACCTGACCAGAAATAAATTTAAGATTTTTAGCTTTCTTTTTAGAATTCGATTCTAGCTTTCTGGGAATACATACAAAACTATATTTATTCTAAATAAGGTTATTAATATTCTAAACAGGTAAACTGGTAGTTAATGTACCATTAAATTTAACCAAAAATTTGGCTGATTTCACGTATCTAATGGGATGAATATTTATATGATTGAATCATTGCACACACCTAGATGGATTGATTATTATTAACTTACTTTTTTATTTTTACACCTAATTGGATAATTTACGTACTACACCTCTAGCACTTGATCTTGTAAACATATCTTATATGTGTATAAATTTACATATTTTGCTTTTGGAATAGTTTACTGATATCTCTTGAAATTATCTTATATTTTCTAAATTTTTATCTCCATTCAAATTATCGTGTCTTCTCAATTTCAATATTTCACTTCAATTACTGAAGAAAAATGTTTACATAGTTGTATAATCCAAGGTATATATCTAACAGATTGACTGATAATTAGTAAACAAAAGCAAACAGTTTCCCTTTGGTCTCAATATAGGCTTTCGTAGCGATTACTTTCCTATTTCACAATTTTTTTTCCTGTAGCATGTTTTTCGGGCCTGAAATCAGTCAGAATTCGCTGGAGGCTAAATCAGGACAATATGGTAGATACAAAAATACAAAAGTAATTCCGAAAATTGAATTTGGCCGACGTTTTTCTCGACTTGTAACAATGTGCATTATCTTAATGAAATATGAATATGGGTCGTTTCTTTGTGATTTCTTTTATTCATCCTTTCATAACGACGAAAAAAAATTTTTTTAACACAACCCTAACCAGTGCGCTGACTAATCATTTCGTTGTTTTTGTTTCATAGTAGGGAAAATCAGCATACGTTTGAATTTTTTCATGCTTATATTCGTGATGTTTCATATTTCAAGACTTCTTATTTTCTGGTATAATCACCTCTTTTGGCAGATCATTGAATTTTATCAGTCCTTGTATGGCTTGTATGGAGAATAGTTGCCATAAACGTTCCAAGACAAGCATTTGGCTCAACCATATTTTCTCGATGCCAAATCAAAGATGGATTTTTTTCATTGTTAAAAAATGGAGGGATGCGCTCAACATTCGATAGCTGTCATTTGAAAGATGATAATATTTCAAAGAAAATGTGTGAAATCAAATTTTAACATAAGAAATTATTTTTGAAAAATATAAATTTATAAATTTGGAACAAATTTAAATCACTTGTTGGACTTTGTTTTGATATAAACTAAAAAAGGTGAAAACTCCACATTTTCCCTTTTTAAAGTGAATATTTCAGTTGAGCTATAAACTTGAATTGTTTATTGAATCTCAGTTACTTTAGAGAAAAAAAATGCGAGTTATTCATTTTTTACTTCTTGGTATGACTGGATTATTGTCAACTTTCCTTTTTGCTTTATTTGAATGTTTTGTGTTTTACGTTTTATCGTTATTTTTGTTGTGTTGAATGTTATAATTTTAATATTTATATTTTGTTATTATTACTTTGTTCTGTGTTTATATGTATATATTGATAAAATATAATTTTAATAAAATAATTTCACTTTGCTCTCTCCACCATTGCAATTACAATAGACATTAACTTATTTTTATATGGTTATGTATATATCTCAACTAATTAAAAAAAACTTTCCCAGTCCTTTGTAAATATGTCAAAAAAATTGAAGTAATATGAAATGAGATCTTTTGCAAAATGATTTTTAAAATAGTTTTTAATTATTTTATACCCCCAAATTAAATTCAACATTTTGTTATTATAAATCTTTCAAATGTATGGTAAAATGAACGTACATTGAAAAATCCATGCTTGTTATTGGGAATGTAATTTGAATCTTCATTCTATGGAACTATAATTAGAATTTCAAATGTTGACATTCACTCAGGAGCGGCTCGAAACTTTTCGGCATTGGGCATGAAAAATATTCCAACAATTATTTTGCTAAGATTGTGAAATTGAGAATACAGTTGGATTATTCCTTATGTGATCTTCACACAGACATCTACTTATTGCAGCTACAGTCAGTTTTTGCAATCTTAGATATATGAAAAAGCAACCTTTGCATTTTAAGATTTTTTTTGGGAGTGAAAATCATTAGATCACAAATCAGTTGAACCTACCAATCATTCAAATTTCTGCAAAACCTTGATAAAAAAACAAATGATAGCATCGCCACTCGCTTTATGTGGTATAAATCATAGTTAATTTCATTTTTTATAAAAAATAGGAAGTCATCCATAAGATGAATGCATGAAGTGCACAATAATAAGGTTAAATAACCCATGTAAAGTTATCCACAGATTTCTACCACGAATATTCTATTACAAGATATATTGAACTTTTGCGAAAAATGTCAATAGAGGAGACTTTATAATAGACTACATAATTTTACAACTAAGTGGAGAAAACATTTTTAAACATATTTTTTATGATTCTGAACCGAAGCACCAAAATTTTTTGAAATTCAAAAAGTTAACGTTTGAGCATTGACACATATCATTTGTTTTTATTAAAGGAACTAAAAAATGTATTCCCAATTTTAATTTCTTCTCATATACATATACATATATATATATATATATATATATATATATATATATATATATATATATATATATATATATATATATGTGTGTGTGTGTGTGTGTGTATATGATATAGTTAAATTAATTAAATAGCACATGTTCAACAAATGACAGATATCTCAATTTAAAAGATTTTAATTATCTCATTCATACCTGAAACAGGTATAATCACTGCATATGTGCAAATATCAAAGACGTGACGTGTAATTAAACTTAAATAAAAATACTTAAATCATAATTTTCTGTTAAAAAATTTGAGACAAATTTTGGAGCTTCGATATCAAAATGTACGATGCATGTAAGTGCTCAAACGTAAACTCCATGAGTTTTTGTTGACGTTCTAAAGAATACTTAATCACAATTTTTTGTTAAAAAGTTCCTTATCGAGTGTTATTTGCAGTAGTTTAATAAAATTTGAGAAAATTTTGGGGCTTCGATATAAAAACGAACGATACGCGTCCGCGCTCAAATGTAAACGTTTTGAATTTTTTTGACGTTAGAAAAAATACTTATATCACAATTTTTTCTTAATAGGTTCCTTATTAAAAGTTTTTTGCAACAGTTTGATAAAATTTGAAAAAATTCTGGGGCTTCGATATCAAAACGAACGATGCACGTCAACGCTAAAACGTAAACTTTTTGAATTTTTTATAAAGAATACTCACATCACAATTTTTTGTTCATAGGACATTTTTTCGCAAAAGTTTAATATATTTTGTAATCGAATATTTGTGGTAGAAATTCGTGGATAACCTCACACGGGTGGTTAAATACTTAAGACTCTCACATTTGAAAAAGATCCCTCTAATTTATTTGCTTCTAGAAAATGCTTAAGAAAGAAATGTGATTCTGTGATAATGTTTATAGGACAAGTATTAAGTGGATGAGGATGAAGAACAGATAAATCAACCCTTAAACTCATGTTGGCCTCTTTAGATACCTGTGTAACAAATTGGCTTCATATAAAAGAAGCAGACAGATATTTTTCAATGTTAATTTTGCTGTATACAAAGATTGATACTTAAAAGTTACAAAATATTTTACAATGTATAAATTTGACAGCTTATTAAAATCTGTATATTGTTGAATATAAGACAGTAGGGTTGTTGAAGTTTATCTATTGAAAATTTTAATTTACTTTTAAAATGAACTAAAATATTTTTAAGATACTTAATAATTTAGTTTTGGATTAAATTGAAGTTCTGTATTTCTTTTCTTCACTTGATGTTTGTTTTTTAAATTGACATTTTATGTATTATACAACATCGACAATATATTGTCGGTTTTATTTATTTTCAGTATAACTATCATTTTATGTTTTCAGGTTTATGAAAAAGACGAATTGCCACATGTAATATGTCTTAGCTGTACAGAACAATTAGAATGCTTGTATAAATTCCGTCAATTGGCAAAAAAAACTGAAGACATTCTACATCAATTTCTGGTTTACACCAAAGAACTAAAAGGATCTGAAAAGGTAAAATCAAATTAAACTGAATTTAGCCAATTTCCTATTATTGAATATTATCGATTAGTGCAGTCAGTGAACCTTTTCACCTCAAAATTTTTTTAAATAGTGTAACAATTCACGATTGAAAACTTGGAAAATGTGAAAAAACCACGTTTTCAAATTATTTTTTACGAATAACTCAAAAACTATGCTTTTTATTAAAAAAAGTGTAATAAACAAAATTATAGCATATGAAAAAACACATTTTTCATAAAATGTTCTACTTCAAAATGAAAGCAATATGTAATTAGTGAAAGGAGACTTATTTTGGGGAGACTACTCCAATCGACGGGTTCAACTTCAAATAACGGAAAGGAGGTTAATTTTACATGCATAATGCTAGTAAAGTTTTTTGTAGTACTAAAAAAGACCTTTGAAATGAGCACTTATAAAAGTAAATTGGACCAAAATTGAATTATAGTCAAAAATAAATTGGTCGCTCATATTTTTTAACAAAAATGAGCAATTACAGCTGTACCATTACCAACAGAATTAAAATTAAACTTAGACCTTTTACAATTAGTTTTATTTTAGTGTTATTCATACTATTCTGAAGTTAGACCGGTTTAGAATACGTATTTTTTGAAAAATGTAGGGTAAAAGTAGAACAAGTTGCATAATAACTATGAAAGATACGTAAAAATTATACAAATAAAAAATGTAGCTTTTTTTCTAACTAATATTTTGGTTTTGTTTTTTATTTCTGTAACTTGAAAATAAAGGAGATATTGCTGTTTAAAGTAGTCCTTCAACCCTTTCCCTTCAAAAAATAAATGAAAAAAAGATTTTTCATTTTAATGAGCTCATAGATCTATAAATTTCCTTTAAAATGCTTTTCTATGGAATACTTTAGCTTTAAAATTCATTTCATTTCAATGAGACATTTTTTTTGGAGCAAAATGTTAGGATTTGAGTGTGCGTTAAGGCGCGTCCACACTGTAGCAACATTTTCCAACATAATACAACAAAAACTTGTTATAACATAAAATGTTTATATTTGTTGGAATATGTTGTGTTGCGTTGCATAAAGTTGGTGTTGCGATTCAACATAAGTTGTAGTATGTTGCATAAATCCGTTTTTAGCGGTAAAGATCAAAGGATAATATGAAACATTTGTCAACATTGCTTCGATGTGGAAGGATTGTTGCGAGTTGAGTTTGCAGTTTGTTCAGCTGTAGGGTGCTTATCTCAGGAGGAGGCAAAAAGAAAAATCCGTAACTTGGTGGCTCAGTTTTATAGAGAGCGAAAAAATATCGCAGCCTTTCTACATTTTGTACCAGCTCTTCTAATCTCTGGTGCAATTTTTTGCAGCAAAAATTCCATATCTGAACCACTCATGCATAAAAAATTTTTGAAGCCCTAATATTAGAAAGCGCGCGGTAGCAGTTAATAAGTCTTCCTCCATCATGTCACAAAACTACAGCAGTGTGGACAGAATGTTGTACTCAACTGAATTTGAGATTCAACAAGTGCAAACATTCATTAACATTGTTGCACTAGTGAGGACAGTTCGTTTTATGTCAATGTTCAATGAATTTAAACATTCAGCAACTTGTTGCAACATAAAATTGCTACAAGCTGCCACAGCTCCAGTGTGGACGTACCTTTATACAATAAAATGTTTTTATTTATTAATATTGACGATTTTTTTAGTTCAGGGGTGTTTTTGTAAAGGTGAAAAGTGAAGTCATTTTGTATACGATAAAGGAATATTTATTTCAAATAACAAGCACCATTGAAGCATACCAATCTTTTAGAAAGCATTTTTTTTTCATTTTTCTCAATACAGGGGTGGTTTCTAGGGGTTGAACGAAAAAATTTTTTCTATATTCGCTTTTATTTTAAATAATTCCACGATTTAATTATATCAAATCTTCAAAAAGTGATTTTTTGTAATAATTTTTTGCAAAGGGGTTGTTTTTAAGGATTACATAAGGGGTTGTAAACATCAAAGATACAATAAAATACGTTCGAGAACATGAAAAACTATTTAATCTTTGTGCTTCAACAAGATTTATACCAGTAAAATCATTAAAACTCAATTTTTTTCACTTGGGGTAGTTTTTATTACTAAAAAATAAAAAGCGTCAATCGTACTCATGTCACTTTTGATATTGAGTCTAAAACGAAACTTTATTCTAAATTTTCGTGCAAATCCAACCAGTTTCAAAAAATTCTGAGGTTAATTTTGAATGTATTTTTATATAGTTTTGTAAAAAGAATTATATCTGAGGAACTAACTCAATGCTATGGTATTTTTTCCTTTATTTTTCTTTAGATAACTAATTAAAAAGTGGTCGATGTTTTTGATTAATTGTTTTGATATCACTAATGTTTGCAATAATTTTGATTGCCTCATATAGCTTCAAAAGGAAATTGTCATGTTCCGTATTCTATTGTTGCTGTTCTATATTACAAAAATATCGGTTAAAGAGGTCTTTCATCAGTTTATGCAACTAAATTTTCTAGATTCATAATAATGAAATTAATATTTTTGTATCTTTGAGAACGAAATAAACTCTTATGAAAATAAAAAACGCAATCACTTTTTCTAATACACTAGTTTATTCTACAAGAAAATACAAAACGTACAAGACTTTTCCATAAAAGTGTGTGACATGTTATATGCCTGTCAAGTTAGCGGGCCAACTTATAAAAAAATAAATTCTGAGAAGCTTCAAAACTGCCGTGAAATTCCCCGAATTTACCGTTAATTATTTTTAAAAAAATGGGGCGGCCCTCTAACCTAACCATCCCCTAGAAAATGGCTCTTCTTTTTACATTAACTAAAAATAACTACATAGATAATTGCCGCTTAATTTGCCGTTCAATAAAATATCATTGCCGACATCAGGACACGTCGGCATCCCGGGCAAAACGGAAAAAAATCATTTCTACGATGAAGTCCACAATGATTTAATGGTAAAAAATGGCTTTTCCCCGTTTTACTCCAGACGCCAACTAGCTCTGAGGTCCGCAATGATATTTTCGTGAACGCCAAATCAAGCGGCAATTATCTATTACATATAACTTTTCGTCGGGGGTATTTAATCTATAAAATGAGTAGAATATATTTTGGTCTACCAAGTTTCTGTGTTTCACAACAGAAAGTAGACCTTCCAGCTACATTCCCAATCACTTTCTAAGAGCTAGAGACGCAAAACCTACAGAGGTGGCTGAATTTAAGGAATTTGTCGGATTACTTTATTTGGCTGAGGTACTAAGGAGTGATCGGCAATCCTTGGAAGAACTGAGAGGTTAGGACGAATATTGACTGAAACGGTTTTATTAATTGAAAGAGAATAAAATTTCTTGTGACGGCAATTCGATTTGATAATATTAACATCAAAAAAACTCAAAAATAATTGGCAGTCCACCATTTGTAAATAATTAAATAAAATTTTCCCTATTATTCGGATATGGAAATGACGTAATTAGAAACACTGCCATACAAAGTTGTTCCAAATATCGCTCAGCTATTAATTTCCCATAAAAGAAATATAGACCAATAAATTTCCCTACCCAAATATAATTTTTTCGGAGCGCTGGGTGTGTTTTAATCGAATCCAGTGGGGGTTTTCGCAAGGCCATTAGGGAGAATTTTGTACATTTACTGTACCACGTGAACAGAACGTTTTAAAATCACATCACAATGCCTCATGAATATTTCACAAAATTCCTTTCTTAAGAGTTTTTACTTCTTCAAAAACTTTACTACAAACGACTGACCAATATTTTATTGCGAGGCAATTTCTGTTGCGTTGTCTTCTATAGACAGCAAAATATAAAAATTTGGATCGTCGCTTATTCCTGGTCTCGTTAAATGGAACTTATGCTTCAAGTAACCTACCGTCATTAAAACTTCTATACTCTCTTTTTCGGTTAAGGCAACCATAATAAGAAATGTACTTGATGTCTCAGATGAATTGCGTTCATTCAGATTATGAATCATATTGCGCCTGATATTCAAACTGAAATCATAGATAATTGCCGCTTGATTTGACGTTCACGAAAATATCCTTGTCAACCTCAGGGCATCTGTGGTAAAACGGGGAAAAGCCATTTCATACCATTAAATCATTCCGCACTTGGACTTCATACGTAGAAACTTTTTTCCGTTTTAACCCAGATGCCAACTAGCCCTGAGGTTGACAAGGATATTTTCGTGAACGTCAAATCAAGCGGCAATTATCTATGATTTCAGTTTGAATATCCGTACAAAGGGAAGTAATATTCCAGGGAACGGCCAGCTAACTTAACAATCGATGTAGTGAACCCACCCCCTGAAATATTAGTTCCCTCTAAACAATAAGCGTAACAAAGCACGTAGATAATTGTCGCTTGGTTTGCCGTTCACGAAAATATCATTGCCGACATCGGGACACGTCGGTATCCGGGCCAAAACGGGAAAAAATCATTTTTACATATGAAGTCCGCAATGATTTAATGGTAAAAAATGGTTTTTTTCCGTTTTAGCCCAAATGCCGACGTGCCCTGAGGTAGGAAACATTATCTTGAACTCGGAAAATCAAGCGGCAATTATCTACGTGCTTTGTTACACTTATAATTTAGAGAGAGCTAATATTCCAGGGGGTGGCTCGTTACATTGATAGCTAAGTTAGCTGGCCGTTCCCTGGAATGTTACTTCCCTTTGTACGCATATTCAAACTGAAATCATAGATAATTGCCGCTTGATTTTCGATTATTTGGACTTCATACGTAGAAATTTTTTTTCCGTTTTACCACAGATGCCAATTAGCCCTGAGGTCGGCAATGATATTTTCGTGAACGCCAAATCAAGCGGCAATTATCTACATCTTATCTTATCACATCTTACTTTCCATTGTAAGGATATTCAAACTGAAATTGGTCCACCTCCTGCCCTGTTGCCTTTTTTGTGCGGCCATTTATTTGTGGGGGAATATTGAATGCAAAAACCCTTCTCTTTTAAGATATTGTTCTTTCATAATATTTATTTTAATATGATTTTGGAAGTAAAGTTTTCGAATTTCAAACATCTGTTAAACACGTTTTAACCTTTTCAAAGAATATATTTTGGTATTTCCTAAAATAAAGAAAAAAAGGTTCTCGAGCTACAGGTCATAAAACCAGGTATAGAATGGTTAATAAAATCCACAATGTATTAAGTTTAAGAAATGGGTAACTCAGTTCTCTCCGAACTGAATACCGTATTTACTTTTTTTCATAAATACACCATAATCCCAACAATTGAAATATTCAAAATTTCTGCTCTTCTGGCAATTTACGAAAATATCACGGGCTGGCTTGTAAAATGTCAGTATACTGTGTGAAGTGATTTAATCTGCTTCATAACGTAATACCCACTAAACAGCACTTGTAAGTTTCAGTTTATCATCTAGGTAATTATCTATGCAATTAGATTTAGTTATTGTAAAAAGGGGAGCAATGGGGTGGCCGGCTATGTTTATACTCAAGTTAACGGGTCGCCTCATTTTTTTTAAATAATTAACGACAAAAAGCGATTTGGCGAAATGGCAATTATTCACCTAGTGAAAAATTATTTTCATATTATTTACGGATAGTTGATCGGGGATAGCATTAAAACGGCTGTTTCCTAAAATTCACGTCCTTAGGTTTTTTATTTTCATCTCTTACCTATCGTAAGATGCAATTTTGGAATTTATCATTTGATATTTACTGGTCGCTCGGAAAAGATCATAGATAACTCGATCAACAAAGTTGAAGGCTTTTGGTGTTTGTTATTTCAACACTTACCTGTCCCGCCCAGTAGAGGGTATCTGCCCCGTAATCGGCAAGAACAGCGGGAATCATTCAAATATTGAAAACACACGGCCTCGCGAAGAAAAGCAGCTCTGTAAGAGGTAGCTCACCAAGTTGATAAGCATGTCCTGTGCCTTCAAAATAATCCTGATGCTTTTTACCCGTTTCTCTCTACTTATTTGCGTGCCCCGACATCGGGCTCGTATTTTCTTGAACGGAAATTATCTTTGATATCAGTTTGAATATCGGTGCAAAGGAAAACGCGGAAAAATCATTTCATACCATTAAATCATTCCGGAATTATACGTAAAAATGGTTTTTTCCCGTTTTGCTCAGGATGCCAACGACTACTGAGGCAAATTGCCGCTTGGTATGCCGTACAAGAAAATATCATTGCCGACCTCAGGGTTAGTTGGCATCTGGACTAAAACGGGGAAAAGCCATTTCGTACCATTAAATCAGACTGGACTTCATACGTAGAAATGGTCGGCAATGATATTTTCTTGCGCGGTAATTCAAGCGGCAATTTTCCATGTAGTTAATTTTAGTTATTGTGAACAGGAGAGCCCTTTTCTAGAAGGTGGCCTGCTTTCTTGTTACTCAAGATAGCGAGCTACCCCATTATTTATAAAAATAACGGCAAAATCCGGGAATATCGCGTCAAACGACAGTTTTTAAGCTTGTCAGAAGAATATATTATTCAATTGTTATAAACTAGTTTGGAAGTAAGAAAAATAATTAATTAGAAAAACTACTGTACTATATATACACAATTTGAAAAAATGAAAGATGCACAAGGAATCAGGATAAAACTATGTATGTTTTAGCATATAAAATAAACTTGAAACTTATATTTTTACATAATTGAACATATTACTACATTTAAATTTGAAAACGGACTCCTTAGAAAGATTAATTTCTATTAGCACAGCGCTCTTGTCCATTCCTTCAGGTGCTCTTGTAATCTCAGTGTGCACCTTTATAGTTTTTGAACTCATCTCAAGCAGATGATATGAAATCTTTAAATATGTTGGGTTTGGATGGGATAATAACTGACTTGAGTTGCAAATGGGTAATTTCTAAATGCAATCGTTTTTCTATATCTCAAAAGAAGCAAAATAACAGTAACTATTGTTCCTGATAATAATAAGGAACTTAATACTATCATTGCGATTCGAATTTTGTTAAAATGTTGAATAGCATTCGATATATGAAGTGGATGGTCCTAAAAAAAACATACAATTATCTCACTTTTTCCACTCTTTTATAGCATATAGCTATCATTTTCTATGTTCCTGGTTAAGATGCAGTTTATGTTTAAACGACGTAATAGCCGGAATTCGCAAAAAACTGACAGCATCCCTCTCAGATCTATTCCCACACTTCATCACCGTGCAAAATGTAGTCATCGTAAAGAACTTTTTGATTCATTGATTCAAATGAGAAGGGCAGATTAAACAAAACTAAAATATGTGTGTGGTCCATCAGCTATATTTGTTTTCAAGTGACAGCTATTTAAATAGGCCTATGGGATATATTTTTTACTCGATAATATTTTTTCAAACCGAGATCGGACCGAGAACAGACCGTGAATTGCATTTTAGTGGGAATAGGTCCGAAGCGGTACCGAATGAGTAACTAACTAGACGGAGATTACGATTTTTTTTAAAGTTTTCAAATGTTATTGAGGGGTTTAGATAGAAAAAACAACAATTATATGAATTATGGGTACTTGTTTGGTCCATGGGTATGTTACTGACCTACCCGAAATTTTCTAAATTCTAAATCTAAATACGAGGATGGTCCCAGAAGTACCAGGCCTGACATAGAGATGGCGGTAGTTGCTTGAAAAATAACACTGTATTAGAAAATACACAATCTATACAGCATGTGTTTCAAATTTGAAGACGCCACGTTGTTTAGTATTTGTTTGGCAGCCATCAATAGTGAACGTTTTCAGTGCACAGGAAAAAATTGGTCATCATTATGTGATACAATACTTCTATTTGAAAGGCCTTATTCCAACCAACATAAAAGCTGAACTAGATTCTACTCTGGGGAAGAATGTTCCTTCGTTATCAACAGTAAAATATTGAGTTTAAACGAAGCCGTACGACCTGCGAAGGCCAGCATCGCAGAGGTGGACCAAATGACGTGACGATTCCGGAAATGTTGAAGCAAATCCACAAAGCGGTACTGGATGATCGTGGACCGAAAGTGTGCGAGCTAGCAGACATAGTAGGCATTTCAAAAAGTGCGGTACATCGCATATTAACTGAAAAATCGGACATGAGAAAGCTGTGCGCAAGATGGTTCCCGCTTTGGTCACAATGGAACAAAAAGAGCGTCGTGAATACATTTCCATCGAGTATTGGGGAATGTTTCATAGAAATAAAGCCGTGGGATAATTTTCATTAACTATCTTGAAAGGGGAGAAAATATCAACGGTGAGTGTTATGCGAACTTATTGCAACGTTTAAACGAAGAAATCATGCAGAAACGACCTCATCTGCCTAAGAAGAAAGTGTTGTTTCATCACCAGCTCACACATCCGTTATTGCAATGTCCAAAATTAATGAATTAAAGTTTGAATTGCTACCTCACCCACACCTATTCTCCAGATTTAGCCCCCTTGGATTAGTTTCTGTTATTAGAATCCAAAAAATATCTCTGTGGTCAAAGAGTTTCCAGCAATAAAGATGTGATGTAGGCAGTTAATGGCTATTTTAAGGAGCGTGATGATTCTTTTTATAAAAGGGTATCGATCTTATTGAACATCGCCTGGAAAAAGTATATGGAAATAAATATTACGTTGAAAAATAAATGAATTTTTTCCAAAATTTTTTTGTTTTCTTTGATGCTCCAAGTACTTCTGGGACTATCGTCGTAGTTTATTCATATCGAAAAAAAAAAAAAATTTATACCATTGTGTCTCTGTGAAAACATTTGAGATTGTAAAAGTTTTTACTACTATACAATATAACAGTCTACTTTGGGTGTATTTATAGAAATGCTTTAAAAAAACCACAATTTTAAAATAAGATACTCAGAGGAATTTTCCAGAGGCAGCAAGATTGGTGTCATAAAAGTTATTTTGAACGTTAGTCCTAAATGTATAGAAAAATTCTTTTTCCATAAATATAAAAATTGACTTTAGGGAAGTGAGAATTGATGTGAAAATTGAAAAATATTTACCTGTGAACATATTGTGGACTTCAAAAAAAATACTGGTGTACTATCTCCATTTTCCATATCTGTACACATCGGACTGTCTAATTTACGGGTTATATATTTTGGCAACGATTGGGAAATATTATATAAATCACAAGTACATCTTAATGGGTTGAAATTAATTTTCAAAATCTTCAGTTTCGACCAGTTAATTAACTTAAAATCCAAATTCACTAGAGAATTGTTACTTAGATCCAACTAAAAAAAATATAACATTAATAGTATTCATTATATTCGGCAATTTAATTGAGACATCTATTGATATAAAAACTGAGAAGAACAGTTTTCAATTGAATCACCCCTTCTATTTCTTGTACAGCTGCCCCTAACATAAATATTATTGAAAAAGTATTGGAAATATGTTTGTAGTATAATTTTAAAAATGGGATATGGTTGAATTGACGGTTAAAAATGAAAAAAAAAATGCTTCAACCCCAAATAATTGTGAATAAGGTTATAAGTATATCAATGACTTCTACGATTTCACTTCAATTCTCTGTTAAATATTTTAATTAGATAATGCGATAATTGAGATAAATAAAGATGTATGATATTCACTGATGCTTCCAAATCTTCAGAAGGAGCAGGAGTAGCCATCCTCGCCCCAAAAACCTCCTCAAAATTCAATTTTAAACCGATCACTTCCACATACACTGCAGAATTATATGCAATACTATAAGCATTCATTCATATACTAATTTAGTTTTAGGATAGGAGACAGTAGGAAGGTTTGAGCTACGAGTGAAAAAAAGTTACTTTACTCACGAGCTTCATACAAAATTTCTTCTATGTCCGTAGACTTAAAAAAAATCGACAAAACTTTCATCAATTTTTATTTTGTAATAGTAATATTGAATGTATAACTGTGAGCATTATTAATTTGAAGTGAAGAAGAAGTTACATTACAGTTGCTACTTCAATTCGCAACATTTAACGAGTTCAAAAAAATAGGTAGGATCGTGAACATTTACAATGTTGCTTGAAGTTGAGCTAGTTGTTCCCATTAAAATTTTCACTGAGGAATCCTTTTTGTTTTTAATTACGTAACCCTCCGCAACTGTGTTGGATTTCCACCCACCGTGCTTCTTTAGTTGAATTGTACAGGGTTTGTCCGGAAAGTAATAAGACTGATTTTCTTCCGCCGCGATTGTACTTCAGAGCGTGCGCGCACCGACTGGATTCGGTAGAGGGCGTTCCTAGCTAACAAACGAACGGCTGGTCAGTAGTCTCCGAGCATCTGGAGAGTCAGGACAGGCATTTTCGCGCGACGTGTTTCTGTGAGTTGTGTAAGCCGAAAATGCAGCGTTCGTTAGAGCAGAGGTACGCGATTAAATTCTGTGTGAAACTCGGTAAATCTGCGACAGAGACGTTTGATATGATCAAGCAGGCTTACCCAGATGTTGCTTTAGCAAGAAGTGGTGCGTTTCGGTGGCACCAGGCCTTTTTGGAGGGCCGGGAAGAGGTCGCCGATGAAGACCGTGCTGGAAGACCTTCGACTTCAACAAACACCGACAATGTCACTCGTGTGCGCAAAGTTTTGAACACAGACCGTCGACTAAGTATTCGTTTGATTGCCCAGATGTTAAATTTACCAAAATTTGTAGTTCATGACATTGTGACGGAGCATTTGAACATGCGCAAGGTATGCGCGAAGATGGTCGCAAAAGTGCCTTTCTTGTGAACAGCTACCTGACTAAGGCCGGCATTTCAACGCTTCCGCAGCCGCCCTACAGCCCAGATGTGCCCCCCCCCGGACTTTTTTTGTTTCCTCGCCTGAAAAGGCCGATGAAAGGCAAGCATTTCGAGACTAGCTTGGAAATCGCGCTGGCAGCGCTGCATCGACGCAGAATTTATTGGCTCAATAAATTTTTTTAAATCGACTCAGTCCTATTACTTTCCGGACAAACCCTGTATAACTACTGGAATCCACTAATAGAGAGATCGAAGAAAGTCGAAATGTATGTCAAATGTAGTTTTTTGGATTAGGGAAATTCAAATATGTTGCGATAAGCGAAGGAAATTTTGGAAACGTATTGATACCTACAGCTTAGGTTTTGCATTTTCCATTTCTATACTGATTTGTTTTGACTTTTGTGGGTCGTTAGCTTTTATATTTTTTATAATTGTTTACCAAGTTTAATCGATTGTCAGATATTTCACCAATAATAGTAAGTCGACGTTGAACTTGAGATTTGTATCAGGTACTATGATAATTAAAATATTTCCGGTATTATTTATATCGTTCCACTTCATTTTATATAATTCCTCCCTCCGCAGAGCTCATGCGATTCCGAATATCAAAGAAACCTGATAAATGTTACAAATAAATATCAAAGCTCACATTTTTTTGCTTTCATACCTTATGCATGAGATAATGATGGTCTGGAATTTGCAACAGAAACTTATTTTAATTTCTTCACGGGCAAATGTTTTAGTTTTTTTGTTCTATAGCCAACTGATTTATTTTTCAAATATGCAATGAGTTCCGAGTATTTACTGATGTCTACTACGTCGTTATTTACCATTAGGGTGCCTTTCATTTTTGAATAAATCGACCAAAGTGTTGAAAATTTCCACATTTTGGATTTAGTGTCAAAGTAATCTGGTAACACTTTCTGTGGACCTGTTTATGCCTTTTTTATAGATTATCAAGAAATAAAAGAGTGACAGTTTATCGGGGAAACGACATGAGAAAGAAAGCGTTCACAGACAACTACATTGATAAAACAATTTTGTAATTACATCAAAAATGACACGTTACGGCACTTTTTTTCACGCTTTTTGTCCAATTCAGAAAATACATTCTTTATAAATGCAAATAACTGAAAAAAAAACGTGAATATTATAACTGACGTAGAAAAAAATGGATATGGCTTTATTGTTTTTCAAAATACATATTCTCCAATTAAGATCAATACATTTTTGCACGAGTTTGAAACAATTGTCGAAGCATTTTTCTCATTCCGATTGTGGTACCTCCAAAACATGTGATTTGAATGAATCAACCGCTTCTTCGGATGTAGAAAAACGTTGACCTTGCAATTTATTTTTGATCTGTGGGAATTTTCCTGATTTTTTCGAACAATTCTGGCAAACAAATGCTGATGTACCATTCAGAATTGACCTTTCTACGTCGCTCGAATGAAACAGTGAAGATATGTTCAATTAATCCGAAAAAACAGGCCACCATTTGCTTGAAAGTGCCTCGTGCGCTTACAATTTTTATTGAATTTGGCTCGTCTTTAAAGACTCGAGACAGTCGATTTTCAAATTATATGGTATTCAACGCAAACAAATCTTTTTGACAGCCAACTATTCAGGCAATATTGAATGTATGCGAATAGAACTAATGCCCAAATATGCCTCAATCTCATGGTTTATCATATGATGTTCTTGCCATATCATGTTACGCACAGCATCGATGCTTTCTGGCACGACAGCCGATTTTGGAGGACCTTCACGAAATTCATCCTGTAGAAAAGTGCGGTCACGTTTGAATTCGGAAAATGAGCGAAACTCGATGCATACTTAGTTTAAAGACGGATTCATAAACTTGACTTTCTGTTTGCCGTTGCCATTCGCATGTGACTTTTTCCGTTCGTAACAAATTATACACTTTATTCATAAACTTGACGTTGCAGCCGTTAACCCCTTTTAAACTCTTAATCTGTTAACTAACCTATACATTGTTATATGTTTTTCCATGTAGAATTATGCTTATATTTCCTTTTGTCGTTAATACGCTTAGATAAGTAGTTGAATTTTTGATCATTTCCATACTTTATGAATCGAAATTCGCGGAAATACCTACTTTTAAATATTACACATTTAGCTGCGAGCGAGCATAGACACTACTAAAAATGGTAGTGATTAGGAATTATTAAGTTTGCAAAATCAGCAACTAAAAACAAATATGACGGCTACTTCTAGGTGTAAGTGGAATAAATTATTTCTATCATATGGATAATTATATTAACCTCTTTTCATATTGGTCTATGAAAATAACGAACTTTAACATCAAAAATTGTTTTATCAAAAATAAGAAACGATGTTAATTGTTACCCATTTTTTTATTATGCAATTGAATAATTTTTGAGAAAGCAAAATTTTAAATATCTTGTCAGTAAATTGTACAAGAAGCCCCGAGAAGGGGCATTCATTCCGAATTATCCGTACGGAGTGTCAACAGTATCAGAAATTCTTGGAATATGCCACCCTTCTTTCTCTCCGTACAGTGCCGATTGTAGTTAGAATATTCAGTCCGATGTTTAGCACGTGTTGGACCCCGTGTCGTCGATATTCTCCATACTCTTGTCTCTTCTGATTGTTTTTATTAACCCAAATTGAGGGCTATTATAATTTCTTCAATATCCACGCTATACATTTCATAAAAATCAAAATGTTTTTAATAAAGGAAGTCAATAACCAAACGCATGAAACTTCCACAGCGACAGGATGCCACTCAAACTAACTATTGGCGAGAGACCTCGGAATCGGTAATTTGTGGAGCAATCCCGAAAGTTGAACGGCATAATGATGATAATTATAAAACATCCTTAAAAATTTCTGTAACTCCAAAATGCGGTGCCAATTTCTTGAGTCATTCAATCCATAGTTATTGGAATTATTAGAAATTTGGATGTGCATATACTTACTTCATCTATAATTTGATTATCTCCAAAAGCTTCTTTGTCAATGTAATTTAAGTTTTCGTTATCCCTTAAATATAGCTTCTTCAAATGTTTCAAAGTTGCAAATGTATTTGCTTCTACATAATTCAATCTAGGCAAATTGTTTAAGTGCAGTTCAATCAGATCAAGACCTACAACATTTTTAAAACATTGAGAATAATATCTAATCTATTATTTGAAGAACAATATTCAACCCTCTAGAAACAACTATTCTTATTCATATAAAATTACAAACCTAGGTTTTTACTCTTTAGAAGTATTCATCTTTGAATAACAATATTCAATGATTTGGAAACAGCAGAGTAAAATCAGATAAAATTCCTTTTTATTTATATAAAATTAAAAAAAAAAGTTTTAACTTCTTAGTATCTTTTTGCTAACGGTTGTGTTAACTAATTTCTTGACATAATATTTATTTAACATGTTTTCTAGTAGACTACAGCTTCCAGAAATCTCATTTTTCTACCTCTCTATTGTATGCATTCCAAAATGTTTACTCAACAGCTTTATTTTCAATATATTTTGAAAAATTTCTTTTAACAGCTGTAGCAAATGAATCAGTTGATTATCCTATTGAAAACTGAATCCAAAGAAATTTCATTAAACTGTACAACCTCGTTACATCTAAATAGTTGTACAGTGCGAGTCATAATAACTTTTCATATTTCTACCATATGATGTATGAGTGCTTCAGCCTCGACTTTAATTTTAATTGGTTATACACACTACTTTCAAGCATTCGACGGGCATTAGTTAAACTTATAAATTCCAGGACCGCATTTAGAAGAATCAGTTTAGGGATACGTATTGAATATTGCACCTCGTATAATATTTTTTTAATGCAAGTGATTTTCAAACTACATAAATAATTAATGACATATATGCGACAATGTTGATTGTAAATGATCAAAATTTTATATCAGATGATAATATATTATAACAACTGTACCAAAGGAAATTAACAAGCTACTCTGAAAAGTTTTAAAATCAAGATTGGCGTTGACCGTTTGATATTTTGTACCAATTGTCATCATCATTTATGTGAACAAAAATACATATTTCTTCTGTGTGTATCTACGTTACTTACTATTGTGTTAGCATTGCTAAAGCTTTTGTTTCTTTCGTCCAAAATGCCACAAGAGTTTCCGACCATAGAAAACGCCGACGTAATTTTTGCTTTTGGGTTTTGCAATGATAACTGTACATCACAGAACAGAACCACTTGTGGATGGAACGCAGGTAGATGACATTATTGACGCTGTTACTATTTTTATTGACGTGTCTCCGCCCTAGAGCCGGTCCTGCCTAGCTGTATTAAAACTCTAAAATTCGGCGAAGGCGCGCGGTGCCATTGATTTACTTTTAATAAACCGCGGACCCCTTTTATGTTTTTCTATAGCAAGCGGTTTATTTATATTGTTTCTTTTGGATAAGTCTATTCATTTATTTGTTTAGAAACTACAAAAGAGAGCTGTTAAATGTTTACTCGGATTAAACAGCAGGGCTCACTGCAGAGACTTCTTTAAAACATTAAAAATTTTGACTCTTCCTACCTTATTCATCTTTGAATCCGTTTGCCTAATTCGTAAGGAAGCTTTTCCATTTTCAGAAAGGTCGTTGCACGGCTATCCACTTAAGAACGCGGAGCACGACCTTTATCTACCTACTTCACGTTCAGAATTAATTAAGGGCTCAATATTTCACAATGCAAAAAAATGCACAATAATTTGCCAATTGAAATCAAATCGATATCATCTTTTCCCACATTCCGAAATAATTTGAGGGCATATTTACTGAAAAGTGCCATCTAATCTGTAAAAGACTATTCTAATAATAATATTTAATTCCGGACATGCTGCATACTGATTTAATTTTTGCTATGGACTTATATACTAATTATTACCTATTTCTATTACATATAAAATTGTTAGTAATTGTTTTATCTTTATTTAATTATTCTTATGTTTGTTTTTCAGTTTTTATGAGCTTTTGTCTACAAATTGTAACAATTTTTTGACAATAAATCATTTTTTCACTCTCTCTATTATGTAATACGTCATTATGATTGTTCTATATTTGAAAATCACTTATTGCATTTAAAAAATATTATATAGGGTGCAATATTCAATAAGAATTCCTAAATTGATCCTGGAATTTTCAAGTTTAGCTAATATCAGTCGAATGTTTGATAGTATTGTACTGCGTCATGAAAAAATTTAAGGAATAAAGCCAATTAAAGTTGATTGTCAATTTCAAAAATCACCCAGTAAATTAATAAATTTTTCGTAGCCTGGGAGATTCTACATATGGTAGCAGTATGTAAAGTTTCTCATGACTGACCCTGTATACGTTTTTATGTTTTTGGAGTAAATAAAGTATACTGATTGCTTCTAAGTAGAAGATATTCAAATATTCACTTTGTTTCCATTTATTTAAAACCATTATAGTCATTCTATGCGTATGCGAACTTTAGTGATAAAGATAGTATCATTTTTTACTTAAAAAAACAACTTTCTCATATTTTTTTCTTCCCATAATTAATAAAAATGAGTGAGAATATAAAATAAGAATAAGAAAAATTCCAGTTCATTCCTCAGCAAGCATTTTAAATAATTGTCGCTTGATTTATACAGTCCCTACTTAAGGGACCTTCAGTCTTAAGTTATTGCGTAATTAGCGTAATAGTGACCACATTAATATTAAAAATCTTTTACTACAAGATGTTATTAGATTAGCTAATTACGTGATAACTTATGACATAAGGTCCCTTAAGTAGGGACTGAATAAATCAACCGACTTGGTATTACATAGAACTCATAACTTTTGACGGTAGAAAAACTGAGTTAGGAGATTTGCGTTTTGCGAATTTTGGTTTTGATGGCATCTCATTTCTTTTTGTAGATTGACCTCCTTTTTTCCTTTCCAATACCCTCTACTTCTTAAATACCAATAATAAATTGTCTTAAAGCAAGCGCACTCTTTGTCTTGATGAGCTTTTCATATTTTTATAGATAGTCTTCATCTTCTTCTTTCTTGAGCTTCAGCTACAGCTTTTCTCAAAGCCCTCCCCCCTGTCCGTATGGATTTCTCTCGGAGGCTTTGATGTTACAATTTTTGGCAAGTTTGGACAGTAAATACTTCTTAGTCTTTTGTATTCGCAAATTGAAGATTCCTGCGCTTCAATACTCCTAAAGTCGACATTAATTAGATGCAACCCGCCCAAACTTTTAACTCTCAAAAATGCCACGTAAGCTTGACAGGATGTGAATACTGCAGAACCGATATCCATCAGCGCATCATTGAGACTTAGGTCCCGACTTTTGAGTATAGTTATAGCTTTTGCTTTACATATGGGAAACTGTTTGCGATAGACATGAACTCTATTAATAATTTCAAATTTAGTTTTGACCAGGCCAAGCTTCTAAACAAACTATACCGATAGAACCATTAACATTTAATCATTTATTTTATTATTTTATATATCATATCATTTGGTATTAGGAAGTTATTTATGCAGTTGATGTATTTAGAAAACTGGACTGAAAATGCAAAATATTTTAGTTCTTCCATGATTTATACACTAAACACTAATTGTATTCATAATTTGAAGCTTCTATGTCTAATAGAAGTGCCCTAGAGTTTTGATGATCGGTCAGTCGGTGAGTGACAAAATTAAGAACTTTGACTAGTTGTCATTCTTAAACTACTGCTTCAAATTGAATGAAATTTGAAAAATACAATGCTTGCTTTGTTATTAGAAATACAGACTTCAAATTTATTCCACAACGAAGTTATGGGTGTCGAAAATGGCCTGAACTGCTTCGAGAAAATGATGGTGCGGCTTTTTTGCTTGTCTTGGCGGGGGCACTGCTGTGCCTCCATACCAATAAGATTATTATGATCGTTGTTTCTTCAAAATTCTTGATTAAACAAATAATAAAATAGTGTACTAGAAACTTACCTAAGAAGCTTTGGTCAGTAAGTTTAAATATATAGTTGTCACTAATTTTAAGCACTTTAAGATTGTTACTTATATAACTCAACGTAAGTGGTACAAAGTCGAGATGATTAGATGATAAATCCAATGAATATAAAGTGGGTAAGTTTCTTAAAAGAGATCCCTCTATTTCTGTTAACTCATTATCCGCTAGATTTAACACCTGAAAGAAAGTAATTTGATATGAATTTATTTTCAAATTTACCAGCAGAAGTCAAATTATACTTATCCTGAAGACCGATTGACGTTTGCTGTTTTAAAATTAAAAACATTGATATATGTAAGATCATGCTTGCCGTTTGCCGATCGGTCTGCCGTTGGTGTCTTCTAACGCCTAATACTCCCAATAAAAAAAAGCTCTTCAACATTTTTCATAATTTAGTTCATGAATACCGAAAAAGATAACAATATCACGTAAACATAAAGCAGTAGTACACACGTCAAAAAGAATAACAAAATTTTTAGGTGAACGGCAGCAACGTCAAGTTTATTCATAGGATCAAAACGACAAACGTCACTCGCGAACGGCAACGGCAATCGCAAAGTCAAATTTATGAATCAGCCTTTGAGCTCACTATTTAGAAGTATTCCTGAGAAAATTTATATTAAAATACATTGTTACTTGAAAAAAATAACATTGCGAGACTGTATTTTTTACCTTTATTTTTGTGAGTGATCCTAAAGCAACTTGAGTAGTTGGGTCAAGAACTTTAAAATCGTTTCCTTGTAGATTGAGTTCTTCTAAGTCGGGCATATTTTCAAAAAACTTCACAGGTAAACTGTGAATTTGATTGTAAGCCAAATTTAAATATTTTACCGCTATAGGTCGAAATCTCTTGTCATTATAAGGTCCTCTGAAGTCATCACCTCCTATTTCTTCGGCTAAAATAGATTGTAATTTTTAATTTATTTAGAAATAGAGGAATGTTTTATGTTGTTTTGCTACTTTTTATTCTATCTCTGTATTTTTTCATAAATCCCTTTAGTTTTTTCAAATTATTTTCTCCAAATTACCAATATTGTTAAGGATTGTTGTTATAGTTCTATAATAGACATCTATTAAAAAATATCTCTCATTAAAAATCCAGAATGGAAGAATACCAAATAAAAAAAGTAAAAATAATAAAAAACACATACAAATCAGGAGGAAAAAAGTTATAACAATTCTTAATGAAAAAATACATTCTATAAGGAGACAGCTTGGACCCCGAATTATTTATCATGGATAAGATATGGGTTACAACAATTTAGAACCAGCTAGACTCAATAATTTGGTATATACAGATGACATAGCATGCAAATTCAAGAAATAAGATAAAGAGATTAAAACATGTATATATTTGCATATAATTCTTCAAATTTCTACTTCTTAGACCTTTATATATGTTTTTCGTAATGATTTATATTGACTTAAGGTCACTTTTTTATGAAAATCAATTTAAAATAGCATGAAAAAATTTTATGTTTCTACCTACTTCGGTTTCCATCAAAATATCATTTTACATGAAATTTTAAGTAGGTCGAAATGTTAAATTTTTACACGCTATTTTAAACAGATTTTGATAGAAAAGTGACCTAAAGTCAAGACATATCATCACGAAAATCATATTTACATATACATAGTATTCCAAGACTTCGGGTAGTATACGTGAAAATAGAGCTGTGACATAAAAAAGTTTTCATACGACCACTCGTTTCTTAGGAGAAATGTAGATTTTTAGATCGTTGTACATGCCATAAAGAGACATTATGAAGAAAATTATCATAAATTGTAGTTATTTATTGAGATATTAAAACACAATCTTGGAAAGCTAATGAATAAATAAATAAACATTTGTATAACATACTATGTACTACTACATATTACTGGCATAATAAAAAACTTGAAAGAAATTAATAATTATTTATCATCTAGTAAGTTACTATCAAATAAGCTACTAGGTACGTGATATTCAATTAAAAATTGCAATCGACCTCATTTGTTAATGTCAGTTTGCTGTCAATATTTTCAAAACCTGCCATCAATAATTATTACATCGTATTTAAAGTTTCAATATAGTAAAATTTACCTTTAGTGAATATGCCGATATGCATTTAATGTATGATTTGGCTTCTGGTATCTAGTCAGAAGCCAGAATGTTGTATACTGAACGGTTTCCGGGCAGGATTATACCCGGGTGTACAACTTTTGTTAGGGTTGATCGCAGCTTACGGGGAAAAGGTTTGAATTTCGACAGTATGCAATTTAATTATAAATGTTTAATTGTGTTTTAATACCTCCAGTAAGTATTCTCAATTAAAATTACAATTTATGATAATTTTCTTCAGAATGTCTCTTTAAGGCCAACGATTTCCTAAGCATGTACAACGATCTTAAAATCTACATACCTCCTAAACCATAATTTTTATCAAGTTAATCAAAGAGTACGTTTTTGTTAAAAAATTGATTGAAAAATTCATTTTTGCTAACTTTAAATTGAACAGGTTGTCCCTGTAAAAGTAACGGATTGTTAACCATTGGGCATGAGCCGTCTCTGGTCTTCAGATAGTAGTGTAGAATTATTTATTCCATCAAACATACCACATGGACATACATAATCATCCGTTATGTTCGAATGAAATATACTTGAATATAATTTATGATTTCGCAACTTCAAATGCCTATAACTCAGAGACGTAGGGTCTTTGAACGTGAAAATGTTTTACCAAATGATGTTCCAGATTTTCCCCAACATAAGTTTCCCAAAATACATTTTATTGTTAATGATTGCATGGCAGAAAGCCTTCAAAATGAATTAAGTATCATTGCATTGTGGTAGACTCACTTGTCAATAAATTGTAACTCAGATCGATATACTCAACATTCTTCATATTAGAAAATAATCCACTATCCAAATACTTGATGTTACAGTGATCGAATACTAGTTTAGCTTTTTGCGTTGAGATAGGAAGCTTCTCCAAGGTTGAAATGTTATTATAACTGAAAGTAGCCACTAATGTTTTATTGTGTGGTGGCCAGTTTGCCAAAACATGCTCAAACTGTTGTCTACTGCAATCCATTATAAATTCGTCTTCATCTTCACATAAACACTGATCACAAATGTGGGAAGAATTTTGGTAAACCTCATCACTAGTTGCCGGATATACAAATAACAGTAATATCTGTAACAATTTTCACAATATTTACGTCAATTGAAGATACAAGAATATTTCTGTATATTATCTATTAACATCTTATTTTCATCTGTTTATATAACGAGGTGCAGTTGCCAAAATTAAAAAAACTAAAAAAAAAACGAAGGTAATTTTATACTTTCGCGGTCCCCTCGTTTGTTGGCTCTAGAAAATCGAAAACTCCTCTGATTTTGATGAATTTTTTTTTAAATCCTCGTTTTTACAGCGGATTTACCAAAAAAAATATTATAAAAAAAAACTTATATTGGTTTCTCAGAGCTTTAAATGTTCATGAAAATGCACTCATTCACGTCTAATTGTTCATAACTTTTTTCCAAATAATCAAATGAAGTTATTATATTTTTTTCCATGATATACACAAAAAGCGAACAAATTGAAAAAAAAAATTATACAAAAATGTTGATTTATCATGTTTTTACAATTAAAAATAATAGCAATTTCTCTTAAAATTGACCTTTTCTCACTTATAATCGTTTGTACCTTTTTTATTAAGTAATCATTAAAGTTATATGAACAAAAAAATTCTTAAAATCACTTATTTTAAATAAGTGTACAATATTAAAAGTCAACTTTTAAAAATTGAAAATTTTCACCATTAAACAAATGATATCTTACACTAAGGTTAGGTTGAATGAATAAACAAACATTTTTCAATTTTTTTTCCAAAATGTTCGTATTTTTGTGTATAATAACGAAAAATAATATAAGAAATGCGTTTGATGTTTTGTAAAAAAGTTATAAACGATTATAAGCGAAGAAGTGCGTTTATGATCGCATTAAAAGTCATAAAACTATATGAAATCTCCAGGTGAGATATTTCTCATATTTTTTTTTTTTCACAAATCCGCTGTAAAAACGAAGATTTTAAAACAAAATTCATCGAAATCGGATGACTTTTCGATTTTCTAGAGCCAAAAAACAAGGGAACCGCGAAAGTATAAAATTACCAAAACGAAAATTATTTGGCTAGGGATGATTTGGTTAGGTTAGGTTGATAATGAATTCTTTTTATTATTTTTCACGAGTTTCAGCCACAACCCACATTTGCACACAAAAATTTTCTGTGCAATACTTTTCACTTATTATGTGGAATTAATTTCTTAATTTTATTTATTTTTGTGATACCTTTTACAAATTTACCAGAAGAGAAACCGTTAAAATAATTCTACTTTTGGTCATTTTTAAATTAATAACTAAGATTTCTCATAATTCGTGGATTGATGTGTAAGTAACAAAAATACTGTTTACACCTGCTATGCAATAAAATGATTCATTCCATACCGACATTAATAACACAATTTTTATCTTCAAGTGATATACAAATATAAAAAACAAACAAAAAAGTATAAGTATATACACCAAAGTGTCCTATTTTAGTTAACTTCAAACTATTTATTCCAAATATATAAATCACATGAATGTGAAATTAAAGTTAGCTTACCCATATATAATTCATTTTCTAAATTTTTTCCACTACCTTTATGAATGATTTCAGCATGAATACTGACTGCAAATCTAATTAATTTTTATCTTATCAGCCTTATCTAATTTAATCCATGGAATACTTTTTGATGGTCGGTTTTATAACCTATTTGGAAAAATGATTTAATTAATTTTTAGTATAAGTTTAGAGACGTCAGTTCCAGTAAATACCTTGAATTTTTTTACTTATAGTCGACTGTTTATTACCATAAAGTTAAGACTTCTACTTGTGACAACTCCAAACTGCATATTAAATAAATTGATTTGAAGAATAAAATGCTTACTGAAACATTTTTTTAACTACGGTTGCCAAGTCTTGTGCGTTTATAATATCCTATCATATTTTGGCTGTATAACGCTGATTATCCCACGTTAATTTATCTGAGGTAATTTCTTCGTCACACTATTTCTTTACGTTTAATGAGCATCGTTTCCATATGCAAATTTCAAAAAAATGCTCATACATTCGATACTCATTTATGAAATAACTTCAAGATCAAAAATCATTTCCATAATCTTTTCCACTGTCAGCTGTATATTTCTGTAAAAACCAAATGTTGTAATTTGCAACTACTTAAAACCAAACAGAAGCTTCAATCATCTATTCCCTTAATAACAAAAGGAAATAATATTTCATGTGATAAACTACTGTTAAAAGAGTTATTTTGTTACAGGAAAATAAGCAGCAATCTGAAGAACTTCTTGAAAATCTGACCACTTCCATAAATACTTTACCTCTTGATTTTAAAATAGAAAAACCAGTGATACCTTTACAAAAAAAGGTTCCAATCTCTCCTAGAGAACCAACAGAAGTAGTAGCAACAAAGCCAGTGGAAATTAAAAAGGAACCTGTATATAATGATGAAGAAGACGTACCTCATGAACCTAAGGAATTTGAAAGTAGTAGTGGAAATATTGTTCCCAAAGTTGAAGTAAGTGAGACGCTTCTACCTCCTCAAGATGTTTCTATGGATTTATCCAAAGATAATACTGAAGAACATCTGCGTGAACCGTTAATAAAGGTATTAAAGATTTTTTTATTGTTCTAAGTATCAAATTTGATAAACAAACAATTTTCATGCCTATTCCTCTAGTATACTATTAGTTGATAATTTAATAGACATAAGAGTGAGGAAATGAAAAATCCAAAGAACCAATTTTTTAAATACCTTGTAATAATAATATATTGAAATAAGAAAAATGAATGTTAGCTGAAGTTATGAATAATTCATAAAAATTGAAAGAATGAGTAAGAAAACAATAATAAGGGTTTATATGTAAAAAGAATGACTATTAAATGTTTCATAAACAATATCTACAACTTTTAATCGAAGCAGAACTAATCACTAAATAAAATTGTCAAAACTGCTCTCATAAAATACATTCAGCTCATTTAAATACCTTACTTTCTATGTTAGCATAATTCCAACGTAATTTTATTCATCTCTTTCAACAAAAAAAAAATAAAATTAATGTCCAATTACTTTCAGGTAAAACCCCCCAGTGCTTTACATTACACCCCCGAAAATAGTAATGTGGAGATATCAAATATTCCTAGGATTATAAGTCAAGATTTCAGCCGGTTTGTAGATAATGACAAAAGTGACAATACCAGTTCTATTGAACCCACTGATCTCTCGAATAAGAAAACTGAAAAATTAACATGTGTGCCAGAAATAAGTTACATCAAAGAAGAAGCTGATGCTGTTTCCCTTTCAAGCAATAGCTCCGATCCAGAACGATTAGAGGTGGATATGTCTCAGGTAATAACCATTTTTATTCTGCCTTTAGTACCAGTTACTCCTAAGTACTCCCAAAGAATGATGCACATACTAACTAGAAATGAAATCATTCCGGACCACCAGTTTGAATTTCAACACCAACATTCAACAATCGAGCAAGTAGATAGGCTAACTGAAAAAATTAGGAATGACCTGGACTCCTCTTTTTCCTCGATGTGTCGCAGGTCTTTGATAAAGTATGGGATATTATACAAACTAAAAGCTAATATGCCTCAAAATCTTTACCTAATACTTAAATCTTATTTAACTAACAGGTATTTCTGATTTAATTATCAAGATGATTATTCCACGCTCATATAATAGCCAGAGTGCCACAGGCTAGTATGCTGGGCCCCATGCTCTACCTGATTTACACAGGTGATCTCCCTACAACAGCACACACAACAGTTGTTACATACGTCATGATACTGCGATAGTTTCATCCAATACTAAACCAATCATGGCCTCAATATATAAGTAAAACCAATCCAATATTTGGTAAATAGATGGTGCATAAAGTCAATGAATCTTAAGTCTGTCTTACTTTAAAAAGTCGATTTGGTGCTATAGAATACAGTTACACAGGAAAGATTTCAATCCAAATTATTAAGACAGATTGTTAATGCCCCTTGGTATGTGCCTAACTATGAGATACTTATGGATCTAAAAGTTCTTACAGTCAGAGAAGAGATCATGAGATACAGCGCAACTTATGTAAAATTGCTGGAACTACATCGAAACCATCTGGCGGTTAATCTACTAGACAATAACCAGGAACAATATAGACTAAACTGTGCAAAAACACTAGATAAATGTTGAAATAAATATAAGTAAATATCAAACTGGATAAGAATATTGTAAATATGATGCCAGATCTCTAGCTTATACTAGAATTTTAAAGGAACAGTAATCAATGGATTACTGACTTTCATGTTTGTATTCATATTACTTTGCTTAATGTTAATTGGTATAACAGATTGCAAAACCTAATAGATGTTGGAAAAAACCTCCAGTACCTTCTCTTGCTAGCTACTGATGGTCTTTTAAAGGTTGGTAAAATTGACTTAGAGATCTAATCCGTGGATTTCAGTTTGTTGTAAGACAGACTAGCATATCAAAATGATTATAATTTTTTCCATCAACTTTGAAGCATGCACCTTTATTTTTTGTTGACGAAAAGACCCTAGGCGTATAAAATTCTCAATTACACATACATTTGTAGTAATATTTATTGATTCTTTTAGGTAACCGAGGAGCAAAGCGATTCAACAAATAGCGCAACATCTCCTATTTCTGAGTCAGTGTTAAACCAAAATGAAATTGATCCTTCAGTATGGCAGACGCTTTCTCGAAATGGTTATAATCCTCCTCTAAGTGGGGAAGCAAGCCAGTTACTGAGGAAGCTCATAACCTGTCGAAAGTTAGGTATGACCATAACTCCAGCACAACCACATGTTTTAAACTATACTTTATTTGATGAGAGACAAGCACAAGCAGATAGTATTAATCAAAAAAATGCCTGTAGAAGAAAACAAAGCTATCCTTCAAAAGCAACTGTTCCACCTGAAGGGGCACCGATGGAACAAGATAATGAAGAATATGACTATGGGCCTGATAATTCTCTTATATTATGTAATATGGGAAAGGGAAAGGTGAGCGTTTTTAATAGTAAAGCCACAATACTTTTGATTTTTGTCTTCAAAAATTCTTTATTTCGGTATACCATGTTATTAATTCAATTATCTCAATTAACTTATTACATGGGTTTAATTTCTTAATTTATTTATTTTTTGTGGCACCCTTTACAAATCTACCAGAAGAGAAATCGTTAGAATAATTCTACTTTTGGTCATTGGTTCACATCATAATAACTATATAATATAAGTTCAGAGTCATTCCATTTCTTATGTTGGTATTTATTTCAAGTACAAAATGAATGGATGCCACAACACAAAAATCTGTTGAGTGGCAGTGGTTTTTCTAAATCTAAGACTTTTGAGACTGAAAATAACAAAATTGTAAAAGAAATACAAAAAATATAGTATCAGTAATATCAACTTACTACTGCACAATAGACAGCAGAAACTGTGGGGATTTTTAGATGGTATCCTACCAAAATATTTAGGAATTATAGCTTATAGTGGGTTGTAATTTCACCTTCAACTGATTAAATGTAAAGGAATAATGTCCACGTTGGAGTGGAAAAGGGACACTAGAAAGACAATTCCTAGGAGTAAGCGTCCTTACCACGCGACCATAATAATTGAATTCTGTTCTAATTGCGTTTTACCAAATTCCCTAAGCTGGAACATTCGGGATAGGATCGAAAGCTTTTGATTAAAATGTTCTTTGACAATTATTTCCATCTTTCCTAAAACTATCGATTATCTTATTTTTAGTTGATGTGAATTTGTCTGTTTCTTTATTTGAAATTTTTGTATTTAGAGAATGGAATTGAAACGAATGGTAGCTATATCTTGTACAAATTGTGGTACTCAGACGACGACGATTTGGAGACGTAATCTGAGAGGAGAGATGGTATGTAATGCTTGTGGTCTTTATTTCAAATTACATGGAATTGACAGGCCTGTCACAATGCGAAGAGACACAATTCATACACGACGTAGAAGGCCAAAAGCAGCAGAATCAGAAAAACCTCCTCCCAAAGGTAAAATTTTCAATATTCTTTTCAAACATCATTTATATTGATATATCTATTTCATAGAATATACAGAACACAACCCATTCAGTAATCATCCAGGACAATTCAGAGGAAAAATTGATCGTAAGTTTAATCAATTCAAATACTTCTTGAAATTTGACAGTTATACTTTCTTTTATTGAAACAATATTATAATTTTGCCAATGGTTGGCATTTTTTTATGTATCAAATAAAACATACTTATTTATCATATGTAGCTTTAATGTAATTTTTATTATTTACAGAATTCAGTCCATTTAGTAATCCTCCAGTTCACACATACAAAGGAAAAATTGTTAAAGGTATGTGATTCACATTAATGTTTTAATGCTATCTCTACATTAGGAAAAACTTAAGAAGGAATAATGATGTACAAATATTTTGGAAGTATACTAACAAAAGATGGGAAAATAGACACAGAGGCAATTAAAAGGACAATTAAGTGATTAAAAATTTACTATGTTGTAAATAAAACATAATATAATAAAATTATAAAAAAAGCTAAATATTGATTATACTAATTGATACTATCTTGTTTGTAGGATCTTCCAAAGAAAAAAGCAATACAGAATCATCCGACACGGAAGATATGTTGAGTGCATTGAGGCGTCAACTGCAACCTCATTTGGTGATGGCCTTACAAGGACATCGAAATAATTTTAATTCTAACTCGGACAGTAGTCCGAAGATTCCGTCACGCGCACACATACAGGTAATCTTTCAGGGAAATTAAATGATTAAATGATGTCTCTGGAGATCATTATTTATCTTATTCTAAACCAGATTAGAGGTTTGGCTTTATTGTAGTATTTTTGCACAAATATTGAAAGTACATTAGAAAATATTTAAAATTCCTCAATAATTTTTGACACAGTAATGTTTTTAAGGATGTTTCAACATGTAGAGATGATTTCAGATCGATTTTAATACTATATTTGTCTTGCACACAGTTAGATAAAACATATTATTACATTTCAACATTAGATTTACTATCTGATTGTATTCTGGTCATATACAACTTTTTTCCTGAAGTTAACAACAATAGCTATTTGTTGAACAAGGGAGGAAAAAGCTCTTATCCTCCCAAGTATGAAGTTTATTGCATAAAGCATAGTTTCGGGCAATAATCATTCAAGGGAGCAAAAGTAGCACTCTACTCCAATGTTATACATATGATTTTTCCACCTCTCGCAATAATAATTTATTTATGAAACTAATAAACATAATTTATTAAAAAACTAGAACTAAGAAGTAGGCACAGTGTAACTTACAGAGACGTTATTTTCATATAATTCTAATTTGTAGTAGAATAATTATTTTGTAATTTTAAGCAATTGTTATTCTAATACCACTAGAAGTGAGAGCTAGAACCAACGCATTTTTCGTTTTTTTTCCATTATTATTCAGTTAGTATCCCATGGAAGTACTCGTACTTGGCTGATCATAATCTATTTCATCAACTTCAGTGACTCCCATAAAATGGTTCTAAATTGTTTGCTTTTTGGCAAGAGATTGCTGCATAGATCCTTCAGCGGAATTCGTGGACCTCAGTATTGCTTTGAAACAAGAATGTCTCCTCCAAAATTTGCAAGCAACCTTGTCGAGGTTCTTCTCAAGCTATGCCCGGTATAATTGATGGCATTAGTCAGTTTTAAAAATTTTGCAATGTTTTTAGGAATTTTAGCAATAGTATTTTTTCCAACTAATTAGTTGATCCAGTTTCCTGCTTAATGGCAGACAAATAAACGTGTCTGATCTATTTTAGGACGTAATGATATATATATATATATATATATATATATATATATATATATATATATATATATATATATATATATATATATATATATATATATATATATATATATATATATATATATATATATATATATATATATATATATATATATATTCCATAAATGTTAATGTAATTAGAGCCATTCTTATACTTTGTTACATACTATAAGTTTTGGTATACAGAGGTTAACTGGATATTTATATGGTGTAGGCTTAAGATATTGAATGTCGTTTCAATTACAACTTTGTTTTCATTTATATATTTTAGGGCGCATGTGGTAAAACGATAAAGTCGCTATTCTCGTGCATTATTTTGTGGGTTCTGTCCAATTTTGGTGATGAAAGCTCTCCATTTCCTTCTGTTTTTAGCTATTTCTGTAGCCTCTTTGCATGCTAAGTTTATTTGTCGCAGTTCTTTCTCGATAGGCCTTCTCCATGTTCCCACAGGTGTCTCTCTTTTTCTTTCGCCCGTTGAATTATAATTAAATGCTTGTCTGAATGTTCGTTTCTGGTTTCTGTAGAGTATCTCCATTTTCGGTTCCTAATTGTACAACTATGTTCCAAACTCAACCTGTTTGTCCAAAAAATTTTGCAGATAATTCATAGGAACCTTTTGATGAAGGTTTAAATTTTTTGTTATATGTTCCAAGTTTTCAATTTACCTCTTTCTTCTCAAATTTTCAAATGCTAATTCATTAGATTAAGAAAAAAATAATTTATAAAAAATGATGTTACAAATAAATTTACAATGGTATATTGAAATTGAGCAATTTATCTATTGATATTCCTATGTAACAAAAAAATATTTTTAATACCACATATGTACTTATGTAATTTATGAACAACAAAGTGTAATTTTATTATGTAATTTTGATCGTACATTTATGGAAAACATTTTTCACTCGACTGTATTTTTCACCATTCAAGTCAATTAAACTCAACAATGATGTAAAATATATGTATTTTCTTAATAATAATATAGACGAGTTATTTTTAAAAAAATATCAACAAACAATAATTTGAATAGTGGTTCATATAGTATGGATTATTATAATATCCTCAAGTTTCAGGGTCCACCTTTACCAAATTTCTTGCCATTAGAGAAATCCAGTGGAGTCTCTACAAGGGAAGCCGTTTCCGATGAAGACAGCATAGCAGACCTACCGTTAAACCTTGTTTCAACACATATGACTGAGGGTGAATTAATTTAAAACAGTTTTCATTATTTACAGATAATTAGTTTTTACTAACAGTATCCAGTGATACCAGCTCTACTTAATAGTATTAGATTTTTAATGTAACCGTAACATTGAGTTTTTTTACCAAAATAATATTAAGGAACAGTTGTTAAATGGAAAAATTTGTACATTGAAAATGTGAAACTTTGGGGGAAAAGTTTGCTTATAGCGACGTTGCCCGTCAATGAACATTTCTCCAATTTGTGATAATTACGTATTTATCATTGGTATGACTGGCGGTCTTTGTAAATTGTGTTTGCCAGCTGGAGAATGAATTGATAATTAAATAATTTTGTAACCATGAATTCAAAACCATTAAGCATTGAATTATTACAATTTTAGCAACTGTAAGTTATACAATTCTTCAAAAAGCAAATGTAAACCAGTATCCAAAAGCTAATATTTTAGAGGTACTTAAACTATCAATTCAGAATTCTCCTTTTTTTCTGTTGAAAATTATTTAATTCAAAAATATTGAATTTTAAATGACACGAAAATATGGTGGATAAATTTGAAAAATTCAGGACGCACTATCTTAAGATTTTTAGCACTTTTTTGAAGTTAGTGGTTATACTTTTGAGGAACTTGTCGTTCACGATGAATTAATGAAAAATGTTGTCAGTGAGTTGATATTTCTCTAAATATTAAGTTTTTTATTTTCCACTTGTTTTTGAATAAGAACTTTCAAGTCACTCACCAATTCCACCATTTAAATCACTTTGTAAAAATTCAAGACTATATGTGCCAAACGAACTAAATGAGTAATGAAGAATTGTCCTGAAAAGTCCTGTATGTATATGACTTGATTGGGTGTAGATATAGCTTAGGGAATACATTGTACTGCAACTTAATGGTGTATTGTGCTCCCTATAAAAAGTATTTTAAAGTTGTTAAATATTTAAGAAACATTTTTGTTTAAAATTGGGAGAGTATATAGGAAAGGAAACTTTCTGAAAAATATTGATGGATACATAAGTTTTGATGATTTTTCAGAAAGTAATAGAGATATAGAATTCATATATTATGTAAAAATACTTGTTTCTTATTTTCCAGATGACTAGTTTACTTAGGCCTGAAGAAATTTGGTTCTGAAATTTATTTGCATTCATTATTTAAAATGTAAGTAAATTATTCAATTTTAAGTAGAAGCTATCAGTGTCGGTTACATCACTGACTGAAATTTGTAAATCTATACCAAAAAAGGCAAAATTTATAATAAAATAACCATTTATTTGAAAAAACGAACTAATGGAATTTGACTTTTATAGCCTCTCTGTCGGCACACTCTTTAGTAAGTTTTCAAAAACTGGGATAATCACATTCTGATCAGACAAAAAGATTTTAGATTTTTTTTGGAATGGTCTTGTGTTTATCTGTAGTCGCGGATTTCCGTCCTTCCCGTTCAGGTCTCTTTTTGAAAGATTATGTTATAAAGATATAGATAATGTGCGTTCCATTCTAGTGTTGCCAACATAACGAATGTTTTAGAAATTTTTAGGTAAGTTTACCTCGTTCAAATATGTCACCAGCAGTACCCCTTTATGTATACACTAAAGCCGCTACTGAGTGAGGTGCCATTTCAGAGATATTCTAGAAGAGCTTCTAATCGTACTGTTTTTAAATATCAGGTGTATTATGGTGAATGTTGACAAACAAATACCTTGGTAGATTTTATTAAAATTTTTTTGAGAACAATTGCTTTTTGAAGAAATTAACAACCTACTCTTGATGCCTTGAATTAATTACATAATGAAGTTTTATTACATCTACATTTTAACAACCGTTTCTTATACTATGCTCTCTTGCTTGAATTATTTAACACGTACTTACACGATAATACTCATTTTGTGTTTCTTTTGTATTTGTCATTTATTTTTCTTTCTACGAAGTCCGATTGTGATATTTTCATGAACTTTAATACATAATACATTTTTTACAGACGTCAAGTAGAGACCATAACCAAACTTTCGCTTATGCCAGTAGTACCATTATATTACCTTAGTGTTTATTTTTAATTTCGGGAATATTTTTTATTACTTTATTCCTCTTAACAATACTTTCGTAGTTTAGGTAAATATTGATATTGCGTGAACAGATTTTTGTACTAATACTAAAAATATTTTATTAATTTGATGAGTGGGAAGGTAACCGTCCAAGAATAAGAAAATACTCGTGAATTTGTTTTTATGGTAACAAATAATATTTAGACAATTAAATGAATTTTAGAAGAATGTCCAATGTTACAAAAATTATCTTTTGAAGGATATTAAGCTGTTTTAACACTTTTTTATATTATTTTTATACTAAACTTTTGTAGGGTTTCACTAATTATAAAAATAACTATCTTAACCGTTAAAAATTATTAGTCACGTCATAAGTAGCGACATGTCAACTGCCACCAGTACCATCTGTCACTGATTTTAATAGAATCACTGACACCTTCTCTATCATATATTCTATGATCGCAATTATGATCACGTGCGATACGATCTAACTTGTAAGATGCCATTTTTAAGTAAACTAGGAAGCGTCATCTTGTGTGTCTACTGTCACCTGTACTCCCTGTCACACATCAATGCTTTCAATAGAATCTTTGACATCCATTTAAATTTGTTTATTTGATATCTATATAAACCCGGTTTTTATATTGATAACTATAAAGTATCAATGTTACTTATTTGTTATATATATCTGAAAATTTCTATTTTAGAGCCGGTCTCAAATAGTTTTTTTTTGGTATTGCTTATCAATTTCAAAATTTTCATGTTATAAAGTTGCCTACATCACTTGTATAAAATTGTCTTCCTATTTATTAAAATTAATTTAGTGAGTATCATTGGACATGATTCAAAAAGTATTAAGGCAATAAAATTAACTTTAATGATATTAAAACAGGAATCTCTTCCACTTTTAGTTTTTATAAAATTAAGTGTAGTATTCAATATATTTTTATTAGTTACAACAACTCACAAAAAATGCCACATACTTTTATTTTAAATACAAAAAACAAAATTTTCATCAGTTTTCTTATGTATATATAATAAGTTCCATTCTAAATCTTCTAATAACATAAATAATTTCAACAGTTTCAATATTTTTAAATGGAACTCAAAATTACTAAACTTTGTCATAATTGTGACTTATGTGTGTATTTTTCTGTCTACCAACTAGAAAGTTAGAAGAGTATATTTACATTAGTCAGGAATTGTATATTTACTTTTGATAAAAAATTCTGTTATATATTGATATAATTTTTGTTATCACTAATATGAAAAATAGTTAGAATTGCACAATATTGGTTGATTAATCGAGAAGAACATTAGGTAGTGAAGTGACAGAAAAAATACAAAACAAGTTCAAAATACTCATTTTTATTAACTTCCTTGTCTTTATATATTTTTTAATATAAATAAAACGTTTTTTGAGAGTCGTTCATAACTGGAGTATTAACCACGAGTGATATTTCTTTTTTTATCAGTTTTGTCTTTATTATAAATTTATTATAGATTTTAGGGTATTAAGCTTTATAAATAAATCGGAAACCAGTATTTTACATTTTATTTATAAATTATTTTAGTGAAAGCCTAAAGCGGCAGCTGTGGTGACAGTTAATTGTTTGTAGAGTTTGAAATATCAAAAAAAAAGTTTATTACCATCAAAGCATTTACATTTAAAAATGTCATTATATTGCTGTAATATATTTTTCCATGATGACTTTCTGTTGAAGGAGAGTGTGATAATTAAACTTCAGTGGTAACATTAAGACAATCCAACTATGAGATCTTGAGTAATTTCTGAAATGACTATAAGGAAACTAATATAAACAGAAATGTTTATCACGTTTTTCGCTGATTTCAATAAACAACGAGCCAAGTCGACAAACTCGTACATAAGAAAACCAGAAATTATTAAATAACTAATTAGATAATATTTACTACTAGTGCCAACAGATGGAGATGATTTATATGTAAATAACATCATTATCATTACCACTAGGTTATTTACACAATAATTAGAAAGTCGAAAAAATGGTATAAGTATTTAAAATTACAGCATGGTATTGAAGTGTCTTCCGGAAAGTTTTATTTATATAATTCAAATGTAAATGCGATTGATTGTATTTATTCACAAAACTTTTATTTTTTACTAATAGAAAGGGCAGTACATTTTTAAAGATATTAATAATTTGATATTCGAATTTTGTAACCTCTTTTTATTTCCAGAGCTATTTTTAATATAGGCTAAATAGTCGAACAAACTAATAGATATTTTTTCGCAATTTGTTTATAATATAAAACTTATAACTTTGACATTATTTGAGTATTATTGCAGAATAATTAATTATACATTTTTTACTATATTTTTATCAAACAAGAATGTAATAAAAAGGTCAATAGAACATTTAAATGCCATTAGAACATTTAAATGCCATTAGAACTAATAAACAATGTATTTTTTATATCCACCTCTACAGTATTGCTCCACTGTCAAGTGGGCAAATATATGTTAGAAACTTTTGATCACTATTTCTTTGTTCTTTTTCTTTCACTCATTGATCTGTTTTGTATTTTGTTCGAGTAAAATTTTACTTAAAAAATTACTTGCATTGCATAAACTACTCTGAAGAGCTTCTCATTGATGGTATATCTGCTTACCAGACGTTAAGCCAACCGGGTTCCACACAATTCGTCCAATACTTCCAATGTTAGACGCATCGTGTGTTCATAGTCATTCGACGACTGTTTTACTTCCAACGTTGCCCAACCACACACACTTTTTGTTCTTTTGTGCATGAATGCTGAGTGTGTTTTCTATGAAAAATCAAAGTTGCCAGTATCATCCAGTTTGTTTTGAAAGAATTTATATTTGTTGTATTTGCATCACTTATTTCCAAGTAATTTGGTGAACAATCGAGTTTATGTAAACGCGTCACCAATAACGGCAACTCGCACACTGCATTTTTTTTCACGCATGTCTGCAGCGCTAGGTCCAATGTTCAGCCAACGTTGGAAGGTGAATGTTGGTGCAAACGTTGGTTATATGGTGTAGTTGCAGCACTGAATCCAGCCTTCCTTCCAATATTCAGTCGTACGTTGGAAGGTGAATGTTGGAGCAAACGTTGAATGCATCGTGCAGTACCGGCTTAATCGTTTTGGTGTAAGTCTAGACCAATCTTCTATACGCATTCCATAAATATATAACCAATTATGAATTATAGACGGTGCTACTCATCATTAATTCAAAGTGAATCCTTACTCAATCACTATCTGTTGGATTCTAATGTACATTGTCGTTTTTTATTAGCACTGGAAAAACAGAAACAACACATACAGAACATTGCATACAAATTTTCACTAACACATTCCCGCCATACTCTGGTTGCCTGGTGTGGAATCAAGCGGAGCAATTTATTTTAGTATAATTTATTGCGACGTTCTAGTAGATGAGAAGTTAGTTGGTTAATGATTTCAAATTGAACTTCTTATGTTGTGCAAAATATTTTCCAATACTTTTAAAAAATAAAATACATTACATTAGACTAGACTGTTATTAATGGTAAAAATTACTACTTGGGTACAGATTTTCAAATATTTAAATCTTTGAATATTTTCATTTTTATAAATTTTATTCTTCAATGTTCTATTGATCTTGATATATCTTCAGTTATTATATAACGTTCTATTTTATATATACTTTCTCATCATCTACCAATTTTCTTTGTCTTGTTCAATGGTACAGATAACAGAATATTGCTCATTTTTTATAAAATAAAATGCAATTGTTGTTTACAGTTTAGGTAGGTAAATAATATGTAGTTTATTATTTTAGAGCCTTAGATGATTTTTCTACATATAGAAAGTATTACTGAGAATTATTTGACATTTTGGTTTTTCTTTATATGTTTTTATAAACTTTTTTAAATAATCAGTGTTTCGTTTTCATGTTGTTAATATTTTACATGTTTTTCATTATAAACGTTATACTGAAGCTAGTGGTTGTGATAAATTTTTATAAAAAAGTTTGTAGTGAAGTTTGAATATATTTTATGCAATAAATATATTTGTGGTAGATTGATTACTGTTCTCTACTTTGCAATAACTAATTTTGATCATTTAATTGGTAGTGTAAAAGCATTAATAAAAATACAGTTGTACATAATGCAAGAATTATAAATCGAATTTTATATTCTCTTTATACTCTCTATAAATAAAAAATGAAACTCTGAATTATTAGGAAACTATTGTTAAAAATTTTACATATTTAAAAATACATTGAGACATGATTTTTACATCCAAATCCATCTAAAGTTTTCAAACGTAAATAAATTTTAAGCATATCTATTTAAATTGCGTGAGCTATCAATCAGTGTAAAATTAGTATCTTGACAGTAAAATTTAAAAAGCTATAACAGCAAAATTGAATCGATATTTTTTTATTTTTCTGATAACATCTCACTAACATTTTTCGTTTCATAAATTCTATTTGCACTAGCGTCGTTTTAATATTAATCTTGGTGCTTATTTTTTATTGTAATTGACATTTTATTTTTATTATTCTGTGAAGGTGTAAGTATTATCTCGTATCCCAATAGTTCATACAGAAATATTTATTTTACGATTATTTCATTTTAGCTGCCATTATCATGCTTTGAGTATTATTCATTAAACAGATCTAATGTGTTTTGTTGTTGAATTTGAAATCATAATTCACTTGATATATACCAATGTAAATAGAACACATTTCACATACAAATGTGAGTATGTATGAAACTTTTAGACTTTATTTTCAGTATTATTTCTGTACTTTCTACATATCGATATCTTAGAACATAAATTTGTTGTTTAATAAATAAATCAAAACCAGGTTCCAGAACGAGTGTGATATTTTTACAAAGTTTACTTAATATCAAAAGACATTTAGCTTTCTTCACAAGAATTAAGCATGTATCAAAACTTAACATCGAGTTTTCCAAAAGTAGCCCGAAACAGACATAGTTCATTTGTGTTCTAAGTTATTGATTTGCAAAAATTTGAGTTGATCGTATTTAAATTTAAACAATTAAACCAATTTGTAATCCATCTACCAGATTAATTTAGGAAGCATTTCAATTGGAAATTGTTTTTTATTATTTTCGAAAAAGATATGACACAAAATCAAATAAGATATTGAGGGACTATAAAATTGTTAGAAAATTACATCACACTTTGTACAAAAAGAACCTATCAAATTACTTTATTAGTAAAATATTTAGTTTCCATCATCATCATTCGTAAATCTAGTTCGAAAAAATCAGGTTTATATGGAACACAACTTGAAATAATATCAAGTTTTTTCGTATTAGGAATGTGTCAAAATTGAACAACGCTCATTATCTAACTGACAAAGACATCGTTCCAAATTAGATTTCTTTGTTGATTTGTAGATTGTTTGGAAGTCGTTCTGTGGGTTGCTATGTCTCACTTCCCAAGGTGTTGAACTAATCCTTCGAGCTACCTAATTCTATTGCAGAAATTACGGAAAATTTTTGTTGACTCATTGTTGGATTGTTAATATCTAAATTGACAAAAATCCGTGAATATTTAATTCTTTTTCTAGGAATGTCACACTTCATGTAGTACTGATACTGAGTTATTGAATAAAAGACGAATTAATGAACTTACAGGTATAAAAAATTTGTAAATGTTCCCATTAACAAGGTAATTGTGAGTAAAAAAAATGGTTTCCATATTCAAATGCTGAAAGCTTGTCTTTATATTTTTACTTAAGGTTTGTTTATAATAAAACCAGCAATAATTGATAATCTTTAAGTATAAATTTATTGTAAAAATCTTCGAAATTTTGAGTGTCTTAACTTATTGGTATTGGATATGTTTAACTGGCTCTACAAGTGTAAGGATGTATTTTTTTACAAATAAACATGGCTGCTATTACTTGTTTTATTTTATATTGAATATCTAAAAGAAAAAAAAAACTAAATCTGTACACGCCAAAAACAGATTCTCAGGTTGAGTTTCTTATTTTTATGTTTCAAATCATAAAACCATTTGCTCAACATATTCTTTAAATCTTGTTTTACTTCTATGCCTTCTCTGAGAAATCACTATATATTAAATGGAATTTTTACATTATAATTGATAATTATATTCCAGTTATTAAAATATAAAATTTTATACATCTTGGTAGGTACTTTGGAATTTTTAAAATCATTAACTACCACTACATAAACAGTCAATTACACGTTTCATCAACTATAACTTTACCAAAGGTGTCTACAGATGTTTAAACGAAAATATTTTTTGATATATTTCAATAAATATATAGTTTTTTGAACACTTTTTGTAATCCTTTCTCATTTATTTTAGAACGAGTTATATTTAAAAATAAAATTTTAAATTGGAAATAAGTTGCAACTTTAGTTTGTCGATTAATTTACTGTCCAGAAGTTGGCTGTAATGTATATGAGCAGGTCACTGATACCGTGTATTTACCGATGAAGAATCTAGGATTTATGGTTTTCAAATTCTGTGCAAACAGAATTTTGAGTGATTAATTCAATGCTCACTTAGGCCTTTGCTTAAAATAAATCATCTCCAATTCGAGTATAATTTTGTATTATAATGCTACTAAGGGAGGGTTGATACTACTGAGCAAATGGTTCAACCTTATACCTGCCAAAGACAGCAAAATGGCCGACAAAAAATTTTAATTCCTGTTGGACGTTGCAGCACTGATTTATTACAGAATTTATGTTTCCAATAATCCTGAATGGCAAAATCAAAACAAATTGCAAAAAAGAAAATTTGTTTTTGAACTCTGTGAGCAATTATGATTCCAACAAATATAACGCCAATCTAGAGCTAGACCTTGACATCACCATATAGAAGAATGTGAGACAATTTGTGGGTTTTGCTCCTGTGCCAGATGTTCATCCTGCTGAAAATAACAAAAAATATATTGTAAGATTCCCAATTTCAAAAAAAAATGACAAATCTGTCGCAAAGCCACGATTTGTTTCATTTTTTAAAAATATAGCTTTTACAAAATTTAAAATTATTTTGATCATTTAAAAACGTTAGACATATTTATTTGGCCCTATATATTATTTTATATTAACTATCATCAACATTAAAACCAACCTCTAGAGGTATTAAAAAACGTAATACAGACATGATTTTTTGGTATTCAAGGGTACATATGAACCTTTGTAAATAAAGGGTAAACCAATTTATCAACTTCACAACAGATATATACCCTGGTCACCCATAGATCCAAACCTCAAATTTATTACCCCAAATATACTGATTAACTCTCACTTTTTTTGAAATAGGATTTGTTCTATTCTTGATCCTTTAAAATTAGATACAAATATTTTACATTACTTGAAGGACTTTATTCAAATTTGACATAAATTAGTTTGTTTGACAATTCATATTACATGATACATTGGGAATAACAGTGTATATATATAATGAAAAATACTACGAATAAAGTTGTTCCAAATATTTAATGGTATTTGTAGTTCCTGTGGTGACCTGAAAAAAGAAAAGTATAATTAATGGATTCAAAACTTTTTTCAAGGATATCAAATGAAACTGTATGCAAACTTACTTAATTTAGTATAATTGATTGAGTAGAAGAAGATCATAGATCCAACTACAACATGTAAAAATGGAGCAATTCCAGATCTTTTAGGCTGAACATACTTATGCTGCCATCTCCAGTATGCTAAAATTAATATAATTAATCAGATCATACTTACAATTACAAAATATAAACAGAAAGTTAGTTGCACTTATATAATATTCTAACACCAACTTTGAGGTATAGAATCATACCATGGCATAGCAGTAAGTCATCTAAGAAGATCTTTTACAAATGTCAATTAACTACATATTAATTGCAATGAAAATTATCCAAATCAACATAATACTGACGTGCATACCATTTAAAATTGAAGCTTATAAATAAGTTTGTTGGAAGATCTTATGCAGACATCCAAGAACCATACAATTAATCACATTATCGAGTAAATTTACTTTTAATTATAAAAAATCAGAACTGTTCTGCACACTCACTCAAAGATTTCTGTCATTTATTTAGTGCATTTCATTCATTCTTCTCAAAGCTGTAGAAATTTGATGTATATGGAATTTGTATGCTTAGGTGAAAATTACATCCAACTTAATGGCCATGATTAAGTAGAAGATTTGTTCCTATTGGCTAGTCCAACTCATAAACAGGATTGTTCATTTTTAATATAATCAAACAATAAAATTTTAGTTTCAATTTATTTAAATCACTAAAGTCCACATTCATTGAACCTACCTCTACTAATGGCTCCAGCCAGAGCTGATGGCGATTTATTACGACGAGCTAACCATGCACCAATCTCTCCAACTTTTACTTGACCAAATGGAGTATCAGCTAAAAATGATTATATATTTAAACAAAAAAAAGCATTTTGAATCTAAAAAACTTGAAAATTTGCTAATAAGTAATAAAGATAGATCCCGATTCGCGAAATACCTTTTTTTAATTATCAAAAAAAACTTTGATTCTATTACATAATATTCAGACTAATAATTTTTTAACTTACGCTTTCCATAAAAACGAGCAGGATCGTATGGTCCATGAATTTTTGGATTGTACTCTGCAGGATAATCACCAAAAGCCATTTTAAATATCGGTTACGACAATCAAAAATTATTGAAAAATTTACAGACCTACGTAACCTCAACCTGGATGTAAAAGTCCCCTCACCCCTCAGTATCTAATGGTTGTTTCACTTCTACAAACGTAGCTTTAATAATCCAATTTGATTGGTTATTTTTTACATAAATGTCAAAGTGGATAGATTTGTAGTTTGGGCTTAAGACAGTCTTATATGTGACATATGGCATTCTTTAGAATTATATTGACAGGTTACGGTTAATTTTGAGATGGATAAAATTATAATTGGTCGTATGTTTTACATATGGAGTGTAGAGAAGGAGGAACATCTCTTATGGACGGTACGTTTAAAATATGGTCTGAATTCTGTAGGGATAATACGTGGCGCTGATTGTACTATGGGATTGAGATCTGAAGTTAAACACTTACTGTATAAGAAATTATCAAAGTTGTGACTGACGTTTGATTATATTCATGTGAAAAGCTGTGCAATCCTTAATATCTTATTAGATTTTTATTTTCTATTAAGAACTTGATATATTTCTGTACCTACTTGCATAAGCTAATTACCAATGATATTTTAACAAAACTATAATTATTATATTTGTTGCGGATAGAGTTCAATATTTTATTTCTATGAACCAAAATGTTTTATTTTCAATTATTTTATTATTCTTATTGATATTTTTATATGACTATAACTATTATATTAGTTGCTAATGAAGTTCAATATTTTATTTTAATGAACCGAAATATATTTTTTTATTATTCTATTATTTTTATTGATCTAATTATATCGCTATAATTATTATATTAGTTACGGATAAAATTCAATATTTTATTTTAATCAACCAAAATGTTTCTTTTATACTATTTCATTATTGTTACATGATTCTACTTTTTTTCATATTAGAATATATGTATTATCTAAACCAAATAAATAGCTAAATAATAAAGTTAATTTAACGAGATTCTGTTTTGTTAATCGTTTCATTATTTTAATACTACTAATTTCATTATCACGGTGCATTATTTAAAGCATTACTATACAGTTATTTTCAAATCAGCGCGTAAAATTCAAGCGAATACCCTCTATAATCAGCGCCACCTATTTACCCATCAAAAATCAGCTCACATTTTTTAACCCAGAGACGTTACTCCTCTCTACACTCCATAGTTTTACATTTGATCAGGCTTAAGATCTGTCAAATTTGAAAAACCAGTTTTAAATTTGAAATAACAGAAATATTGAAAAAAATGAAAAATGTTCATTAATATCCTCATATTTTGCTTTGATTTCCATCAAGTAAAAGGATTTGAAAATTATGATATTCAGGAGTCAGGACGAACACAATATCAAGTAAAGTATTGTTAAAAACGTGTATATCAGCTAAATAATTTATATTTTTTTTATTTCAGTTGTTACAAGAAAGAGGAAGATTACCTCATTATGGATCCTGTTGGAAATCTGCCCTCGAATATTTGGAAATTGGATGTAAATATATTACTGAACAAATACAAAGTGAAATTGCACTCCATCTTACAAATTGCTTTTTGGCAATGTCTGGTCAGGATACATATAATTGCCATTCTGATAAAAAATATAACTTGAGAGCGATATGTATAAGCAGTATGAATGATAGGGCTTTCAATGTGTATACAGAATTTTACACACATACCCAAAATATGTGTGGTTTCCTACAAGGACATGTATGGCAGGAAATGATTGCCGAAAACACCATGGTTGTTGGAAGACAATTAGAGAAAAGTGCACAACATCAAAAGGATCTCTTAGATGCTCAAAAAGAAAGCTTTAAGTTACAAGAAAAGATGTTGCATCACGGAAAAGTGTTGGAAAATATTTTAGAAAATTTATTTGCTTCTTTCAAGGAGCATCATGATATATTAAACTTATTATCAAGAACCGTAGCAGATTTAAGAAATTGGATTATTGGTGAAATGTCTTGGTTTGAATCAATACTTTTCTATGCTGCTTCTGTTGTTATGATTTTAATTTTAACATCTTCATATAGAACTAATTCAGCTAGATTAGTAATTTTATTTTTGCTTCTTATAAACTATTTAGTGGAAAGGTTAATATGTTTCATACATGTTTTTCTTTCTGATGAGGGTAGTTCAAAGATATATTCTGAAGTTTACAGCTATATTTGGATTTCTCGATATTGCTTTATGTATTTATCTTCATTTATATTATTATATTTTAGTATTATATACAAAGATAATTCTACAAAGCAATACAAAATTCTTTGTTCAATTCAAGAACAAAATACAGAAATTTTGAAAATACTTCAAACTTCACAAAAAACTTCCAAAGCAATTGATAGAATTGACAAATTATATTTAAACAGAAGTAATGAAAATATAGGAGATAATAGTTTATTAAAATCTGCAAAAAATATTTCTAATAAATTACAAAGAGTAGGTAGCTCAAGTGGTTCTATTAAAAAGAAATCTATAAATACTCTTAGTTCTGTTAATACCAAGGATAAATATAACCTAGAAGTATTAGATCAGAATCTAAAGTTCACGTATGCAAGGTGAGTCATGAGGTACTTTACATATTTCTACCATATGTAGAGTCACTCAGGGAGGATATCCCATGCCAATAAAAAATTTCAACACCTTTATTAATTTAAAGGGTGATTTGTAAAATTAACCATAAGTTTTTATTGGCCATAGTGTACACAACTCATTTGATTTTGTAGAATTTTTCATGATACATTACACTACTATCAAGCATTCGGGGATGATAAAATATTCAGGTTGTAGGCTAATCAATTAAATTTCAATTTTTCCCTTATGTAAGTAGCATGATCTTTGATAGTATGCAGTTCACTTTCACATTTAGTTTCGAGTTTGGTGGAGTTGGAAATTGAATTCAAATTGTCATATTAAAGTTTTATTTGTAAAGATTAAAAATTGATACTACTTAAAAAGAAAATAGAATTTCACATGCAAATTCCAATATTTTCATCCCAATTTCAATTAAGATATTTACTTATGAAATAACTTTTCTGTTTATTTTACTTCGTTTTGGAAACCTCTCAAATTTATTTAAATAAATTGGCAATAGAATTATGTACTAATTAATTATGATTGGGTAGTATATCTTTCATTATCTTGCTTATGTCTTGAATATTGAGTTCTTTTCATATTTATTTATTTATGGATTCAAGTTTTTCTTTGAATGAAATTGTTATTACAAAACGTAAAACTTTATTTAAATATAATTCTTATGCAAATCTAAAAAATGTAAGACTAAATCACATAAAAACTCAACTGCGACCTTTTTACAAACAATACAACCATCAATATTCTCCATATTTAATTTTATATATACTTGAACCCAACACACTGTATTTAAGTTTAAATTTTTTATATAGTACCTACTATGTAATTGGATATTAAATTTTTTTAGTTTGTACTGTTTTATTTCTTATCTCCAAGTGAAAAACTGTAAAAATTTCATCAGTATTCACATAAAAGGACAATAAAAATTCTAAACAATAACGTTAATTTCCATAGATTCGCTCTGATTTATCGTGTACATTTTATAATTTTCGTTCGACTTTTGTTTACCGCTGATATACTATATAAAATCTGAATACTATTTGTCTGATGGTATTCTATTTGTTAGGTCTCAAATTAAGAATTTTTAATTTCAATATATGGTGATGAATTATTAGCAGCAGTATTTATTTCAACTGTTTTTAATTTTTTTCTGAGGCTCTTTTTGAAAATTTACAGTTTAATAATTATTGTTTTCTTCTAATTCCAGAAAACTTTCAACTTTACTATTTTTGTCATCTCAATCATGATTATACAATTCTACTGGATGTAAAATTTTATTTTTGATTTTTTTTTGAAATATCTATTATTATTAATATTGTTACTTCTATAATGTGTGCCATTGAAATTTCTTGTTGCCTTAGACATCGGCTCTGGCTTAGGTTGTTTGTGGCTGGCTTAGATATTTGGTTTAGTCGGAAAACTTGTTTTCTCGAACCAAACACCTGAGCATTGGTTGTATTATTATGACGTTGTTGTGGTGAAAGTTTATATTAATTGGTTGACTCGGAAATTTATCATTATTATTATTTTCATTGTTCCCTGGATAATTAAATTGATTTTTCTGTTATAATTATTATTATTATATTGATAATGATATGGATAATTGTTTGTTGATTTATTATTTTTATATTGACTAATCTGATCATTCCGTGAATTTGAATTTTCTTTAAAATTACTATTATTATTTCGCGACTTCCTAAGGAGTTAGGTTTCTACAAATACATATTATTTCTTATTATGCCTGAACATCCTGCAATAAAGATGTTCAGCGCAGTTTTCTTGCAATGATTTATTTGGTAGTTTTTGTCTATTTCACTTAAATTAAAATCATTTCTTATCCGTTGTATTATTTGACTTTTCAACAATTGTAAATGTAACTTTTGTTCCCAAAAGTTTTCATTTTTAAATGGTATTGTTAATTCTTGAAAAATACAGTCGGGGTCACATCTGTCAACAAAACATTGTATTAACACTTCTTCTATTTTATGCTATGTAATTAATTCCATGCCATATTCTACCGTGTCCTCAGCTTTTCCAGTTAATTTTTCCTGGATACATTCCAAAACATGAGTGTTTATATAATGATCATTGTAGATAAATTTTGATAATTTCTTTATAGTATTACTGCTGTCTCCGTCGCACGGCTTAAAATTTTCTAATTTTAATAATTTCCAATTAAGGGTTTTTGGGTTAGCCGTAGCCATTTTAAATGAATCGGAATCAATAATGATCTTTCATTTATTAAATGTAGTTAGTAAATTTTCTAATTCTTTAATAAAATTAAAAAGTGATAAATTTTCTCTTCCTTACCCCAGTTATAGATAAGGATAGAGTTCAAAAGGAAAAATACAAGAAAATAAGGAACTTAGCACGTACAGGCGTTCTGAGGCCTATTTCTTGTCCCTTGTAGATCGTAGGTCTTTATACTGCTTATAAAAATACGGAGTTGTTTATTGCGACAAATCGTAAAAAATTCACGACAGCACGAATCCTACTGACTGCGCCAATTGAGGATTTTACTCTCGAAAAACTATTTTTAAAAAACTTTATTCACAAAAATTAACAAAATACAATATTGAATGAGTTTCAATAATTCGATCGTTGAAATTAACCTGATTCATTCAACATTTTTTTTTTCGTCTCTCGTTACCATTTGTTTACATTTTTTGCAAAACGGGTAATCTTTTGTTATGTTTATAGCATAGAAGAAATAATTTTGTAAATTACGAAAATCAAAATTCTCATATTGTTTATGTTTTTGATCTATCATATTATATTCCTTGAATACTATTGTTTTATGATTTCAACACAAACCATTATAATTGTAGACATTACATGACAACGGAACATGGATGTACAATGCTGAAGTCAATGGACCCTAAAAACAGTTTATATTTGACACTGACAGTATTAATGACGGATGACGGGTCATTCTGCTCTTCAGGGGACAGTGGTTATAAAATATAAACAAATTTATTATGGCTTTTCATCTAAAATAACAATAATTAAGTATTCACAGCTTTGAAATGTTTGTAAATAGTTATTTTTCAATATACTAAATTAGTTTAGTTTTCTACTAAACTGAATATTAAACAATGAAAAGTACAGTAACTATAGTGCCATATTATATAGATTCAATAATTTGTAGTTGACTGGAGAATTGGTTTCAGTCTGTGAAGGAATTTTTTGAGGTAATATAGTATAATATTCACATAAAATTTAAAAATACCGTTTTCCTGATTAAAATTTGCTAAATTGTTATTATTTATGTTTACTTAAGAAGTACACGTTGACAGTTTTGTTTAAAGAAATAATTGGTAAAGATCAACTACTTTTTTTATTACGTATAGGTTATGGAATTTCTTCTCTGGTTTTTATTAATGGTAAATATGTCTATCAAATACAAAGAACAAATCAGTTTTGTTTGTGATGCTAAAGTGGTATTCAAAAAAAGTTTATTTTACATCATTAATTTAAGGTTTAGAAGCATGATACTTCTTTTTATATTCTATAAAGAATTGAAGCGTTATGTCAGTAGCCACAAAAAATTTACATTAATAAAAGAATATTTGCTGATTGACCAAATATGTATAATTAAAATTAATTAAAAATGTAAATTTTATCATCGATTTGCTATATTTTAGGCAATGCAAAGTAATTCTAAAGCAGGACGGAGGAGGTACAGTTTGGGACCCTCAAATGGGCAATTGCCTAACTTGCTTCAAGGAGCCCATTCAGATGGCCCCAGACGACTCAATCAACCACAAAAATAAAGAAGGTAAGTATGGTTCAATTGAGGCAAATAAAATCACTACCTGTAGCTTTTACATCTTTCCAACATAGATTAGTTTGCATTCAGCCACATTTTATTTGGATAAAATATTAACTTCTTTTTTTTGCTTGTTAGATGCTTTACAAATGGTCTTCTCTTGAGAACATTATTTTCAATTCAAAAGATTATTCATAGAAATACAGATTTATACTCAAATTCCCTTAACTACAATGAATATCTAGAAGAAATTATATTTTATTTATTCAAATTAATAGTTATTTTCAGTAAAGTGGTAATTTCTTGGAATAACTAAATAGTTGTATAATAGGATATCCAATTTCTTCCTGTCTAACATAAATTGTAATTGAGTATGTAGAAGAAAGAGTATCAAAAAAGTGGATATTTTGTTTTTCAAATGCTATATTGACAACTGTTTAGTTGCATGTAGACTTGTTAATAACGCAAAAATGAACAACTAAGAAGGAAGAAGACTATAGGGAAGACCACCTAAATGATGGTGAAAATGCAGGACTTTGTCTTCCGTGGAAGACTTACTGGCAATGAACAGCCAGAAGCCTACTAATATGGTCATCCATGTTACAAAGACAAAGAAGAAGCTGCTTTAAAATCTAACCAATATTCTCAAAGCCAAATTCATAAAAACCAACACTTCAACAAAATCAAAGCCAAAAAATACATACATAGCTCTCTCTTAGACAAATCAATTATCAAAAAAACTAAAATACATTCTATTTAAACACAATTAAATTAAATATGTGTCATAAATTAAAAAAAAAACACATTGTCACTATTGTTCACTAAATTGAAAAACAAAACTAAAAGTATAAAAGTCATATGCTATATATTTCGTCCCATGTTCAAATTGTATAATAAATTACATAGTATTTGAGTTTTAATAATTTTCCAGAAATGACCGAAGCTCAGTTATATCCAGCACCGAGTCATGTACCAGCTCCTACCGCCCCTCCAGAAACAATACTAAGTAATGGCAACCACTTATCTGCACCTCCTGAAGTAACTGCCATTAGCCGTCTTTATCCGTCTAGTCGAAGAACTTATTCTAAATCCGCCCCGATCATGGGTACCTCTGAAAGTAAACCTTCAGAATCAAAGTTAATTAGTCTATTTGAACAATATAAGGATAGTTGTGAAGACTGTATCCTTGCAGAAGGTAAGACATATTATAATTAAGTTACACTTCATTTTCCATTTAGTGTTTTTATTATATTATCATTTTATATTTATTTTTGGTTTATGATGAATACATATATAAATATGTATTCATCTTCAATTTATCTTTTTTGTTTTGACGATCTGCCTAATAAATCTTACCAAACATGATTTAATACAACATGCCTAATCATGATCATGAAAAAATATTAATGAATGGTGGGAGATTATTAAAAAGCATATAGATTGGAAAAAAGACTTTATTTTCTAGCTTGAGTGATTTAATTTTTTACAAAAGTAATGTTCTTTGGCTTTTCGATTTAATGAAGTCCTCTAATAAGGATTTGTAATCAATTTTTGCTGCTAAATGGTTTATGAACATACAAATGAGAAAATTATCAATGACAAAAAAGAACTACTAAGAATACTGTTTTATATATTCTATATTCCAAATATTGTAATAAAGGTCAATGGAACCAAAAAATATTTCAATGTTGTTCATTAAAACATTAAAAATAAAAAAAATTAAGGTAGCTTTAACTTTATTCACTCAAATTAATATGATTCAGTAGTTCTATATTTCTTACAATAATTTGTTTTTCTTCTTTCCCAACCACCTATTAATATTTTTTTTGAGAAAGTTATATTCCATATAGTTATTTCTAATATTTATGTGTCATTCTCTTAGTAAGAATACAAAATTTGAGAAATTAGCTTAAATGCTTAAAATTTTTCAGAAAATTGGTAAAAGGCTATTAGGCTTACAAGAACATAATTAATACTAATAATGATCTTATTTCAAAATGTTTAACAATAATGAAACATATTTTCCTTAATTTGTTCTTAGATACAGCATACAAATATGTCTAAACTTGTTTCCCAGTTGTTTGGTGTCAAAAAAATGTGTGACTTTGTTTTCTCATTATTCATAGAAATAATTTGTTTATTGAACTTACAGGTATAGAACAATTGTGTCAAGACTTATCTATATCTCCTGATGATTTCAAGATACTAGTACTCGCATGGAAACTAAACGCAGAGCAAATGTGCTGTTTCACCCGCTCAGAATTTATAAACGGACTTAAATCAATTCGTGCCGATTCAATAAAGTCAATCCAGATACGTTTACCGGAACTAGTTAGTGAAGTTGAAAATAACTATGAACAGTTCAAAGACTTGTATCGTTTCACTTTCCGTTTTGGACTGGATTCCTTTTCAGGGCAACGAATTTTACCAACGGACATGGCAATTATTTTGTGGAAATTAGTTTTTACAATAAGGGAACCTCCGATTCTTAATAGGTGGCTTAATTTCTTAGAAACCCACCAAATAATTAGAGGCATACCAAAAGACACATGGAATATGTTTCTTAATTTTGCTGATCATGTAGGCAATGATTTGAGCTGCTATGATGATAACGAAGCTTGGCCAAGTTTATTTGACGACTTTGTTGAATATGAAAATGATCAAGCTAATCAGAATATTTCTAAGGACATAGAAAAGGAGTCTGATGGGTTTATCATCACAAAAGATTGATTGTTTCTTTGTAAACTTTATCATGAGCAAACTGCCTAAGTATTTTCAAATTGTGAGGATTATTTTATTTTGCCAAACTATAATTAATTGGTTGAAAAATATTTCATAAGATTATTATTCAAAAAAAAACAAAAAACTAGTTTAACGCATTGACGGAGCTTTTAATTGGTATATAAATAGAAAAATAAGAAGATTTGGTTGTTTGTTGCATCAAATTTCAAGAACCTTACACCTCAGACAATGAGTACTTGAGTAGTACTAAAACATAAGTACTTTTATGAATTCTAGTACTTGGTAGACTACTAATTGAACTACAGAATGTGGTAAACAATAATACGCAGATCTCATTTATTATTAATAAAACTTTTTGTTTAAATTTGCGGATCTCTTGCAAAGTAAACTGAAATCCTCGCACTTTGAATACAGTATTTTGTATATAAATATACAAATGATATGTTGTGATATGATTGTAGCTGTTTTAAATTACTTTTATAATACAAATGTTGAATTGAACACATCGCTTATTAATAAAAATTGTAAATCTATTTAACAAGTGCTATAAGGGTGCTAAACGTTATAATCTGTATTGGAGGTAGTTAATTCTTTTCTTAAGAACTTGGTGACTATTTATGACTGATGGTCAATCACATTTGGTATTGTGAGTAGTCACAAATTCCTTCCTTTTGTGAAATGTATAAGAACTTATCTTTTTACCAAGTTCAAATTTCTCCAATGAATCCAGGCAATCAAATAGTTGTTTACCATTCATAATTAACTAACAAATGAATAATGGATAATATAATGAACATATTTATTAATCAATAGATAACGCAGGTTTTAGTAAATTTATATTAAAATACTGAATTTCTTATGTAACTGTGGTATAACAATTTTAAATATCAGAAAGTTATTAAGAGGACTGTCAATTTTATGCTTACCACTTGAAAACAAGCAGCTAGTGATGTCTTGACTTATAGCTGTCTAATTTGTTATCATAGTAATATTTTGGAAACTTAATTCCACACCAGCACCTCTAGTAACAAATGTGGTAGGCTTTCTAACAATGATTTACAAAGTACATATTAGATTTGTTTTGCTTTTGCTGAGAGTAACGTTTATACCTAAATTGGAATTTTTGAAACCGTTAGTTCATATTCATTCACACTGTTTACACTACCATTATTCCAACACTCACAATTACACTGTCTGACGCGCGTTTCGATAACAAAGTTATCGTCTTCGGAGACTGGAAGAAACATAATACCTATTAAAATGACCTTATTTATTCCAAAATTTCCTATTTTCGCGGAAGAGAGTTGGTTGGTGGGAAAATTTGATATACATAGGTAGGTTGTAAATGTAAAAATAAAAACAAATTAACCTACCTCTAAACAAACACATGTATATTTCATTAATGTTGTAAGTTATAGTAAGACTAGATATTTTGAATTCTACACCTGAATCTAATATTAGTTCTGTATTGATTTTATTAACAAATCACAGAGATGTCTATTTTTTTCTAAAAGATGATTGAATTTATTTCTTTGAAATCTTAACTTTGGTTAGAAGATTTTGCAATTTCGCGACTGTTTTGTATTCATAAATAAAAACAATTTGGCATATCTTTAGATCTGCATATCATTACAGAATAATGTTCAATATGGTCATTTTTCATGCAGAAAAATTAAATTATAGAACAACAAATATTATATCTCATAAAATATTTAGACGATGTGTTTAAAATTCTACTTAAATTACATATATCCATTCAAATAATTTAACTAGGTCATTGAGAGCTCTATTTTCAAATGTAAATTTTAAACATATAATTAACCTTTGCAAGAGAACACTTTAGGTAGATTTATATTTAATACACAGGGTACAGTAGTTTAACTTTCTTAATACTTGATAAAACCCATTGTATTAATTGTCCATTAACTTCTTGGGCTATTAGTCCATCTTCAAAAATAACTATTACTCCTTGATGTTTCAGCAAATTGTGCAGTTGGTATTCGCTGCTCCGATTGATTCTAACTGAAGCAGCAGAGAGACCTAATAGCCCAAAAGAAACATTCAAGTAAATCCCATTGTAGTGATCGAATAAAATTTGGTTTTTTATAATGATGGCATATTTTTATTTTCTTTCAGATTGTTGGTTATCATTGGTCCATTGTCAAAAACAACTATTGCTTCTTGATGTTTGAGAAAATTGTACGGTTGGTATCTGCTGATTCTAACTGAATCAGTCGGAGCACCAGAGAGACCTAATAGCCCAAGAAACATTCAAGCAAAACCCATTGTAGTTTTTTTAGAACAATCATCAATGCCATTGCATCGTCTTGTAACCAACTGTCCCCTAACTCCAACTCAAGTAACCATGTTCCTGAAACATGTTTATATACTGGTCTGAATTGTCTTCACTGAGACATCATTCTCCTTAAAGAACCAAGCACCAATATCTGTGTAAATTGCGGATCCAAGTGTGTCATCAGAAGACTGTAAAGAATTTTGAAGCAATTTTAGGGAATTGGTGTCATCCCAGTAGAGCGTTTTTTGCTGATGGTTCCATATAAATGTAAATGGACTTCACAGATTCAAGTTCGAAGTGGCGTCTCTCAAAAGAAATCACCAAGACATCAACCAAAAAAGTTATGCTATTGCACCCTCTTTCAAATAAAAAATATATGGTCAAATGTATATAGTAAAAGATATAAAGCAGGAGGTATTTATTCTTGAAATTTACAAACACCAACCAGCCTTGAATCTATTATTTTCAATTTTACTATCTTAACGTAGATTTTTAGAAAACAACCATAAGGAAACTTTTATTTGAAATTAGAGTGCTTATAGTACGTTAAGCCTTGAAAATATTGTACCTATTGTTTGGCAACAATATATAAATTTATTATGGTGATCGTTAAAGATTAATTTTTTGCGATGCCTTCTAAGAAGCTTGTTGTTGATGAAAAAACACTGGGAATTTTTTTTTGATTCAAAACACGTACTACTACGCGATCTAAATTAATTTTTGGGTATAATAATTTTTTCTCTGAAAGTATCTTATTAAATTTGAAATAATAATTTCCATCAACAAAAAGTTTTTTAGATGGTGTCGCAAAAAATTTTTAACGACAACCCCAAATTTTATTATACCTTTACATCAAAAACTAAATCACCTGTTTGCTCATATGTTGTAATGATTCTTATTATGTACCTACTTTGTTCTAATCTTGGGTTCGTAGAATTAACTAACTTAATCTAGGTACATAATAAGATGATCTTAAAATTTGGATATATTTCATTGTATAGAAACAATGAAATATATACTTCTATAAATTTTATAGATTAACAGTCAAATCTTTTATATTTTTATTTGAAGAGTGGAAGGAAATACTTATTTATTCATAAAATTAACAATGTTTATGTATGTAAATAAAAATAAATAATTAAATAATTCTGTTTAATTACCCTACCGTTTTCCTATCTTTTAAACAAAATATTTTATTCTGACTTGGCTTTAAAAGCGTGGATGAAGCTGATGGTACTTTGTAAAAAATTCTTGTAATATAGAACAAGTGGGGGTTGCATTTACCACCATTAGATATAGGAAGGATGTGTGAAAAATCAAAAGACTAGCATTTTGGACATCTAATCCAGAATCAATAGCTAAGCAGCTTCCTTATCAAGAAGGCGACGGCAATTAAAGTTAAGGTAAGTATACCAATACCAAGAAACGCTAGAAGTGAAAGAAAAAAATGAATTTCTCAAGTTTATTCAAAATATATCACAAGTACTCAAGAGAGATTAGTTTCCAGACTAAAATTCTGATGTTTATAACATTAAATAGGGTGCTTGCATGGTTTGAGAAAAAAAATAGTTTATATATAATTTTTTTAATTATTTGATCAATATTTATAGAGGAAAAAATTATTGAAAATTCAAAAAAAGTTTTGTAGGTAGTTTAAACATTTCAGTCAAGCCGCCATATTGCGTGACGTCATATTCATACTGAACACACTATTTTCACTATCACTACAAAAACACTGTTTAAGGCGCATTTCGATAACCAAGTTATCGTCTTCAGAGACGGAAGGTAACTTGGTTATCGAAACGCGCGTCAGACAGTGTTGGTGTAGTGATAATGAAAATAGTGTGTTCAGTATGAATATCACCAACAGTTCCAAAAATTCGAACTTGCTAATGGAATGATCCATCCACCAAGTTTTTTTACATAATAATATTTGCTCCTCATTATTCTAGTAAATTAGAGGAGGATCTACAAAGTGGTCCACATATTGCTTTGGTTTTGAGAGTTAGAAAAAAGAAAGCGATAGAAACATTTCCCAAATGTATTTATACCAATGACAGTCCTTTTTTTATTTAAAAAACGACGATATTTGATATCAGAAGGGCGTACGCAAATAGTCCACATATTTCCCAATAAAACAGAAAGAACGGCTGACTTTCGTTGTCATCTTAGGAAGTTGAATATCCAATGATTTAATTGTTATTTCGATATATTCAAATAATAAATTATACAATTCATCAAGCAGATAGGCTCCAAATAATTGCGAGATTAGTTACAACGTTAACCATCAAGTAATTCTCATCTGGTGCCTCGTTTATACACTTTTAAACTTACTTATGTGGAAAGATTTTTTTGGACGACATCCTTCACTTACAATATGCCATTACCTTGGAATATTTACTAACATAATAAGGGCGCTTGACTTGATTATTGAGAATTTACTCCACAAAGTTGATAAGCTCCATATTTTTTATTTTTCCTGTAAGTATGCTAAGGAAACAAGTTCACTGAAGTTCTCTTTTACATTTTCAAATTACACCACTCCAGACCATGAAATTGGTATATGCCAGAGATCGCCAATGTTTTGATTATGAAGAATAAAAAAATACAATTTACAAAATTTCGAATTTTCAAAGATGCTATTTATTGAAAAAATGTAAACATTTTTTATTATTCAAAATACATGACAACATGTGTCTATTTAATATTTACATAAGAAACACATCATATGACCTTAAATTTTCTAGCTCTTCTGAAAAGTTTGTTCTCGTGAGCCCATGATCTTTCAACAATACCTGATTCAATTACATTTTCTACATTAGAGTTCATAATATTTTGTATCTTCTCAATTTTTTAGTATCTTTATTATTTTGCATGCATCCTTCAGATATACCGGTTTCTTTCAAATAAAAGAAGCAGAGGATGGACTGCTGTATTTAGCTGAAAATATTTTTCCTCGTCTGCTGTAAAGCACGTAATAGTTTATTAATAATATGCACTTAACTGAAATAAAGTGCTTGGAGCATACTCACTTTTCCTTCTGTTAAATCTACTCTTTTTATAGCGTCTAGTCATCGTTTTCTACTTTCCTTGGACAGGTGGTTAAGATATTCTTTACGTTTGACAATGTAATAGCCTGCATCCCTTTCAGATCTACTTTTTGATTTAAATGAGATGGGCAGGTTAAACAAAAGTTAGATATGTGAAAAGACCTATTGTGATTGTCACAATCTTTAATAATTTTCTCAATCCCATTACTAACAAGTTTGGCACATAAAGATTCTTGGGTGTGTATTCTTGCACATAATGCTATAAAAGAGTATTTTTCAGTACTCTTTCATGGATATTAACAAAATATAACAAAATAATTTATAATACATATATTTTAAAGTGTACAATATCAAAACTATTTGGAATGCACATTTCTACATGCAGATATAAAATAATGTGGTGATTACAATTGATAATTGTTTAATACAATATATTACATTTTACCAAATTTTTACAAACATATATTATGCTTCTATGGAAAATTTGAAGAAGCACATAGATAAATAAATGTACATATTGAGTTTCTGAATTATAAAAATTCATAAAGAATAACATTTATATTTTTGTAACAGTCTTAATATGTTTGTATTTTCTACATAAAATATGTCAAGCAGCTTGTGAATTTTGCTATATTGTTCCTATACTGTATTGTAGATTATTTCATTTTTATAAGTTTCAAGACAACTGAATCAAATATTAACATTCACGCTTAAAAATTATGCAACAGATTATACAATTGGTATAAAGAAAAACAAATACCACCAAGTAAAATAATCATCTGCATAAATTTCATTTTGGTTAAGTATAGTATAACATTCATTTGGAGATATTTTAATTTAATTCACTTCAAAAATGTGGCAATTTTTTCTTGACTATGTGGAATTTTCTATTAGACAAGCAAATCAAGTAGCAATGATCTTCGTATGTAATTGAGAGTTTCTTAAATCCGTCTTTGGGTGAATTATTCAAATCTATCTGTGAAGAAAGATTTAGTAGTCCCATTATGGAATTTGCGAATTTCTCATCATTTTCCAGCTCTCCAGATGAAAATAATACTGCACCATCTTCATTTAGTACCATATATCCTGTTTGACCAGGTCGATCCATATCATTGGAATCTGTAAGAAATTTATAAGCTTTTTGTTTCATGAAATGTATTAGGAATATTATAAAGTTACTGAGTGTTTAGAAATCAAAAAGTTAATTTACTATGCTAAAACTAGCTTGATTCACTTATAATTTTATTAAAATATTGATTGAAAAATGGGAAATATGACATTATTCTATATATTTTTAAGAATATACATCAAATATTAGAACAAGTAAAAAAGTCGTCGTATTCTCGGCGTGAGAGACTATACGCATTTTTACAGTTAGACTAAGTTTTTAATTAAACAAATTTTACAATTTAATCAGCTTCTAGTGAACTAAAACAAAAAAAGTGTGGTAAAACAGAGTTCTAAATTTCTATTTTGATATTCATGTTGCAGGTGATGTTTTAATTAATATAATTCTCTTGTCAATGTCAAGTAATATTTTGATAAAGACCATAACAGGTAAAAAAACTAATTTTTTCTGAATAATGCCCAAAATTTATTTCATTTTGCACATCTACAGACATACAGGAATTAAACGCAAAAAAAAACCTAGTTTGCTATATGCTTCCTGTCAAGAAATATCACTGCTAGGAACATAGGGATGAACAAAACTCTAATAATAGCTCATTTTTTTTGTAAAAAATGTGCGTTAAAAATGAGTGAAAATAAATTTGGATCAATGTTAAGCATGAGTATATAAATTGGATTAAAGAGAACATCAGATGAGAGACACACAAAGTAGGTTTACAAAATAAATTGCAGACAGCTAGAGAAAATATAATCATTTTTTTCCTACCTTTTAAATGGCTAGACAAATATCAACAAATTATTTTGACATGTATCAATTATGTTGTCAGACCTTGATACTTCTATTGGTTTCACAAAAAAGTGGACAATATAAAGTATATATATTATAGTATGAACAGAAACAATTCTAATCATTGAGGCTGGTAAAACAGCTTTAATTATTAATACTACAGAACCTTATCAAATAAACCCAAAAATAGCATATATTTTAAAATAAAGTCTGGTGATACTGTTTATAAAAGATAATATTAAATTGTGGAAAGCAGGAAATCTGTTCCATAACAGTAGAAAATTTATATAATATATGGTTTCTTATTTCAAAAAAAAATTAGATAGAGCACCCTGTTTAAATGGATATTTATTCTGAGGAGTATTAATAAGTACAATAAGCCAGGTATAAATCTAGTAAGAACATCAAAATAAAAATTGGTCTTTGTTTACTATGTAACTTCAAAATAAATACATAATGATGTGAAAACTAATGTGTTATTTATTGTTTAATGTTATGATTTTTTCATAATGATGTCAGTTTGTAGTTGTCCGTTAAGCAATAGTTTATTAGAAGATCAAATAGAGATAATGTCTATTGAATAATATAAATTTGGTTTTGAAATATATAAATAGTTGTTATTTTGAAAACATGAAGTATAATTTTACGAAGCCTGTATATTTTTGATAGACTTATACTATTACTTACCAAACGCAAAACTAGCGTTTTTTTTTATTTTTAACAGATAACTACAAAAAACTCATAACCACAAATTGACAGAATGTGGATGTTTCCCTATCGATCACATGACAATTTACAATCATCAAAGTGAAATGCCAGTCACAGTTCAACTTTATATACCATCAACATACATTTCTGCACATTATTCTATCATAGGCTTATCGGAAAGTGGTAACTAGGTGTTCGGAAAGTAATCACGTTCACGGCTGTTCGACTAAACGGAGTAATCGGTCACAGCCAATATGTTTGTATTGGTAGATCTCTGATAACTGTTCATAATTATTAAAACAACCAAAATTGAAATCGATGAACACAGAAAAGCTATAAAGTTACAAATTTAGTTCTGGCTAGGATCCACAATTAACTGATAGGTGATCTACTTGTCCAGAGGGACACTAAAGCAAATACTTGGTTGATTGTCCGTAGATTTTTTTTGTATTTAGTAGTAAAAATTTTCGAATTTCATTTTATACCCTGGAGTAGATTTTGATAAGTTTGTATTGTATCGTGTTCAAAATTCTAGTGACAAATGACAGGCAATCTGACAAGAAATATCAAACAAACAAATAAATTATATTCAATAATAAAAATTTTCAAATAGTAAAATCAACATAAATTATAAATAAATATAATTATAAACATTTAAATATTGAAAAGTGTACCATTACGTTATGTTTCAATAGAAGTGTAACTTATTCCAAAAAAATATCGGAACGAGCAAAAATGATACCCCCTGTTGCTCCTGGGCAAACAGAGGAAAAGTTAAACATGGTTGGATGGGTAAATTATAAAGTATATACATTAATTTCAATAAATCTGAATTGATTTATTCCTTTAGAAAAATACATTCAACATGAGACAGATAAGCCTGATGAATCTTGCTGCTAGTCAATTGTCCATGAAAAATGGGTCAAAGTCAACTATCCCATCCTACAGAAGAGCGTACAGTATTACAAGTCCAACTAAATCCTTAGACCTACTACGAAAGAATTTACAAAATGCGATTAATAAGGATATAGATAATGTATTGAAGAAATATGTAGAGGTATATATCATTACAATTAACGTGTCGTTAATTATTCTAGTTAGTTCTATTCAGACTACATTACATCGATTTGTGTTGTAGAAATTTTTTCAACCTGCTATTAATAATATAAGAAACAATTTGGGTAAAGATAGTGTAGGGGAGGAACATATAAAAGATGTTTGTAAACAAATGCTAGAGGAAGCCAAAGTAATGTATACAGCGAGCCCAAATTCCAGAGACAGTTCACCTTATGAATATAGTCACAGTGAAGCAGAATCTGAAGCTAGCCTTACTGATCTTAGACTTGGAAGAACAGTAAGTAATTTTTATGCAAAAGCTCATCTTTTGTACTGATTATTATGTAATCAAATTTGATATTTTTGTTTGTGTACATAAAATACTTTTTTTGTTTGTAAAAAAGTCGTATCAACAATAGTAATTTATTAGACATGGAACAGTAGGTAATTGGTAACTATACCGAATTAAAAACATTGGGGTCATTCCTGACTCCCTCAGAATTTAATGAAATTTGGTTTGAAGGCTGTTCTCATAGAAATTAAGGAAAATGCCAAGTTTTTTTTTCAAAATATCTCGAATGGTTTAAATTACAGCTATGTGTAGTTTCCCAAAATCAACCAAAAAAATGTAAAAAACATTTGGAAATTAAATGAATGCTTGGCTCCTTATTGAGCTAGAGATGAGAGTGGTGTTATTTTGCTCAGTTTTAAATGCTCTTTCTTTTGATATGCATTTATATCATGCTGATTTTACATTACTCAAATGGTTTTGTTTATAGTTTTTCATAATCACCCAAAAGGTATTAAACAGGTATTCTATCTTAAATTAAAATAGGGACAATCAAACTATTTGAGTACTGTGTCTCTTTTTTAAGTAAAGTGTTTAAAATGCATTCCCAAATAGTATTTTCTGGTGGACTGTCATTACCACCCTTGAAACCATTGAAAAAACTACGTATATCCCCATGCACATGTTAAAACTCGTATTTTTATATCATTTATTACTTAAAAAATCAGAAGCTTACCTAGTGGTGGAGTAATATACATTAACTTCACAGTTATTGGATAAAACATCTCAAACCAAAAAAGGTTGAAGTAAAATACATTGTTCATAGTGGATAGGAATTTTGTATAAATGATATATTGATACAATTAAATTTCATAATTCTAGTATAATCTAGTTTTTTTAACTTTTTCTGTAACATCATTAAAACTTGACAAAAAGATAAAAATAATTATTATATATAGAGTCCTGTTGGTCATTACAAGAGAAAAGAAGGAGATATGGAAATTGAAACAGTACCTTCATTTGCTATGATGCCAGCAGTTAAGAGACATAGAAACAAAACTCATCACTCAACAGACTACAGCAGCTGCAAGTTGTCTTTGAAAAGAGACGGCCCTAAATGGAATCCAGATAGGGTTCGGGGGAATACTTTGTTTATAATGGGCGCCAGAGCTAATAAAGTTTTAGGTTACGGCCAAACTAGAGGACGTTTGTATGTTAGACATCCGAATTTGGTGAGGTAAGGTTAATTAAAATTTTTGTTACAAATTATTTATTACTATCCGTATATTTTTATTTTGAAGATATTCTGGTGATCAAGAAGATAAAGAATGGTTGGCTTCAAAGAACTTGATGCCGCCAAGTGGAGGAAAAGCTTATCTGATGCTCTTAGAAGACATAAAAGAATTGACAGAGAGTGAAGAATACAGAAATAGTCCCAATTTGCAATTACATGAGCTGAGAGGTTTTGAAGTTCCTCTATTTTTATTGATAAAAATAAAAAATTTTATTGAATATGTGAGAAATGAGAGAAAATTATTGGCAAATGTTGACAATTTTGATGATCAGAATGATCATACCATTTCTTCTACCCCTCAAAGTATATTAGTCGATTCTGCACCAGCTACACCATCCGATGCTGCATTATTAGTTGAAAGCCAATCTGAATTATCTTTTAAAACAGATTTTTTGAATATGTCATCAGATATGAGCAATAATTTAACCAGTTCCGTCATTTCCAGCATTCTCTCTGGCCATTTATCTAACATGAATGGTGCTGATAATTCACAAGAATTTTAATCTAGTATCTCTTAGTAGATCTTAATATCAGTATTTGCAAAATTCAAATGTTTATATTAATTTATAAGATCATGTAAAAATTGGCTTTGTACATATTAATGTTTTAGAATATCTGTCAATGTGAAAATATGATTTTTATAAATATTTCTTGTGGTAACATGTACAAGAGGAATAAGATCAATTATTTACTGGAAGTATTTCTAAAAATTATGTTCAGATTAAAATAATACCAACCAAGTTGATTTTCCATTAACCTACACAAAATATATAATATTTTATCCTATGAACAACGTTTGTGGTAGATCAGAGGTCAAAATATCAGTATAGCTCGAAATAAAAAGTACTAAAACTAAAACATAGGCGTCTCTATGTGCGCGTTGTCATACCAAAGTTAACTAGTATAAACCTTAAATAACAAGAAACTATTTCGGTGAAAGCTGAAGTGGTGGGAACAGAGATTAAATAAGAAATATTTTTTTTTATATTTGGTAAGCTATCAGATACATTTTTAAGTATATATTCCCATTTGTCAACTGTCATATAATTGAAGCTCATATCAATAAATAGTGAAAAATAAATGTATTGAATGTTTCAGATGATAACTTTTCAATTTCTTGTAACGTCATTTTTGATTCATAATCAAAGTACTAATCAGTTTTTCATTGTTCTAATTCGTTTTATAAATTATCCATAATATTATACACATTCAGTATAGTTACATCAATTCCTTCCAGATTTTATTAGTTTATTAAATATATTCAGCATGTGACTTGTAGAGTGTAGATAAATTTCAACAATTTTCTGATCCTGTCGATCACTTAGCTTTAATAATTCTTGTGTAATTATTGGACAATTATTATCACCTAAAGTTATAAAATAATTACATATTGGTGCCCAATTAAGTGAAAGGGGATCAATAGCTGGAAGTAGAGATAAGCAACTAGTGGCAATATGACGTTTCATGAAATTCACTATCAACTACAGAAACAAATTTTTTCAATTACTCTTTTCTACAAGCTGAAACTGAAAAATGAATATATTTCTAAAGCAATATTTTCAATGTCTCAAATCAAGTAGCATGTTTCATAGTATTATGGACAAAATGTGTACGATAGTTGCCTTTTATTAGATTTTGCACTTTTTCTTTAATATTTGTATATAATGAGTGATGAATGTCAAAATTAGCATTGCAGTTGTCTGCACTGAGACTTCTTACTTGATTGAATGACAGGTTGTATGAATCCATAGACTTTTTAACAGTTTCTAACATGCCATCAGAATATTCGTTAGAATGTTCGTAAAAATATAATAGTTTGTTTTGGATTCCATCATTTATTCAAAAATATTGCACCACAAAAGGAAATAAGTTAATATATTTTTTATTTGATCCATCTGTCTGGAGACAGAAAAATTCTTCATCATTTAAATTATTGATAACACTTTCCCCAGAATATGGACCTAATAGTTCAGTTACTAAAGCTTCCATTTTAGTTCTTACTATGCGTATTTTATTGGCTATTTTGGAATTACATATAAAATTTTGTTCAATTTATTTATGCGATCCAAGATGAATTATGCTTCACAGTGTGAAAAGTCAATGCTAATTCTTCTGCTGTCACATTCTCATCATCACTAGATCCTGAACACTGTGACTTTGTATTTGAAGTAAGGAAATTTTGTAATGCACCAGATGTTCATTTCAGCTTTTTTCTTGTGTTTCTGGGTATTTTGATACTACTTAATCTACAGAAGGAAATAAACATAAACTGAAAACACCACCATCATATTAAACCATCACCATTTTCAAAATATTACTGAATTTCCTATTCTTCAATTGAATGATGAATATTAAAATATTTGGTAATATAATTTTATCCAAATACAATTATGTGAATTAAACGAGAATATAAATATTTTATTTTAATTCAGACAATGAAAAATATATTTTTTCACTATTATAATAACAAGTAACAATATTATTTTTAAAATAACACATTTAATTTGAAACATAGAAACTAATTTCCCATGCTCATGTTGAAAAGATAACATGAAACTAAATTTCAAATATGAAAAACTATATCTTTTTAAAACTATTCAGTACAAATTCCTAGCATACCACCATATACCAACTGGAGACTTTTTTTGTCAAGATGTAATAAAAAATTAATGAATTAGGTTATGTAAGGTTAAAAAATGTAAATCAGATAACTATATGGAAGGAAAAGAAACGTAGCATTAACAATACATGTACACATTACCAAATTTACATACCTAACCAATGCCATTTGAACTGATTGTAAAATTCACGTCGCATTACTTTTATTTTGAAGTTCACTTGTTATCCAGTTGTATTGTTTTTCCCATTCAGGTTTGTACTTTTTTAAGACTGGTCATTTTAGCTTTTTTAGGAGTCATTGGCGTTGGTGTATAACTATCAGGATCACTCGTCATTAATATTTACTTTAAAATTCCTCTATTATAAACAAAAACAGCGGATATTTTTGTACAATTTCGTCGTTTGTAACTTGTAACATATATGACAAATGACAGAATGTCTACTGTCTTGTCACACTCACATCACATATGACATCTAACATTTCGTTCAGTAATTATAAATCTTTTCCATCATCCGTTTTAACTTATGTGTGCCATTAAATAGTTAAGTGTTTTTTACGCATCACAGCAAAGGTTAGAAATGAAGTATTTTCATATACTTTTGTGTGCAAAAGTATAGTTACCAAAAATGAAGTAGGATACATTGTTATAAAGTATTGTTGGCAACCCATCGATTATTCGGCTTTTTAGATGAGAGTTACAGAAATATAAAGATACATTTTTAGATTTTTAATTTGCTTAAATGCTCAATTGATATATAAACGACAATCAAACAATTGAACGAAATCAAATAAAATTTTCAAACAGTACTTTCACAATAAAATTTTCTTTTCAATAAGTAACCTTTGTTTTATTTACTTATCTTTTAAATCAATATTAAATGTTTTAATCCAATATTAATTTTTTGTTGTATTCGTCATTTTGAAAAAGAAGATATTTCTTTTGGAGGATACCTTACCTTAAATATTTATCATATTTAACAGCCAGCACCCCTTATTTGTGACCGGATTCAATTAGGCAACCATATATGACAATAAATAGAAACAAAATTAGCTTTAATTTGATATATAATTTATAAATGTACGTTATGAATGTATAAATTTATCGAAATCTTATTTGTTTACACCGTTCTGCGAAGAGAGGCACAACGGCAACCATGATTTTTTAGAATCTTCATATGGATTGCCGTTATTAAAGCAATATTTTATTTAAAAAACAAGATTTTTTCCCGAAAACTAATTTAATTAAAAATACTAGCTACCAAATTTTTAGAGGCAACTTGGTAGATGTATAAAAATACATAAAAATTTTGTATTTAGTAAAAAAAACGATAAGCGCACTAATAGATTACAGGAGTACTGTCGTCACACACTACCATTGTTAGCGTAGGTCAGGGATTACTTTCCAAACAAAGTTTTAACTGTGTTGACGATAATTTATTTGTTTAGTAATTTGTGATTTTTTGGTATTTTCTTTGATAAATTTTGCAAAAAATACTTTCTGGCACAAAACACATTACCATTTTACACAATAGTAAACTAATTAAACACTTTTTAAATAACCTTAAAGAACACACTCTACCTCACGAACTTTATTTGGAAAGTGCACTATAAAAATATGACGGCCATGACGTTACTCTCAGGTTGTTCATTCTGCAGTCGGATCTTACACTATATATATTATATAAAATACATTTGTATTTAAATAGATGTAATATATATTTTTAAATAAAATAAATAACCGAATGGTTCACGATTTATTTAAATCCTTTGCACTCTTTGCTTGCTTTCTAATTTATTAAGAACTTTGTGTACGAAACTCATGGAACAAACTTCGTTAAGTTTTGTGTCAATTGTTAGATTTGAAAAAATGTCACAAATTATTTATCTATTTATTGCTCTGTATGAAATACAAGATCCTTGATTAATTGAATATACAATACGAATATTATGGAAGCACTCCTTTGAAACTATATATATACACACACCTTCTTAGGCCTTTTTATAGTTTCTTTCATTAAGTAATAATGCATATTCTTAATGTGTCTATAAATCTAATGAAAAATTTTTTTTAACCAATCACAAATTAAATCCAAATGTATTTAAAATAAATGCCCTCATAAGTCAATTCTACAAATTGTTTAAAGCACAATTTTGAAGCTCATTGAACCCAATCATTTATGTGGTGTTTGAGTCACAAGGGCAAAACGCAACTGTGCTCGACTAACAGATCTTAAAAACAACAATATGATACATGAGTTCGAAGCATTGCGTACCCATGGGTTCTCTAATTGTCTAATTGGAAAGCAACTTTGTAATTACTATGTCTATGTTGTAAACCAAACCAACCGGAAATTCATGTACAGAAAATACCAAAATGGTTCTCCTTACCTCTACCCTCCATTCTAATAATTAAATTAAAATTTATTAAAGGCGCGTGATTTAAATTATTTTAAGGTAGTTCATACTGCTACCTTACAACTAATAAAACTTTCAAATTTATGTTTTTGTTTGTAATATTTCAATCAGATACACAATCCCAAAAGATGAAATTATGGAAATTATTATGAAAAAAAAAGATTTGGACACTTATTGGTTGTTATCTTGTTAGGAGAAAAATATTAAAGTTATTGTTAGAGCACTTTTCTCTTTACGCAAGTAAACTGTAGACAAATCAGGTTTTGTGAGTAATATGAAAATCTTTCAATTATAAAGATAATTTTTACATATCGTGTTATTATTTATTAATAAGATGAAAATAAAACTTCAAGAAATTTATATTTTTAAATGAATTAAATATTGTATACAAAAATAACCAATTGAAATGTAACATATTAAGTAATTAAACCTAATTTTGATAAATTTTATCACTTGAACTTAACAAATACCTTGCAGTTGATTTAGTATTGTTTATAGATGGCAACCATCTATTAAAACGTTGAAATCTTTATGAGGCACAAAAACATGAGCACAACACAACGATAATGAATCATCAAGAGAAACTGTACAATGTGTACTAATTAATTATCCATTTTTGTGCTAAATCCGTCAACTTGATATACAGTTATGCTAGTAGATCCATCTAGGAATTTAAACTATAATTACAAAATGATTCAAATTTGGGCCATCTTTGTGAAACGTCTATAAAATAGGTAGTTTGTGGTTTACATTCTAGGTTAGGTGTCAAAATTTGAATGTTTTTAAGAAATACTATTATGAGCAATTCATTTTATACAAATTTCCGGTATTGTTCTTTAACTCAAATATCGAATAATAAGAAATTAAAACGATGTAATATGTCAGTTATTTTTAAAGATATTTCCGACAGAGTTCAATTACATTTGAAAGGAGAATATTTATTAGCAAATTGTGAAATCACCAAATATTTGGAACTAATTGCTAGTTGTACATCAGTTAAATATAAAATTAAATATGGAACAGAAAAACTGAAATCCATTCTAAATATCATATATATACGTAATAAAATATTCGAAAAACATATGACCAAGCTTCCAATGTCTTCAGATCCAAAAGATCCTTTTAAGCACCTTGGAATTTCACAAGATTTACAAATGCTTGGCACTTTTGAAGAAAAATCGAAAACAACCGGTTTGCCAATAAATAATAATAACCAAACCTGTTCTTTTCCCAGTGATATGTTGACTAATCAAAATTTTAAAAGCATAACAGAAGAATTTGATAAATCAACAGACAAATCAGAATTGATTCGTCAATCAAAATGTAGTGCATTGAATCAGTGTACTATTGGTGGAATCGACACAATTGAAGAAAATAGTTGTTTTAAAAAAAATGAATGCATTTATAGTAATCAGCTTATACCTCCGGAAACAGAAATTAATAAATCCTATGAAGTGACTGCAGTTGATTTTAATTTAGCTGAAGAAAATAGAAGCCTGTCGAGATTAAATAATGTTGAATCAGTTTCATTTTGTTCTTACTTGCTGCCAGGTAATTCTAGTGATAATTATAAAAATGATTCTCATCTATTAAATAACAGTCCGAACAATTTGCAATTGTGCTTTAATGTCTGTCCTGGTAATATATCAGTACTTGAAGATACCCACTCAGATATTTCATACAGAGATGCAAATCCTATGCAATATTTATTCAATAATAACAAGGATGTTTCCATGTCTTCTGATTGTTTGGAAAATACTCAAAATAATGATAACCAACTGTCTCCTGAAAAACATTTCAATCACAGTGAAGATATTTTCAGTTATGAAAACTCTGTCGAATTAACACAAATTAATGAGATGGAAATTTTAGATAGAGAACATCAAACTGTTCAAAAAAAGGATGAGACAAAACGCTCTTTGATAATTGAAACTTCACAAAAATTTGATTTGAATAGTTCAAACATAAATAATGTAATGACTTTATCTCAAAATTCAGATAAATCGATACAGAATATCAGAACCTTTTATTTATCAAGTAGCAATAATTGTAATAATGAAAGTAACAGTTTAAATACATTTGTCCCTTTAACAACTCTTCAGGACAGTTGTGATAACCTGTGTGAGATGATGAGCAAGTTTTTGAATATTGTTGATGATCAAGATATCAAAGGAAATGGTGCAAAATGTGTGGACATTCTAAAAAGGATCAAAAATCCAGATAATATGAAGAAAAATGTTGAGGAGATTGGACAATTAGGTACTTTTTTACAGAAGTCATATAATAAGAAAATGAATAATTTGATTTATAATGTAATTACTAATTCAAAGTGGCAAGATTTTTCAGATGACTTCGAAAACATAAATCAATCGAATCAAGAAATTTGTGATTTATTAATGAGAATAATCGACAGTTATGAATTTCTGGTACATAATAAAGAAGCTTTCGGTAGGTTGAAGGCGGAAGTAATTGAATGTTTGGATCCTGCAGATATTGATGATCTAGATCTAAACACTCTCTTTGACTCTAATGCTAAAATGATTCAAGATATATCAAAGAGTTTTCAGAAGCAGCTGGTAATTGACTTCAGACAATCCAACAGCCCTAGAGTTACATACGATTGTTTAGATTGGAGGAAAATACAAATCTGATTAATCTAAATCATACAATATTTAATATTCATTCAAAAAGATAAATAGTTTATTTTAGTTAAATAATTTGTTCCGCTTAAAATATTTCTCCTTATATTTTAAATCAATTTATAAACTTGAAAATGATTTTAATAAAATGTTGAAGTTTTTAAATAATTTCAATATATTTTTTGTTGAATGATTCGTAAATAAATGTATTTGAAACAAAGTATGACCATTATTTAAACACAAATAATACATCTACCCAGATCTGTTGAATCTTTTCATATACCACTTGGTCTAAATTTTACACCTGGAAATTTTAAATAAGGAAAATAATATGACGAAATATAAAATTTTTAGCTTCATTTGATTGAAACAAAAAAGCCCCAAGGATTGAAAGTAATCAAAAATTGACAGAACTATAATATACAAGATGATGCAAGAAATAATGCTGTGAAAAATAAAATTTTCTCATAGGATCCCTCGTTTCTGAGTTATAGGACTTAAAAACTGCGAAATGAGAACTTATATTTAAGTATATTGTTACGAACGCGACTCCTCTCTAGAGCCGGTCCTGCCTAGATGTAATAGAATTATAAAATTTGGCGGAAGTGTTGTACCTTTGATGTACGTTGGAAATACCCGGAACCCGTTTGATGTTTGAAGTTTTTATGGTAGCGGGCGGTTTATTTACATTGTTTCTTTATTTTCTAGAACCTTTGAGAATGCTTTTGGGGTATATATAAGGAGTTTGTATAGCGCAGCTAGTTAGTTTATAATAAATAGTCGGAGTGAACAGATCGAAATAGAAAGTAATCGAAGAATTTAAATAAATTATTTAAGTTAGTTAAGTGTAGTGTAAGGTATTTGAATAAATTGAGAACGTAAGAGACAGGATTTATTAATTCACCCGACGAATAGAAATCTTATAAATAAATAAGAAAAATATTACAATAATTTCTTAATTATACATTCGAACATTATGAATTTTTAATGAATGATTACGTATGTCTATGTAGTATGTTTGACGGAAGAAATAATTATACACTACTATCTGAAATCCAGGGGCGGCTCGTGTCCAATGGTAACTTTTACAGAGACAACCTGTACCATTTAAAGATACCGGAAATGAATTTTCTTATCGATTTTACAACAAAAAGGGACTCTTAGTTTAACTCGTTTAAATTTATGGTTAAGGAGATATATTTTTAGATCGTTGTACATGTCAATGAAACCGTTCGCCATAAAGAGACATCCTGAGGAAAACTATCATAAATTGTAATTATTTATAGCAAATACTGTATTAAAACACAATCAAATATTTCTTGGAGATCTAATGAACGAATAAATAAACATTTGTACTACATACTATCGAAGATCATATTACCAGCATAAGGAAAAACGAGATCAATAATTGAAATATAAAAAATAACAGTGGATTGGTCGGGGAGATCCATTTGTGTGGCCACCACGTTCCCCTGAATTAAATACAATGGATATATATTTTTTGGGATATCTTAAAAGCTTGGTTTGCAACACAAGGAACGAAATGATCGATAGAATAAACTTCCACTGTGATGCTATGAGGCAGAATCTTGAAATGCTTTTCCAAATTTAGAGAAATATCCTCCTTAGACTTCGGAAGTGTGTAGAAATACAAGATGCCCACTCCGAACATTTATTATAGTTTTTTTTCTGGTTTTATTTGATAAGGTGTAGCATAACCAATTAATCTTTTTCACATTTCAATGTTTTTTTTTCAATGAAGTTCAATTACAAATTTTTTGCAATAGCTTCCACTTTTTTCTCAAAGAAATTCTTCATATAAGTTATTCCAATTATCAATTTTCACTATTTCAAAATTAAATGCACAACTTCTAAATAGGTGTTTTAGATAATTTTATTTTTGTTATTCATAGCACATTCCCGCAAAACCCAACACACACATTGTTGGTACGAGCAACTGCTGGTCCACTGTACGAACTGTAGGAACTGCTGGGAAAGTTCCTACGTCTGTAACACTTTGTTGGTTCGTTGATGGACCTAAAGCAAGCAGCTGGTTAGCTTTCTTGTGGCGTTGGTCCAATCTCATTTATCATGCAATTGACCGGCCCGAAATTACAAATGCAGGGTCAATAAAGGCAGAATTTCAGTTTTTCAAATGATTTTTATCAAAATAAATAATGTTCCTTGGGGTCTCCTATCATTATATTACAAAGAGGAAAAAGTTTTTACACACATTTACATACAGTTTCATCAATCACAAGTAAGTATGTATATTATGATAGGTATCAAGACCACTATCATGAGGATTATTGCGGTCAGTTTCATTGTCAAACGTTATTCATCTAGCTATTTTTCTTTGATAAAAATAAATAGAGGTTGTAGCTCATGTGTTGTTATATTTGAAGGTTTTATTTTATTAATTGTAATTTCACCCACCAAGATGTTGATTTCATTCTAAAGTCGTAGGGTGGACGTAGCGCATAAGATCGATAGGGTGGACGAGAGAAGAAAAGGAAAAACAAAAATGATTTATTTTTATTTTTTTCTATTTTTATTAACAAATAACAAATAACTGGAAGGCACAGACATGGGACATACCACTAGCCCAGTTTTGGCATATTTTATCATTAATGGCTATTGAAAGTACGAGGCTGCTACCATTTCCAGTTAATTTCGTGAAAATTTATGTTGCTGATTCCATTTTAGCCATTCCAAAGCAACGAATTGAGACAGTCACACGTATCTTCAACTCGTATCGTCTTAATCTCAAGTTTACCCATCAGGGAGAATTAGATGGTGCTATCCCTTTGATCGACACCGTGGTAATTAGGCGCCCGAATGGTAAATTATTAACAAAATGGTTAGGTCCAAATCTTCTGCATCTACTCAACTTTTATTCGAACCATATTTGGAGACATAAATTAGGGACAATAAAAGGGCTGGTTAATAAAATTATAAATGAGAGTAATCATAACGTAATACAGGTACCTCCAAACGAAATTATAAATTTCCGTGGATTAGAGGAGACACGCACTCGTCAAATAATTGTGAGCTGGTATTTTACCCATTAAAACAAGTTGTCAACTTAATCACACATATCAAGCAAAAAATCACCCAAACTCCAGCATTTTAATGTGATTTATACTCGTAAAATAAATTGTTTAGACAAATAAAAGTTACATTGGTATGACTAAACAGTACTCGAAATCCAGAATATACCAGCATGAATATTGTCGAGAACATAATAAGAACAAAAAAGATAGAGCAACTCTGGTCCAACATAATTTCTCCGATGGTCACAACTTTACTTTTGATGATGTGAAAATTCTGGATAAAGAACATCTTCTTCAAGTACCATATACTTTGCAGCGTGTAGGGGCTCTCTTGTCCAGAACTTCTAATCTATTATCTAAAGGTACCCTTCTTCTACACAACGAAAAATTGTTGCCCAACCCTGATGCCACACCAGTCTCTTATATTCCGTAGCCAGATCTTTCCCGGCAGTATGAGCTTGAGAGTTGAATATCTCGGTCCTCGCAGAATGTGTCCCAACATTTCGTTGTTTAATTAGTTCTACTTCACAACCGCTCTCCTCAGTACTTCTTCATTCGCATTTCCATTGCTTCTATTTTGTTTAAGGATTTCACTTTCAGGGACCACGTCTCCACACCATACAAAAGGATTGGCCAAATATAACATTTTATCACCCTCAATCTAAGGCTTAGGGGGATTATTCGGCGGATTAGGAATTTATTAAACTTTGTAAAAGCTATTTTTGCAATTGCTATCCGAGTTTTAGCTTCGTCGTCGCAATCACATTTTTCATTTAACATACATGCAAGGTATTTTAATTTATTGACTCTCTCTATGTTATTTTCATTGACAAGTGATTGAGCTTCGCCGTGTTGTTGTCTGCTTATTAACCATTAGTTTGGTTTTATGCGTGTTTATTGTGAGTCCGTATTTGGTTCCAATTTCGTTGATAAAATTGATTAGCTCTTGTAGGTCTTATACGTTGTCGGCTAATATCTCAGTATCGTCGGCATACCTAATATTATTTATGAGAGTTCCATTTATTATAATCCCTTTTTGATGGTCTTTTAATGATAAATTCGTTCTACGTATATGTTAAATAGCATGGGTGAGACTATGCATCCCTGACGGACTCCCCTAAGTATCTGAAGGTGTTCCGTAGTTAGAGAGCCGCTAGTTCGCAGTTTCGCTGTTTGATCTGCATACAGCTTTTGTATGATCCTGATGTTTTTACTATCAATATCAACATCCTTTAAGATGTTAAACAGTAAGTCATGCCGAATGGAGTCAAAGAACATAAAGATGCGAAAAGAATGATCAGCGAAATGATATACATAAAATAGAATGATACGGTACGGATGTGGCCAGTCTCGGGTTTCAATATAAACATCTTTTGAATGTTAGAAGTGGACTAGTGCCTAATAGTAATAATTGGAATAATTCCAACAGTTTTTACCGTTCATGCTTTTGTTAATATCGGAAAAGTTTGGTTATTTATTTTCTGATAGATGTATCTCTCTTCGTCTGGAATATGTGACTGACGTCTAATAATGTTGCTTGCACCGTTGCACAGGTTTTCATTCATATGCGTATCTGTTGGTATCTTTAAATAACTTTTCCATTGTTCTTCTGTTTTCTACAACAATGTTCTTGTTTATACATGTTATATAGTTTGTCTTAGACGCAGTGTGTCCTAGTCATTCATATATACATGTACTCGTATAGATATTTATATTGTTAGATTATTTGTTTATTGTTTTTCTTCTAATTTCACAATTTTCGTTCGTCATTTAGTTTCATCCGGGGAAATTCAAGATACTGCTACAAACAAGCTGGCGAAATGGGTCCTTAGGCCGGCCCTGCTACAGATGCAATTTTAAAATTTGGCGGATTCGCGCAGAGTCTCCAAAAATTTTTATAAATGGTGGAAGCGCCTTTGATGTGTCCTTTTAGAAATTTTTATTATAGCGACCGGGTTATTTCTTCTAAATAATTTCTAGGAAAGTCTATTTATTTGCTTATTTTTGTTCTAGAACTTTGTAGAATCCTATTTGTGGTATATAAATGTTTATTAATTCACCCCACGAACAGAAAGAGTGTAAATAAATACGAAAAACGTTACAGTATTAACGTTTTTAACGCTACAAGCGCTCCACTGTGAATAAGGAAGATATTTTGAATTTTTGACTTTTTAATTGATTTATTATCAACTAACTTGAAGTTTTATTTTATTCATCAAAGATGCATAAATGCAGAAGTTTCCATATAATAGCGTAGGTGTCAATTTCTCCACCAGTTTTTAGATATGCGCATTCGCCATATATTCAAAACTTAATTGAGTAATTTTATAAAACAATTTAGAAAAATAAATTGAGGTGTGATAGGTTTTGAAGTTCTGAAATTCTTTAACTACCCAACTACTAGAAGAGTTTGCAAGGAATTGTGATAACTTTATCTATTCTTAGTTGAAGAAGTGTAAAAAGCATAAATTTTACTAGTTTGGTATTCTCAGGAATCCCCGTAGGAAATCCGTCAAAAAATGCGTTCAGATCAAAGAAGTCGGCTTATTATTTCAAAGGAACCGTTCCATTATATACATCGATTAAGATATCTAGTTTGGTTTCGAATGCAAACTGTGGCGGTTCACGGTGTGGTATTTGATTTGATGCTTATTATAAATATTTTCGTTTAATTTTCGGATCTTAGTTAAGTTTACGATTTTACATCTGATTTTAGTGTTTTGTTTTTATTATGATTTACTATTTCAATTCATTGAGAGTGATGGCTTTTGGCAACATTTTGAGATAGAAGACGCAGTGTCGAATAGTGAAAAAAGTGTTATTACGTAAGTCTGTCGAGAGCTTAGGCGTAAAAATGTACATGTTCAATGTCTGAGGGTATCAAAGAGAAACGATAAACATGGAAATCAGTAAGAAAATACAATTTTCGAACGAATTGAACAAGTAACTTTAATTCCATATTTTACCATTTATTGCATTGTACCATTGGGGTATATTATAGATTATACAGGGTGTTCCAAAAGAGGTGATCCCGTCTCTGGGATAGATCGAAAAAAGAAAAATATTTGGGGTTTGCTAAGTAGCAAATTTTCGTAGAGCCAACTGTATTCAAGATAAATGGCGTTGTAGAAAAAAAATGTAACACATTTTTTATGATTTTGTCGATTTTATTGGAAACGGTGTATTGAAATTTTATATGTTTTAGAAGCTGATACATCCAATGAATTTGTTTTTATATCTGACTTTCATAAAGGGCGCTAGTTACACGGTTCGTACCAAGTAGTATTGAACATAACTTTTTCAATATTAGATTTATTAAGCAAAATTTTTTGAAAGATCATTTAATTTTACACCTAAAATGTACTCTTAATAAAACTGGATACTGTGTACCGTTTTCCGAATATTTGGATTTGGAAATTATGAAGTAAGAACCGATGCTGGTATGAAATAATGATAAATGTACTAATTAAACAAAAAATCATAAAATGAAAATTTAAAAAAAGGCTAATAACATAAAATAGAATTTAATTTGAGTAGGTGCAGTGCCCCCGCTACTATATGTACAAAGTGTGCAGTGCACACGGGCGCCAAAACCAAGGGCCCAAAAATAATTTTAAAATAAAAGTTGATAAATTGAATAGGATTAGGTATAAGTACACACGAAATTTTATTATTATATCATCCAGTTATCGTTGATTCCTGTATTACGAGACTTGAGAGAACATGTCAGGCGGTAGTTTCTTGATTTTTCCTGTTCCTGTTTCCTGAATAATGCCGGGAGCTATAAAAGCTATACAACACCAGAGGCGTTTTAAATTTATTACTTGACCGTGCAATAAGTGCATAAAAAACTTATCCTATTAATTAATTTTTATATTGAAGGTTATTTTTATTTTGTCAAGTGTGTTGTTGTATAATACAAAATTTTGTTAACTACATTTTGTCTAAAAAATTAAGTGCTGAATAACTTGTGTTCCTTATTTTATACTACCAATATTATCCCTTTATAGGATACTGGTTATAATATTTTTTACGAAAATATCTTTTAACACGATTTATATTAGCTTCATTTGTATGTTTGTTTGCTTGTTTGTAACTCTCCTTTTTAACACGCTTTCTCATTAACACGTTGTATATGTAGGAGAGAGTATGATTTCCGTGGCGGCGCGATTTAATTAGGCCAAAATAAATCGAAAATAAAGATTGAAATTTTTTGATATCTCGCTTCGTTTTCGAGATATCGATACTTAAAGTTATGATCAAACGTCAGTTCAACATTCGCTTTATTGAATAGATGGCGTTCAAACTTCGTTTCAAATAAATATTTCATCACTTCAAATTCAATATGAATCTTGTAGTTCAATAAACAATAATAGTTTACGTAACAAGTCCCGAAAGTGGTCTTTTACTGGACGAGTGGGCCTGCGGCTCGTCCTGCAAGCTTGCGTGTCCAGTAAAACACCACTTTCGGGACGTATTACGTCCAATATTTTTTTTTAAACGGGCATTGTTGTACAATAAACTTCATATTATTCAGTTTACATTTTTATAACATCGTGTCCGGGACTTCCTTAACAATTTCATCTTCCATTAATTCACAATCAAATGCATCATTTTGAATAACCAGGTGCTTGAAATAAAGCAAAGGAATGACAAAGTCATATTTATTTGTAGTCTAAAATATCAAAATGCAATAATAATAATCACTCATTTTAGAGCATTTATTTAACTAATGAGGTTTACAGACACGTTGTTCATAAATACTAGAAAATAACGCAAAACTAAAAATCACGTTTTATTAGGAACAAATAACAGAAATATTGCCTCATGTCTACTTATCGTCACAAGTACGATTTCCGTGGCGCCTGGATTTGACTATGCCATTTTGTAAATCGATCCAAAATAAGTCGAAAATGAAGAATAAAATTTTTCGCTATATCGCTTCGTTACACTCACTTCCACTCAGTGAATAATTTGTAGTAATAGAAAAAATTAACCGGACTGGGAATCAAAATCAGAACTATATGTTACAAAACTCAAAGTTATTCCTATGACAACAATTGTTTTTTACTCTTTATATTTATTACTCCTAGAAGGGTGTTTTTTAATTTAATTATAATTTATTCGTTTGTTGATTATTACACCGATTTTTTATACGTCAATTTACGAACACGAATTATAATTATAATTTGAAAAAAATTATATTTATTTAAAACTGCTCCGAATTTTTACACGTCAATTTACGAACACATTGTACAATTTTTGGCGAACGCGCCAAAATAAACACGCTTAAAACTCTACCGATATGGTTAGTTAATTGACATTTTAATATCTATTACTTCTATCTACCTGTGCCACAAGTATTCACCGACCACTAACATTATAAACATTGAATTTGGGCACACTGCCCTATATCAAGTATAACCTGACAACGGTGTGATATTTCCGCGTTGTTTTTATTTAAGCCGGCCACGGAGGTAGCTAGTCGCTTCCACGGCGTGCTAATATGCAAGGCGCAGCAGTAAGACGGTTACGTCACAGCCGCACTGCACGGATTGCACCCAATCACAGTCATTGTTTGTCTCATCCGATGTACAAGAAAACGCTTGCGCGACCGAAAGCGCACGAACCCGCTTTAGCTTTTATAATCGTCAGTATCGTGTTGATAGTGTCGAAAAGAACGCGGTGCCGGGTGTTCCGCTTATCTACCCGGTCTCTATTACCTTTAGTGTAGTCGTAGTTCAGCAGAATTTACCGATTCAGTGCTATGGATCCCCAAAATCAAGATATCGTGGCTGTAAGCAGTCCCGCCGAAGTCCCAAACGATCCAGGGTGAGTTGTCCTGTCATATATTTACGTACAAAAGGCCTTTCGCACATGTTTCCACATGTGATTACCCCTCCAAACTCACTTTTTTTTATTTATCGTTGCAGGAAAATGTTCATTGGAGGGTTAAGTTGGCAGACAAGTCCAGGTGAGTTTATTTATAAGTGCTTCACAATATTTGTTTCGAACATCAAGTTATATCATACAAATAAACTATTTTTAACACCACCAATCGCAGAGGCTTTACTTATTTCAATCACTCAAAAGTGAAAAGAACTTGTGATAATTTAATAATTTGTTTATCCAATATATTTACGTAATATTTATGTTGTCTATTTGTTATGACATCTATTTGAAGCTTCCATCTAATTAACAATCAACGCAGGAAAATATTCGACAATTTTATTTTATGTTTTGAAAATATAACCAGTGTTTGTAAATTGACGCATGCGTTGTATCACATAGAATTGAGGGAGGTTTGATTCGGGAAAATTTCGCTAGATGGTGGAAGCAGTTTCTATTTTGATTTCCAGGCAAATGCAGGATATATCATATTCTGTCACTTGAAAATTTGTTTGTTTACAATGAATATCTCTATTAACAAAATACGAATAGAAATAATTACATTTAATTTGTTAATTTCCTTTTTGCTTAGTTGAATACGTGAAAAATTTCTTATTTGTTGATGGAGTTGTATGATCAGACAATGTCAGACAACAATTGTCTTAATAATTATACTTTGCTCAAAAATGGACATAACCTCAATTTATCAAATTGGCAATCGGATATTTATGCATTTTTAATAGTTTCTATAGTGGAGAAGACTGGTTTGAACACAAAAATGCTGGAATATGTTTCAAGTTTTCCCCAGATAGGTCTAATCTATCTAATGTTGTCGCCTTTATATAATCACTTTTAAAAAACTTCCTTTTCCAGTTCTTTGTTGATGGAATTGCCACTCATTCTTTCTCTTAGAGTGTGACTCACTTGATGTTTCTTAAACTAACGGAAAACATCTGTGAAAAAAGAAAAATACGTAGTGGCGCGGAAATAGGTGCCACAATTATAGTAAGGGATACCAAGGGGGAATTTCTTTGTACGCGGCAATTAATCTAATCACTTCGCTATTGACGAATCGTTTATAAAGAACCGTATGTCTAAGGCTAAATAATTAGACAACTAGTAGTATACAGGAGATCAAAATGAAGTCAGGTCATCTTTTTTTTGAAATTGTCTGTTTCAATAACACAGGTCACCAGGAATTTTGTGGCCTCCGTCAATTTGTATTCATATATATACAATATTTATTAATTATTTTGAAATTTTTTTCCCGGCCCTGTACATTTGTGGTTATTTAGAATAAAGTGATGTTTGTACTATATAATTTGCTCTTACTTGAAAACTAGCACTTCGATTAAAACAAGAAATGGAATAACCTGGAAATAATGTGATTTGGCGAGGGAACATTTTCAAATGTTGGAATATTTTCTGTTCAAATACAAACTAATTTTCAAATTTTCACGTACCAAATAGAATTAACTACTCAATTACATCCATAAAATTTGATTCTATCCATAATCAAGTTGTAGCAGCTCATTTTATAGTAATTAGCATTTATTCTCCTTAATTGTTTTGTTGCATTTACATTTTCCTTAAGTTCCTTTATGGAGTCTATCAACTCAGGAAAACAAATTGTTACAAACTGAGATCGCTTATGGTCTCTGTTCTACTGCGACCTTTTCATATCTAATCTAAATTACATTCACCAGCTTTAAGCTAATTATGGAGTCTAACAGCTCAAACTTTATTGAGGTGGCTTGCGGTCTCTTTACCTGCGACTTTTAAGCTTCTTATAGAGACAGACTTTACTTAGATGGCCTGAGGTCTATTTCAATGTGATCTTTTTGACAGTTTTCCTGGCTTATCAGTGCTGTGAGCTCTGATCATTGATCTAGTATTTATTGTATCACTTGTCTTTGGCATTCCACAATAGCAAAATTGTACGCTATCCATTTTTTATTGCTCTAGTTGTTTTTTAAACCTTTAGCCATTACTACGTATTTAGAGCCCACTCATTCCATACTAGCTTAGAATTAATATCTACAGAATCGGGTGTCTTTAGCACTGCTCGACTATCTGATATTTCCAGCGTTTCAAGCTGGTCTACGCAGTAATGGATCGTTATTATTTCCCGCTGGAAAATTGTCGCGTCTTCAATTAGGCTGTATCTTATAACTTTTAGATTCGTGTATTGTACCATTAGTGTGCTAGCTTTCAGTTCCGCGATTTGTTTTCTTTGTTCTCCTATGTTTATTTGCTGTTGATTATATACTAATCTAGCCTCGCCTTGTACAAATATTGGAGCTATGGTGAACTAAGCAAGATTCAAATTAGTATAGGTAAAACCCAACTGGTAGAAAATTAGAGAGGAATATTAAAATATGAAAGTTTCATTAAATTGGCATCCTAGGTCAAGGTGTGAATATTACAAAATTTTGAATTTGTTATTTGGACAAAAAATGGGTATATTAAACAGGTTATCAATACTTTATATGAGAATGACGATTGTTTCAAATTGTTTTCTGATATTACTATAAAAAAGTTTCAAGCGGGGATTTAGAAGAACCACATATTTGGAAAATTAAACACAAGTTGAAAATTCAAAACGCATCAATTGAAATTTCTAGCATGGGAAGCTTTGAATTAGTTTAAGGCATTTTCGAGGAAATGAAGAAATTATGAGCATTGGAGAAGAGTTGAAATTTGTTGATTGAATTTCCTCAACTCGAAGATTACAGTCAGAGATAAGAAGAATAATTCGAAGAAGATATCAAAACCATGGGGGAAAGATAATAAAGCTGATAAGATCACCATATAATGGTAGATAACTGCTGGGGTTTACAAAGAGTAAACCAGATCAAAAGTATATTACAAAAATTCGCGCAAAACTTATTCTCAACTGTTTACTTTAAATTAATAAAAAAATCAGATTTTAAGGATGGAATTAGATGGAATATTTATTTCTAACATATGGAAATGAAAAAAAATTGATAATTTGGTCCATTTTAGTTTTTTCTTGACTGCTTTAACAAAAAATAGTGTATGAGAAAAATTTTTTCGTGACAACTTTCTTAATATCTTTCAATTCATAATGACTGAACGAATTGCTGATAACGTAAATTGAAAGCTAATATTCCTTCGAATTTTCTGTATTTCTTTTTTAAATAAATCGAGAAGCTTATTCATGAGATATGACAAATTTTGTGATGCAATTCAAGCTCGGCCTTATATGTATTCAAATGTTGCATAAATTTTGATATCTAAAAAATAATTATTTTGTGGGCCTGTCAATTATGACGACTTAACCTTGACATAAATGAGTGAAAGGATTACAAAATAGCAAAAGGCGCTGCGTTTAAAACAGTTTTTTAATATGAGTATTAATACTAGACGATCTGTCATATTTCTGTGAAATTTTGACAGATGTCATCAGGAACATGGCGGAAACTGAACATAATTACCGCATATATGTAATATTTCTATATGGACAGTTCCTATAAGTGGAAGGTGTTCCGACTAAGTGCAACAAATAGTGTATCGTTCTCTCTCTCTTCGGAGCGCTTCAGTTAGTTCTGCGCATTTTTTGCGCGCATGAAGCATGCGCAGTATAGATAAAGTGTCTCGAACGAGAGAGAAAATGAATATTGTGTGCAAAGTAACGTAGGGACGTTTTTGCCAAATTTTGAAAACCATATCTTCAATCCCATCTCGTATACATTCTGTTGCTTCTTTATCAATTTTTCAAATAACTAAATATGCTAATAACGTTTGTAAGTTGACGATTATTATATATATTTTTTTCAATTTATTAGATTTCAACTGTTGCAAAATGTTTATGATGCCCTCCAGTAATAAATCTAAATATTCTATCTCTTCTAATAATTTAATATTGTAACTGTTCTAAAACCTCCACAAAAATCTTTTTAATCTTGATAGTTTGCAACCATATTGTCTTGTCATAATTTTAGATGATCGTGAAGTTATTTGCTTATTTTTATTATGGAAGTTGAAAAAATACTAATTACCCTCTTGTTAGAAATACTTTATTATACAGTGCTTTTCAGATAAAAGTATCCACCTTTAATAACTTTTGTAATACTGGTATTTAGAAAAAATCCAAAAACACGTCAATTTATGTTGGAAGGGGCAAGCATTATGGCTTATTTAAACTTACTGGAAAAGCCACCCCCTCACCCCTAGCAGCATCCCCTTTATTTTTTTAAATTACTTTTCATATTTTTTATGTAAAATTTGGATACTCCTCTTTGAGCTGATTTCAAAAATGTATAATACTTGTAGGTTAAAGTGGTTAGTTTATGAGATAAACAATTTTTCTTTTAAGAGCACAAATTTTACTTATTATTTACTTTCACCTTATTTGCCTGTACTAAAATGGGTTGTACAACAGTTCAAACTCTTTAATCTTTTTAACTGTGCTATTTATTCTACTTAAAAAATCCAAACAACAAAAAACTCTACTTTTTATTAAAGTTTGACATTGTCAACTAGAATTTGTAGTCACTATTGATAGTGTAATTTGATACATTATTTATTTTGTTTCTCTGAAATGTTTTACTCTTTGCAAGAAAGAATTGAAATTGTAGGTTTATACTACCAAAATAATAATTGTGCAAGAGCTGCTGCTAGAATATTTAACGAATTACATGACGGAAGACATGCAACTCATAAGTATGTAATTCAACTGATGGAGAAATTTACCACAACAGGGTCTGTTTGCAATAAAGTGTATAAGCGAGAGGGACTCGTAAATAACGAAGCAATCCAAGTGGCAATTTTAGGGCAAGTCAGCTTAGAGGCTCAACAACCCCAATCGTTGTCAACAATAAGTAGAGCGATCGGTGTTTCATCTTCTACAGTTTTCCGAGTTCTACATAAATTCAAGTACCACCCATACAAAGTTAAGTTGGTGCACGAGTTGAATGAAGATGATTTTGATCTTCGTCTAGAGTTTTGCGAATCATTGACGCAAATTATCAATAACAATCCACAATTGTTAAACAATATTTGCTTTTCTGATGAATGCTCATGGTCATTAAATGGCTTAGTAAGTAGGCATAATTGTAGATATTGGGCTGAAAGTGATTCACATATGCGTGAATTCCATACACAACATCCCCAAAAGTTAAACATTTGGTGTGGTATCCTAGGTGACCACATTGTCGGACCTTTCTTCATCAACGGAAATTTAAATGGTGAATCATATCTTGAGTTACTCAGGGAAGGGATTGACCCACGTATTACAACAATAATAGAAAATGATGATAACCTTTCCGAAGATTTACTGGTATTTCAACAAGACGGAGCTCCCCCACACTATGCTATGCCTGTCCGACAATTTTTAAACGAAACATTCCCCGCTCGTTGGATAGGTAGAAGGGGGCAGATGATGGAGTGGCCACCTAGGTCACCGGATTTAACACCCCTATGCTTCTTTTTATGGGGGTATTTAATAACAAAAGTTTATGCTACCCAACCAGAATCTCTGGATGATTTACGAGAGAGGATAGAAAATGAATGTCGACAATTAAATCCAGCCGTATTAAGCAATGTCAGAGAGGCATTTCAAAATAGATTATACCATAGTATGGAAGTGAATGGTATTCATTTTGAACACTTATTGTAACTTCATAATAAATAGCACAGTTAAAAAGATTAAAGAGTTTGAACTGTTGTACAACCCATTTTAGTACAGGCAAATAAGGTGAAAGTAAATAATAAGTAAAATTTGTGCTCTAAAAAGAAAAATTGTTTATATCATAAACTAACCACTTTAACCTACAAGTATTATACATTTTTGAAATCAGCTCAAAGATGAGTATCCAAATTTTACATAAAAAATATGAAAAGTAATTTAAAAAAATAAAGGGGATGCTGCTAGGGGTGAGGGGGTGGCTTTTTCAGTAAGTTTAAATAAGCCATAATGTTTGCCCCTTCCAACATATATTGACGTATTTTTGGATTTTTTCTAAATACCAGTATTGCAAAAGTTATTAAAGGTGGATACTTTTATCTGAAAAGCACTGTATAATGTCGTTAGCCTTCAGGTGAACATGATTGTGCTCAGAGTCCAATAAATTATTTTTCTTATCACTAGACAATTTCTTGTATCCTGGTGTTAGTAGCTTTATCTGGTTAATGAAGCTTTTGTAAAAAGAAGTAAATGATATCTGAGTACATTTTAAACATTAAGTAATAGATTATTAGTGGTTGATTATATTTATTAGGGGAAAGAAAACGTATTTCATTCTTTAAGCAAAAAAATAGCTTCAAAGTTTCTTAAGCTATTAGGCCATCGTCGAAAATAACTATTGCCGCATTAGGTTCTGCGGTTAACATTTTCAGAAGTTGACTTCTAACTGATAACTTTAGCTACTTGATTTTTGCCAATTCGTGGGGTTGGCGTATTCTCAAGTTAAGTTAGAATTCCTGGAACCGTTGGTGATATTCATTCTTAACACACTGTTTACACTACCACTACACTCATAAATACACTGTCGAACGCGCGTTTCGATAACCAAGTTATCGTCTTCAGATACTGAAGGTAAAAACTGGGTTATCGAATTGTGCATCAGACAGTTTAATTGTGAGTGTTGGTGTATGATAGTGTATACAGTGCACTGGTGGATTTATATATTGTAGACATTCAAATAAATTACATTTTTCATCAATATTTTAATTTGAGAATTAAAGTTTCGTGTAAGATCTTTGATTATTTTCACGTATAAAATGGTTAAAAGATTTCAATTTCAAGCAAAAAAAATTTCAAAGATGTTCAATTTTGAAATAAAGAAGATATGTTGTAAAACTATTCAACACTATATAAATAAAGGGTATATAACGAGTAGGTTCAATACATAAGTCTTATTACACTCAGAAATGAATATTTTTTTAATTATCTATTGATATTGATCATTTACCTAGTGTTGCCCACTATGAAAATGTATGTCCTAAAGTAATGATTAAAAAAATCTTGTCGTTTATAGTATTTATCGTTAACGAACTCTTGGGCAATTATAAAGATAACGATATTATTTTTATTTAATTCTTTGTAATGTGAGCAGAATCCATGAAATTCATCAAAACATTTATCGTTTTAGTGGCTTTATTCTCAATCAGGAAGCATCTTCTTCTTATCTATCGATTATTCAGTGGGATTCTTTCGAAGTGGTACAGTACACAGAGGCCCTTTTAGGTTTTGAATCAGCTAATTTCTATTTCACAGTTCTGTTGTCGCTAACTATTCCTGTTGCTCCGAAATTCCTTAAAGTTTATACATCAACTTCGTATAGTGAAGAACGTAAACCAGGACATCATTTGTGAAAAATATCAGCAAATTCAAGCACAGTACATTTCCCAAGGCCTTAACTTTCTATAGTCCTTTCTTGGTTTTTTTCGTTCTTGATAAATTCTTTCATTCAGTCCTTATTTTCGCCATGTTCAGGGGGGTTGTATATATGCCTACTGGATGAAATTGAGAATCATCGATATCCAAATTTTCGGCTTCCTCTAGCAACTCAGCAACTGAAAATGGTTCCTTTCTAAACAAAATCAGAGCTGTAAATAGTTCGATAGTTGACCAAGAACACGGTTCATCATTCACGAATATCCTACTTAAATTAAATAAAATGAAGATAAGAACACCTAATAAATATATAAATGATAATATATGAAAAAACTAATGAAGCTACTTACCAATAAAAGTTTGAAAACATTATATTTTTTTATACTTACGTTGGTACTTCGTAGCGTCTGATGAAGAACGTTTTTCTAGATGGACGTACTTTAAGTGCCGTATGCAAAACACACTGTGCAAAGGAATCATTTTTACTCCTAGGGTCATTAATGTCCTCTTTGGGCTTTGATGATACATTCGTCACATGAAATCTTGTTCATTAGGTTTGATTACGCATAAAATAGCTTACGCGGTTAGCTTTTCTTGACTTAATTATCTATCGTGAATAGTTCTTCACTGTTTTCAAGCTAGATGAGAAGTAGAAACCAACGGTATTAAGCATATCTTCGCAAATCTACTTACCTTTTAACCCTTTTAAATACAGGTTCTTGATTATGGCTCCATACTCCAATTTTTCGATTTTCACAATTCCGGTGGACATCCTCGTTCTTTTAATTTATTGCGCAACTCTGGTTTACTTTTTTGACGTCAAACTTTACACTGACCTTTCACTAAGTTATTGTTCGTTGCTATGGTGACAAAATATTTTGTTTATGCATAGAGCTGGTCTAGGATAACTAGATATCAATACATCCTCGTATATTAAAGATGTGCTTGACACGAATAAAACAAAATACACGATAAGAATGCGGAAATTTTTCTCAAATTACGAAAAACGATTTTTCAAAATATCAATAACTTTTTCTATAAACTAATTTACTTATTTTTACGTTGAAAAATAATTCATCTTCACCTTTTTTGGAGTCCTTTGTAATATAAGTATGCGTTTAGGCTTACAACTTCAATTTTTTAAAAAAGGTAAGTTACTACTTGTCTTCCGCTTGTGAAAAATATATTTAAATAATGTAAAATTGACAAAAATTGCGACAATGTATAACAATATTAAATAAGAGATACACAGATACACTTACAAATCGTTCAACATTATCTGTATATCTAGCGGCGAACTTCTAAAGGAATTATATAAAAAAGGAGAGATAAAGGAAAAAAAATTGAAGAAGGTTTAATCAGGAGAAAAAACAAGGAGAAAGAAGTGTCAGTTTAAACTGTAGCCTGCGTGACACTTTGTTGGATATCGAAGTTGTAAAGCATTTATGCGATTAATTTATTTATAACTACCAAGAAAGGATTATTTAATTCTTTTATTGAAGATATGAAAATATTTTAGATTCATTTTTTGTCAGAATCTAGATTCGAGGAAATTTTGAGATAAAAGATTAAAGTGAGTGAGTGACCTGATATTATTTACGGAGAGACAATGTTTAGAGTGAGAAGAGATTGCTACAATTTGCACAAAAAGGTCTTTTTATATAGAATACTGATCTGATATTTTCAATTTTAGGTAGGAGCTCAACTCAATGACCAACGGGTGACAATAACTCAACTTAAAAGATATAATGCCAAGTTTATATGAATATTTTTTATTTTGCCGTACTGTGAATTAGTTAAAAACGAAATAAATTCTTGTATAACATTTATTGTTGTTTTTTTAGCACCAAATATAAAATGAGCCCAAAGCCCATTGAAAATTCATGATATAACTGAATTAATAATAGTAGGTTTCGAAAGTAGCCCGCGAAGCTAAAATTAAACAATTTTCTTTCATTTGAATTTTATGTTAGTACACTTTTGGGTACGATCCCAATGTTGCCAGATCCTTGGTGTTGCAGAATACGGGACAATCTACCCCCCGCTTTTACTCATTTTTTTTTGTCATTGAAAATAACCAAATAATAGTGTCATAGTAATATAATTTTACATTTTGGTATACATTAAATTAATATTAGTTGTTAGATTTCACTGTTTGTTTTTGACGTTCTTGTTAACTCTAATATTTTCAAAGAAAACCGAACTCATGAAACACAAACAGCGTCCCGTTTCACTTTGTTCCGGGACGCGGGACAAGTTAGGGAAATACGGGACTGTCCCTTGAAATCCGGGGCGTCTGGCAACCTGTACGATCCTAAACTAGACTTTAATGTTTAGGATGGAAATTGATAACAGGTTTCGGATTGTATTTGCATTATTGTCGACGATTTAGTATAACATGGCATTCTTTATAAATTTTCGGCATAGCTCCCGGTATTATTCATGCAAGATAAAGGTATTTGTTTTATTTGTAATGCAACAATATCTACATTTAAGAGAACAAACATTGAAAGATAATTTCTAACTTTTCATTAAAAATACAAAGATTATCCACGTGGTGCTGCGATTGGTAAAGATACAATTAAATGAACATCAAAGTAGTTTTTTCAAATACAATACGAATATTCTTTATAAACGCAAATGAATGAAAAAAAAACGTGAATATTATAACGGACGTAGAAAAAGGTATTTGTTTTAGTTCAACTCCGTAGTGTTGGTATGGTTGGCGATATCTTCTCGCGGTCGTTCACCAGCAAACATTTATCACTCTGGAAATTATGAAACCACCAAGAAAAGCATATGTGCTAGATCTAGATTAATGCAGTTCATAAAGAAAGAGCAATCTGAAGAAAATTTTGTGCTTTTTCCAGATATGGCAATTGCCTATTACTCAAAAGACGTTTTGGGAGCTTTTGCAAAATTTGGATGCAAGTCCATTAGCCACAGAATTTTTCAATGATACCTACTACTAAGATATCCATTTTAATATCTTTGATAAAATTTACTAATAGATCTAAAGTTTGTAGGTTATCTATGCTTAAAAGGTGTGTGAGGTTTAGAGGAACAAGTAACTGCAACAAAATGAATGTGATTGCTGCATCCGAAAAAATTTGATTGACCAAAGTCCTTCGTATGCGACCGTGAAACATTGGACTGGATGCTTCAAAAAGACGTAAATTTTTCATTGGTGATGACCGATCGGGAAGGCCAGTTTCTGTGTCTGTCCCCGAAACTATCGATGCAGTTCATGACATGATTTTATCAGACCGTCGAATTGGACTGAAAATTGCTGCAAAATGGATCCCCAAATGTTTGAATGTTGTCCAAAAGCGTGTAAGGGTAGAAGCATCGCGTTCGATCTGTGCTCGATTTGAGAACGATGTAGACTTCTAAAACCGAATTGTTACTATGGATGAGACTTGGTTACATTTCGACGACCCAGAAACAAAGCAACAATCGATGGAATGGCGACACTCTGGTTCTCCAAGACCTAAGAAGTTTCGTGTCCACAAATCTGCTGGAAAAGTTCTTGCTTCAGTTTTTTGGGATTGCCATGGAGTAATCATGAATCTCGTGTTTCGTGATTTAGGGTTTGAATCACTAGAACACCCCCCTTATTCACCAGATTTGGCTCCGACAAACTATCATCTCTTTCCTCAATTGAAAAAAAGTTTAAAAGGTCGTAAATTTTCTTCCAAAGATGAGGTAATGAAAGAAAGAAGAAACGTTGTTTTTAAAAGATTTAGAGACGTTGCAGGTTCGCTGTAATAAATGTATCCAATTAAGAGTAGAATATGTTGAGAAATAAACCTGAAATTTTGTTTGGTTCTATAGTAGGCTAAGAATTTCTCTATATATCCTCGTATGTGCTAGAAGTATCGGGAAACATTTTTTGTGAAATTTAAAACGGAACGTTTATTCTGAAAGTTGGGAAGCAGCTACAAATGAGGAACTAAAGAAAAGAATATTGAACAAATTCTGGCCAACGCCAGCTTCAGTATTTCATAATTTAATGCAATATTTACAAACAAAAATTAAAAAGCGAACCGTTGGCTGATTCATACATAAAAAATGTATACCTAATAGGGTAGTAATCAATGTTTCATAAAGTAAATAATTAAAGTAAAATAGTTTGTACGTTTCTTTGTCCTCACACTCTTATAGCATATATATTAAGTCATTGGTTTCAGAATTTAATTTTTTCAAACTGATGGGAATATATCAAATTACACTTTTTTTTGAGCAACATATTTACAACATTTGCATTTATGGATGTGTTCAAAACAAAACATAGATCGCAAATAACAGTACAGAATTTGGAATCATATTTGAGGATTGCCTTAAGTTCATTTCGCCCCACTTTTGGCAAACTTGTTGCATTTAGTCGCCCGCACACTAATAAAAGTTGGGTCACACCTTTTTTATACAAAAAGTGGTATGCATATTTGATTTCTAGACAATTATCTATGTGCAACTTAATAATGGTTCAACCTCTAGATGACTGAAACCATTTGAATCGCATCTGATTAAGAATTAACCTTGGTCGGCAATTTTCTTCACAATCCACAGTTCTATTTATAGTGCATCCGTTTTATACGCAACTGTATAGAACAGTCTAGTTCGTGCTGTTTAAATCAATGATACCAAGTATCGATGTAATTGAATGTTTTAATAAATTATACAACTATATCAAAAAACGCCGTCAATAAAATAAAAAATCTATATTGATTGTATAATCTTGTAGGACGTTCGGTTATTCTCAATTTTTTCATATATTCTAATTGGTCTTCAAATACTTCATTTTTTTATCCTATTCAGTTTTATTATCCCGTTCTCATGAAAATCTCCACGTTGGCTACATTTGCTACTATAATAATGTTGGTTTTACTTTATTTATATTCAAATTTTTCATTTTCCTACCATCAAATACAAAAATGAAGGATTTCACACTATTTGTATCCCTTGCAAACAAATTTTATCCGCGTGAGAAAGTACTTTTCTGAACAGGTGGGAAAAGTGGATGAATCACGCAAAATTATGGATATTTATCTTGAAAAATATTTGCGTTTTCTACATATCTTCCAAATCCGTCTAAAGGATTTTTGAAAAATCATAAACAATATTCCAAAATGAACCTAACCTCACTTATACCTTCGGTATAGATAATGACTTCGGCTTACCACTCGGACAACTTTTCACTGAGAAAATTTTTTTTGTCATTATGATTCTATTGTGTATTAAAGTTTTGTGATAATTGACTTTATAATTACTTGCAAAAATTCTTACAAATTCACAATAATTAATTAACATTCAGCGTTATCTCACAGTAAGGTTTCTAGGTTATTTTTAAATAATTATTGTGGAATAGTTTAGATTTTGTATACCAATATTTAATTAACGACTCAAGTCATTTGAGTAAATTGATTAAATTTTATAACATTGCATACTTCACTCTATCTAAAATAACTAAGTTCATATGATATCTCGTCGGACAAGAGCTTAATTCTGGTCAAATTTTGAATTATAATTTACCCTCTACAAGCGGACATTTTTTAAGCTAAGCCCCCATATGAGATGGTCCTTCTCACTTCTACCCTCCATAATTTATGGAATGTTGAAATTAATGTATAATTTAGCATATTTTGATTCATTTCATGATTTTCTTTCATATCAGATGTAATTAACCAAGCTCTCTGAATTGTTGTTTCCTCAATAATCCTTTTTATTTGCAATCTGTAAAATTCACAAGCAATATATAATTAAGTTTGATTATGGCACAACTACACCACTCACGTACCACAACAGGTTACTTGGAAGATGCATTCTCAGCTTTTCCTAGCTAAAAGGCCTCATTAGAGGTTGAGCTAATGCTTTGGGATCCTTCTGAGATAAGTGTAATTGCTTCTTTAACTGACTTTATGTGGAATATATACATTATTGGATGTCTATCTTGAAAATAGAATTTCAGGATTAGGAAATAGTAATGCGGGAGGATTTTCTCAGTTTTATTTAATAGGCCGTCATACCAAACCTCGTCGAAAGCCTGGGCGATATCTATAAAGTCAGCTGAACTTTTAAACTCTTAAAGTTAAAAAGAATAGTAGACTCTAAACCCAAAATGATGGTTAGGTATTAGTCGGTTAGTTTTCAGAATCGTTTCTATTTTCTCAGTCATCAGTGATGTTTGTAGTAGTTTTGAGCAGGTGATAGGTTAGGTTGATTTGGATTTGAAGTGGTTGTTCGTGACTTGTATTTGCATTTTTTCAAACTTTCAGATGAAGCACCAGAATTTCGTTTTAAAATGGAGAACAAATTTTAAGAGAGACAATTAAGAAAATCTACTCTCTTATTTCTTTCCTGCATATACTTCAAATAACATCAACTAATGCAACTACTGTACTTTTGATTTTATGAATTTTCATTCATCTGTAGACACATTTCAAACTTCTGTAACAAAAATAAATTTCTATATTTCGAAATTTTAACAGTATACCTTACTCATTTATTTGTTAAATATTACATAAACATTTCAGAATTTTGTTTACATAATGATTATACCATGATACCTACTTCAGTTTATATTTACTTTGGATATGAGATACGTTACTTTTCTGATGCCGACACAAAAAAATATAAATTCCGTTGTTAAAAAAATTTTATATAAGCAAAATGTAGTCATTGAAATTTTGCACATTGATAATGAATGACAATAGACATAACATTTCTAGTTACCCTCTTTTGTTTTTGAACATTGAAGAAACAGAAAATTTGGTGGACTGAATATAAATCTAAAATTACCAACTTTTTCAAATTGCAGATTAACTTAGATTGCAGATCTTCTTCACTTCTTTTCTTATCTCATTCTCCATTAAAAGTATTGTGTTTGTATCCAGTGTTTTTATAGGTTTTTTCAAGAATATTATATAATGGCGTTGAAATGTGATATTTTTTATCTTTTACATCATTTCTTTTCTCTATTAATTTCTACATTGTTATGCAATAGGGAGAATAATACAATGCAGTTATCTTTTCATTATCAGCTGCAACAGCTTCTAATCCTCTATAAGGCCTAGCTTCGTATTTCTCGCACATTTGGAGCTCGGCTCCTAAACATCCCCTGAGGATATTCTATTCCATATGCAAGATAGCGATTCAGCGATTCAAAGTTGACCAGAACCTTAGGCCTGACTTTATTTTACCGATACTTCCACGGCTCTTACGAGCTGTTCAACGTAATCCCACCTAGAGCAGCATTTGAAAGACCTAATCGACAAGCAAACATGGCTCATGAACATCGAGTTAGCCTTCAGACGCCTAGAACATCAATTTATTGGAACTCCTTTCTTTGGAGAATTGCAACCTTGTGAAATCAGCTACCAAGGCACGTTTTCCCCGAGCACTACCACCTACAAAACACTACAGCATCCACAGGAATTTATACACGACAGGCACCACTCGAACTACTCGAGTGTAATAGAGTTTACCCTATTCAGCTTGCTTTTTACATACATACTTTTCTCTAAAGACTTTCGTTCACACCACTTATAATTTCTCACTATTTTTGTTCGGATGAATATGAAGTGAAATTACACCATTACACCAACACTCACCATTACATTTTCTGATGTGCGTTTCGATAACCAAGTTATCGTCTTCAGAGACTGAAGGTAATTGTAAAAGTTTTGGTGTGGTGTAAACAGTGTGCTCAGTATGAGGATCACCAACGGTTCCAACTTGAAACTTGCACTTGCACTTCTGAGCATATACAACATATCGACAATTGTAGAATTGGCAGATTGCTAAACTGAAAATAATAATCTGCCTAAATACATGAAGGATCGGCATTCGAATTATTCCGGATTGTTCAGTTTGACAAGTGTGTGAAGCAGATTAAACATTGCCAAATAGGATCTATTTTCTGCAATTGGTTATTAGGCTTTGATCATTTCGCGAACAAAGTATTTATTTCGACGAATAGGCGGATTCGACATATTTTTTACACACAATATTCTGTAAATATTTTTAATTTCTTATAATCTTTTAAGTTTCCAATGTCAACTTCTACATTAATTAGTTCCAAAGCCACAGTCTTTGAAATTAAAATGTAGCAGGTTTTGTCATTTTAATAAGTGAAAGGTGTCGTCCTCAAATCATACCCAAGTTACCGAAACTGTAATTTAGAGGATTGTGAAGTTTTTGAAGAATTGGTTTGACAGGAACAACTCGCAAAGAATGTGGTAACTAATGATGAAAAATCCGTGATTGTCACGCAAAGTTTTATACAAAATCAATTCGGAGATTTGAATTACATGACGTTAGTGTAGTAAGAATAATAATAATCCTCATCCCTATATAATAACGGTGATACAACTGATAATAAATTTTATATAATGATTGAGATCGCAATATGAAATTTTGTCAAGCAATAATGCAAAAGGTAGATGTGAAGACCACACTATGTGCCGTCGCCGGGAGTATTTTTATTTTATAACCTTCTAAGTGTTCTGATAACAAGCAGTTAACTTAATCCTCTCCGATATACCTGGTAGCACGTTTGAGGAAAAATCAACATCCCTCTACCTTCTACATGGCTTTCATGACAGCCTCTTCTATTCCTTACTTACAAGAACCCTGACGAGACGTTTTGAATCAAAAGGTTGATGACACTTTTCCTCGGGAGAGCGGAGCCAGCAGATCTCGAACGCCTAGTCGTTTTTAGAGGAGCTACGATGCTCCTTGAGAATAGGCACGCGCGACTAAGTTTAATTTTACGTTTTGCATTTATGTTTGTGATAATGTTTTGTTGGTATATATGTATATATAGTATGTTTTAACTAGTTATGGAACTTTGATTATTGTTCTACCTCTTCACCATCCTCGACACTAAGACTAGCTCATTTTAAAAAACAGTAAGATAGGTAATCTTTTTAGATTTAGCCACATTTATATTTTGATAAAGACTAAAATTAGGTCGAAACATAAAAAAAAATTCTGAAATCAAGACGATTTAACAACAAAAACATGAAAAAAGGCTGAGAAGTAAGAAATTGAAGAAATTTATGTAAAATACTACAGTTCATCATCATTATTGTAGATATTAGAGTGATAATAATCCTAAATGAATGTGTGTAGGTATTATCGCCACTACTGTGATCGAACCATTTTTTTTAGAATTTTATTTAAACGAGACAAAGTATTCATAATTATTGAGAAAGAAAATAATTCCTACCATAAGAAAAAAATTATGCATTACCACATTTTATTATTGCGAAATTTTTTCCAAGACAAATGGATCGGAAGAAAGGACTACATACAGTAGTAGTCAGTCAGATCTCCAAATTTATTACGCTTAAATTATTTTTGTTGGAGATGTTTAAAAAATAAAATTATCCCATTAAAAAACAAAGCAACCATTTCGTGATTCCAGTTTTTAATACGAGGTATATCCACAATGTAAGTTCTTTCTCTATTTCTATCAGCGGCAGCGTAATTTCGTGCATGCGGCATTTACTCTAACTCAAGCAGAAGAAACTTACGCCAGTTTCATACTGAAGCTGTCGAAGTGTTCTTTGAAGTGCTTCTTTAAGTCAGCTTTAATTGAAAATGTCGCCGATGGTGGATCAGATTTGTGATTCGTTTTCTATATGTAAAGAAAGTTGAATCAGTGGAATTTATCGGCAAATCTGCGAGGCTTACGAATAAAATACGGCGAGAGTTCAAAGATTAGAAAATAGGTGAGAGAGTTCATTGAAGGACGTGATTAAGTGTACGAAAAAAAAAACGATGTGGACGCCTGCTACTGGTTTGGTTACTTTGGTTCACGCAATTGTTACTGATATATTGAAATTATGGAAAATTTACTCCCGTTGGATGCCCACAAGTCTTACTGAACAAAACGAAAAACCAGAGAAAGGCAAAGCACTTCAGTTTTTGGCACTTTACAATGAAGAGTGTGATGATTTTGTTCTCGGATAGTCTCAGGAGGTGAAACTAAACGGCAATGAAAGGCATGGAGGAGTTTGTCTCCAATAAAAGTAAAGCCTTAACAATTCTCTACACCTCACATGCAGATTTTTTTGTGTCAGAAAAAGCATTATGCTGATTGATTTCTGACCACAAGGCCATCAATCAATTCACATGTTTATTGTGAGACTGTAGAGAAATTTTGTCACGCAATGCACAACAAGCGCCGAAGATTACTGTCAAAAAGTGTTGTAGAAGCCATTAGTTCAATAAATATTTTTTCTGTATATGTATACGTTTTATACGTATGTATAACCACACGGATCTTACTTTGTGGATAAAGCTCTTAATAGATTTTATATTAACACATTGAAAAAAGAAGATAATTTAAACATCTAATTATAGTTATATGTTGCTATTTATTATTTTTGTAAGAAAAAGCATTACCACAAATTATTTTTTTGGTAATAAGTGTTGAATAAAATTAAAGGCTATTTTGTAGAAACGGTGTACCTCGAATACTTTTAATGGATTTCAATTCAACATTTTTTTGTAGATCGAAATATTGATCAGCTACGTTACTTCATGAACACATTGTATCTTTGCACAACCTTTATTTGAATCCAAAAGTTGGGGGTGATTTAAATTTAAATAAATTTTATCATTTTATTAACCTTTTGGCGGTGATATAACGTTCCAGAATGTTGGTAAATATTTGTAGTAATAATTTTCATAAATTTGCCACCAATATTTATCTTATAACAAAATAAAGCAAGCAAACATTATTTTAATGATAATTATAATAAACGGTAACGAAAAACTTAGCTATGCGATATGAAAACACATTCAGTTTGCATCGATAGACGTCACTATTTTAAATATTTAATAATTTAAGAACGGTACAAGGATTATATTATTTTTGATTTGAATCAAGAAAAACCATTTCGAAAATTTAAATAAAATATTTCATTGCATTTTCTCGTGATTGCACTGCTTCAGGCTGAAAAAAGAAAAGAAACACACGAATATTTAAACGAATATTTACATACGAGCCCCGTCCCATTTCATTGAAAAAAATTACTAATTATTGCTTTTTCAGTTATTAAAAACCGGCAAATTGTTTCGTTTTGAGCACTTTATTTTTTCTATAAACATTTTAGATACTTTTACAGGAGTGACAAGTTTTAATATATGTTATAATTACAAACCAAAAACAAAAATAAAAACCAAATGTAATCAGAAAAGCCTATATATCATATATACTTTTAAAAGTTACCATTGCCTAACATTTATGTTTAATAACATGGCATGGTGTTTATTAAATTCTGGCAGTATTCGGGAGTAAAATCATCCCAAATTTCTTGTAGTTTTTCTTTTAATTCCATGACAGTTCTAGCTGGATTTGCCCGCAACTGCTTTTTCATTTCATGCCAGTTTCTATTGGTGATAAATCTGGACTACTTGAAACCCACTCTAAAAGTGGAATATTGTTGCCTGAGAACCATTTTAAGGCCTCTTTTTAACTTATGGCATGCTGCTCCATCTTGCTGAAAAATAAAGACTTTCCCAGCTGTTAAAGTTATTTCTCTTGTTGGCAACAATGATTCTTCTAAAATATCCAGGTATTGACAATTCCGTTTATGAAATGCAATTTTCCCACTCCTCTTGCAGATATCGGAAATTTTACTTTCCGCTTCAAACAATCTGGATGAAAAGCTCCATTTTTTTGTCGAATAACTCTACTTCGATCGTCACCAACGCATACTTCAAAACGAGACTCATCACTCCAATGTATACAGTTTCACTGTTCAAAATTCCAATTTTTATGCTCTTTGGTCCATTTAAGTCTATTTTTCTTTGGGATTTGAGTCAATTATCGCTTTTCCTTGGTGTATGTAAAGAAAATTTAAATTTAGAAAAATATGCATTAAACAAAATTCACCTTGTATGTCCGAAATCCTAATTTTTGAGCTTCTCTGTGACATGTGGTTCTTGAAACCCGCCTACCGACTGCATTACTCCAAAATACACTTAGTTGACCATAGCTAGCACGTCTGTTGTGTTGAATTATTCTTTTTTTGAGTTCTTTTTCCCATTTTTGAATAAGTCTATTATGATTAATCGAATTTTTTCATCAATAACTTTTCCTCTGCCCATTTAAAAATTATACTCACCTTCACCACTATTACTTCAAAAATCTATTTGTCACTTAAAAAAAAACATTTTGTGTAAATATGACTTACACAGTCTACTCTATTATTTGCGTATTTTAGACCTAATGAAACTTTGAACACAATTTTGGAAACAATGAACCCTTGTATATTTATAAAAAATTATTATCAACAAAACCAATCTATTTCCATCATATTATATATCATTCAAAATATTTGACAATTTTCCTCCAAAACCTATTTTAGACGTAAAACTAAAAGTTTAAAACATTTTACTAACAACTACTCTGTGGCATTTTAAAATAAAGTTTAATAATTAATAATTTTAAATTTTTCTAAGTGGGCCAACTGAAATGGGACGGGGCTGTGAAGAATTTGCAGATGCTTCATTAATTTTTTTTTCAATAGCAACTAACGAAACCAAACACGATCCTTGACATCTCTAAATTTTTCAGTGTGAATTCGTAGTTTGTTTATTGCTGCCCTGTCTCCTTAATTTTATATAAAAAGTTCAACGTCATTTTGGATAAAATTAGCGTTTGCGTCACTTTAATTAATTGTTTCGGAGGATATCAGCGTTACATAATTTTCAAATTAAACTTTTATATTTTGCAATTTATTACAATTGAGATTTAAGTCCTTTACCAGCTCAAGAGCTGAAGTTTCTTATACTATCAAAAATCCAAAGCTTTTGAAGCAGTTTGAACTTGTAGTTTTAGCTTTATAGATAAAGTGCTTGTTGGGTATTCTTATTAATCTGACATATCATTTTTCTTCACTCTTAACGCATTGATAATGTAGAATTTATGTTAGTAGCTTTTTTCTAATACTCAGCTTCTAGTTAGTGGCCAAATGAGTACTAATCAAAAAGATACATTGTGGTTTGTTCATTATCTAATGATACACACCTATAAGATTGATCTTAATGAATAAATTCAGAAACTAAATTCGAAATAAATATGTGATAGAATGCTTACGCGAGGAAATAAAATTTTTTTCGTGTTACAAATTTTAAACAATTCTAGATACCGAGTATTTAGGGATTTATCGAAAGGGACCGGCGTTTTATTTTTCGATTTAGTGAGGCTTTCGACTTAACAAGGTTGGAGTTATATGGTTATTTGATTTAAAATGCATGATTAAACAATATTACAATATTAAACTATTATTAAGAAATATATAAGTGTGTCTGTCGGGTTTATGAACGTCCCTCTAACGTAACTGACGGAGTAAACAAGCAAAAAGAGAGAAAACTAAACCTTTCGAGATAAAGTATCATGTCACGACGTTGTTGGTCGTTGTTGTTGAGAGAATCAAGTCGTATGAAACAATTTATGTAATGTATACAGAAGTTCTTTCTTTATTTCAACCGTAACTATCTACAACAGCCAACAGATTTAGTTGAAATGCATAAAAAATATTGCTGACAAGCTTAATGTATATGTATACAGGGTTAGACAGTGATATTTACAAGGTTCATAATTACTTTCAGAGGTCTAAATAATAATAATTGAAGTAATAGAGAGAGAAATGCTTTATTGTCAAAAAATTGTCATAATGTTGTAGACAAAAACTTGTAAAAACTGAAAAAACAAAAAAAAAATAACTAAATAAAGATACTAATAAAATAAAATTTTAATATACAGAAGGAAAGTTTACAGAGTAAAAGGCACTTTTTTGCATTGTAAAATATAAATATAAATACAGTAAATATGCCCTCAAATTATTCCGGAATACGGAAAAGATGAAATTGATTTGATTTCAATTGGCAAATGAAAATTCCAGGATCAATTTAGGGATTCTTATTGAATATTGCACCCTATATAATATTTTTTAAATTCAATAAGTGATTTTCATATATAGAACAATCATAATGACGTATTACTTAATAGAGAGAGTGAAAAAATGCTTTATTGTCAAAAAATTGTTACAATTTGTAGACAAAAGCTTGTAAAAACTAAAAAACAAACAAAACAAAATAATTAAATAAAGATAAAACAATCAGTAACAATTTTATATGTAATAGTATTAGGTAATAATTAGTATACAGTCCATAGCAAAAATTCAATCAGTATGCAGCATGTCCGGAATTAAATATTATTATTAAAAGTAGTTTACATACTTGAAGATACTTTCCAGTAAATGTGCCTTCAAATTATTGCGGAATGCGGGAAAAGATGATATCGATTTGATTTCAATTGGCAACTGATTGTGCATTTTTTTGCATTGTCAAGTCCTTAACTAATTATGAACGTGGAATAAGTAGATAAAAGTCGGGCTCCGCGTAACTAAGTGGATAGCCGTGCAACGACCTTTCTGAAATTGGAGAAGCCTGGTTAGAATTAGGAAAACGGATTTAAAGATGAATAAGAAAGGAAGAGTCAGACTCTTTAATATTTTAAAGATGTCGCACTCAAATTGAGTCGCACAACAAGTACCTGCGACTCAATAAGGACATAATAGATTGTTAAGGAGATGGATAAGTTCAGTTCTTTGGAAACTGATCTTAGCGCAAAACAGGAGAAACTTAATTCTTTAAATAAGGCCGCAATATGTAATTAACATTTCAAAGAATTGTCCTCAACAAGATCTAAGAATTAGATTGACAAAAGATTAAAATCGCACCATGATTTAAGGGTGATTAGGTCACTAGACATGGTTCTATGAAGTGCCGTGAGATCAGGGTTTCTCCAAGAGAAACTAGTCTCATTTGCAAATAAACATATTTTACTACTGATGTTTAGATAGCGATATCGTTTATTAACAAAATAAAAAAAAATAGGGCCTAGTACTGAGCCTTGAGGCACTCCACATTCTATCGGCTTACAAGCTGACTTCTGTTGGTGACAAACCATGTTAGTGCTGCAATTTGTTGATTAAAATATTATGATTAACATAATCGAACACCTTAGAAAAATCACAGAAAGTTGTTGCAGTGGAGTGATGGTTGTTTAGGCTAAAGTAGACATTATTTAGGAAGGAGAATCACTTGTTCATTTGTTACTTAAAAAACCGAATTGATGGGTAGTAAGTATTTTATATTTAAAAAAAAATGATAAAAGCCTCTTTTTGACTAATCTTTCTATGATCTTGATAACGTGGGAAGGAGTGCAATTGATAATTCTATGGTTGATTTTAATCCCCTCATTCATGTAGAGGTATAATTATAGCCGTCTTAAGGCAATTGGGAAAAGTGCTCTTTTGAAATGAAACGTTAATTAGAGTGGTGAAATCAAAATATTTACAAAGAGATATGTGAACGGGTTTCCATTTTTTTTCGTGCGAATCAATAGTTTTCATATTTTACATCATTCACCTCACCACTTTAATAGACATTTCGTTTCAAACTGGCACTTTTCCTTAATTAAAATGGCAATAATTATACCTCTGTATAAAGGAGGAGATCGAGCATCCAATTACATTCACGCTATCTAAAATCAAATATTGGTGAAAAAAAAAAAAGGTTTTTATCATTACTATGTAAATATAAAATACTTATTACACATCAATTTGTATTTTCAACTAATAAATGCACAAATGATGGTATATTCTCAATGTTAAATAATGGTTACTTCAGCCTAAAATTCCCGAATTAGAATCCTGATGACAGAGTAAAATTTAAAAAAAAATTACTGTGCTTGTCGATTACTTTATTAAAAACTAATAAATCTTTTGATGAAAACTATCTATCCTATATAAATGAGAAACTGCTTTTAATAGGAAATTTCGAATTAATCTAGCAATTGAATGCTTTATTTGAATGATCACTGATTGCCTACTTGCAATGAGCCGCCTTTTATGAGTCAGGAAAATTCGCCACCAGCTTGATGTGAAGAATATCTATCGTAATAAGAAACGACGCGACGTTGAATTAATGAGAAAGACAAAATGTATAATAGTCTAGTCTACAAGTTCTAATCGGTGTTAATTCCACATACTTAAACTAAAATTATGTAGATCAGCTCATTTGATCCGGAATTTTGTCTATATTACGAATATTGTCAGTAAAATGTCAAAAGCCGTATAAAAAGTTCAGAAGTAATAAACAATTAAACACCCGTGAAGTATAAATATTTTGTAATTATTAAAAAAAAGAAATTAACTAAAAAAAGTTTATAATTCACATCAAATGCGTGTGTGTTAATAAAAAATTTCTTGAGGTACTTAAACGAAATTAAAAAATGAAAAAATTTTGGTACAAACTAAACACTCTAGAAAATTTATTTCTGTTGGAATTTTTCTTTAATGTTATTTTTTTTCAAACGTCAGAACGATTGTTGATTAAAAAATATTTCTCAAACCTTCTTCATCGTTTTAAATCAAAAGATTGTTCAAAAAATAATCGTAAAATTTTCTCGGTTCATGAAGGCACTGTAAGACTTTTACAAATTTTTATTATTTACACAAATATACAGGGTGCGGCAGCATAACTTCCTTTTTTCAAAAGTTAATAAAACTTATTGTATGAATCAGAAAATTTTTATTCGTTTTTTATAATACAGGCACATACATAAAGTTTTGTTTTACTGAGTTTTGAAGATCAAATCAGTTAGGTGACGTCCCCCATTCTCCATACACTGAGTAAACCGATTTCTGGCGTTTGTCATGACTCTTGCCAGCATAGCAGGCGTCATGTTGGCAATTTCTTCCTGGATGTTCGTCTTCAAATCTTGTAGGGTCCTTGGACGGTTCACATACACACGGGATTTCAAAAAACCCCATAGGAAATAATCACAAGGGGTCAAATCGGGAGAGCGGGCTGGCCACTCCAAATCGCCCCTAATTGAGATAAGGCGCTCTGGGAAGTGTTCCCTCAAAACAGCCATCGATGTTCTTGAAGTGTGTGCCGTTGCTCCGTCTTGTTGGAACCAAGTGTCCCCTAAGTCCAACTCATCTAGCCGTGGGAAAAAAAATTCCTGTAACATGTTTACATACCGGTGCGAATTCACTGTCACTGTGACTTCATTTTCCTCAAAGAACCAGGGACCAATAATTCCACGTGAGTAAATTGCACACCACACTGTGACTTTAGGTGAATGCAAAGGCCGTTGATGCAATTGTCGAGGATTGGTATCAGCCCAGTAGCGCATGTTTTGTTTGTTTACGGATCCACACAAATGAAAATGGGCTTCATCACTAAAAAAAACAATAGCGTCCTCAGGAACGACTTCCAGAAAAACCTCACACGCGTTCCTCCGAGAATTGAAGTCACGTTCAGAAAGTTCCTGCACAATTGCCATCTTGTATGGATGAAAATGAAGATCATCATGAAGTATTCTCCTCACAGAACGATCGGAAAGTCCAAGGGCAGACGCATGTTTGCGCGCAGAACGCCGTGGTGATCGCAACACTGAAGTTCTAACTAACTCAATGTTCTCCGGTGATCTAATGGGCCGAGGGACTCCAGTTCTTCGTCTTGTCACACTTGCAGTTTGTCTGAACGTAGTGACCCACGTAACAATTGATTTCCGGTCCGGGACAGGGGCCAAGGGGGCTAAATTAAAGCGATTCCGAAAGGCGCGCTGGGTTGCGATCACAGAACATCCGCTCGAAAAGTAAACCTCAACGGCAAACGCACGCTCCTCACTGTTCCAACGCATGATGGCGACTGAACTGTGCCGGGACAAAACTTTATAGTCCCCCCTCTTGAACGAGACCACTAGCACTCCGTTACGACATCTACCGACTAAATGGCGAACTTTTTAAAAAAGGAAGTTATGCTGCCGCACCCTGTACTTTCCACAATGATGGTCTAGTGTCTTGATTCCCAAAGGGGTCCAGATGGATAACCAGAGGTCCAGAGGAAACACGTCGGAGGTCTACATAGGGCGTGACAAAAAATGGGTGTCCACAATTATCCATGAAAATTTATTTGGTTTCGATAGTAAGGAACTAAAATGCTGGCTATTTATAAAATTAGTGAAAATTGATTGGCTCTTGTGTTGTCAGAGAAGAAAGGATCATCACTAATCCGATTGACTCGATCAGTTTCCGAACAATAATGAATGATCGAGTTTACCCGGTAATAATTTTCGAAAAGTCCTAGAGACGACTGTTGCATATATAGGCTCTCGGTGAATATATGATATGCTGAATTTTTGTATTTGGTATACAGATTGTTGTCGCAACTCTTACAATCAAACCGTTAGGGCTGTTGACGCTAACGACACTATAGATTATTTGTCTAAGCCGACACAGTTTGTTATTTTGGCGCCATCTGCGATTAAGATGTCATGCTAGGAAGCCAAGATCCATCGAGGATCTCACTGAGAGCAAAAAAATGGAAAACAGTAAATATCTACTGTGGATTAATCGAGTTTGAAATAGGTAATAGTTTAAATATTATCACTTGAGATTGGTCACGATTAATCGTATGTGTCTAGTGGAAATGATTATTTCTATCTGTTATTGAAAATGAAGGATGGGAAAACCAAGTTGAAAGCAAAATTCAACATAATTTAGGCCAGGCTTCAGAAAATATTGAGGCTTTTAAAATTGTTTGGAGTCAAAAAGCATTTCTTCCTATTAAATACTCGTTTCACGACAATTGTAATAGCGTTAACAATGAAATTATTTTAAATGAGATTATGGGAGTAGACTATTTTCTGAATTAAGTCACTTGTTTGACATTAACCGCCGTGCGAAAAGGTTCAACTACTTTTGAGACATCCTGTATGGCTGGTGACTTGCTCTGTATAAGCTGTACACATTCAACGATTTACCACTTGCATTTAATGAATCATTATTTATAAATTGTATTTTAGGAAGCACATTTTATGACCTTCGATAAATAGTTGTTGATGTTCCAATATAAATATTTATAATAACAAAATAATAAGTTTATGAAACTCTTAAGTAATACTCGTAATTATAGATTAAACTAGACGCGAAATTGAAAACAAGTATGATAGTGAGTAATTTATATCGGTTATTACTGAATTGTTATTTATCAAATAATTGATAATGTAAAAGTTATATCATCGCATTCTGTATTCTAAAGATTTGGTTTTCATCCTATAGTCAGTCTAGTTTACAAGTTCAAATTCGGTGTCAATAGGATACTTGCATTGTTTAAGAAAAAAATAGTTTTGGATATTATAATGATTTTATTTTAATTCTTTGATCAATACTGATAGAGAAAAAGATTGATGAAAGTTCAAAATTTTTTTAGGTAGTTCAAACATTTCAGTAAGGCCGCAATATTGCGTGACGTCATAGGTATAAAATAAAAGATGAACATATGATACAAAGTCAATACGACAGTTATTCTAAAATAAGCGTTATTATTAAACTTTGATTAATCTGAAAAATGGTATATAAATCGTGTTTTGTGCCAGGATGTAAAAATACCACGACTAAAACACCTAATAAAGTTTTTTTATGATGCCAAGACATTTAAATATACAAAAACGGTTTGAAACGTTTTGACGATCCTGCAAGATGTAATTATTTTAATGTGAGTAATATTAAAAGTTGGTAATTATCTAGAAATCATCTCCCACCCACCATCGACTTGGGCTTGGAGGGGGGGTTTAATAAAAAAAAGTGTACTGAACACAAAAAAAATTATTCCAGCCATCGGTCATCCCTTGTTAAATAAATAGAGATGGTTGAAGAATAAAAATTTGACATTTTCGGAATAACGTGTGTTAACAAATTGTACATTTTATTTGAAAATATTTAATAAAAAAGTTACAGCTAAATAGTGAAAATAATATGTGAAAAATATATGAGTAATTATTATTTTATCATAAAAAAAACATATGGGAAAATTTAACATTCATTAATTATTTTTTTTTTTGGTAAAATAGGGTGAAAAAAGGATCAAGGGGTGTGGGCGGTATGTTAAAAAAGCTCGAAAAGATGTTGTATAACCTAAGCTTACTTAAAAACAATGACCGACCGCTAATTCCCCCTTCCATACATTGTAATTACCTCCCTCTAACACCCCCCACAACCCGGTAGGGGTGGGGAATGATTTTTAGATAATTACCTAAAATTTAACATGTTCTAATATTTTATATTAATTAAGTTTATTATTTTATTAATTTATTACGTGATTATGTAATAATGTCAGCGCTTGACCTATAAAAGGTTTATTCTTATATATAGAAAAATGGTTTTTTATACGTAATTAATAAATAAAAAGTGTATTATAAAAGCTCACGCTACGTTGCCAGCAACGATAATCTCGTGATTATCAAGTAAAAAACTGCTCAATTTTTTTATTAAACTTATAACGTCTAAGTTGGAATTTCTGGAACCGTTGGCGATATTCATACTGAATATACTGTTTACACCACCACTACACCAACACTCACAATTACACTGTCTGACGCGCGTTTCGATAACCAACTTATCGTCTTCAGAGAATGAAGGTAAACTATAATCTAATAACTTGACTTACCTGTTTTATACTAAATTTTCCCACCAATAAGCCAACTCCTGCGAAAATTAATTCCATCGGGAAAAAACTCCTTGGCGGGAATATTCATCTTAATTCTTCGACTACTAAATTAAAGAGAGGGCTGTAAAAAATTGGTCCTTTGTCCCTATTTAAGCTATTCTTACATCTAGCAGTTTCAATGCTCTCAAATGCATCCAATAATTTATTATTGGATACTTTTTTTAACAATTTTACATTATTAATATTTATGCAATGATTGTGACTGGCAGCGTGATCGGCAATATCTGATTTTCCGGTCCGTTCATAAAACAATTGTTGGCAATCCTAAGGTTAAAATACCAAATTTGGAAAACAGTGGTATATATGAAATAAGTTGTGGTGATTGTGACCGAAAGTATATTGGGCAGACTTAGAGATCCGTTACTGTCCGGTTTAAAGAAAACATAGCCCATTTGAAATATGGACGGACCGGAAAATCAGGTATTCCTTACAGTTTGGTAGTCAAATAATAAACATGAATATTCCCGCCAAAGAGTTTTCTCCCGCTGGAATTAATTTTCGCGGGAGGTGGCTTATTGGTGGGAAAATTTAGTGTAAAACCCCCGTGAACCTCTGGTGGTCCACCTGGACCACCTTGGGAATCAAGTTTTATATAATTGTTGTAAAATTCTTCTTATATATATAAAAAACAAGATTGTGTCATAAAAGTTATAAGGATATTAATATAATGTTCATAACATTATTATGTTTTTCGTTTTTCTGTTAACATAAAAAATATTATAAACAAAGTTCTAGTATTTTTGAAACTTTTGTGGCGCGACTTGATCAAGGGCATATAAGCAAAAGCGGTGGTGTGGTGAAAGTTACCGTTAATGCAACTGAATACGAAGTTATTATTACTTTCCAGGAATCCTAGAAAGACGGGAATCACTTATTTCTGTAAGTCTGACAATTTTTCTGGTGCTTGAGTTAAAATTCTCTTGTATTCCCTTTTATATATTTTCCGTATTGGAGTGCTTCTATGGTCTATTTCCCGCTAATACTGATACATACCACTTTGCACTAAGACCAGCTATTCTTTTGCGATGAATCTATTTCTTCGTAGTCTTTCTCCACACCTCTGTGCCGTACAGAAGTATTGAATTTGTGACTAATATCAACAATCTCCTTCTTTTAGCATACTTGTTTTTTACGTTTGTGCTTTAATAATATTACAGTTACAGAAACTCGAGTTCACAAACTGCGCTTACTTAGAAGGAAAACCATTCAAGTTGAACAAATAATTTGTGATCAAAAATCGAAATTTGTTGAAGCACAATCTTCGAATTTATGAACTTTCTCAACTTTTATGGAACAGTTTATTCGATGTCACTTTCAACTATGAAGTGATATTTTTTTTTAGTTCTATAGAATGAGTATGGCAGTGGGCCAAAATTCATTTTCGTATTTTCACAGACGACTATTAATTTCAGTTTTTCGACTTTCCAATAATTAATTTGATTAGCTATGACCGAGCGCATTATATAATTATATAATAATATATATTATATATATATATATATATATATATATATATATATATATATATATATATATATATATATATATATATATAACATGAACGTATAAGGTATTGTCGGAAGGTGATATGATATTAGACAGTAAGGGGAGAAGGCATATGCTTGTCTTTAGTGCGAAAAATTACAGAAATAGTTGATTCGTTCTAACTCAATCTACAAAATAGATATCCACGGCATATCATATTCTATAGACCGTCACTAATTATGAACAAATGTTATTTATATTTTTATGAATTTCGTCATATTCACGTATTGTGGAATTTGACCTATTTATTGAGTGATTGTACAGGGTATCCCGCATAAAAATCGACATTAAGCAGAGAGTATAGTGGAGCCCAAAATAAGACGATTTATGGCAATTTACCTCTACATCAAGTTACCTGATAGGGCTCATAATTACGATACTATTTTCTTTGCAATACTTCAATGTAAAAAATACCAAATTTGGTATAGTGTATGAGACTGTTGAGGGCATTAAGTAAAAGTACAAAGAAAGGGATCGAAAAATTCTGATAATTTCATAGTTAATTTAATAAACTTTCATTTTCACACCATGGATAAATTATTTTTAAAACTTTTTTACTTTTGTAATTTGTCCTAACCCAATGTTATTTGAAAAGTTGTGAAAAAGTCAACAGTCAATCGGGAACATCCTATTCAAAAGAGTATGCGAAATGAACAACTTATTTTGGATGCTATTGACCATTAACGACTATTAGCACCTTTTTCTGGAAAGAGCGACATATCAAGATCATCTGTACGCTATCTATTGGAAATTTTTGCAAGTATATCATGCCAAAAAAGTGCAAGAGTTGTTACATCAAATCTTGGTGCAGCAATTGAATGTCTGTCGATTTATTTTAGTCAGGATAATCACTTTCAAAATAATGTTTTTTAACTGATGAGGCTTGCTTTACACTATCATAAGTATTCAGATGAAAACCCTGATGTAATAACTCTCCAACGTGAGCTTAAGAATGATTTGGTATATCAGGTACACTTTCATTTTCCTTCCATCGTTTCCACGAACAACTTCTTCAAGAAAATAACAATTCTTCGACCCCGACACCTATATCTAACTCAGGGAGTTCCAAGTTATTTTCTTATGGAAATTCCAAGTCACCTTTGTTTTATAACCTTCTTGATGTCATAATAGCATGCAATTAACTTGATCCTCTTCGATATACCTATTACACATTTAAGGGAAAACCAACGTCCATCTCTCTACATTCTACATTAATTTATGGCACGCCCTCTTATTTTTTACTTTTTACTGACCTCAGGGGAGAGAGAGGCGACCAGATCTCGAACGCTTAGATCTCAGCAGAGCTACGCTACTTCTAGAGGTTCGGCACGCGCGATTTAGTTTAATTTTAGGTTTTGTATGAATTTTAGTGTATATTGTTCTGTTGCCGTTAATATCCAAATAAGTGTATTGGACGAAGAAACAATTGTCTTCAACATACGCCTTATCGAAAATTAATTACTGATATTAAGGCATTTCAATTTTGTTATTGAATATCCGTCCAGTTACAGGTTGTGTTAGTTAGTTACGAATGAGTTTGAAATTTCTAGAATTTGTTTTTCACAATTTAAAAGATCGACAAATATTATTTTAAGGTTATTTATTAATTCTACTTCTATTGATTTTTATTGTAATTTATGCATTTCTTTTGGTTTTTTTAATTCGAAAAAGCTAAAATACCATTAGTAATTATCTAATCTCTCATTGGACAGATTCTAATTAAAAAAAAAATACAAATATAACAATCCCCATGTTTGTACAGGGTGTCTATGAGCATTGAGAAATCGAGAAAACCGGGGAATTTCACGGAACCGGAAAGAATCGGGACTTTTCTAATAAACTGGGAACCAGGCATAGCAAGTTAGTGTTGATATAATTCAAAATCATCCAATTGATCTCGAAAATCGCATCATCCAATCAAAAAAATTTGATGAACTTCCCTCTTGATTGCACTCTTTTGGGCTCACGTATCTATCTTGAGAGTATGTCACAATTTGTTCAAAGACATTCCTTCCAGACGGGAAATGCTCTTATCCATAACTTGTTGCTCTGTATTCCCTTCAAAATTCTGTTCAGTACCATAGCTAGAAAACATACCTGTTTTTCAAAACATTCAGTCACTTTATCCACACTTGTCTGCAAAATCGGAAGACATCATGTGAAAGTTTTAAAACGTTAAAAAATATTTGCTTAATAGCCAACCAATTATCCAAAGAACTAGAGCGATTGCTTAAAAATTTTCAAAGCGATTGACTCCTAACTCCATTTCTTTATGAAGACCTGATTTCGGACATTTTCAAAAAATATATCAATTGCTTAATGTGTAATCTCAAAAAAGTCTCGATTCAGGATATGCCGCAAGAGCAGGACATGTTGATTTTTTGCAAGGATTGTAGAAACTGTTTGATGTATACGGTTTCAAAACTTTGGGAAAAATGCCCCTTGCATTAAAATTAACTAAAGCAAAAATATTCCTTAATCCCAATAAGACTGGTAACGATCCAGAACAATCCGTGCAATTGATGTCTGAAGCATTCGACATTTTGTTGACTGCAAATAGATGCAACGCCACTACATTGGAAGAAACAGACAGGGTCTTTAGAGACATTCTGACGTATTAGATCAATCTAAATATGATGAAAAACTATTCCAGATGTGATAAAGTAGATGGTTTTTGGATGAAGATTATCGAAAACAGTGGTTCAAAAAATATGGTGCAGCTTCTTTTAATTATTTCTCACCGCAATGCGACAGCAGAAAGAGTATTTTGTGTGAATAAAGAAATTTTTATTAAAATATTTGAAAGAAGAATCACTTATAGGCGTAAAGACCGGTGCACAATTCTCTACAAAAAGCTTCAAAATATTTGATACTCTCTGTGAGGAATGCCTATTTCAGATATGGAGCAGCACAAGGATACCCAAAATCACAAGGTTTGCTGAAGACTTGAAAAAAACAGAGGGAAAAACTGAAAAAAAAAGATTAAAAGCCTAGTAGACTCCCAACAGTGAAGCAAGAAATAGTTGAATTTTAAAAATAATTTGTTTGTTTTATTATACTTATATTTTCTAAAATAAATACCCATTATCATAAAAGTGTAGTAATTTCGCGGAATTTCAACTGTGAAAATGTGAAAACCAACCTGGAAAAACAGGGAGAAAGACGAGAATATGATTTTCAATTTATAATAGACATCTTGTAATATAACAAAATTGAAATGGCGGTATTTTCGGCTAACAGTATTTGATTTCCACAACCTCACAACTTTTTTCATTTGACCAATGTATTTATGATCTATTAACATTAAACCATTGGTCAAAATTTCCAATCTTTTACCGAAGGATTAAGTGAGCTGTTTTAAATGCAAATCAATTCTAGAACGATCCGACGAGAAGAAAATTCAAAGGAAGAAAGAGAGCCGGTGTAAAGTTTCCATTATCACAATCTCTTTCGGCCGTATTTCATAAAGTAGTTTTTCTTTCATAATATCAAGTCGTTGCGACATTAAAATTTTAAATGAGGATAGATCAATTGTTATATTATTAATCTGTTCTTATCCTAACAGAAGTTTGGAGAGGATTTATTATTTTTTTAATTAGACAGACAAAGTTGACAAAGGTTGTTTGAATTAAACAATTCCATAGTATTGTACGTAGAAACGGGGTTATTCAATTTTACAGCTTAAATGAAAGGCTTAGAAAAGGTATGGCGAGGGCAATTTTATCCCTTTATAATTGACGATTGAAGGAGAAAATCCTGAAATAGGTCGATTTTTAATTAGGAAAGTTTCGAAAAAAAAAATGTAGCGTTTAACTTACGATTATGAACGAGTTATTTAACGAGCCAACATACAATGGATATAAATTGATAGAAAGATCCATTTATGTTTGATAAATAAATTAACAAAAATAATATTAATAATGCAGCAAGACATTTATAATACGGGAATATTTATAACCCACTCTGCTTTTCAATATATGTGTCACGAAGGCACTTTGCATAGGCAAGTGCATTGAAACATGTTGTAATTTATCTATTCCATCAACTCGTCATCACTTTTGTACCTCTGATCGACAATGAAAGACTTCAGATATAATAAAAAAATAAATTCTCTACGAGCGAGATTAAGATTTTAAGAAGGATGGTCAAAAATGTGCCAAATTTGAACTGTCGAACTTTCAGCATTGAGGCGCTCATAGCCATTTCTCAGCAATTCTCACAGAATTTTCAATTTGGTTTTCCAACATTCCTCATAATTAAAATTATGAAATTTCGGAGGTGGCGATATCTCATTAATAAGGCTTAATCAAACAAGCGTTACGATGTGCACATGACCAAAAGCTAGCGCAAAATATGTTTGTTTGATACATTGTGACTTCTGCGTATTTGCCATGGAAACGAAGCTTACTTCACGAATTTACCTCGTATCAATAAATTTTTTGAATGATAATGTACTGATGAAGAAGTCAATAAAACGTTGTGCCGCAGAAATCGATCGAACTTTGTTCAATCTTTCCTTGAATACACTGTTTACACCACCACTACACCAACACTCACAATTACACTGTCTGACGCGCTTTTCAAGACTTCAGTCTCTGAAGACGATAACGTGGTTATCGAAACGCGCTTTAGACAGTGTAATTGTAAGTGTTGATGTAGTGGTGGTGTAAACAGTATATTCAGTATGAATATCGCCAACGGTTCCTTAAATTCCAACTCAATTTTTCCTTGCTTACAGTTTACTTAAAGATATCCTGGAAGACTTGCCTCGTTGTGGGTGGTCGTCAACTGACAATGACATAACTCGACGAAATTTCTCACAAATCAATTCTGTTCTCAACGATTTTTTTCATGAACATCTTGAAAACATTGTGAATGAGTCTAATCAACAGTAAAATTAAAAGTTTCACAATTACGTCGTGCTGCGTTTGTCGCTTATTCAGCAGTACTCACGACAAAAATTAATCTTTGTGGTCACTAATACTACACATACTGTAACAGGCCATTTGGAATCTGAGTTCTGTAAAAACATTAGTTTTATCGATCTAGATGTACCTGTTTTATCTGATTTACCGATTTTATCTACTCCTGTGGTGGATTTATCTTTGTTAATTCTGTTACTACCGATATTTGTCCTCTATTTGTCAGCAAACCAAATGATAATCGTCCTTATATGATTCTCAAAGTTTTGAATACTGAAGTTGTTGCTATGGTTGACACTGAAAGCAATACTAGTGTTCTTGGCAACCAAGGTTTTTCCCTTATTAATTCTCTTCATGTACCTATTGAATATGATGCTTTAATAAATATCACTACTTCTGAGGGTGTCCCTCAGCAATTTATGGGTTTTATTATCGTTTCCGTTACCGTGAATAATGTCACTAAAGATTTTGATTATACCTTCAATTAATTATTCGCTTGGATTTTTTGAGTCTATTTAAAATATTTGATTTGTCCCACTTTATTCTGTCTTCCACGTGTATCATAAATACAATTCATTCTATTTCTAGTCTCACATCATCTTCAAAAGATAAATCAGAAATTATTATAGATTTTTTTGTGAACCGAATTGGTGGAACTAACTTCGTAGAGCATGTGATCGAAACTGGGGATGCCAATCGCGCAACTACAATATTCCTTGTCTCAGGCTATGCAAAAACTTCTTGTAAAAGAAGTAAATGAGATGTTAAATCTCAAAGTCATTCAACTTTCGAACTCCTCTTAGTCACCTCTCTGGATTATCCCTAAGAAATCTGGAGAATATCGAGTTTGTTTTGATGGTCGAAAATTGAACAAGGTTACCATTTCTGATTCATATCCGATGGCACAAGCTGATATTATTTTCAGTAATTTCCGAGACGCGAAATTCTAGACGTGTATTGATTTGAAAAAGTCTTTCTTGTAAATACCTTTATATGAATCTTCGTACGAAAACTGCTTGCGCTGGGTACGGTGTAGGACTTTCTGAATGCGTTATTACGTCTTATGGTTTATTCAACGCCTCTAAAACGGCGCATACAATAATCTAAATGATTTAATTGCGAAGCGCTTCGTAATTTTCCACGGAAGGTGACAAGTGTATGTGTGGCCTCTATTGCCATGTTGATCACTACACGAATTAAGGCTGTGGATTCGTTGAAAAAGTTGCACAAGTGCTTCACTGAAGAGAAAAAAAGGATGAAGTAGTGAAATCGTTATAACGGAAGGAAGATATTGATAGCTAGATTCCTTCCTGCGAGGTAGTGCCTTACTACGGTTACGCAGGGAAAGCAGGGGCCAAAGATAGAGAAAGTTTTTAGTCGGTATGGGAAAGGCTTCCAAGTCCGACATACCAGACACCCAACAGCTAGTTTAGATTTTTCCTGGCCAAACAATCAGTTGCTTTGTTAATATGGCCCGAGGTTATTAAATAATAATTAATTCTAAACGAGTTGTTGGTATGTGATTATTGTATCGTCGTGTTACGCGACGAAGGATTAAACGCGAGGGCTGGATTCCTCCTATCAATGAGAAAAGACAGTACATGTGATCATTCATGAAGAACTAAGGCGTGAAGTTAGTAAGTTTTTCAATTTCTTCGAAATGTGTATTGTATCGACGAACTCCATGAGAAGTTGGAACAGGCACTACCAAAATTGATTTATTTCACCGAGCAGAGTTTGAGAGTCAAAAAGATTTGTTCGGATACCGTATAATTTGACAATCGCTCAAAAAAAACCTCGTGACGACTGGTGCAATGAAATGCTAGGAAAAATTTAATCGGGGTGCTCACGCACTGTTAACGACGATAATATAAAAAAAGGATGGGCACAGTATATTTTGGTTAATGTTTGGGATATGGAGTGTGTCAATGCTATATTCTTACCAATATATCTGTTTCTTTTACAAAAACAACATCGAGTAGTGGTGGCAAAATCGATGCTTGAGAACGTAACTGAGGATGCATCATTACTTAAGACGAGACGTAGGTTTATGGTTATGACTCAACAATCAAGCGAATCGCTCTCCAAGAATGAGCCTATATCGAAAAAAATACTACAAATTCGTAAATTAAAATGCTCTTGTAGAGGATGGCCTTCCAATTGAACTATATATTCTAGACTCGTACTTTAAATATCTTTGTCTTTAATTGCATATATATTTCAATGACTTTTCAGTACAAAAAGTAATTTTTGAATATAATATGAGCAAACATTACATTATTGCGACACCATTAGTGAAAAACATTTATTAAACTTTTTTATCTTCTGGCTTGCGTTTTATTCGAACATTTAGAAGTAGAAATACGGAAGTTCCATAATTTTCTCTCATAATTGGAAAGTAATTAACTCTCGCTTAAACTGCAAATAGTTTTCCAAGTATCTGGAAATAAGCGACGGACAATTTTAAAGAACAAGAAATAAAAATGTTGAATAATTCGTAATGACACAGCCACTAAGTAACTGAATCTACTAGAAACAGAGCCGTCTTAACCGTTGATTCTTCAAAAATCAACAACACGACTGAATCAAAGCAGTATTGACAAATATTATGCCGAAATCCATTCTTTGGTTAGCGTACAAAGTTAACAATGTCTAAATAAGATCTGGAGGTAACGTTAAGTAAACAAAATCGAGATTTTCAAATGGCAATTCTCTGAATGAAAAGATAATTTGTAACAAAAACATGTTGAGAATAAAAAGTCGGACAACAAATTGAAGGGAAACGGAATTGAAGTAATAATTGATAGTTGCAAAAATTGCAATACAGAATAATAAACTGCGATAAGGATTCATTTAAACATTATTTACTTTATTCCATCGACACTTGTAGTTCTTCTATGATACATGTTTCTGACAAAGGAAAAGAAACCAGTCGTTTCTAAAATGGAGGGTACAAAAAAATATTTATTTCGGGACCATATTGTAACATGCTAATCGTACTACTAATTAATTCAATTTTCATTTAGATTTTTTTAATAATTATTCTTAGCTTATATATTTCTATCTTACTTTTGAATTTAAATAAACATGTTTCTTGAATATTTTGTGAATCTGTTTATTGTGTAGCCAACAACAATTTTAGGCAATAGATACGAACATTTTGTGTGTTTATCTAGTGAAATTACTTTATTTTATGGACTTCCCTGCTAAAGGTAAATTTTCAGTAGTCCCTTCTCATTTTATTATGTGTGTACCGAGATATTATCTTTTTGCTCTGTAGCTTTTTCGTTTTCAGTATATCCTTTATTTTGTCATGAAACTTTTCCGTTTTCCAATTTATCGATTATTTTGAAACTTAAGATAGTATTTTGTTGCGGTGTATTTTTCGTTTCTTATTGGTTATTGATAGAACTATATGTGGCTTCAAATACCGTACTTCATGATTTTGTTGTCAATAATAGCGAAAATGTCCCCGTTTTATTTTATAAAACTCCTCCTTATTATGGATTTGTGTGTGTTATGGCTAACTTATTAGCTTCTGATTTTGTCGGTTTATTCTGTCCAAATTTTCCTTTTGGAGGAAAGACGAAAACTCTTTTTATTTGTCCCGTAATATAATATTCGAAATCGGAACGCATACAAAGCACTTTGATGATGTGGTACTATTCGGTAGAATTTAGTCTACTTCAGATATACTCCAAACTGGCAGCTGCAGGTGTACAAAAAAATACAAATGGCAGCGAAAATTTTCTAAAATTTACATATTAAAAGTAAAATTGAAGATATTAGAAAAACTTACCAGGAAATATGGAGAATAATTTCACCACAAATTTATTAAAATAAAAAAACCATCAAGAAAGGGTTAAATTTGCTATCGCCCTGTATACCCTCTGTATAGTTTAACTGACCCTGTATTTCACTTTGTATTTTGAAACCACAGAAAATTTTTGTCCAATATCTGGATGGGGTTTTCCATAAATAAGAAAAATATGTATACTTACAAGTTGTACAAGTATTAAGACGCATAATTTCGAATCTTATTTTCTGTAAACTATGAGGAATCAAATAAAAATTTAATATTTAGCAGTTATATACAACTGATAACCGATAAATACTAAGCTTATAAAAGAAAAACGAAAAATTGGAATTGTATTTTCCAATATAGTTTTCTTGCATAAACGTTTTGGGAAAAAAATCACACAGGGCGGAATCTGGAGAATACTATGAATAGAGCGTAGTGGGTAATCAAATTCGACCAATTTGGCCGTGGCGAGGTCCGATATCTGAGCCGTGTATTATAATGGCGGAAAAGGGCTTTTGTCTTTAGCAAATTGATTCGTTTATTTTTCTATTCGGCGTCAAATCCGATCAATAATTCGATATTCTCGTGATCATTTTGCCCTATTCCTAGTATTCTATGTGAATCACCCTTGGTGGATCTCAGTAAACCTTTTCCGTAATTAAGACAGTGTTTGTCTCTTTTACAGGACGTTCGCCAAATGAAATTCACTGTTTCGGCTGTTCCTAGTGTGTAACAGTACATCCATATTCCGTTGACTGTCACGCTACGACGCTTAAACAGCGTCAAAGACTGCTCCGTGGTGGTGCCATGACTGCGATTGTGAGCACAAATGGGCAAACGCGACACGCTGAAATGTCTGTACAGTGAGAGTTCCGTGATAACAGAAATTTAGTTTCCATTACTGTGCTGTAATGTTTTGACTATAAAAAGAAGTGCTCTGTATTCAACAAGCAGAGTGCTGCTCTATAAGGGCTCAAAATGGAAACGGGAAAATCACGTTTTATGGTGTGTAGATTATTTAACTACAGTGCTTTGGGGTGAATTATGGTGTGATGTAGAGTGCTAACATAATGCCACTCCAAAAGATAGTGACAGCTTTCTTAAACCTAAAATTTCAAGTAGGATATGACCCACTCGATATTTTGAAATACCTGCTTTTCCAGCTTCCTCGCGCACCTTCAATTTGCAGTTTGTCGATAGGAGACCGTGGATTTTGGTCACGTTTGTATCCGTTGTAGTTAATTTTTGAGCACGTGGAGTTTAATTAATGTTTGACGGTAGCTATCGAAGCAGAAGAGGACAAGCTTGCTATCAAATTTTGTTAGTAGCAGTCTACGAGAATGTACTTTCGTATATAAAAATTAACTTGTGTATCTTAAACTGAATAAAATTATTATTATAACGATGCTTCTTCGTTTGGATACCGAGATGAAGTTAGTGTGATAAATTTCCATTCATAAATCTTATAAGATAATTATTTCTTTCTCATAAATCAATTTATGGACGGTTTTGGTTTATTGGAAAAGACTTGGAATTATTGAAAATCCATACTATTATAAATACCTTGAAAGACGTAAAATATATAGCCTTACCTAATTTCAAAGTCCTGTCGGTATAAAGTTACGTAAACAACAATAAAAGAGAAGAAAAACAGCAGCAGTATTTTGTACCGTTCACGGTTTGTGAGAACTTTTAATTCAAAAAGTGCATTGTTACGTTTTCCTCTCTTGGAGGAATAAAACGAATATGCGGATATCAGATATTTTCCAGTTATCCACTGTTTTTTTTTATTTAGACCAATAAAATAACACTGGAAACAATTTTTGTTCACAAAGAAGCGCTGAAAGTATAAGTATACTTATTGATGTTCTTTTTCTATTGAATTATTTTAAAAGTTACAAAATTCATATTGGAATAACTAAATGGAAATAACAACAAATAAAAATAAAAATCAACTTCCATTAATACATACATACCAAGCGACCTATCACAATTCCTATAGATAGTTTTTGTCAGAAGTGCGTCAAATACTTTCTGGTCAGGTTTTCTTTGCGTGGTACTAAGCAGATTATCCTTATGGATAGGATAGATGTATGTGGTTCCGATTTAGATGACTCTATATAATCCCTATCTGATTTATATGATAGTAAGAGTTTCAAACAAGCAAACGTTATTTATAACAATATCTTATTGATCACAGAAAATTATCAGACGATCCTGAGAGATTTATTGCATGGTTATGAAGCCTGAAGAAAAATTTCTTTATTTTTAAAGTGATTCTGGTATGGACACGATCAGGAAAACCTGAAGTAACATTAATATAGTAATCCTAGTGTATACTTAGTCAGGATAACCTAATGAAATATTATTTTTTCCAGTAAGGTGGTCCTGAGAATTTCCTTGTATAAAAATGATCAAGAAAAAAAAAAATTAATTCATTTTACATGATGTTTCGAGGAAATCAGGGAAATATTGTAATCGGGCTACTGGTTAATGTTTGTTCTTCTAAGAATTTCTAAATCTTGTTACGTTATATTTGTGATAACATGTGATTTAAAATTTTTAACGTGTACCAGCATCTACAGCATCTTTTAAATGAGAATCGAAAATTATATTAATAAACAATTGAAAAAAAAATAGTAATATCCCGAAAACGTGTAAACTGTAAACCTGGGTTACAGTTTCTGGAAACCCCTAATCGAAAATATATCGACCCTCAATCAATTTCTTGATTTTCAAATAAATACCGTTGGATATGGAACAAGTATAACTTACAGTACTCGAAAATCCAGTCTTTTATTTTTACTCGCACAAAAATATTGTAAACTTCAAAATTCTAGGAAATCTTATGCCTTATAACATTATATAAGTAGCTTCCACGATTTTATAAAAATATGCCGATCAGGCGCTGGCCAGACCGTACTAAATTTTCCTTTTATATTTGTTATAGCCTTCTTTCTCCAAAATCCTTTCAATTTCCCTTCTCCAGTCGCTCTTCTTCCAAAACATCTCCAAACCATCACCGAGCTTCCATCGTGTTTGATAGGTTACATATGTATCTAACATACGCTCTTCATTTGACTTGCGCACAAACACTCTTCTTACGCCCAAAAACCTCAAACTTTGTTTCATCACTCCATAAAACTCTCTCCCACTCTTTATGTCCCAATGTCTATGTTTTTTAGCCTCCTGCAACCTCTTCATTTTATCTTAACGTCTTAAAAAGAGGTGTCTTCTCTGCCACCTTTCCAAAAACGTTAGCTTCTCTCAATCTCCTTTTCTCTGTAGAAGTACTCAAAGGCGTATCCCTAGATTGATATTTCCGTCTCGACCTTCGCTTGACAATAGGCAAGAGACAGAAAGTGTATTATTTACAAATTTAAAGATGGACTATGAGGTTGGCAAAAACTTTTTAGTTTATATAGATTCAATCCAAAGCCTGAATGAAATGTTCCGTCTTTCCGAGATACAGTGCTTTCATTACTAATAAGACCTACTATATGAATAATTCTTGATGGAGCATCGTATAATATAATCTTGGATTTATTTGGAGGCTACAATATGTATGTAAAGTCGACAAAGATATATTGAAAAATTCTGAGCCTACTACATACATTTATTACAGCGAACCTGCAACGTCTCTAGAGACGTCAAAAAAATGTTTCTTCTTGCTCTGCAAACCAGCGTTGTCCTGCAAAAACAAAACACCTTTGGATAACTTTCTGCGTCTTTTCTCTTTATTTTTTCCCGTATAGTGGTCAATAATGTTAGATAGAAATCTCCGGTTATTGTTCTACCCTTATCTAAAAAATCAATCATGATTACTCCTTCGCAATCCTACTTTTCCAGCAGATTTTGGACACGAAACTTCTTAGGTCTTGGCGAAACAGAGTGTCGCCATTCCATCGATTGTTGCTTTGTTTCTGGATCGTAAAAATGTACCCAAGTCTTATCCATACTAACAATTCGGTTTAAGAAGTCTACATTCGAGCACAGATCGAACGCGATGCTTCCACCCTTGAACGCATTTGGTCAACATTCAAACATTTGGGGATCCATTTTGCAGCAATTTGTCTCATGTCCAAATTGACGTGTACTATATGATGAACGCGTTCGTATGAAATATTCAGTGCCTCAGATATCCGTTTTAGTATAATTCGACGGTCTGATAAAATCATGTCATGAACTGCATCGATATTTACCATCTTCAATGGAAAATTTACCTCTTTTGAAGCTTGCAGTCCAATTTTTCACGGTCGCATACGAAGGGTATTAAGCATATCTTCGTAAATCTGCTTATCTCTTAACCTTTTTAAATACAGGTACTTGATGATGGCTCGATAATCCAATTTTTCGATCTTCACAATTTCGGTGGACATCTTCTTTCTTTTAATTGCGTAACTCGGGTTTACTTTTTTGACGACAAACTTTACACTGACACTTCTAATAAGTTATTGTTTGTTGCTATGGTAACGCAATATTTTGTTCATGCATGGAACTGGTCTAGGCTAACTAGATATCGATACATCCTCGTATATATGTTCCTAGGCGAAAATCTATCTATTCTCATGTTTGCTAGCAGTTGTTGGTTCTCAGTTCATAAATGTCTATTAACTATTCATTTTAAATTTAATTCAATAAAACTTAAATTTATTGGTATGTTGTTGATATTTTTATTTAAAACAAATATTTGAAATGCAGTTAACTTCAACATACCCATAAACTTTTAGACATAAAAAATTATTATAGCTACTGGTTTCAACGTAACCCTTCGTAGTAGGGGTGGTTACTATACACATTTATATGAGACTATATTATGTGTGATAACGAGCAGTTACGTTTATTTAGATAATGTTTATGATCTCTAAACGAATATATTCATACAGATAAACAGGAACTTCCTCTATTTCCTATCAGAGCCGGTTCTGAAGTGATTTACTGGAAACGAATCTTTTATTTTTAATTCACTGCTTGATTGAACTCCAATAGAGGAAGGGGAGATAAGATGGGGACCTAAGGGAAATAACAAATATACAGCATATTATGTCCTTAATCTGAAGAATTCAATAATTCAACTTATAACATTTTTTAATAATTATTTATTAATAGAAACATTACGGAAAACCACTTTGCTCCATACTATAGGATAATGAAATTGATTTATGGTTGAAAAAGCTAATTATTCTCAATAAAATACCAACCTCCAGGTCATCATTGTTCAGCTTGCAAAATAATTACGAACCCAACGTCAACAGAACTGGCAGCCTAGACAAGCAAATGACATCTTTATCGTTGCTCTTCTGTGCTTTATGTGGTCAACCTCAAGAATTGCAAACAGCTTCAGTATCATGTGAAGCATCATTTGAAAGCTCTAGTTACATTATTTTTCTCTGAAAAATCATCAGTAGAGGAACGTAGGTTCTAGCAGCATTAAAACATATTTATACTGTGATAGTCGGTTCTCATTCGGTAGATGAAATCAAAACCCATTTTTTTTCGTTCTTTCTTAGTTGATATTTTCATTTTGGTTCCTGAAACAAACTTATCATAAATATCTCCGAATGAGAAGTGGAATTTACTTTGAGCTACTTTGTTGAATTCGATTGCTCCTACCAGGTATTCCTTCAAATTATTTTATACCCTTCTGCATTTAGAACTTTTTTGGCATTGGGGAGTCTTCCAAACGTTGATTATACTCAAACCATTGGATTCTTCGAGCTTTGATGAAACGATCAATGTCTTGACTTGTACGATGTTGTTTATCTTAGAATTAAATATGATTCTCCATTTTTCACGCCTCCATAAATTTTCTTATAAATCTTCTCAATCTTTCTTTGTCGTACGTCCATATTTTTCCTATGATATTACTGGGTGAATAAGAGTATTGTAGATCTGCATTTTGGCGGTGCGGATTAGAAGTTTGATATTCAGTAGACTCAGCTTTGCATAATAGACCCTAAGTCAAGCCCGTTTTCGCTCCTTGATGGATGTTGTTGGATGCGGTTTCCATTGTTGTTTATCAGATTTTCAACGTACTTGAGAGTTATTACTCCATTAAAGAGTCCGTGTAATGGCAAGGTATACTGTTGGTCTACTGGATGTTTTATCCTCTGAAGCGATCATATGCCGCTTTGATTATGTGTCCGACTTCTCTAGCTTTTTCTTCTATGCTTTCGAACAACACTACCAGTCTAGTTTTGCTTCTTGTTATCTGTGCTATGTCAGTATATTATATATTAACACATATTTGTTTTTGGTGTGCTAATCCGAAACTTTTAATTTTTGAATGAATTGAAAAGAGCAATTTTTTAGAACTTAGGCAAAAAGGATAGAAATTCACCCATAACTAGTACTAAACGCTTTTTTATCGCGTTTCCTCCATTAATACGTGTATTATTCTTGTTCTATGGTCGTTACAAGATTATGGAGCTCTTGAATAATACTGCCTACGAAGTGATAGGAATTTACGAGGACCGATCCAGCTGTTTTATTATTTATTTCAAAAATTAAATAAAATGAAAATAATGAAAAGGAATGTAATAGTAATTAACAACCAATAATATAATTAATTACAATTAACCATTAATACATTATAATCAATTTTAATTCTTCAATTGTGCTTCCTCCTTTTTGGCCTCGCTTTTCGCAAGTCTTAGCACTGATTCCGCCAATCCCATCGTTCTCACAGCCTTCTTCAATTGCTTTTGTGCATGGTCCAGTGGGACGAGCTCTCCGTATAGAATACACTGAGTTTGGAATTAAAAGAGCGGTGAATACGAACGATTGCGATGTGCTTCTGGTGCTAGATTTTGAGATTTCTTCAAATGGGCCGCAATCATTCTTTCATTCACGCACTGTTATCTTCATTTATCGTGAACTTCAATTGCTGTGTTCGTTTTGAAAAAAATAACGTTACGATCCTGAGACTTCTCGCAAATTGCATATTCATGACGCGACATTTCCGTCCCTCACATATTCATTGCCTGGAGACATCAGTTTAGTTATATAGACATTAGTTTTGAAATTTTCTGTTGTCATCAAGTTTTTTTGAGATTGTAACATTATTTTTTCCCTTAAAGAACAATGAATACTTATCAATTTAAATTAAATTATTTTCAAGAAGTCAGCGACAATTGAGAGGCTATTAGTGTTTCAAAAAACCCTTTGAGATTGAGAAGAAGGCTTGGTTCACTGAACGCCAATGACTCAGATGTTGTTAACAAAACCGGCTTATTCTTCATGGAATTTTTTTCTATTTTAAGAAATTATTTTTGTTACTTTTTTCTATTCTTTTCTCATTTTGAAAACATAACGTACAATTTGAAATAGATGAACTAGTTCGCACTCGGATCAGCCTAATCTATTAGATTAATTAAATTTTTGTTTTTGTTTTAGTGATAGGGATCTATTGTTTATTTATTGTTTGTTTTAACGTAATGTCTTCTAAGTGTGCGTCACTTCATGTTGATTGATGTACTCTCATGTGTATTGAAGTCGATTGAGTTCGTATCATTTCATGTATATTCAGGTACATTAGCACCTATGTTTTTCAGATCTTGTCGATCAATAGTCTATTAAAGACGATTGAGGTCGATTGTCACTTAATGTTGATTGATGTCATCTGATGTCTATTGACGTCCATTGAGGTCGATCGCATTAATTGTTGTATATATTCAGGTAAATTGGCGTCTACTTTTGTCAGATCTTGTTTCTTTCTCTCTTTCAATCTACAACTTCCGCTTCCAAGGATCCATGGGACGTTTACAAAACTATTTCTAGAAATCTAATAATTCTCCCGTTTCGTATATTCTTTCATTGAATTTATTTGTCACTAATCTTTTAAGCAACATAGTATTTAATTACTAATTGCAATGCAATAGATTCAGCAATGATGAAAAAGTATGTAAAGCCTTATAGACTAGTTCTTATTTCCATAAGTCTCATGCTGTACTTAAAAACTAAAAGTGTTCAGTTCATTTTGTCTACGTTGGTTTTGTAAATAATGAGAAACTCACTAGGATATATATTCGATTCAACATTCGATAATAATCGATTTTTGAAAAAGTACGAAGTTTTTTGATTTTCTAGTGATTTTTATTGTCTTTTTTTTAATTACAAACGTCAAATTCGAATTAAGTACACCGAAAAACAAGAGAATCCGTCGAAAAACTTTCTACCCCATTTTTTTAAACGGGCACCAAATGACTGGTCTATAATTTATCAAAATTAAAAACATAAATACTCCTAGAAAGATTTTGACAAAAAGAGCTTGTTATAAAAAGCTTGCAAATCTCATGAACATATCTTATTGAGGTTACGTCTACATTATTGGGTGTTTCATCGTATAGAGATGTTTGAAGTACATTAAAAGCTTAGATTGTTCCAAAATGCATCATTTGTTTGTTATTTTATCTTATTTTTGCACATTATACAGGATCTGTAAGCTAACTTTTTTTGTAAAAACAGCATTCTCGGTCATGCTGCATTAAACTTAATCAGATTGGTTCCAAAAAGTTATCTATTCCGCAACGGTTTCCCAAGCATACCCTGAGGATGCTCGACTCAAGACAGAAGAGAGAAATTCGACTTATAGGCGATCCAGAGTTTACCATAAAATTGGACGGCTTAGAGCACAGAAGACTTTGTTTTACGGCAGCTGTCCAGCATAATCCCACCTAGAGCAGTATTTGCAAGATCAACTCTACAGACAGACTTAACTCATGAACATCGAGTTCGCCTGCAGACTCCCAGAACGTCAATTTATCAGGACTTCTTTCTTTGGAGAAGTGCAAGCCTGTGAAATCGGCCACCAAGTCTCGCCTCTACCGAACACTACAATCTACAGAAGTTCAAGATCAACATCCACATAGACTTGAGCTTGTTTTTTACATAAAAAAATATTGTTGATGGTGGCTTCGAAACCATGTGAAACGTTGCAATAGAGATGTATGGAATCTTGTTACAGAAAAATTTCAACGAAGATATCCAATTCGCAGATATTGTTCGTATAATTTTGTTAATTGAAAATCGAATATATAAAATACAGAAAACATTTTAACAAATATTCACAAATATTTGAGCACAAAAAATTTATTTAGCAATCATTCAAAATACTTGCGTTTAAATGGGATAGACTATTCAAACGAAAAAGTATTTTCCATAAAAGCCGCATGTTCATATTCTGTTATACAAAAAAATATCTTGTTCGCTTCGGGCTGTTTACTCTTCGGATATTCTATTTTTAGGATGAAGGAGTATTTTCTTATTGTTTATTGTTTCAAAGATGATGAGAAACTTTTAAAATCTTGCCTTTCACGTCGTTGTGGTTTTTCAAAAAACGACGGTCTATTGTTGCATTACTATATATCGCTACTTTAGATTTTTTTTAGATGTTCTGATATTGTAAGTATACATTAACAAGATTAGGCATCGATAAAAGACTATTTTAAGTATTACCTTTAGATTCCAATATTAACTGTATTTTTATCATTATAGTTCATCGCTTTTCAAAAGTATTGTACATAATTATAAGTAATTTAGAAAATAGAACATCGAGTTAAGCAGCTGCCAATTTGAAATAATTAGTGACTCATTTGGATATGTTTGAAACGCTAACAAGAAAATTACAATGACCTTAGTTTGAGATTCGTTCTAATCAATCTATTCTTTTAAAAAGTTTCATTTGCCAGATAATTACTTGTGAACTATTTCTTTTATATCAGAAACATTCGAGGAAACAAAACTAATATTTTCAAATTAGAATTGCAACTGAGAACAATCTTTTTTCTTAGAATACGGATGAATTTGTAATATTTTAGTAAAAAAACATTTCTCTGCTAATTACTAACCCAACAGTGAAATATATTTTTTCTTCAAGCGTATAATAATATCTATATTAGGTATTTTCGGCAACACATATCGTTGAAATAACCAAGTAGGTAGGAACTGTCATCTAATTTCTATCTGTCGAAATGATAAGGGGTGGTGGAATGTCTTTCTTCGCATTCATCCTCGGATTTATCCGGGGGTGGATGCTTAGAGGGGCGGACTTTCTCTCGCGCATGTGTGACATTCTTGGAGAAAATCCGTCTTGTTGAATAAGGAGTTTTGGACGCTCGATTCGTTGAGGCATGTAGGACATAAAGACCAAATAGTAGTCAGCTACGATAATTAGATATCTTTCCAAACTATTACTTCAACAACTCTGAGCACTTGTCTTTCAACTGCAAATCAAATATAAAGGCGCTCATCATGGCTTCGTCTTGCTCTCCTATGTCAATACGTCTGTGCTGCCTCTCTCTGCACTAATTCAAATATTGATCACAATGCTCCGCAGTATAAGGAATCACTAATCGTATGAATGGAGCAAAAGGCGCAAAGGTACTAATAGTAACAAAACCATTAATTTGATGTATAGTAGCAAAATTATTTCGCATTGCATAGCTCTTGTATTGACCATTCGTGATGAGCTTCGATTGAATTATTCTTTTTCTTCGTATAATCTCGATAACCTACAATTATTAGAAAAAAATCTAAGAGATAAATTCGCTTTTGCGAACATGGTTAAAGGTAAATCGTTGATATTGTTAGTTTACACTAAATTTGATAATATTGTTGTTACAGTATAAAAATGAGGTTGTATGAATGGTCATATTTAAATTAAATAAAACAGAAAAGCCTTATAATCATCAGAATTACAACAAATACGAAGAGGTTCTGAAATATTCAGATGCATAAAGTCTTCTGAATATGTCTGTATCGTATTAGGTCACAAAGTAGTGTCTAAAATTAAAGAATTGAAGCTATGTATAGAGGCTAATATAAAATTAAGAAGTCTAAAGTAGGATACAAAAAAATAGCTAGAATTCAGATACAAAGAATCGATCTTTGTAAAAAATATTATTTTCCAGTAATAAGCATCAAGTTCGCTAAGTGTTTTGGCAACACAGGATGGTTCAGCTGTATGAAGTCAAAAAAAAAAATAATGAAATACAACGCAATTGTATGGTTGAATGTATTGGTATAGCTTTACAATGATACATTCCTTTTCAAGTATGAGAATATGTATATCCACGTATACAAAAAAGTACTGCAGCCATACAATTTTAAAGTTCTCGATGTATATAAGCCGACTCTATATATTTTGTCCACGTGTGAAAACAATTATTAATGTTTGAGTATAGCGATTAGTAAATTCAAGACCAAGGACAGGTTAGTCTTTGTGTTAGCTGATACCAATATAGATTTCAAAGAATATTTTAACAGTGAGATAGTCACAATTTATGTGGTGTGTATTTGATTATTTGAATAATCAATTTTAAAAGGAAGGTTTCAAATGCCTAAATTCCTATTCTGGTCGAACGTCTTCTGTGTCTATATTCTGCCTAAAAAATCTTGACTTTAGAATTAAGAACCATATTTGAACAAATAAAAATTGCTCTAAAAACGGCATACGTGGTCTTGGTCTAGCTATTTCATCAGATTCACTAATCACTATTTAGTATGTTAAAAGAAAAAGTACGGTAGAAAATCTAAACTAATGTTGTATATTCCGATCAAATCAGAATTTTAGAACAATAAAATGTTCAACATTATTCATTTTGATATATTATTCGTACTAGCAGACGCTTTTATGAATATATTCATTTATTATTGGTTCTATAAATTGCTTGATACCTCAAAGACATAAAACTGCAGCGCACTCTGTACATTATTGACTTTGCGTCAGTAGAAAATTACTTTTCCATTTTACGATTTTGTTTTCCCGGCGCTTCGAGGAATTAATAAGAGGAAAAAGAGCCAATCTGATCTTCCTATTATCAATTTAATTGAATAGTAGTTTGGATAAGCCAGTCACATCATTTATCAAGCAATCGGTCCATGAAATAATAATTTAGAATCGAACAACCAGTTCTGCGATGGTAGTTTATCAGCAAAATGCAGCTTCTGAAAACTAATTAAGAAGTTAAAAAGGAAGCCGTTATTTTGAATGAACTTGAGAGATTTTTTGCTCGATCAGATTAGAATGGGAAATTGCAGATAACATTTCAAGTCGAACTAGTTTTTTTACCGTTGAAAGTTAGATGAAAAAAAAAAACAAATTATTGAGTAATTGGAGATACGATGGAAACAACTCTAATTATTCCTAGTTTTTTGTAGTACATTTGCCAGTAAAAAATTCGTCGTCATACAAAAAAAACGAAACTTGATTAGTTTATAAGCAACAACTCTCCATAGTTAAAACATTTTGAGTTATATATTCATCTCATATTATTATATTATGCTATAAATATTCTCAATCCCAGATTTGGTCTTATCCTTTTTGCCAAGTCAATATATTATGGTTTATTTATTCTACGAGGACGGTCACAAAAATACCTGTTCCAACAAAGAAAACACAAAAATTTGGGAAAAAAAGTATTTATTTCCTCCTTTCAGCTACATACACTTTTCTCAGTGATGTTTAATCAGTTCGATGCTTTTTTTATAATAAGAAACATCACGCTTCTCAAACTTCACTTCACCTCTTCTTTGACCACCAAGCCAAGAAAAGGATACATGAGGTAGCAATTCAAACTTCAGGTCATTAATTTAGTCCATTGCAAGAACGACCAGATACGGCCGTTCTTGCTTGATTTCTTCGCTCAAACGATGCAATAAACTAGCGGTTGATCGTTTTTTCTTTTTCAAGATATTCATTGAAAATTATCCCACGGGCATCCCAAAAAACCGACGCTATGACCTTGCCTGCAGATGTAACGGTTTTTGCCTTCTTTGGAGCCGATTATCTCTTTTCAGTCCATTGTTTTGATTGTTCTGTTGTTTCGGGTGTGAAGTCTGGACCCATGTTTCATCCATGGTTCATGATTCATGGTTATGAAATGGTGCAAAAATTAGGTTTTATTTTTATGTAACATTGCCAAACACTCGATGGAAACAACTTCATTACGCTGGTCTTGTTTGGTACCGCACTTTTAAAATGCCTGCTATGTCTGCTAGCTTGCGAAATAAATACTAAACAAGGTGGCGTCTTCAAACTTGGAACATATGCCGTATAGATTGTGTACTTTCTAATACAGTGGTATTTTTTAAATAACTACCACCATCTCTAGGTCAGGCCATCCTCGTAAGGTAACTGAGTTTGCTGTTCTATAGTAAAAAGATATAAAATTGGTTAATCTAATATGGATTCAACACTGTCGTGTTAAGGAATGTAAATGCTAATAACCACCAGGTAGTGTTAATCAGAGTTGATGGATTCTAATATACTTCTATCTAATACTTCTTTCACTTGCCATCTAGTAGGTCAAATTAGAATTTGATTTGTATTCCCATTCACTTCTCTATCTCCTCGTGACTTGGGATTTATGGGATTCAGATACAAATTGTAGGTGCTAAATAACTGAAAAGACAAAATTTAGAAACTTTTCCCAATCACACAATTTATAAATTTGATTTAAAAACATAGAAATTGAAATTATTACTGAGGTGGTCAGTATGTCACAATGTCTTCAAATATTGCTCCAAATACGTTTGCTGATTGAGGAAGCCGTTAATACCATACAACTAAGCACAAGTAACAACATTAATAAACCGTCTTTATTTGACAAGCTACGATTATGTTATGATTAATATTCCAGTTTTAATTTAAAAAAAAATGTAAGACTTCTTCCTCCTTATATCGAAATGTTACTGATGTTTGTTTGAAAATAAGAGGCCTAAGTGGTTTGATTCTATCTTTTTAACATTGCTGTTTATTATAGTGCCCACAAAACTTCCAGTTATCTTTATTAATTTCCTTTTGTTTTAAGCAAGTTAAAAAGATATTTGAAAAACTTACCAGCTAATACAAAGAATAATATCACGACCAATTACTTTGATTTGAACACTTGAGTGTAGATAGGTAGAGGACGATTTTGAATACATTCTGAGGTTTTTTTGAATTTCTCGAATGAAGTGGGAGGTCTATAACAAATTAATTTCTCTAAAAACTCGAATGTTGGAATAAATAAATCAGAAATGTCTACCGTGCCCGTGAACAAAGTAATATTCAAAATGTTTGAAGAAAAATATGACGAATGGCATGTTACTTTTGAAAAGTATAATTAATCTGGATAATTACTAGTAATTCATATCTATAAAGATGAGTATACAAAAGTGTTATTTGAATTTTAGGTTTGATTAGTTTGTTGAGAAGTAGTTTCTGGTCCAAGAAAAATATCTAGATTCGTAGAATTCTCCTATTGTCTAGTTTGGTAGACAGTCTGGTTTAGTAGCTGGTCTAGTATGTTAGAAAAGGTCACAATAGATCTTCACGCAATATACTTCAGTGCTAACGGACATGATCTCAAGAAGGCCGATAGTCACAGTCCGGTGAATGACAAGATCATCGATTGAGGATTTCGGTTTTTTGAAGCATCCGCGTAATTGAAAATCAGTGACTTGGAAAGTAAAAAAAATGATTAGTATATCGTGGTCTCTTTCCTACTGGATGATGAGAGAATATCACAATGTGACATAGACTGTTATACCATGTGCACCACACTGAAAGGGATATAACATGAGATGCTGTTGGATTTGTTCCCAAGACCCTATTTTTCATCAAAACAGTTCCATACCAGATAATGCCAGAGAATTATGAAGGGTAGAAAATACCTGTGTGTATTAGCATCACAGATTTTAAAAGAAACGCTAAATATTATTTACGCTTTGGACAACTTTGCACACTTTTTTAAAAGGCAATAAATTTTCAATATGGAACTATAATATTGGAATTTTCAGCTCAGCATCCGTCAATTCACCTACATTCTTAGCATACACTTTGTTCACACCAGTGCCATTCAGGAAGGTTTTTGAACTATTTATCGTATACAGGTGAACAATTTTTCAACTTTTCTTCTAAATGAGATACTTCTAGTTCTGTCTCCTCTTCATAAGAGAATCTATAGCATTCATGCATCAATAGTTCATTAACGGTTTACCTAAACCACTAAGAGTGCTGAATCTGTGATATAACTGAGAGCATTATGTTATATTTCTAGCTAAAGATTTTAGCAGCATTTTATCACAAAGTTGACGCTTGGTATGAATAAATAACACATTAATGAGGCATCTTTCTCAGTTGTAATACGAAGCACTAATTTGGAATCGAATGACCATACATGGATCACTCAGTATATTTCTATTCAGTTTGTTTCATTGTGACAAATGGATTTCAAACAGATAATATGAATGTACTGAAATACAATGGTAATAGATAGACAATAACCTATGTATTCTGTTTTCTGTATACAATTTAACGAGTACATCCGTTCATTATAATAGAGGATTGTTTTACGTAATCTGCTGGTTTCTCAATAAAAATAAATTGATTATATATGCGTTCTGCAGTGCTGCACTCATTCCCAGTGTCATTATTTTCCGCAATGTAGTTACTTGACATATTTACGACAAGTAAATTATTACAAATCCTTTTAATTTCTCTCAAACATTTATTAAAATATTTTCGTTGTAGAGAGAAGTTTAGATATTAGTCCAGGTGCCTCCGACACAGACTGAAATTTGTGAGTAGGTGTGAAAATTTCGATTTGATGTGTTCTCGAAATTGTCAAACTGTCAGTAAACTTTCCATGAAAATTTCAAGGTAATTGGATAATAAAATCAGAAAAAAATTGTCGTAGGTATTTTACTTGGGCGTCCTCTACAAATCCCAAGCGTGGGACTGAGAAAAAAACGTACCATTTAATTTGTAGAGCTATATGGCCATTTGATCACGTAAATATTTAGGGAAGTTAAATATGAAAAATCAGCCCATTATCTATAGTTTTTATCATTTCGTGGAATATTCAGAGCGGAGGACGCTAGAGTCAAATTACGCATTTTATAGTACATTTGTTTGCAAGGGTTTCAACAAAATACTTGTTAATGTTTATACTGTTAATAAGGCAATTCCAACAACTAATCAAATTGACATATTTTATAATTATATCGAAAATTTTCAGAGGAAACACTTGAGCCTCTGGTTGAACGGAATATTCTCATGACGATTAAGCCTGTTATGAATCACTTATTAGAACAGGAGGCGGCTCTTGGACTAGATAAGTGACAACGATTTTACTTCCTTTGAAAGTAATAATTTATAATCATAAATAAATTAGTGAAAACTTTGGAAATGGAACTTTCTCTATCTAGGGACGAAAGTTAACCCTAAAATAAAAATATGCATCCTAAACTGTTAATGAAATATGTCTGGACCTTTAAATTATTTTAAACTTTATGACCATGCGAATTGAGAGATTTTTGAATAAATAAATTGACTATTGTCTTTTTGTTTCAGGTAAATACTTCTTTCTAGAATTCTCCATTAATTGTGAGTAATATATACATTGTTTACTGCCTTATGAAACAAATATCTTCATAATTGAAGACATCACTAATCTCTAGGAAAACACGAAATTTACTATTCATAGTTTGATAGCGGCAATCAACAGTTGATGTATGATAATAATTTAATATTTGAAAGATTGCGGAACAAATCAAATTTAAGTCACAAAATATATAAAGTAGGAAGAACAAAGGGCGTCTCTTAAGTAGTGTCAGTTTTTATATGTGAAAACTCCTACGGTTTAATTTACACATGACTTGTTTGTTGTGTTTATTCTCTAATTATATGAAGATTACAATTGCATCACTTTCTTTTAATCATTCTGTCTTTATGTATTGACGACGTAGTACTTTTTTATAATAAATACGAGGGTTGGTAGTCAAGTTTTGAAGTAAGGCAACACTGATGTGAATATGTTATATCTGACATTGCTATCATAAAGTTTGATATTTTTAATGGTTAACGTACTCAGAACGTGTTGGCATACGAGTGCTATTTGATCGTCAAAAAATGGAATTGAATTGCGAACATTCTCATGCAAAGATTTTCTATGATTTTCGACATGGATTAAACCAACAGCAATGTGCCGATCAACTCGCTTTGACTTATGGAGATGAAGCGCTTTCTTGAGCCACTGTGTTTGGCTGGTTTGAATGAATGATGAATTTCTGTTGCCTAAAATCATACCCTGATATCAAGACATACTTATGAACGTCGCTTTTCCATTGTTTAACGCTATTATATTTAGCTTGGCCATCAATTCGTACCTCCCTTGTCATTTACATGGGACCGTCATTGGGTTAATTTTGATCTCTCCGGCGATTATAATGTTTTTTTATTCCTTCATTATTATTATTACGTTTTTTTTTTTATATTCGTTGAACCATTGGGGGAGATATAACAGGCCACAAGTGTCAATACGTTTAGTCTGATCACTGTGTAGCCCGCCCCTCTCTCGAGAATTTATACCCCAACATCTTTGCTCCGGAAGAACACCGCTACGTCTTTTTTCTTGTCTTGCACTCATCCGCCTCTCCGTCAGTCATTTTCTTGTTGGGCTCTCTGTTGGACTTTCTCATCTTTTGTGAATATTTCTTAAAATTACAGTATGTCAAATTATGGCATAAATTGAATAACAAAAGCAAGCCTTACACACACATACTCTCAATATACTCTAGTAAAAAGGTGTAAGAATCCAGTAAAACAGTTGAATTTATTATAACTTATCGAGAAATTATTCTGAGCTTCATACTAGTATATCGGTTAGATTTTTTACTTAGATATTCACTTTATCTTTTACTTGCATGCTCATCATTTTTTTTCATTATGTTAATGATGGTAACCATCAGCCAATTTTTTCTTCTTTACTCATTTATCAAATGCGTAAAACGTGTAATTAAATGCTGCGTATAATTATTTATTTCACCTGTCTATTACCATTCGATTTAAATAACATTATTTCCACCTCAATCGCATTTTTATCACCCAATTAGAGTGACATCTTCAGCATCTGAATTATTGATAATGATTAACGTTGTCGTGCGTGTCTCTCTGTGTAATACGGCTACTTTGAATGATTGTCACGTACACGTAAACGCCTATGTACATTTTGCTAACAAGTGTTGTATTAGAGTACATCTAATTTACAGGAATGGATTTAAATGTATGTGTCTAAGATAGGGAACATAAAACTAAGACGAGCCGTTGAACGGAAAATGAAAACGAAGGAAAATAACTAATATCAGAAAAATAAAATGAGGGATGGCTATACTAAGTGAGCTAGAGAAAAAGTTGAGTCTGATATTTGGAAATATTGTTAGGATTTAAGAAACTTCTTTTTGGGGGACACATTTTTAGGATATAGCCCTATGTCGTTTGTCTATTTCTCCACTATTCTTTATTTTGTCTGGCACGTCATCAGATAGTCATTTACATGGAGTTTTTCGGAAGATTTTTCTCACATTTGCTGCCAAGTTGCAATACATATTCTCAATTAATTTAAACCTGTGGTACAGGAAATATATGAAGGTGACTTCTCTTTCCCGTTAATTGACTGACGAAGATTAAGGACTAATCTGTTCGACCTCCTGTACCATCAAACGTGTTGGTAAAAATTTATCGATTCATATTTTCTTCTCTTCTTCTCAAAATATAATGTTATACTCCATCTTACTTGCTCCATTTTTACTTGAGGAAGCAGGAAATACGGCGAAAGGAAACAAAGGATTCTGCCGTCTTCAGTGGTATCTCAATATTAAAATAACTAAGTTGTATTATAAGAGACAATAATGTTATGATAGAATTTATATATTCTAGAATTTATATGTTGAAAGAAGGGTCTTTACAATCTATATGATGACTGCCTCTCATTTTAGATATAACTTTTTTTTCCACCATAAATAATCGTTGCACTTGACGAACAATAAAAGGCAAATGCATTTGCCTCATACTTAGAGAATATTTTCCAAATTACTGACATAGAAAATACTGATGAAACTGATAGTCTCGATGATGGAGGTATTGATGAAGAAGTGAATAATGAAGGCCAAGAAAAACTAGAGCTCACTATACTTAAAGGTATAAATTATTAAGCACTATTTCCAATAAAGCCTTGGGATACGACCTAATAACAAAAAAAGTTTGCAACAGTTACAAAAAAAAACTATTGTGACGCTCACAATCCTCATAAATGCAGTTTTCAGCCATACCATCATTAAGAATTATTTAAAAATTATTTGATACTATTAATAATGCAAACAATAATAGATCAAAACGAAGCTATTTCATCCCACCAGTTTGGCCTCCGCAACAGGCATCTCACAATATTTTAAGAACGTTGTATAACTAAGATAATAGAGACATTTCTTGAAGAAAATAGACTCCTACCAAAAAGACCGTACATTGAGAATTAAACAAGAAAGCGAATATTTCCTTTCTTATATCTTTTTTAGTTGTTTTTTTAACATAATTTGACATAAAATATTAAAACACTGAGAAATCTAAACCTACAATAATGTTGACAGGTTTGAATTAAATTTATATTGTTTTATAAGGTGCTTTAATTTATAAATTGTTTCAAAACCATGGTACCAACGATAAGAAACACATATACAACAAACACATTCAATATCTATGTCAGCTCAGTGATAATGCTCCGTGCGTTAAAACTGTGGGTCTTGGGTTCGAATCTGGTCTAGGAAAATTTACTTTTTTTATGTGTACAGGACTAAATTGAAAATATTTTGTAGTGTTTTACATGATAAAATTATAAAAACCGATTTTTTGTAGTATAACAATATAATATACCTTAAGTATCTCATAGCAGTGATTAATGAGTATTATTAAGTTCGAGCAAGCAGACGTATAATGGGTTTATTAAACAACAGTCGTGGATAAAGTCAATTATGGTCATCTATTTGTTATGTATACATATAAATGTATTTTTTCAAAGTTCGATTTTTTCTCTGTGTAGTCGTGGGGAAAGTATAATATTCTACTTGAGTATAACGGCTATTATTTAGTTGGATGATTACAACACTCGCCTGCGGTATCATTATAGGTTTATTGTAGAATATACCATCTCTAACCTTTAATAAATAATAAAAAATTGAACTTTCATAGGTATTAATATGAAAAACAAGAACCAAAACATTTATACACGCAGTTTGTCGTTTCTTCTGAGAAAAAAATGTGTACACATTATACTAAAGACGACAGAAGTGAGAAATTTGGCTTTATTATCACCCACAAGTGAAAACTTCGGCACACAGCAATGAATACCAATTCAATCAACATTGGTCGTGAATACAGAATTAATTGATATGCGAATTACTATGAATTGAAGCTATGGTTATTAATAAATCAATTTAGATTTTGATATATTTGGGTGAATGACGGCATACAGAATGTTCGCTGGACCAAATTCTGTAACTTGATAAATAGAGTTTCGTTTTTAATTATCTAATAACTTGCAAAAACTTCTTTAAATAGTTAGTTATTCTATATTTTTCGACTTTCTCATCAATTTTTCTGAAGTAATATGCTGGAATAAATTAAATTACTCGTATTAAGCTACTTTAATGCAACCAAAGTTCAAAGTTTCCTCGGCCTTATAACCCTATTAGATTTTTTTGGGGATATCTACAAAGCAAGGTGATACTAGTTAACTTTATCTCAGAAACTGAAGTCAAAATATTTTGATATGTATGAAAATTAGGTCGAAACTTTAAAAGTATTATTTATACAAAAAACCATTACTAATTGAAGTAGACCTAAAATCAAAATCGCTTATCAGCAAATTAGCAAGAGAGTGTTACATCCAATTTCTGATCTTAATATATCTACTCCAAGCACGAATTATCCCTTTTGGCTGATATCAAGACCACAATCTCTAAAAATTAAAATTTTCATAAAAATAATAATTCAAGAAAAAACGATAACCATCTTAACGTCAATCTTAGAAGAAGTGCATACAAGGCCTACAGCTTCCTCCATCTGAACTAATTTTGAGGGTTAACTCAGCTCTGCTCTGCTTCTTTTGGTCAATATTCGTCTTAACTTCAACTTAAAATTTATGGAAAGTGAATAGAAGATATATTGGTTTCAATTTTAACTATAACCTCGAGAGAATTTAATAAAACATCTACAGTTGCCTCAGTTTAAGCAAATTTTGTGGATTGGATCATTTTCTTGTCTTCTTTGGGTTACTATTGGTCTGAACTTCAGCTACAAACTAAGGAAACGTGAATACAACATCTTCATCTGCCTCAGGCTGAGCTAATTTTATTTGTTGATTCATTTGCTTTATTTTCTTCGGTCAGATGAACTTCTTTGCATCAGTATTAGTTTGAATTTCAGTTGCAATCTTCGAAACAATGACACCTCTAATGAGATTGCGACGCAAATATGCTTACTAGATAATCTTGTTGTGGTCCATACTCCATCTCTTCACAGGATATTGGATAAAATATCTAAAGCTGCTTCATTTTTAACTAATTTTGTTAGTTGGTTTATTTGTTTTGCTCAATTCGATAAATATTGATCTGACCTTCAGCTACAATATGAGGAGAGGTGAATACATCGTCGACAACTGCTTCAATTTAAGCTAATTTTATGGGTTGGCTCATTTGCTTTGTTTCGGTAGGTCATTTCATCAATTGATGAAGCGAATCAAATTTTCTAGACTTATAGTTTACTCCTAGCCATGGTAGCATTAGTTGTTCATTTGACTCTTATGGTTTTTTCTGATTTGCTAAGGGAAAACAATTATTTATTGGTAGTTTTCAGGAGTTTTCTATTTATTGATTCCTTGGTTTGTATTATTTTCTACTTTCAAAGTTTAATATTGGACAGATTACCTAAAATGTATTAAAACTTAGAATATCTAAATATACCTCTTTCCACTCCTTAACTTCATGAATATTTAGGTGGTGATTGGTATATTCTCGATGGATGATCAAAACTGAAATTCAACAACATTCATCATCCTAACATTGCGTTTCTTAAGTGAGGTATTTTAAAATATTACTCATTGATATTTTATCCTCAGAGATTGGAATCCCAGCTCTTTATTCGTGACTATCTTTTATCATCGGTAAAACGTTATGAAATTAGGAATGCAAGTCATAATTGACGGCAGGGAGGCGTACTGTACTTTGGTATGAAAATCCAATGTCTGCAAATTACCGACCGGCCGGCATTATAAAAGACACGGAAAAAGAAATAATTATAAGCTGTTAGTAACTAGGTAGGTGGTCGAAGCCGTTCTATTATGGACAATGAATGTTAATATGTCATTTAATTTGATTAGCTCGTGATCTACTGTTGGAATTGCTTAATTATCAGTCGAATAGATCATTCGTACGATGCCCCTCGCGAAGTATCTATAGAAGTTATGAGGCACGTTTATTATATGATGATGTAGTAGAATATCGAAAAACTGCCAAGATTTATTCAGTAAACAACATATTTACGAGGATGGTTCAGAAGTATCTGGCCCAACAAATAAAACACAAAAATTTTGGATAAATAATCCGAGAGGGCTAAATCTGGCGAATAGGGTATTAACTTTAATTCATCAATTTTGGCCATTGCGATAACGGATGTGTAAGCAGGTGCATTGTCTTGATGAAACAACACTTTTTCTTAGCCAAATGCGATCGTTTTGCTTGATTTCTTTGCTCAAACATTGCATTAAGTTCTCATGATACTAGCCGATGATAGTTTATCCTTTCTCAATATAGTAGATGAAAATTATCCAACACGCATCCTAAAAAACCGACGCCATGACCTTGACTGCAGATGGAACCATTTTTGCTTTCTTTGGAGCCTGTTATACCTTTTAGAATGTCTACTATGTCCGCTTTGTGGGTTTTCTTTCACATTTCTGAAGTCGTCACTTCATTTGGTAGACCACTGCATTGCTGGTCTTCGCAGGTCACACGGCCTCGCTTAAACTCTGCTACCCAGAAGAAGTAGTCTCGCCAGAGTAGAATCTAGTTCAGCTTTTATATTGTTTTTGCTAATACCCTTCAAATAGAAGTATTGTAGCACATTATGAATTTTTTACATGTTTACAAATCGGCTAAAAATGTTCACTATTGATGGCTGGCAAACAAAAACTAAACAAAGTAGCGTCTTTTAACTTGAAACATATTTTTCAAGCAACTTCTGCCATCTTTAGGTGAGGCCAGGTATTACTTCTGGGACTATCCTCATATAGTCTTTGCCAATAGTCATTCGAAAAAAAAAAAAAAAATTAACAATAAACAATTTCGCTTTCAACAGTGCTTAACCTATTTAACAAACGCAGTATGTTAATTCCCGATTAAAAAATGGTGTCTCAACGACGAGGAAAGGCTTGACGGCTACAGTATAGATCAAAAATAGCTTTCGTTGTAACTGCATTATGAGTAATCTCAAAGACAACAACGTATCAGATACCTACATAGATGTAAGCTACATTATAAACAGACATGTGAACATCTACAACATTTTCAAGAGAATCAAAACGATTAATTTACCAAAATCAGTTATAATATATAGCAAAAAACAGGTTAAAACTATATAGCTAGAAATCAAGGAATACGAAAATATATCCCAGTCTTTTATCTGGTATTTGGATGTTGCCCGACACAACCTCATGCTATGGCGATTGAAAGTTTAAGCATTTACCGTATATATTGACGCCATTGGAACCTAGGTATCCCGTAGAAAAGTCATATCACCTGGACTGCTCCCCCTCGTTTTTTATTAGCAACGGCAATACCAACTACTTCAGAAGAATGTCACGAGTGGAATGTCACAGTAAAGTGTAGGTGGACGTACTTCCTTATACTACATGTAGATGCTTAGATGAATCGAAATCATAGTGAGGTCAACCACTAACTGAACATGACTGACTTATACTGAATTATAAAATTTTTAGAGTTCAATACATCATATTCTGGTTGGAAAAATCTGCTAGATTGAAGTATTAAACTTATGGTGTGAATATTCTATGCTGAGGTTCACCTTCGGAAAACGTAGTTATTTCCAAGTTTTCGATGAAATAAAAAAGTTACTGTGATTTTAGATCAAACTTAATGGATATAGGGTGATTTTTAAGTAATATATGGTATAAATTATCTGCTTCCGAAGGCGGTAAGTTGAGTTACAACCCCTTCGTCAAGGACAATGATACCTATTTGGTAATTATCACTTAGGCCATTCAAAATAGTGTCAAAACGTCTGGATGCTTTTGATTCAAGCATCTATTTGTTACCTTTCATATAACTGATAACATAATATAGTCTAGGGAAATTAAACTTATGAAGGAAAATATGTAATCTGCAGTTTAAAAGCTGGTAATGATGAAAAGGATTGTAATAAACAAAAAAATCATACTAGTGGAGTTAGATAGTAGTTTTTGACATTGTTGTATATTATGAAAAAATCTTGTTTATTGTTCTTAATATTCCTACATTATTCAAACTTAACAAAGGTATACGAAAAATGCGTCGTTTTCTACGTATTTACTTTTATGCTTAGAACAGATTTATTTCACTATAAAGAATCTAACGCAGGGGGTCATAAAAGTCCCATTTTTTTAAAACATACAAAAAATATGAAACACCCCAAAAATTGATTTTGAAGCATGGATTTATTATTGATAAATTCATCACCCCATTCAACTTTATGGGAAAATATCATAAACTTTTGATCCATATACATCTTTTAATTTTTGACACATATAGAATAAAGGTGCATAATGCACCACAAACAATTTTTACAAGGTGCAACAGTTTTCATAAATAATATTTGGAATATAGGAATAATTAGCGTCAAATTTTTTATTACCTACTTATAGTATATGGAAAAGATACGCCCTTGATTCTATTTACTCGCTGTATATTTTTTCATGTTTACGAGAAATTAACCTCTGCCATGTATCTGTAACTATGCCCTTTACCGTTTCTCCAAAACCATCCCGTAATTTAACAAATTGATGCACCACTATACGTGGAAAATGTTAATGCCGGAGCAAAACCTGGCATTAAGCTGCTTCCAAAAACCAATTATGCTGACCGCTCTTCCTCATCCATATACTCACAATGCAAAATTAATGTTGGAGAATTTCGTTCAGTGGCGTATCTCATGGGTTCAATACCATAATGGTGTAATCGGTTGTAACAATCTGACACGCGTTCCACCTTATAAACTATGATATAGTTTATCTTGCGGTTCTAAAAACGATAGCAGGATTATTGAAACTTCCGTCATGTTTATTCGAAGTGAAGAATATGAAATAGAAAATTACTTTTTAAAAATAATGTAGTCCAAGTGGTCACCATCTCGTCGTTGAGAAAACTATTCGGCAAATAGCGCCGAGGGTATATTATCATTTCTTGGAAAATGCTGTCCTTTAATTAGAGTACTGTTCTTCATTTACGTATACTCGACTTTCAATAAAATCTCCTAAAATCAGTTATAGATAGGTCTGGGCTGCAGAAAGGCCATAGAAAATATGTTCTAATAGAAATCAATTTGTTTGCACGTCGCTTGCACATTTAAAAAAGTACGACCCTTTGAAGATATTGCCGTCCAAACGGTCACTTTTTGAGAAAGTGAAGGTCTTTGGGTTTTGTATTTGAGGTTTTCTCTAGTCCAAAGTCTGCCATTATTCATTGTGAAAATGCGCTTGGTCCTTGAAGAAAATTTATTAAAAATGTCAAAACGCCGGTTTTGATAGAAATATTTTCTTCCAATTCTTGTACTAAATGTATCTTAAAAGGATAACCTTGGATTGTCTCGTACAGACTCTTTAACATGCGCCACGGTCTTTTTCGTTATTTATTACTGCCCTGTTTATGTTTTCTTAATAGTCGGATCGGTTGCTCCCTAGCCAGGATTCAATTAAACTTTGGACACCAGCTAATATTTTATGATAACAACATAAACTGCAAGTAATAACGTAAGAACCGTTTTTTGTTTCTAAAAGTTTTCGCTGTCTATGACTCTTGTCTTTCACAGATTTCAAAATGTGTCAGAGGGTACCCATAATTATTTTAAATGCGAATATGTACATCGAAAGAAACCTAAAATGTAACAAAAAAGGATCGACAAGAAAACAACACAAATTAAATATTTTTGGGAGGATTAATAAATATTTAAGTATGTAATTAGGAAATTTTACATTGAGTTAACATCTAGAATCATCAAGCATTGATAAAAAATAATATCTGAGCGAATTGTCACGTTCATACGGAAATCAAACGCTTATAGCTAAATTCACTATACTGAATGTTGAAAACAATATTTAATGTATGCATCATTGGTTATAATGTTAGTTAAGTTTGCAATGGGATCCGTCACTGTGTTGTTGTTTAGCGGATATTACTGTAAAGGTCACTACAAAAAGGGGTCAAATGTGTGTTCTATTCAGTAGATGATTCAGTTAAAATGAACTTTGAATGTTAGATGTATGTACAAAACCCTCAAGAAAATTCAGCGTGTAAAGGTTTTGCTACTACTTAATCATCAACGCGATGTTGATTATTATACTATGCCCATGTTTCAAAAACAAAAAACTGTGATTGTAATCTCCAACTACACTGTTCGTATATGAGATTTGTATATAATATTCGTTTTTATTTTCATAGGGCTACGGTTAGTAACCAAGTACAACTAATTATTCACTATTCTATCCTGTAGAAAAATTTTTTCTTTATCTTTCTGTTGTTCGTTGTGAATGGCTTGGTTGCTGAAAAAAGCTCTCGCCATAACTGTTTTGCTTTTGCTAAATTCTGTTCTCATGTACCTTAATAGAAAATTCCTATTATAGTAAAGAAACGTAATGATTTTATTATTTATTTAAACTATATCTAACGGTGGAGTGAATTTATAAACACTGCCTTTTACTCAATTAATGTATTTGAATACTTACACTAGACTTAACTTACTTATATCATAAGTAATTATTTACTAATAATCAATTAACTTATATAAATTATTTAAATTCACCGGACACATTTCTATTTCGTTCCGTTCTCTTTGACTATTTGTTATAAACTAACTCCGCTAAACAAACTCGTTTATAAACCCAAAACGAATTTCTCAAAAATTCGAAAAAGTAAGCAAACAAAACAAATAAATATAAAGAAATTTCTGGAAATCAGTTAAAAAAATCAATGTAAAGAAATCGCCGCTATAATAAAAACATATAGGAAAACAAACCTCAAACGAAATCCGCTTTCGCTAAATCTTAGACTTTCATTATAACAGGACAGGGACGGCTTCACTTCCCATGTCGGGGACGAGTTCGTAACAATACAACCTCATAGATTTGGCTCCTACTCACACCACGAGAGACATAGTTGACAGTATAATTCTACAGTCAGGTTATTGAAAACAAAAGAGGGTGATAATTTAAGTATACACAATATCTCCACGAAAAGTACCCAACATAAATAACTACGGAGTTGATAACCACAATACTTGTGTTATTTCACTCCTTTACCTTACACAGCAGCCTCTTAGAAATTTGTATTGTACAGGGGTCGACTGATAGTACTATCAAAAGATCTTCGGATTACTTTAGCAAAATTGAGAAAAAATAGTGAAATCATCAAGAAAAATAAACTTTATGAACAGTATTGAAAAAATTCTAATTAATTAAGACTTATTAATCAAATTTAATTATAGAAATAAAACAAATATGTTACAAAAGTGTTTTGATGGCGAAACAAACAATAACAATAACTATCCGCCTGAGGTACAGGGCAAAACATTTAGAATACATGTTAACTTAAGAAATACAATCGTAAGCTCGTATAAACGAAATGACAACTATACAATCAGTAAAAACCTGATATGAGAAGCTTTTCTAACCACAGAAAGTGTTATACAGAGATCAGCATAAGACAACGCTCTCGAAAAACATGAAAACGGAATATGTTCGTGCTTCAAACAGTTGTGTCTGTGTCATGATAACACGTTCTCGTTGAGTAGACTTGTTTCCAGAATAAATAAACAATAAAAATTCACTTTTGTTACGTCGCATCGGCGTACAAACACAGACTACGTAAATATGTTTAACCGAATGTCCACAACAATCTCCGAACCAAATCATTCATCAGTGTACACCAGAAATTCTTAAAAACGGGCTCTGTTGCAGACGCGCTGCCTTCTGGATGATCCGTTTCTGTATCAACTAATTCCAATTGATGAAGAGTTTTAAACTCTTCGCGGACCTGCTTCTCCGTTGAAAAACGGTCGCCTCCACTTTTCCGACTGTTGAAACCATTTTTGACGTTTTCCGAGCTTCTTCGATCAATGTAATCCACTGTTGCAGTTTTTGACCGTCCGGAACGATCGTCTTCAGTCAAACAGATACGACTACGTTTAAATTCAGTAGCCCAAAATTTTACAGTACCAACTGATGATACAGAATCTCTGTGCTCTTCTTTTTTATTTGCGTAGCCGTATTTCTTTTGAAAACCAAACTCACTTCTATGTTCGTTAAACAGAAGCTAAGCATCCAAAATAAGTGAGAATAACTTTTAGTGAGACTGTTTCAACGCATGCACAAATATATTTCTTAATGGTCAGAGATAACTGATATTTTCAGATTGAGGTCGGAAACATTTCAGACAACACTTTGTTGAGAAATCATCCAGAAGACTTTCTGGAAAATATTTATTTGATCATACAAAAAAAATTATATTTCCTTTGAAGATTCTATAATTTTTTCATTTTCTAGACGCAGTTAAATGCGTATCTCGAGCAAAAACAAAATTAATTTAAATTTAGATCTGGCCCGTCAGAGCTCATCTCGTGTTTTAGATGTCAGTCTTTAGAATGTTTTGGTAGTTCCCACATAAATCAGGTGTCGTATACTATAATAAAGACAATTTTTCACTTTAGGTTGAGAAATGGATTCTGTGTATAATTTCACTAATTAGAGAAGTAATTGTCTCAATGTTATATAGCAGAATTTTGATATTAATCAATAAATTAAATTAAAATAATTATTCCATTACATTTTAATGTTATTTACATACATTTCTTAGACAGAGTGCTCTTAAATTTTCTCTATATGTTTATATATATCGTGTCTCCCAAATAAGTAGCTCTCAGTTATATTTCGCGACCCGTTCTTTGTATAGTTTTTTCAGTGAAGAAGTATTAGGAATAATTATCCCAATATTCAAGAAAGGGACACAAGAAACTTCAAGAATCACGAAGTCGGTCATAAATATATACACGAAAATAATAGCAAAGACTATGAGATGAACTAAATGAAACTGTAGAAGATTCACAACAAAGATTTAGAGCAAATAGAGGTGCAAACTTCATAATTAGATAAAAAGCCGAACAAGTTATAATAATAGACTGAGAGGCACACTTGTATTTTATTGACCTTTAAACAGCGGTCGACAGAATCAAAGGGAAATTCTAGAATATAGAGGAATCGAAAAAAAAAAATTATAAACGAAGTAAAAGCTTTGTACAGTGCTTTTCCCTTCTTTTGGAACGGTGATATTAAGACTGCTGAAAATTGTTATTATTTATTTAATATATAAATGATAGCGGGTGACGAAATATATGCAGATGACATAAAAATAATGGTAAAAGATGAGAAAACTTTCAGCTCAAACTTAAAAATATATAATGTAATGAATGTGAAAGTAGACGATGATTATAATTCGAAAGGAGAAGACACATAAAATAAAATAAGAAGGAACAAATATAGAGCAAGTCAAAAGTTATAAATACTTTGTCATGCGATGAACCCAAGATAAAAGACTGGTACAAGAAATGAACGAGAGGATTGGAGCAACTGGAAGATTATTCGACGTAATCGAAGCACAGTTTCTAGTCGAGAAAGAAATACCAAAACACATAAAAATAGATATATATGAAAAAGTAGCCATACCTATCTCGCAATTTGGATCAGAAATGTATGTACACTTCACAGAAACAAAAAATTAGAATATTGGGTACAGAAATGCAATTTCCAAGAAAATAGATAATATAATGATATTATAAGAATTAGAAATAACATTATAAGAGACAATTTAAACTTTGAACCAATTCACAATAAAATCGAGAAAGGAAAAGTGTCACGTCATGAGAATTGGAAAAGAATGATTAATGGGTAAATTAATACTAAAAACAAGAATGTAAGACCAAGTACAAGCTGGACAGAAGAAATAAAAAGGACAAGAGAAAAATGAGGATTAATATGACAGAAATTCAAATAAATGGAAAGAATGAAAACAGCCGGATTTCACACAAGCAAAACTCCAACAAGCCTTGCACTTGTTGGAGTAGAAAGTTTTGGGGATTAAGTGAGAGTATTGGTACTTAAAGTTACATTGATATTATTAATAAAAAATAAAATTCGCCTGATTGCTTTGCTTACTGTGTTTTAGAGTTCATAAGAGTTTTTTTTCAAAAGTGTAAATAGTTATGAATTTATTTAACCTTATAAGTAATATGGTGGCCAGTTTTTCACTTTCATTTGTCTGTAAAATTTGGATAATTTTCACGAATTCCTTTATCATCCCTTTCTTTATAATGAAAGTTATTAATCACCAACATTTTGCAGTAAATTTCAATACAAAAGATTCGAGAAATTCCTTGGAATTCACAGAAGGTGTGTGAAATTCTAAATTAACGTTCGCAGTGTTGATATTTATCTTCTCAATGAATAACCTGTATAGTTAACGTAGAGCATGGCAAACGAATTAAATTCATTTTACTGGCTTTTGTTTTATTTTCGTATCATATCAGTCGGTCGCGGCTGACGCGATTATTTAGATGACCGACACGCAAATTTGAATTACGGTGCAGGAGGTGTACATTAATGAATACCATACACGCAGCAACCATAAAAATCAAGGATATTTTCGTATTTATGTATTTATTCAATATCTGGAATGAAATTAATTGACTTTCTAGATATTTGAAATCAATACGTTTTACAAGGTCAATCGAGCGCAAAAAACAAAATGAACTTTCTTACTAGTATCTTTTGTGATAAATTCTCCTTTGTCATAAATATTAAACATTCTATTACACTATTTAAAGGATAACGAAGTTATTGTATGGATAGAGAGGTATTGAAAATTCATCTTATCATTACCAATGAAAAATAAAATGGCAACGACTGCTTCGAGCGATACAGATCCAAAGTATTGTAGTTAAAATATCATTTTTAAGAATATGTTGAAATTCTAGCTTTTATAAACTGCAAAATATTGAAAATACAATTTTAAATGTCGAAATAAATATCACCGCGGGCAGCTTCCGGCCCCTGGGACGTATAATAAGGCCCGCGATCGCAATGTGTCACAAAAAGAAGAATCATGATTTTTAGAACTTTTAGAGTTCATGCGATTCCTCTTTGGATGTTTTAAATCCTCGTACTCTCAAGTCTACGGATGTTTATAAGTAATTTCAAGGGCAGCGCGTGCCTAGACAAGCGAGAAAAAAAGACAGTATCGCCATCTCTTAGCAGCAAGCGAAAATATCCTATTATTTTTGTCGAGAACGATAGAATCTTCCACGCGCTTCGAGTCTAGACTAGAACCTTCCTTAACCATATAAAACGAGTGCGACGGCGCGACCTGAGTCAGTTGAGTCGAGTAATCGAACTGCGAAGTAGTGATTGTGAAGGTACTGTGCATTTGTTTGTGTCGTGCGCGCGCGATATCCATAATTATTGTGTCGAGTTCTATAATTGTCACGATTTTGGCATAAGTCACAAAAACGTAAAGTTGACGGTGAGTACAGAGTTTTTCACTGATGGTAATTTTATTAAAGACTATATGTCGAAAGTTGCCGATGTTTCATTTCCATGTCAAAAGTCTCTCCCTCTCAAGAAACAATGTTGCTCCAAGAATAAATGATTTATCTCAAGATTTGGTTCTACGACTGAAGTAGAAAATTAAGGAATATACTAACTTTTCACTGACTGTTGACGAGAGCACTGATACTGTTGATACTGCACAACTTGCTGTTTTTATACGAGGTATTAACAGTAACTTTGAAATAACTAAAGAACTATTAAATTGCGTTCCATCGACAGGTACTACTTATCTGAATAATTGTTATGCTGATTGCGGGTGTCGTTTTATTCCACAATAATTCTCATCCACATGCGGCAAATGGAAATCAAAACCATCACTTGTTTTGGCTGGAAACCATCCCCACCATCCCCACCAGTCGTGATCTAACGCCGACCAATTGCTTTTTGTTTACGCACTTGAAGACTCATTTAACGCGTCAGCACTATACCGATGATGACGAAGAAAGTAATGAATGAAAATGATGTAAAAAATTAGAACATGGTTTTTCAAGTGAATAAATTATTATTGGAAAATATTTACTATTATCTTGTATGTATGTATGTATGGATTTGGGGTCTCGTATACATTGCGACCCTTGCTGCGATACTGGAGAACCTAGTATTTACAGATGAATTTGGGATGACTTTAATTGCCAGAGACTTAATTTTTTTAGGCAATCCCATACGAGTTGGGATTCTATGATATTGGAGCTTAGAGCTCTAATGGCTGCTTGACTATAGGACAGAATTATGATCTCCTATTTGCGATAGTTCCTCTATAGATTGAACTTAACAAATAAATTTCTGCTTGAAAAATGCTTGATGCGCTAACCAGGCTTTTTGAGTGATTGGTTCTGGGCCCGTATACTTCTATTCTAGTTCCGGCTGCTGTTTTAAATCCGTTCATATACCATTTAATGGCATTTCTGTCATTTCTTGTATGGTGTTTTGATCCCACTTACTTTTACAATTTATTATTGACGTGATGCTTTCCTCTAAACTTTTTCGGTGCAACGTCCTGAGGCATGTCCTAGAGTTGATCATTATTTATGAACGGTTTACTTTGATGATTCCGTCTCTGAACATTCTAAGAAATGTTTTCTCTGCCAAGTTTTCCAGTACTATGTGGAGAGGTTAGAATCACTTCTAGTGAAGTTGTTGGCTTTCATGGCTTCAGTTGCACATAAGCAACATAAGTACCTTCGAGAGATTCTTCCTCGTGGTATTCACACTAGTTCTAGTAATCCAAACCACTGCCCCATATGTGATGATTGATCGTACAAATGTACATCCACCGTAGGATCTTTGGGTTACAACATCAATTCCTCCCTGCAAAGTTTCTGAACACCGTTAGGGCTTTTGTGGATTTGGGCGTTATCTCTTTTTCATGTTTACTATCAAGTGTGAATCTCAGATATTTTCACTCTGTTTTCCATTCGATTATTTGCCCGTCTAGCTTGATGGATTAAGTTTTTTCTCCGAGTGAAGGAAATTAGGTATCCTTTTGCGTAGACGACTATGTCGTCTGCATATCCTTGACAGGGTATGCCGAGCTTAGTCAGCCCGCATAAGATTTTGTCTACTACTTGGGTTGGGATCCTAATATCTTATACACCGTATAGAGAATTTTTCAGGTGTTTACCATTCTTCATACTTATTTTAAGTGAACCATAGTGTAGCTGAGAATAATAGTGATGGTCATAGTTACTTCCAAGATCATTTTTTGCTTTTTTTGCTAAACCAATTAAATTCCGCTCTATCTCTTTCATTTATATTACTCCATATTATAAAAAATATTCTCCCTTTATGTGATCCAAAGGTCGATTGTTGATAAATTCTGGATTTCTATAAGCCTTTTTATCACAACGACAGTGTTTGTAATTTATCTCGAAACCTTTTTAGTAGATAAATTACAAGAAAAACAGGCCTAGCTTTGAATTATCTAGTAAGCTACTGCATTTTTTGTAAGCCTCATTTTCTGATTGTTTTTCCATCAACTTTTGAAAGCAAGTAGCCGTTAGAGGTTACATACCGTAGCGATACAACCCTCTGTTGTAGCAATAGGTACTTACGTTAATACAGGGATTTATTAACCCTATTTTCCATTTGATTTTCACCAAGATAAAATAATTAGCAGATACTAACAGTCTACTGTCTTGAATAACAGGGCCTTAATTCGATGCGTTGTTGCACACGAGTATAGAGCGTGGCTCCAAAGTAAATTAGCCCCTCAAATCATTCCACTAAATTTATAATTTTCCCCCTTGAAATGTTTATTATCTTGATACCTCTTGGTATCAATAATATTTGCACGAGATGACATTATAGACGTTGAAATTCTTTTTATAAGTTTGATAATTACATTTACGTATGCGCGTTATGAAATCGAACAGCTACAAAATTTAATTGTTAGCTTTTAATACTGCCTCAAAGTTTCTGGTGGGTACTAAATTCAATTTAATGTTTATATATTTCATTGAAATGCTCTGTACATTTCATTGTTTGTGAGCCGCTCGTATCCTTTTTTGTCCTCTTCCACCATTAATTCAAGTTTAGTCTCCTGTTTTTTGTTCATGACCAAAGTTTCACTCGCATACAAGACAAGAGGTCTTAGTATTGTTTTGTTAAACCTTGTCACTTGTTATGATTTCAGTATTATTTGCGCGTTTACTTTAGGTCAATCTACATTTAAGTTTTGATTCTTCATCACATTTCACATTAATTCATTCGATTCCTAATTCTAGTTATATTTCTATTTCCTCCGTTATGATATTATTTTTCAGTTTTTTATTTTTTGCTGTTTTATCAAATATTATATTTATTCTCTTTAGCTTCTTTTTGTATCTTTATTGAAACATTTTATTCAATAAATGCATTGACAGTTAATCTGTTTCTTTCTCAAGTTTCAATGAAGCACTTATAATACCCTTACCGACAAAATTGGGGAATTACACTAATTTATTTAATTAGAAATAAAATATGCAATTTTGTTTGAATTGTTGACAGTAGCGGTTCGCAGTACTGTATTCAATGCATATTAGAATTATTAAAATTTGTTTACCATATTTTAGTTTCGCTTGCAATTTTTGTATTCAATTTTAATGTTTTGTATTTATTATTATTCTTATATAGTAAAATAATAAGAAGTCGAATAGTCAAGGAAGTGATAGTACTGATGTCGATCGATATTTTGTATGTTTGTAACATTATGATATACCCCAAAGGGTTTCAAATATGTTTGAGACGATAACATGTAGATCAGTCAGCAAATGCTGATATTAAACGTATTGATCAATTAAAACTGCACCTATAGTATTGCGAGTTTTACTAGTCCGGAATTCAATTCATCTCCTTTCAGGGGTACTAACAATAAGCAAAATAAACCTTTGTCCACTAAAAATTTACGTATACCTGCAAAGAACATGCGATCTTTATATCACCTAAAGAAATTTTCAGGCAGTGTCTTCTCCCAAAATTACGAGAAAACTATTTAGAAAAATCTATCATAAGCCAATAAAAGCCGTCAAGGATATTAATTATAATACGGACTTGCCATTCTCGTAATGTTGCTAAAGGAACATGGTATATTGTGAATTATTTAAGAAATAAGGCTTCTTCGTCGAGGACAACCTCTACTTTACCTGGAAACCTTAATCATTACTTTATGCATGTAACCAAAAATTTAACCAACTCTATAACACTTTCTCATGATCCGTTTCCAGATCTTCCTGCTGCTAATGTGAATTTACACAGTTTCTTCTTTATGTCCGTAGTTTTAGCAAGGCTTCGCAGTACAATTAATGACATCAAAAATAAATCTTCATCTGGTACGGATGGACTTACATTAAATATATTTTAGAGTCTGTCGTAATGCTTCTTAAATCACCTTACCACTTTAATAAAAATTTTGTTTTAGAATGGCGCTTTTCCAAATTGCCTTAAGACGGTCATAATTGTACCCCCGCAGATACGAGATAGCAATGAACTCTTGCCCAATTGCACTCCTTCCTATGTTCACTATGTAACACATGCACAAAAGATGCTTTCTCCCTCCTAAATAATGCTTACTTCAGCTTAAACAACTATCATTCACTGCAACAACGTTCTGTGAATTTTCTAAAACTTTCGATTGTATAATTCATAATATTTTAATTAACAAATTGCTGAGTCTTATCTTACCAAAAGAAGTCAGCTTGTGAGGGTTCATACATACTTCTTGCAAGTCAATAGAATGTGGAGTGCCTCAAGGCTCAATGCCTATTTATCTATTTATCAACGATATCGGCGGTAAAATATGTCTCTTTGCGGACGATACTAGTTTCTCTTGGAGCAACCCTGATCTCACGGTACTTCATAGGACTATATCTAGAGAACGAGTCATGATGCGATTCTAGTCTTCTGTGTCTAAAACTAATGTTTAATCATATAAAAATACGTTACAGCCTTTTGTATTAGATAATACTACAATTGACGTCGTTGGATCTGAAGAATTCTTAGGGCTTGTTGTGGACAATTCTTTAAAATAGAAGTTACATATGGACGCTGTATCTGAAAAATTAAGCTCTAAGATCATTTTCCAAGGAACTGAATCTATCAACCTCTATAACAGTTTATTATGGCCTTTTTGAGTCGTATCTCCAAAATGCTCTTCCTCAGAGAGCTGTTAGATATTTATTCAGACAGTTGGACTCACTGCCGGGAGTTTTTGGATGATTCAAAATATTGATTCCTCCTTCTCTATTCATATTTGTATAATCTGTGATAAGCTGCACGCTTCCCCTATTTTAGTACCTTGATTACACAGCTAACCACTTAGAAACGCGGAGCACCATTATTATTCACCAGCAGAATTAGTTAAGGGCTCAATACTATACAAATCGAAAAAATTTCACAATCATTTGCCAATTGAAATCAAATTTATAATATCTTTTCCTGCTTTTCGCATATTTACAGGAAAGTGCCTTCTACGCTGTAAACGACTTGTATTTTAATACTAATATTCAATTCTGAGCATTTCACACACGGGTTAATGTTAATATTGATTTTTAAATCATTACATATTTTAGTGCCGCATATTTAATCTTATTATCTGGTTTAATTTTGACAATGTATACATGTGGTGTTTATACATATGGAAGTTTTCACATGTACATTTTAAAAAGAAGTATCGTTTACCATTGTAGTTTTCGTGTATATCGTATATCGTATATCGTGTTGTATATCTAATTTTGTGAAGAATTCTTTGACAATAAAGAATTTTCTTTCTCTTAATCCTATAGAAATAGTTTGAAGTCCATGATAAAAAAATAATCAAAAAACACTGAATAAAAACTCTGAATCATTTCTTTATGATCACACACAATTTTCAACACAAAAAGTGATTTTTGAAAAGCTCAAATAATCTATTTATATGAATTCCATTATAGACATTTTTTATAACATAATACAACTCAATTAGTTTAACAACGGACGCTGTTTAAAGCGATACAATTATTTGCTATTGTTTACTTATTCCTTATGTCTATTTATCTATACAGGAGTGGAGCCGAGTTTCTTTTTTCATGTATTCTTTCTTCCAAAATTCTCTTCATTTTTCCGTCTCTTATTTGTGGTACTACCTCATGTAGTTTCCTCCCTCTCTTTTTTAATTTAACTGTATTTTTTGCTTCTTTAAGTAAGATTATGATTATATTGAGTGTTTCCATAACACTCGCAACAAATTTTTGTTTATTTTCCATCAACAACAAATAAACACAAATAATTTATTGTTATTGAAAATCAGACAGTATATACACTTTCTTAAATTTAGTTTATTTTCATTCTTATACCATGTATCCGATATTTTTATTCAGGGCACGGATAGAATCAGAAATCGGAAAAACATTTGCACTGCCAAGGGAAGCCCATCTTTTTTTTTATTGTAGAGACAGATGGAAATAAGGTGGTTCAATATCTAAGGATTAATATTTAATACAAATATTGTTGCTTGGGTGAAAAATCTAAAAACTGTTTATTTTTCAATTCTTACAATTACCACATCTTCAGCAATCGATTTTCAATAGTGTAGTTCTAGGATTTTTATATACACAATAATAGAAGAACGAGCTTACTTATAACCGTAAGCAGATTAAATTGATAAGTTTCGGAATAAAGATATACTTAAATTAATATGCAATACAAACGAATGGATTATTTCAAATTGTTCTTGGGACTGAAATAAACTAATAATCTAACGAAAGAACAAAATTTTTAATAAAGAACGTTTAGTCTTGATTTACATTAATGAAAATTTTTTTGTAAAACGGTAGAGGTAAGGAGAACTCTTATATGGGAAAAAGTGTTCAAACCTCTTCCAGAAAGACGATGTTGTAGACAAAGGATGTGGTATGAATGTAGCAATTGTAGATGAATCGAAATATGCTGATTTAAACATTTATCCTACTTATTCATTGAAAATTAGAATAACTTGCGTTGTAGAAAATTGTGAAAAGTTGTCGAGGGTATGAATAATATTCAAAAATTCGCAAAAAATTGAATTGTACTCTGTAAATTCTGATACTCCTTTTCCATTATGTAGAATAATCATTAGTCTTGCAATCGGAATAAAATTTAATGAATAAAATTTATTTATCTTCAATTAGCGAAAAAATAATTATAAACAAATCTTTCATAGAGATTGAAATTTCAATTATTTCATTAAGTCTTTGTCATACCAATTTTTTTTCTTGAGACACTGAGCTTCAGTCTCGTACAATCTTTTTGGTGGTCTGCCTAGTGGTTTCTGGTTTTTTTCACATTTGTTTTATGGCATTTTTTTGAGATAATCTCACCAATCTAGTTTATACTCGCTAGCCCATCTCACCACATCCTAAATTCCTTGTTCTTCTCTAATATCCTGACTCATCTTCATCTGCGGCTCACTTCCTTAATTGATCATTTCAGTCGTTCCCATTATTCTTATTGTTGTTGATGTTTTGGCTCTTAGTTCCATTGCATTTGTGAGAATAGGTCTTACGCATGTATCTATAGGACTAACATTTCCAATTGAAATTGCTAACCAGGGAAACGTACTTGAACCAATTTTGTACCTATTGTATACAGCTGATATTCTCACTAAGAACAATATAACTACCACGACATATGCAGATGACACTACTGTCCTATCCTGTTACCAACATCCAGCTGCAGTATTTCGGGCACTGCAAATCAACCTTGATGCCATCTCTATCTGGCTCAAACAATTGCGCATTAAAGTAAATGAAGAAAACTGCGTATTCATAACTTTTAAACAGAAAAAGGGCACATGTCCAATATTTAGGAAAATACATGGATGGTATACTTAGCTGGATAATACATATATCCACAAAGCGTAAAAAATTAAGATTGAGACTAAGTATCGACCACAGTTATCAATAAACAATCAATTGATGGTCTATAAAGCGATTTTGAAACCAATATGGGGCTATAGGATACAACTTTGGGGTGCAGTGTCCAAATCCAACATCGAAATTTTAGAATGGTTTCAGTCAGACGATAACTTTGTTATCGAAACGCGCGTCAAATAGTATAATTGGGAGTGTTGGTGTAGTTGTAGTATGAACAGTGTGTTGAGTATGAATATCACCAAAAATTCCAACTTAGACGTAGTTTAAAGGCAGCGGTATATGCTAGACATCGATAGAGTAAGCTGGATGCAGTAACTATTTTAATATTCTTGGAAAGAGTTATTAGTAAAGACTGCAAAGTTATCTGTTTTCTTTGTGCCAAATGCCTCAAAGCGATCGTTATTCATGGATTTATGAAGAGTACGGAGACAATATTATTTGTGATGGAATAGTTCGAAACTACTTTATGGATTTTATAGATTCATGCACCAATGTGCACAATGAGCAACGCTGTGACCGCGAATCGCTTTGTACAAAATTGTGACGAATACTTAAACTATTGAAAATTTTGTTCGTTTTGGCTAGGAACCTAATGGTACCACCCAATCGACAAGACTAAGTAGACATTACACGTGACTTACCTAATAGATTCTAGACCTAAAAAGAGTCAATAGTTTATGTATAAATGTAGATAAGAGGAAATCGTTAGTGTACTTTTACCTACACGTCCTGTTATTTCTAACAATCCATTTGTTTATTATAACGACAGATTGCAAATAAAATGAGATATGATAAGCTTCCTTGATACTTTTAGCGCTTGATTACATATTCTTTCTCACTTTATATTGTTACTCCAAGGTAGTGGAATTACATTGTTTTTGTATTATGTCGTTGTCGACAGCTAGTTTACATCTAATTGGATCTTTGATCACCATTGATGGCGTCTTCTTAGTTGAATTACTCATATCAAATTTTTTATCTGCCGTTATCTATATCCTGTATAGTCAACACTCTAGGTCATCTCCATTTTCTGCCACTGGTACTCCATCATTCGCAAAATAAATCACGACGATCGATCTCAAATTCTCTATCCTGTGTTGACGTTGACGGTTTCTATGATTCTGTCGTATTATGAATATCCCGTCCACCCTCAATCTGTCCTGTCTGAAACAAACTGTTTTAAATGAAATAATATACAATCCAGTAGAGTGAGAAAAAATCTCAATGTCTATAAATCACTTTCCACCGAGCATATCGTTCAAAGTATAATGTTCTCTGACGTACAACTCAGTCTTGTTGAAATTTGTAGACGTTTTTAACAATTGTTCGTCCATAAATCTATTCTATAATAGTTCAAACGAACATCGTTTCTCATTAAATGACTTAAAAAATCGTCACAGTAATCTATTTAAATAAATAACGTATCACGTAAAATTTTATTTATAAGGATATTCATCACCAATTTTTTATTGAGAAACTCGTTTAAGTGAGAGATTCATTATTTTATTATGCAACTAATCCACTTAGTTTTGAAAATAGCGGTTTTATTGCTTTAAAAAATGAGATCCTAATATCTTTCTTGAAATCTAGAGCTTACTATAAACTTTCCCCAAGCCGCTACAAATTTTATCTGTCAATTAACATCCTCACGTACAATAATTTTCTAATCTCCCACAACTCTCATTTCCTTGATTCTATCACAAGCAAAAAACGTCAAGAAATCCATCATTTCATGGATCATTTCAAGAAACCATAAGAAGTTATTGTCAACATTCTCAAAGGACAGTATTAATATGGATCGTATCAATAGATTACGTCAAGAAATCCATCATTTCACGGATCATTTCAAGAAACCATAAAAAGTTATTGTCAACATTCTCTAAGGCCAGTATTAATATGGATCGTATCAATAGATTACGTCAAGAAATCCATCATTTCACGGATCATTTCAAGAAACCATAAAAAGTTATTGTCAACATTCTCAAAGGACAGTATTAATATGGATCGTATCAACAGATTACGTCAAGAAATCCATCATTTCATGGATCATTTCAAGAAACCATAAAAAGTTATTGTCAACATTCTCTAAGGACAGTATTAATATGGATCGTATCAACAGATTACGTCAAGAAATCCATCATTTCATGGATCATTTCAAGAAACCATAAAAAGTTATTGTCAACATTCTCAAAGGACAGTATTAATATGGATCGTATCAACAGATTACGTCAAGAAATCCATCATTTCATGGATCATTTCAAGAAACCATAAAAAGTTATTGTCAACATTCTCAAAGGACAGTATTAATATGGATCGTATCAACAGATTACGTCAAGAAATCCATCATTTCATGGATCATTTCAAGAAACCATAAAAAGTTATTGTCAACATTCTCTAAGGACAGTATTAATATGGATCGTATCAACAGATTACGTCAAGAAATCCATCATTTCATGGATCATTTCAAGAAACCATAAAAAGTTATTGTCAACATTCTCTAAGGACAGTATTAATATGAATCATATCAATAGATTACTTTAGTATAACTTTTATTTGGAATTTGTACCGTAGATTTTCAATTTTATGATTTCATGTTTCCAGATTAATTCAATCAAAACCTATTGGTAAATTGCGTAATTAAGTGAATCATTTATTATGGATAGTTTCTATATAATGAACGAAGAGTAGTTCAATTTTTAAGTGTCCCATATCTAGTCTGAAAGTTTTCCATTTCACATTTTATTAAATTTCAACTTTTTACTTTTACAAGAGAGTTTCGTTACCGTTTATTAAGTTGCAAATGAAACAATCCTTAATCTTAGTAGAACGTCTTCCCCGTGGAGTGCGTACAGCTTCCCCGGGGCTGTCGACACTAACACAGCCGTAGATGAGTAGAAAAGTGCTGGTCGCTGCCGCTATAGGCTAGGACTATTGATTTTCGCGGCTATAGAGAGAGCTGGGGAAGGTTGGATGCGGCGTAACGACCACCCGTCCCAGTGTCGGGTATGACACACACCGCCGTCGGGTCAAAGGGGGAGCGACAATTCACCGGCTTTAGCAGATAGCGACCGCGGCTGAGGACGTCACCAGTCTTGGAATCTACGCACTATCTACGCAAGAGATTGTCATCCTTCAATATCTCCCCTTTCCGCTGGAATCTAGGAATTTTCAGTTATTACATTTCTGCACGAGATTACATTGTTTACATTCCACTGGTTCCGGAATTGCAGATTCTGGTTAGGAAATTATTACTTTCTAAGTTTATTTATTATTATCAGATAGCTGAGGCTTAGAAATATATCAAAATAATGTTTTTATGAAACAGAAACTTTTGATATGATTCTAATTATTAGTTGTATTATAATTATGATGTTTAAAATATATTCTACTCTCTTTTTTGAAAATTTAACCTGAGTCTATATAAATAATTGAATAACAACTTATCATATCATTCACAGTTATTTACTTGAGTATTTACGTTAATAGATAACAAAAAATGTAGTGAATGAATTATCATTAACCATTCAAAATGATGATAGTTTATCATATTAAAAATGGATTTTGTAATTACTCTAATTTCACAAAATACAATAGGACTACAAATAAAGATATTATTTCAAAGTACTTCAAAGAAAAGGGTAATGAAGAAGCGTTTAAATTCCAAGTATCTTATCTGTTGTCATTCTAACGGGACACAATGGAGTATTTTGAATTCAAACTTTTTTTTCTATCAATGTTCCATGAAAATAGGGATGTGAAGAAAAACAAAATATTTACTAATCCCCAAATTTGTGAATGAAAAAAGCTAATTCAAATACACAGTTTTGAAAATTCGAATGGAAAGTTTTGATAACAAATGAAAAATATATTTGAAAGAATGAAATAAAAAGTGAAAGAATTATTTTTATATTATACGTTACAGTGTCACGATTTGAAAGTACGAGAGTTGTTACTTAAATTGTGAGATAAGACAACAATGATGTGAATATGTCAAATTTGACATTACCATCATAGAGTTTAACATTTTTAATGGTGAACCTACTCAGAACGTGTTGCCCCGTAATAGCACTTTTCTATTTAACTGGTTTACAAATTCTTGAACCCTTCATTTTGGTCAAAAAATAGAATTAAATCGCAAACATTTTCGTGCAATGATTTTCTATAACTTTTGACGTGGATTAAATAAATAGCAGGGTGCCGATCAACTTCGAATTTGGTGATAAAGCACCATCTCGAGCCATCGTGTTTCACTGGTTTTCCAAATTCAATCGTGATCGCATTTCGCTACATAGTGAATTTCGTCAAAAATCAGCTATTGTGCCAGAAAACATCGATGCCGTGCGTAAACTGATATTGCAAGGACATTAGTTCCACTTTCATACATTTAATATTTCATGACCATTTGGCTGTCAAAAAGATTTGTTCACATTGTATACCGCATAATTTGACAATCGCTCAAAAAACCCTTGTGTCGATTGGTTGCAACGTCTCTAAGATCGTGACAGGCGACGAATCATGGATCTATGCGTATGATCCCGAAACTAAACGATAATCGATTGTATGAGTCTTTCAAGATGAGTCAAATCATAAGTTGTTCGTGCACGAACCACTTCAATGCAAATGGTCGCCTGTTTTTTCGGAATAACTAGCATTTAGTTGCCAGAATCAGGGAAACCAATCGCAGAGGGAACGGATTATTTTCTACCAAATAAAAACGTTTTTGAACAGTCAAAACGTCGAATTGATGGGTCATCCGTCGCCAAATTCTTGTTTAACACCCAATTATTTCTTATTATTCCCGCAGATCAAATATTAAATAGCGAGGTCAATGTATTTCAACAGCTGAAGAAGCTCTTGATGCGTTCAAATCACATGTTTTGGAGGTACCTCAATCGGAATGGAAAAAATACCTCGACAATTGGTTCAAACTTATGTAAAATTCTATTAATGGAGAATATTTGAAAAACAATGAAGACATATCCAATCAAAAATATCTGCTTTTATTGGTCTATTCTAAAATCTTAAGTAGCAATCTTCATATTACTTGCGTTAAGGTATATGTCTAGTTCTAAAAGTAGAGCAGAAAATTGGAAATTTGATATTTGAGTCACTTTTTTTCGATGCCCATGGGCTTGGTACATTTGATTAGAACCTATTTTTTGGCTTTATTGCTTGGCCGTCCACTCGATATGTGAGAATTAAAAGAGATAATTAGTATTAGAAGGAATATTTAGTAGTTAATTCTATATTCAAATGTCAATTTCGAAAGTAATAGTTGTTCTTCTTGCTCCGAATTCTGTACCTAATTGGTATCACGTTAGTTATTTTTACTGCTTGTATAATTTCACAGTTCTATACACAATAATTCTATTGGAATAGGTTTTATTTTGTTATCTATGTCAACCGCAAGCTATATTAAATTTTTAATTGCTCTGCATCTACTGATCTAACACTAAAAAGTAATTGAACTAGATTTTGAACGAATCACAATCGCTTCTATGAAACCCGTTTCAACTTTACTCAAGCCACTGATGAAGGTAGAGGTATTAAAAAAGACATAATAATATGCATTAACGTAAACAGAAACTGCGCTTTAAAACGTTAATCTCGTCACCGTCGTAAAAAATTGTTCGGGAGTGGTTTATTAAATTTCGACGAGAAACTCAGATCGTTGTTTCAGAATTAAAACTCCAAAAACGATTAGAAAATTCAATTCTAAATAACAAAATATTGAAAGTTTAGCTGGACTTTTACGGATATGAATGAATGAAATTCACTAACTTTCGGTCTATAGTTGCTACAAAATGCAGGATATCCAATTTTCTTCCTTAAGGACAGTAGAAAACTACATCATTTCATGTATTAACTAAAATGAAATAATTTCTTTAACCCATATCATTACAGTAAGTATATTAATGTTTACAAACAAATTGCCTGAAAATTGTTTTCTATTCCAGCGATTACTTTCTCATTTGATTAATATTTCTTCTATTTGAACATTTTTAAATGTCCAAAAGAAGCTAGTAGTCATTGCGAGCCAGATCTGTAAAATATGATCCGCATTGAATTGAATCATATTTTTTTTTACTTGTCCTGGTGGAAAATAATTATATTCTACTGTATATTTCCTTTTCCAATCTTTCTAATGATGTACAGTAATAATCACTTTTAATTGTACTCCAAATTGATCTATCAATGAACAATACGCTGCTACAGCACACGCCTTGATGTACTACCACCCTCTTCCAATTGCTTATCTTTAGAATACTGGTTACGTCTTCTGCGACATCTTTCTGCTACCTTTTCCGAAGTCTTCCAGAATTGCATTCAATTACTTTTCTCTGTTCTTTCTCTCGTACTTATAGTCTGCCCATCACAGTCTCTCTACTCTGTACTCTGCAAATTCGAGATCTATAGTTCCTCGTGATTTTGATGTAATTAACTCACTATTAGATCTTATTTGCCTCATTATCTTTCTTTCAAAGGTATTCATGTAATCTGCCATTTTTTTTGCTAAGTCCCACGTTTCACAACCGTACGTTATTATAGGTCCTATAAATTCAGACATTAATATTTATGTACGTGTCTAGATTTAAATATATTTGCATAGTATGCCTTATTTATCTAGTTGCTTATTTTTCTAATGCTTGTGTTTTAGTTTCCATCCTTGGTAAGCTTACAACCAAGTATAAAAAATATATTAATCTTTGCGAATTATCATCATAATGTAACGTCCTAGAGCATTCTTTTCCTAATGAATATGTATTGTATTCCAAAATACAGAGCTCATAACCTTAATAGCCGATAGCTGCATTTTTGTGCGATTTGGACGACTTTCGTTGTGTTCTCAAAATTTAGATTCCTGCTATTTTAACCAGTTCTATAGAGATGAATCCAGGTTTCATCCATTCCATTTCATCTATACAACTCCAAAGAGTGATCTTGAATCATTAATTCGTTGTTGTATTTGTTCTATTGCGAGAAAATTTTTGGATATAAGCTTTTTCAAGATAAAATGTTCATGTAAAATGGTGTGATAATTACTACTCTCTCAACTCTACTTTAATAACCGCAGTTTTCCTATTCATTGGGAATTAGTAGTACTTGTACAATCATTTGTAAATCCGGTAAATTTGGTTCCGTGAAAAAAGTCAACATCATTCTTTTTTCCATTGCTTAAGAATCTCTGTAATGAAATAGGAGGGAATTAGTTATAAATTTGACAGCTATTGTTTTATAGTTGTAGTTCCAATGAAAATATCATAATGTGATTTTTAGTAACCTCTATCTAATTGATCGATGGCATAAATCTCGCAAAACATTGGTCGATTCTGATGCCAATGTGGTGAGCGCGACTGCTTAGTCATTGCCCTTGTCTTATATTTTACTTATACCCCCAATCGAGATGGACCTAGTAGTCATCATTTCTTATTCGACTTTATTGCACTCAAGCCTAGAGCATAAACAGTCGTTATGGCTTGTAAGGCAACTCTGCTGTCTGAGTATAAACACAAAACTATTGCTTCGATTGAGTATCGCGCGTACACACTCCATCACATCGAATACGTGATTCCCTAACGAAAAAACATCGTTTATTTTGGGGAGATCTTCGCAGAAGCCTGCTACGGCCAAGTCAAGTCACTACGATGTTACGGTTAGAGTTCGAATCAATAGTAAATTGGGACTCTTCGCAAACTACGAGCCAGCTAGCAATCAGTTAAGAAGTAATATATAATTTGTATCTTGAAACATTTATAGTTGGAAATTTCTAGTGAGAACCTCTATATGATGATGGCTTATGTTGTTTTTTCTCGATTTCATCTTTGCAAAAAATTCAGGTTTTTCAAAGTGAACAGCTGTGCCCAGAAATGACACTCAATCTTGAGCGAACTTTTCGAATGATCAATTTTAACTGTTTTCACTACAAGTCAATCTTTTTTATTTGAATACCTATCACCTGTCACATTTTACGAATAACTAGAAACTAAATAATATTTGATAATCATTTTCGCTTAAAGGAATATGAGACTTATTTGAAAATTCTCTCTGGGGTATTCCGGCGATTTCTCTTTTTATAGTTACTGATGTTACAACTACTATTCACGAATGAGCCCAGATAAATAAGCAGCCCTACCCCATCGTTACTACTGTCATCTTCTTTTAATACGACCTGTCCTGTTCAATTACGATAATTACGAATATTCAGCCTCCTGAACTGAAACTGAGTTCTCATAACATCTTTTTGGTAGTCGTCTCCGTGAGGGTGATTTCTGGTTTTTTACCCATCTATTTTCTGATCAATTTTAACTGATTTTGCATCAAATCTAATTTTTTTATAATTGTATCTTCCTTTTTTTATTTTAATGCCGTTTACCTGTGTCATATTTTAAGAATAAATAGAAATCAAATAATAATAATTGTCGGTAATAGAAACGTGGGACTTATTTGAAAATTCTTTATGGCGTATTACAATTGTTTTTTCTATTTTTTGTAGATGAAATACTTTTTATAAATTTTCAAAAATACAATGCAACATTTACTTTAGATCTTACTTATTAAAATACAAAAGGGCGATGAGATGCAGTGACCATAACCAATATATTATGTAGTCTTATTTCCAAAACTCAGTAAGAGTGACCATCTTTTTACGAAATTATTCCCTTTAGTTTTTCTTGCAGGAAAAGCGGAGTTTCTCTAGCAATATATTTTTCTACTGTGTTATATATCGTATTCCATATGTCTCATAAATTATAATTAATCTTACAAATACCGTTAAACAAAAATTATGCTTTAATCTGAATCATGAATCCCATATTTTGCTTTTCTATTTTAACCAAACGTCAATATACTCGTATTACAGTGAACGCATCTCGAAGCATGAGGTCAAAGATCATCATCTGCCTTTCTCACTTGTTTCAAGTTCACGGTTAGTAGTTCATTTTCTGTTTTATTTTCGTATTTTTACGCTTTCAGAGGAGGTCTACGAAATACGTAAATTCATATTCAGTAGCGTACAATATCGGCTTATTAATAGAGAGCAATGTGAAATATTTACATGGAAATTTCCCTACAAAATAATTAATACTTTTGAAAACTTGAGAAATGCAAAGTATACATAGGGTTTGATTATAAATTGGTAGATTATTTTCTAGGCACATGTATTTGAAAAAAAATTGAACCTTGTTACGAACGTTGAATGTTTAAGAACAAAATCATCTTTCCGATTTTTTCATACACGACAATATGTCCGCTTCGGAATTTTTTTAACAAAATATTTGTTTGGGGTATTTGGATAATTGCAATGGTCGACAAAAATTTTTTTTGTAGTAACACAAGAATGAATAGCATATTGTGATAAAATGAACTTATAAAAAAAATACGAAAATATGAAAAAAATAATTGTAACACGTAAGGTTATTATGTGATATTCAATATTTATCAAAAAAATAATTTCACGTTTTTTAAATCGTATATATTTGACAATATTTAAAGTTTACATCCAATAAACATGGCGCATATTTATTAAATACAAAAATAAATCACTTTAAATATCAATTAGTTCTACTTTTTCCTTTTATCAGGGGTTGCATTGTCTCTTTTTAAAAACCAACAGTAATCACCCATCGTGGCCGAATCGCATCGTCCTTGATACCGAATTTTTATTATTCTTATATCTCAGTGGAACCTTTCACCCTGCTCATAAATGACAGCTCCCAAGTTTTCGGGAAAAAATGTCAAATGGGAATGGAGGAAATGAATCTTCAATGACATTCGAAGACCAAGAGATTTGTAGGCATATAGAAGTTCATCAACTGTTGGTAGTTTGGATCCATATTATTGCCCAAAAATCCCCTCACTACACTAACAAATGCCTCCCATGCTCTAAGTTCCTATCTGGTGAGCTTTTTTGCAAAATTGTCATCGTCCAGCATTTTTTTTTATTTGTCGCCCAATAAAAATACCTTCCTTTAATTTGGCATCACTCAACTGGGGAAAGACTTCTCTGAGGTATTTGAATCCATCACCCTAATTATCCATAGCCTTTACAAAGTTTTTCATCAATCCAAGCTTAATGTGAAGAGGGAGCAGAAAGACATCTACAAGGGTTATAAACTTAATATTTTGAGATCCCTGTTAAAATTTCCTTCTTGCTTTACATAGTGTTGATCCCACTGGCCCACTTACCCATAGACAAAGAAAACAGCAATGTTTCATAAACCCTCAATGAAGTCCCATTAAAATTCCAATAACCTATCTGCTTACATATCTGCCACTTATACTTGTAGTTAATTTTTTTTAAAGAAAGCGAATATTTTCATAAGTTTCTTTCATCTTCACAGAATGAGCAATTGGTATAGACGGTTTTAAATTTCCATTCCATGCTCAATATCAAGTTTCTTCATTAGACCAACAATATCCGTACACGCTCACAACTAATTTTCCATACTGTAGAATGCAGAAAATGTAGCATTTCTTTTTCTAAAGGTCGTAATTTTTGTCTCTTTGTCTAACAAATTCCATTCCTTAAGACGGGAATCAAGAAGGTCAGACAGTTGCTTTGATAACCCCAAATAATTCAACTCACTTTGAATAATGAAAAGTGGCTTGCCGGAACTGGTACTTGGAGTAAAAATAGGGTCGGTGCATTGTTCTTCGGATCTTCCTGATGAAACATTGTCTCCAATATCTTCTAAAACAATATTTTGCGGATCATAAGGCGCAATATTTATTGTGGGGAACAGTTCGTATAGCAAACGGCAAATTTGGATACTCGATCTTATGCTTTCCTTTCTTAGAATAACCTTCAGTCTTTGTTAGACAAAAAGAGCAGTCGTCATAATGGTTAGTAGGTTGCCGCCATACCATTGGAATTGCAAAAGGCATGCTTTTCTCTTCCCATTCATCCACTGCACCAATGACACGCTACAGCTAACACAGCACGCGTGGGGAGCCCACTGCTTGTCTTGGACTCCAATTAAAGTACCAAAATATTTGAAATAGGCTTTTTACATATTTTCAGAAAAGTTTTGCAACTGCAGCGGGTTTGACTCGACATTTTCGTCTTTAAAATCACTTTTTGCACTCTGAACAAGAGTACAACTTACTACGAAACTTATTAGAATACTATTTTTAATGTTGTTTTTAAGATTATAATTCTGAATAATACAATTTTTACCGATTTACCGATATTAACCGCCCCTTTATAAAATTACCTAGCTGCTAATGTAAACAGGGATAATTAAGCTATTGAAAAGTGGTACGTGTTAGCACTTAATAAATATTATTGGACGGATATTCCCATTTTAAAAATAAATGTCTCGCCTGTATTAAATTAAATACTTAAATAATTAATTAATTATATTAAATCTTGTCTGCCAATGTTATTTGTTCGTTTGTTATGTATTTATAACTTTATTTCTCCAAAAATTAATAGCTTTAATTTGTTACAGGTAAATACTAAAAAATAATGTTTCACTTGATCTAGTAAGTATTTATATTTATATATACATTTTTATATATACATTTTTCTTTCATAACGGAAATACGTATACGTCAAATCTACTAGTTTTTTAAATGCAACTAAGCTCTTTCCTACTTTGAAAATAATCATCCATTTATAAGTTTTACGGCAAAGCGCGATCCTTGGCTTCTTTTTATCATTAAACTGAATACAAATCTAGATTGATAATAGTACATAACAAAATTTATTACTATGTATTCAAAAATTAAATTGATTATTGAGATACTATACAGCTTTTTCAGCTTCAGAAAAGTGTACAAAATTATAATGGAATTATTATTCATATTGTTACAAATTCAACTGAAAAGTTAACAACGCCTGGTTTAATAGCGAAATTGCGAAAATTTGAAAAATTGAGGTTACCTCCTCTACCTCTTTTTTCTTTATAGGTAGAACCAGAACTTGACCGCGTTAAAAAATTGGAAAGGAATCATTTGATTGTTCAGAAGAAGTGATTGCTTTATTAATACAAGTTTCTGATAACCAATTTAGAGAATTTTTAAAAAGGGTCATCAGTTTTTATTTCAAACCACGAATGTTTTAGTAAAAAACCGACACAGTAGTTGCAAAAAAAAAGATAGTTAAGATTGGTATGTAAAAAGAATAAGAAACATGATAACAGATTTCCATTTTCAACTTTAACCTCCTGTTATACCAATTAAGTCTAATTTCTTATGAATTATCATTCAATTTAATCATATTTGTCATATTACAATTCTCAAATAATTAGTGAACTAATCTTATGACAAAAAAAAAACAAAAATTTGGTATAAATAATATCGAAACGTCATTAAAGTTAATTACTGTCCCAAGGTGAAAAATCTTCCATTTCCAATTTAGGAAAAAGATAAACGATAACCTCTATTACTAGCAATTTGAGTGCCTATTGAGGCGGACAATTTCACTCTTTATTTTCAAGTTATAAATTGCATTATGTGCCGTCGATATATGAACCAGTGAGATAGAAATGTTGCTCCGGGCCAGATTATATATCTAGAGAGATAAATTGAGAATTGGATGGCAAGCTCAATTTTGTTAAAAGTGCTGATGGGGATATCACGCAATAAAAATGATCTTGTATCGTCTATGGAAATTTTTATAAAAAAATCCGGAAAGTTAACAGGATGTTGAAACTTTTATCCATGTCATTTGGAAATATTTCCTCTTAAGCATTTTTCAATATATAATTATTTAGATTTGAAAATATCAGTTTCATCCCATTTTATTCACAAATGACGAATGGTGGATAGAAAATTCGACATTTTCTTCAAATACAATAAGCACACTTCGAAGGATATTCGAAAACTATGTAATCATTAAAGAACAGTTTTATTACGAAAACTTTTGATGAAATATCAGCATATATATATATATATATATATATATATATATATATATATATATATATATATATATGTATATATATATACACCAAAAAGTGACGTAATATGCTCAAAATAAGCACAAAGTAGTGGCTCAGCGGTAGTTTTCCCCGAGAATCACGAGTTGAATTTGAAGCAAACTCAACAGGTCTCTCTTGCAGTCATCGCGATTGATCTATCTTTTTCAATAAACGGTGGAATTTTTGACTTACAAAAGCCTTGGCTGGCCGCTTTTGTTACAGACCAGAAAAACCTTAATCCATTTGGGCAATTGAGAAGTTTTTTTACATTCTTTCAATACATCTTTCCTTGCAAGTATTTATGATTTGCTTACAGGTATTTCTCGAGTCAACAAGTTTCTACGATTTTCGGCACTAGGATTTGAGTTTTGGATTGTTGTCTGCAAAACCCTTGAAGGAATACCTATAAGCTTCCATACCTGCCAAGATTACTTGCAAAATCTTGTTTGCGCACACCCCTCAGGTCATTGCAACTGCAAACATAATTCCAAGAAAACGTAAAAAGGAAATCCCTTAGATGTAGTTGACTTTACGTGGACCCTGAGTTAGAATTTCTAGCTCACACGTTACTGTAATTAATATAGGATCTGATGTTCCAAGTGGTGCAGGTACAGTCGAGTTTTATAGATCAGGGTTTGTTGAAACAGTTCCAAGAATCATAGCAAAGTCACCATCTTGATCGGGAACTCTGGTTGATTCATTGACAAGTTGGATCAGTCAGTGACTGTTGGCCAAATTCACAGCTGCCCCGCCATCTCATACCTGCATTTGGATAGTTTCATTGCAGATAATCGATTTTATCGGCAAGGTTTGAGAATAACTGCCTGTAGCGGGTATTGCTAAAAGGTCTGTATAGGAAGCAAAATTATTTTGTTGTTTTTTCAGTGGTCGTATATCTAAGATATACAAGGTGAACCTTTGATGTTATTTAGTTCACCTTTGTTTGTGCTAGAGCCAGAATCTGAAGTTTCTTCGACTACAGATGTTGATGAACAGCGGTTATATTTGTATAAAGACCTCGTATAATGCAGAATTCTACCTTGAAGATGTTTTTGCCCGATAGAACCTTTAGACCAGCCTCTATTCGAAGATACAAACGGGAGGTTATGTTGGTGGACAGCGTTTATATTAGTATTAAGACCTCGTATATTGCAGAATTCTACTTTGATGATATTTCTGCGTGATAAAACCTCTAGACCAGCTTCCACCCGAATATACGAACGGAAGGTGCTATCATGCTCTATTTCTTCTTTTTTCTGTTGCAATGAGTAAACATTAACAAAGATCTTAGTTAAAAAAAGAAAGTTTCCATGAAAAATTTGACGTCTCGACCTGTTGCAACTACAGAAATTCAATAAATACCGCAACAGGTCGAAACGACAACATTTTTCCTGTCTTTAAAATCAGATTTCGATTAATTTAATTAATGGTTTCCTAATAATTCCCAAAATTTCTTTCGTTTCGCCACATCTAGAGCTCTAAGTATAAAATCCTGTGAGGAGATATCGCTACTACAGACAGACGGACGGACAAAACGCTAGTAATAGTAATAATTTTTTTTTTTGTTAAAAATGCTCTAAAATTATAAATTTCATATATTTTTTATTTGGAAGAATATAATTTATTTGCGCATAACAAAACTTTTATCTATTATAATTGTTCACAAGGTGTTTTTCCAATCCAAACTATATGTAAATTTAGCCTTTCAACTGACTTATTTCTATTTTCCGAAAAGCTCCTTTCAAAACCTATCGTGGTAACTGGAGAAGATTTAATGTGACGTCAATCTGAAAATTCAACAGCTACATCAATTTGAAAGTATATGATAGAAATTTCGCGAATTTTTAATTTCCTGAATCACTAGTTTTATCTGAAACTTTTGAAGTATTTTCTTTAAATTCTTTACAATTTAAACGAATTTTATTGAAGACATTTTTGGTTTTTTTAAAATTATTCATAGTTTTTACCACAAAATTGTTTTTTTTTGGTACAAAACTTTGTGATTTTGCAATAGCGGCATTAAATTCTATTAGCAATACTTTGATTGCTATGAAATGTTCAGCAGAAAAAATTGTTCCTTCCAAACAAGTGCCCCACCTGTTTCGAGAGGTAAAGGTCAATTCGGCAATATTTCTTTGTAGAACTAAATTGAATAGAAGTTAGAAGTAGCATGTGATACCATAAGTGAAATTTCTACAATAGAAACTACATTAGGTGCAAAAAAATCATGAAACTTTCATTAACAGATATTGAAATACTGAATTTTTCTCTAACTACTAATAAATAAGATTCAATAGGTTTTTCCTTTTGAACAGATCATATCGGTAATTTCGTCTACAATAAAATAAATGTCTTGATTTTCCACGATCTTTTTGACTTCTTTTGGGATATTACTATATATGTGAGGTGCATAGTTTTATTAATGTAATGGTAATATTTTTCCAATACAGTTTTAAAAATAGAATTTTGTTTTTTTCAGAAGTATATTTGCACAAATCATTGCCTCCAATACTGAAATATTCAATTCTTGTTTTTCATTCGATTAAATCATGAACGATAGTTTATTACTATCTTCTTCCATTTTGACTTGTGCTGGAATAAAACAATCTACAAAAACCATTTCACTACAGGCTTTACAAATATTTTCCATTTATAAAGAGAAAACTCTGGATAGCTTCTGATTTAGCAATTAACCAAGCTCGAATTGTCCTTCGGGATTTTGCACTTCTCATAAACAAAAATATTTTCAATGCGAAACTAAACGTTCAAACTGATCGACTGACGGTCACTGATGATGTGGTGAAGTAATGAATTAATAATGAAACAAAATTGCAATCAACCCTTCCCGCATCTATTGACAAAATAGTTGGAAATCCTTAATTGACTACGTGGAATATTCTACCTGCTTCAGCCGGAAATTGGCGCAAAATAGACCGTAATGAGTTGCATAAGGATAACCACATTCTCGTAAGAATTGATAAATTGAAAAAAACATATAGTAATAACAAAAATATGCATAAATAAGAATGTTGAGGATACTATAATATAAATACAATTCTTTGACTCTTTTGTCGAAATTTGGATTGAAAAAAGTTATGTCCGACATACATGGACATATAAAATCACAAAAAACTACTCTTTAAACCGATTCATAAAACAATATACACGTAATATGTTTCTTCGATACGATGTTTCGGCATGCTCAGTAAAGTAAAATTCTATTCTCTTGAGTAGATGAGGTCAGATTATTATCCAATATAATTCACGACCACCTTTCAGTATTTATATAAGAACTATATAACAAAAGAACTAGGTTCACGGGTTGAACCGCGTTGGAACTCCAAAAACTCTCGACGTTTCGGCTCCCGCTTTGGAGCCATTATCAAGAAAAGGGTGGGGATAGGGCGGTTATTTTTTTATTGGTATGAAGTGATCCGATTCCGTGGTCCAGGCGACTTGTTTCCCAGTTAGCTCAAGACCAGCAGTGAGTGTGTTAGTGACAACAGTGTTCTTGATGGTAATGGCATATTATTTTTTATTTTAATCATTTTATATTTTTTTATTTCAGCTTTTCATTTCCTCGGTAAAGTTCCAAGAAGTAGGCCTTGGAATCAAACAGGAAAAGAGGTGATTCGTTACGTTACGAGTAGGCAGATTGAGACCACGGAATCGGATCATCGGATCACTTCTTACCAATGAACGACTTTTTAAAATTCCGAATATATATATATATATATATATATATATATATATATATATATATATATATCAAAATTAGTCCTCTTTGGTGTTTCCTTGCCACGTTCCCAATAAAAGAATACTCATAATAGTCAATTTATATACATTATATAAATGAATTGTAACGAAGTCTTTGCCAGCTATATTATGAAGGTTTTCTTATTGGGATCGTGGCGCAAAAAAACACCAAAGTAGACTAATTTTGATATATTTTCCGAGCTTTCGAATACTTATGTATTCATCGTCTAGGAAATAATTAATTACGATTTGTGGTGGCTTTGAGTTGGAGTTGAGTAGGATTCAAAATTCAATATTCAAAGTGACGTTGATAGAAATATTGATTAATTGAAATATTCCTATAGTAACCAGAATCAATATTTTAATAAATCAATATTTCTATCAACGTCATTTTGAATTTTGAATCCTATGAATTTAAAATTTTTACAAGAATTTATACAACTTAAAGCCACCACAATTCTCAATTATTAATCGGAAAATATATTAAAATCAGACTTTAGTGTTTCATTGCAACGTTCGCGATTTTTTCCTGGGTATTACTGCATCATCCACGGACTCTCATTTTGTTTAGATCATCTATTACATGACTTTCCTAATGGCTTTTTTGTCTTCCTCTTTGCCGGGTCTTCATGAGTGTTTCCATTCTTTTATTCTTATAACTTCAATATTATTTTTAAATAATAGTGTACTAGAAATCTAATTCGCTGCAATTTTCTAAATCTTATTATAGTTTCTCCATTAAATATTCCTCTAATTTCAGTGTTCATAAGGATTCTATAGTTTCCGTCATCCAACTTTTTTATCCATATATTCTTCGTATCATTTCTCTTTCGAAGGTTTTTCTTAATCAGCTTTTTTTAAATTCATCGTTTCATTATTGTTCTGTATATTTTCATTTAAGTACGTAAGGATGATAAAAAATGTTACAAGTCGAATGAAAAAACATTCATTAAAAAAGTATAAAACGGAATTCGAGGTAAAAGTACTGATTGACATAATCACTACGTGTACTCAGGAGTTTGCAGAGATTTATGTGCTCTCCTGTAACATCGGAACTGGAGAATAGTGATTTGGTGCTAAACCTGGAGTGTATGTTACTCCAGATTAGGCACCAGACCTGTCGCAATGATTCCTGTAATTTAAATTCAAAAGTTTTTTCTATTTTCGTATAAATAACTTGAATACATTGACACATATACCGTTCAATTCAATTCAACGTCTATTCTAAACATGTAAATTCCCATGTACAACCACGTGAAATAAAAACGTTCCTTCGGGTCAGATAAGGTGTCGAGAGATTGAAATTTACTTGCAAAAAGAGAACCGAGGAAGATGATTGAATAAAAAGTTTTTATCTCTAGGGGATATTATCAAACTTCATAACATGTATTATTCAATTAGTAATTAGTGATATAAACGGAAAAGCGCTTTTGATTATCCAAATTAGTGAGTAAACACGTCGTTTGGCACGTTTGGAGAGTTAATTAAACTCGCAAATATTCGTATAACGATTTCGATTGGAAAAATGAGATGAATAAATTTTATAGTGCAATAGAATTAATATGCACGATGTATATTTGAAAAAAAAAAATATTTTTTTGAAATAACTTTTTGTAAATCATGCCAAACCATTTAAATGGAATAGGTATTATTATAAATGTGAGTTGCATAGTTTTATTAATGTACTTCCATTGGTAATATTGATAACTTTTTCCAAAACAGTTTCGAAAATAGAATTTTGTAGTTTTTTCAAAGGTTTATTTATATATTTATACAAACCATCGCCTCCAATAATGAAGTATTCAATTCTTGTTTTTAAATTGATTAAGTCATGAACGATGGTTTACTATCTTCTTTCATTTTGACTTGGCTGGAATAAAACAATCTACAAAAACCATTTCACTACAAGCTTTACAAATATTTTTCCATTCTTGTGAACGAACTTTGGATAGCTTCTGATTTAGGAATTAACCAGACTCAAATTGTCCTTCGGGATTATGCACTTCTCATAAACAAAAATATTTTCAATGAGAAACTAAACGTTCAAACTGATCGACTGACGGTCACTGATGATTTGGTGAAGTAATGAATGTCATACGTATCATCTTCGAAAGTGTAGAGAATAGCAGCACTGAGATTCACCAGAGTTATTAGAAGTACTGAATCAACAGCAGTAGAAGCAATCCTAAGTCTGCAGCCTATAGATTTGTTCATGGCTGGACAATAGCCGGTGTGTTTTCAAACGAACTGAACATCCGCAAGGACTAAATACTGAATCGAATATACTACACGCAGAAGTCTACGCAATAGAGAAGGCTACCATACTGTAGCTGAGTGCCGACTTTAGAAATCATGAAAAAAATTTACTGGATGATAGGCGACTGAAAGTGCGCTAGCTAGAAGACATAGTGAGCATTTTATAGGATAATTTTAGGTAACAGTGTAGTGAAAATATTTCAATTGGATGTTGCATAACCATATTGAAACATAATTCTATCTGCTTTTTCCTTGAGTTTGTCATGGTTGTGATATTTATTATCACAGGCTTTATAACTCCATTTTTTTAAAAATTATTTCGTTCATTTGCTTGTGAATGCGCTGATACGTACAAAAAGTAATACATAACGTATGTCCGATTTCTTAAAAAAAAGTTTTATATGAATGAAATTCAACTAAACTTAAAATTAAAATATAAATCATACTTAGTTAACATACGTTTTAAAATAATATTTAGGTTTTGGAATAAATTTATGCTCAATTATCACCACACGCTCAATTTAAACATCATATAAATGTCTCAATAATCAGGATAATTGAATCTATTTATGGTGTATACCTTTTTCACAATCCAAAAATGTGAATTTGAACTATCAACTGATGTGAAAGGTGAATGTACTCTATCTGTATGTAAGGTTAAGTTCCTTGACGAAATTTATCAGACTGATAACGCATTTCATGGATTAAAGTGTAGTAAACAAATTTTGTTAATTAGTCAAATTTTTCACATTTTATAGTTTAGATAAAATTCCTGAGATATAATGATCATAATAGGAGTTGCAAAAACCATAAATTGTTTATGTATATAATATTGGTAATAAATAATAGGAATATTTGGTATATGGGAGTAGAACCTTTCGATGTAGCCCTAGATCTATTCAGTTACCAAAATTCACAACAAATTATGGAATAGACTGCCAATGATGTTCCGAGTACATTTGCTGAAATCAATAGAATAAAATTGCAGAAATGGTTACTTCGAATTTGTTGCAAGAAAAATCGAAGGCATTATATGAAAATCAATACTTGTTAGTAGCAAAATTATATACTCAAAAAACAGACTCGTTCATCCGAAAACACTATAATAATATTGCTTTAAGTCAGTTAAAAAAGTTGACCTTATTAAAAAAATTGATTTGATATAACTCCAAAAATAAAAATTTCTTCACTATAGATTGTTTTAAATATTAGATTTGCAGCTGTTTGTAAGCGTAACGAATGATTAAAAATAACTTGTGAAGATATTAACAACAAAGAATGGCTTCCAATATTCCCGTTTTTAAGTCATCGCTGGAATCGCATTAAAGTTTAAGCTTTAACAGAAAACACGAATAGTGTCAAAGAAAGTAATATCTAAACAGTCTAAAGATTCCAGATCAAAGTAGATTCTCCTTAGAACAAGAGAATGAATGATTTCCATAAGCCGTTGAAAATAGACATTGTTAACGGTAGCCAAAATTGCCAAAAGCCATAAACAACGGCTTTCAGATCATGTGCACGTAGAGGCCATTCTGCTCCACGACAACACCTACCTGAACAGAAGACTTAAAGGGAAGTTAGTTCAATTGCTCAGTGCCAGTGTATAGCAGAAACTAAAGAAATAATAATGAGTAAGAACTTCAGTTTTAAGGTTTTAATTAACAGATTAAGCTGCTTATTCATTAATCTAATCCAATTATAACAATATTGCCAAAGTACCAAGCGTAATGGCTAATTATCTAAATCTATAAGATCGGTATTTATAAAAAGGACAGTAAAACATGAAGTCTATTCCAAATGCTTCTTATTGATTGACCTGATATTAATTAACTTTCGTAGTAAACACGATTTTGAATTACTATATAGGTAATCAATATTATTACTTATTTTCAAGTGAAATACACTGGCGCATACATGAATTTTAAGTGACATATTGCAAATTAATTTTTTCCAATTTCCATGGCAACGAGTATTACTAACAATAAAAGAAATAACGTAAAGTATGCGTGGATTATTAGTTTTCAATAATCTCTAATCCAAGCCGCAGTCATCGAAAAATTACACAATTATTCCAAAATCTACATTCAGTTAGAGAGAGAAATGCCAAAATCTAAGAAACAAAGATACAAATAACTAAATAACGACACAAGAAAACTACAATGAATGACGAAATTACCTTCGAAAATGTACATGTGAAAATGTTAATAAGTAATATACATTGTCAAAATTAAACCTGGTAATAAAACTATACGGCAATCCTAAAAGAAGTAATAATTTGTATTAGAAATCAATAAAAACATTAACCCATTGCTCAGCATGCTCCGAATTGAATATTTATTTCAATTGGCAAATGGTTGTGCATTTTTTGCATGGTAAAGTATTGAGCCCGTAATTGATTCTGAACGTGGAGTAGGTAGTAAAGGTCGCGCACCGTGTTCTTAAGTGGATAGCTGTGCAATGAACGGCAAACGGAAGGTATTAGTAGGAGATAGAGTTAGAATTTTTAATCTTTTAAAGAAGTCCCGGCAGTGAGCTCTGCTGTTTAGTCTGTATAAATATCTAACAGCTCTCTTATGAAATTTGTAGATTCGCTCGAATTGAGTCGCACTACACGTACCCCAGAAGGGGAGATCATATCACCGATGAAACTCAATAAGGGCAAAATGAACTGTCATATAGGTAGATGAGTTTAGTTCTTTGGAAGCTGACATTGGTGCATTACATGTCGCCGTTTTTTAGATAACTGACATGTAACTCCCATTTCAAAGAATTGTGTATAACAAGCCCTAAGAATTTTAAAGATTCAGCCACGTCAATGGTGGTGTTATTTAACACATAAGGCTGTAACGTATTTTTATATGATAAAACTACAGTTTTATAGACGTTGAGACACAGAAGATTGCAATCGAACCATGATTTAAGGGTGATTAGGTCACTAGATATGGTCTCATGAACCGCCGTGATATCTGGGATGCTCCAATGGAAACTAGTATCGTCTGCAAAAGACACATTTTAATAATGTTGATAAACAGAAGAAACAAAATAGGTTCTAGAACTGAGCCTTGAGGCGCTCCACATTCTATTCGCTTGCAAGAAGACATCGTTGTATGAACCATTATAATATGACTTGTGCTGGTCAGGTATGACTAAAATCATGCGAGAGGTGTTCACCTTAAACCGTAGTATTGGAATTTGTTAATTAAAATATTATGATTAACACAATCGAGAGCCTTAGTAAAATTAGAAAAAGTTGTTGCAGTGGAGTGATGTAGCATCACTTGTTACTTAAACAACCAAACAACAACGTTACTTAAAAAACCAAATTGATGGTAAGAAGTATTTTATATTTGAACATAAATGATTGAAGCATGATAACATGTAATTGGACGATAATTTGATCTTTCTCTCCTCCCTTATGTAGAGGTATAATTATTGCCGTCTCAAGGCAACTTGGAAAAGTACCATTATATAGGAGGATCTATTTTTGATATCATTAATTGTACTTCGAAGCTCTGCTAAAACTATGAACATAAAGAAAAAACTGTTTGAATTCATGTTAGCATCAGGAAGATATGAAAGGAGATCATGAGAAAAAGTTATAAAATCCGTTAAATTTTTGAATACAAAGTAATTATTAAGGTTATTAGGTGAACTACAGATTGTGCTTGATGAAAAAGCCTTATTTCTTAGATCATTCACAATTGAGCATGTTTTTTTAACAACATTACAGAATTGGCGAGTCTCCTGTTATAATAAATATCCTTGCATTGTCTTATGATGAATTTTTTTATAGATTTACGTAATTTTGGAAGAAGACGCAATCCAAGATTTTACTTAGGTGTGATAAAGATTGCATGTTCTTTGCAGATATACGTAAACCTTCAGTGGACCAGGGATTATTTTGCATATTTTTAATACACTTGAGGGGGAAAGAAGTGGATACCAGACTAGATACTGTTTTTATGATTCTAGAGAATGGTAGTCCACATCACCAGAGGGATTCTTCCAGTCAGTTGTTAGACAACAGTGTTTCATGTTTTGAAAATTATTTTCCGAAAAGATACGGCATAGTTTGCGGAAGAAATTTTTAGTATTGGATTTTACCGAAAATACTGCTTCATAAGCGGAGACTTGAATTAAAAACAGTACATTCGATGGTTTCTGAATCATACGATGACGCGACATCGCACTAGCATTGGTTTTAGTTACTCTGGTATGCATTCAGAGTTGATTAAATTATTTTATGATGTCTCCTCTTTACCACTAAAATCATGAAATGTTTTGATGCAAATAAAAAACTTTCGGTATTTATAAAATCTAATTGGTCAACAACAGATCCTCTCCAAGTTCCAATAGTTATAAACATTTTATGGTTTTCTTGACTCCGTATTTAATCAAGTGGATTACCTACGTTTATGTTTGAATCCAATAAATCTTTTAATGACGGTATGAGTAACCCCTCATATATATTTTTTTTCATGAGCTTCAAATTTTATAACGTTAGGTTATGCCAATTACATTTTCAAAGGAAGTAGGCTAATACTTAAAGCTACGCAGCAAAAAGTAAATACGGGTTAAAAATGTAAGGTCGTAACTTTGATGTCAGTAAAGAATGAATGTGCAATTTAATATTATAATGTATCAAGTTAATTGAGTTAGTTTGAACTAATGGCTTCATTCGATTTTATAAATAATCATTATATCGAGCTGCAATTTGTTATATACCAGGAGTGGCCAATACATCGTCCATAAGGTTTTTGAAAGTAGCTTGCAAAGCTAAAATTAAACAATTTTCTTTCACTCGAAGTTTTTGTTTTAAATTGTAAATGTATTTTGAAATATAACAACGCTTTTAATTACAATGCTAAACAAAACCTCGATGTTTAGGACGGAAATGTGTTGATCAATCGAACAAATTTTTTTAAACTCAACAGATTTCAGATTGCTTTCGCACTATCTTCTCATTGGATTTAGTTCAATGTGGCATATTTCGTTAATTTTTTTCCGGCATTTTTCGTGCTAGATAAATGTGTCCGTTGTATTCGCAATGCAACAGTAAATTCAAATTCATTATCTGGTAGTGTCTGTAAATCTATAAGATCCACTTGACGCCTAGAATTGGTTTTATTACAATTTATTTTTTCTTGCCCTTTGCCTTTTTGTGACATGCTTCACATAAAGATAAATATAACATAACTGCTTCAGTAGTAATGTTGTTATATTTGTTATTAATTTCTTTCATTAATCTGTTTCGGCCACCATGGCCAGTTGTCAAATGACCATCGTGTATAATTCCATGAGTTTTTTCAATTTTTGCAAAATATTTTATGCTACTCCCTTCTTTAAACGGATTTTTAATTAATTTTTCTTCCTTCCCTACCACGATTATATCGTATCCTTTCAGCCGGCGGTAATCTACATCACTTTTATTCTTTTCTTTTAATTTTGCTGCCTTCACTTCCAATAATATTTTTTCATACGGATGCTGGTTTAAATAAATATTGTTTTTGTTTTTTTTGTGATACAATCTGTTGTAGTTGGTTTTTAAATTTGAACCAAACGAGGAAACATTTTCCGGTAAATGTGCACATTTGCCGCAATATATACCAGATAAGAGATTTATTCCTTAAGAGTTAAAACATTTTCATTTTCCTTCAGTATTTTTGTTAGTTTCATTTTCGATATTATTTGATTTCTGTATCAATATCATGAAACTTTTAGTTATCAATTTTTGTCTGTTTCTTTCATGTTAAATAGTGTATAGTTTCTGCTTCAGTTCAGGAAAAGGTGTGGCTGCTAACCAAATGACAAAAAATTCACACTAACTAATAAAATGTAGGATACAGGTAAGAAAATTCATCTCATATAAGAGGAAAGTTTCTAGCTGTATCCGATACATAACAAAACATTCCAGAAAGGTGCTGGTGCATAGACAAAGGAGAAGGTATGGTATGAAGTATGCAGAGTTAAAAAATTTTATATCATATATATTTGACTCAAACAACTCATTATTAAACATTTTAACGACATGTGTTGTACAAAATAATATAGTAAATATAATCTAAACGAATTACTATGAAATTTACACTGATGCTAATGGGCATTTGACACGTTTAGACATATACTCTTTCATATGATGATTCTTCTTATCTCCAACCTCAATAGTAATAACGTGATAATAGTTTTGTTGTGCTATCCCTGATTCTGTATTTGATTAATTTAAAAAGTGATTGCAGAAAGAATAAGGCAAGGTGCACATTGGGACACGTTTAGCACGTGTGAGGTAGCGTGATACGACTCGTACATCCTACACGTGCTGCGTGGTGATCCTCGTATTGAGACACGCGTTTTCGAATAGATCTGATTGGTAGTTCGCGACTAGCCGTAATTGCTGTTATTGAACTTAAAATAAAAATCACCTAATAAATTTATTCTATCGGAGAGAAAAAACACTGTTGAGTTGTATTTGTGTCAGGTCGCGCAACGTTGTCAATTTGCGTCAATGTATTAAATCTTGTAGATTATAAAACTACGGCTGTGCTGCGTCACCTAACACGTGCTATACGTAACCCAGTTTGCGCCTTGATTTCGTTTTTTATTTTTAAAATATGAAATTATCCAAAAATTAATTTCCCCAATTGCATAAATTTTATAAAAACTTTTAGATCATTGGATTGAATTGAAAGATCTTTTAAATGAGGTATCACTTGACTGTGCAGGTAAAAGGTTGACGTTAGGTTTTTAACGATTATTGTAAAATATGTCCTTCAAATCAAGATCGACGCTTATCACCGATTATTTGGAGAGTTATTTAGAGAAGGTACTTTTCGTTGACACACGGTAATTAAATAAATTGGGCCACACATTAATTTTTTTCTTTTACCGAAATATCTTCATATTGATAACGAGCAACATTTAATAAAATCGTTTCGCTAATTTAAATAGCCGACCATTAACCATTTCAGATTTAATGAATTAATGATGTACTTGGTGATGATAACCAATTATTATTTATGGCTATTTTCAATGCCTTTAATGAGGACTGATGAGCGAACTTCTAGATGTTTCTAATAAAAATCCAATTTATTTCCATGTCTCGCAGATTTCCGTCATTAAATCTAAAAAAATTATTGACATTTACTTTAATTAGATTGATCATTATCGACTCAAGTGAAGTGAAACTAAATTATTAGATGAATTCTATTGGAAAAAATGCATTGAAACCTATCATGGCATTTTTTATATCCGCTCATTCGATCTTTTTCTTTTTTATATAAAGGTTGAATCATACATTTATATACTTTTAAATTAAAAATACTTTAGTGTTTAAACAAATATTTATTTGATATTGAAACTGTAAAATGAAAAATTGTTTCTTAAGAATCGTCCAAGTGGCCGCAATATCTTTTTTAGAATTTCATGAAATCCGTCCATTTTATTTTCGAAAACTATCACATAGTGCCGGAAATGTTATCAATTTCTTGACGAATGCTCTCCTTAAATTTGTTCGTTCTTAGTTTATTAACGTAGACCTCATAAGAAATCAGTTGGAGGTAAGTCTAGGTTGGGAACATTTCTCTAAACGTGGATAAACTCTCTGTGAATGTAAGGCAAGTTGCGTCCTCTTGCTGGATCTATGTTGCATTTTCAAATACTAAATCACAAATTTTTATTTTCAAAAAAGTGCAGATCAATTAAATCCTTTAAAGATATTGCAGCCCAAACCGGCACTTTTGGAGAATGAGAAGTCTTTAGAGTTTTAATTGATAGTTTTCTTTACTTCAAAATTAGTATTTTTCTATTTGATATGCCCATTCAAGTGAAATTGGGCTTCGCTGGAGAATATCGACTCTCTTATTTAATTCTTACACTAACTGTTTATTAAAGGGGTGCAAATTTATGTCCAACTTCAGTATATGATTTAATTTTGTTTGGGTTGTCGCCAAAGCATCTGAAAGTGTGCACAGATTCAACCTTGGATCATTCCACACAAACTCATTTTCTTGCGTCTCGGTCCGACTCTGTGACGGTTTCTTCGAAGTTTTAAATCCATGGTGCAATTAAATGTACCCTTGAATACTAGTTAATATTATGTAACTAGGAAAATCGAAACTGTTATACATAGAAATCAATTCTCTCCGGAAACGGAAGTGCTATTTTATCTTAAAGACACAAATTTGATATCTAAAATCTAATGTCTCATTATTAAAAATTATACAACTATATTAGAAATGTCCCCCCTTTCTAATAACTCTTAGTAGTTGATGCGGGGTTATGTATGTTTAAATAAAAAAAAGTTTTACTTGCTGAGAATTGAACTTTATATAGATTGAATATGAAATACGCCGAAGTTAAAGCATCGTAGGCATAACAAGAAGTGTTAATTTCGCTTGTTGTTAATGAAAATAATACTTTTTCATGGTTCATTTTGTCGTCCGTTATAGTTAAAAAGCTCCAAATAATTTATCGGCTTCCCGTTGTAGATATTTTGATGAAATATAATCTACTTAAGTTCTGTTGTAATGTTTATTAGGTATTCAGTACAAGTTTCTTTATATGTCTAATATAAATATGTCTAATATGTTACAGTCTCGCATGGTAAAAATCACTGGGGATCACGAACCACATTTATGCGGAATTTTCCAATTCTAATGCCTCTTCCATCCCTTACTTGACAATGAAAATGGCATATATTTTTGTTTTTTGTTGATATTCCTTGTCTCCTATTCCAAAAACTTTTTTCCCTATTAATACTCTAGTGAATTTATATAGTTTGTATCAAGTTAATCAGCAAAATATCATATACCTATATGTAGGTTTTCTTCGGCCAACGAAAAAGACATTAAATTAAATATTTTACTATGTTGTTTAAATATTGGGAAAAACACTCAATTGAAACAAGGAAATGGAATTTCAAATCCTGTACGACAACGTCTCCAAAATTAACGGAAATAATATCCCGACAAGGAGGTGATGCTGTCGATGATGTCGAGCGAACGAAAAACCTATTTCGTGACGAAACCATTCGCGAACAAATAATGTTATTATTCGATATTCTGGTACACAATTTTATTTCGTAAAAATTTCATTTTATCTCTTGCTGAGGAATTTAAAAATCGTTTTAAATGTTTCTCGAATATTATTCTGTTTATTGACTGGAAAGGATTTATTTTTCATTCTTTTTCAGAAGAGAGGAGAATATTGTATTTTTCGTTTCCATATTCGGAATTTTTTGCATATATGTCAGCGCCCCAACAAGTCTTTTTTTATCACGAATGCATATTGATACAATTGGATAAAAATAAACAAGATATAACTTTGTCAAAATCATATTCCACAATTAGTTTTTCTCCATTCAACGATCCTTCTATTAGGTGATATACACTGGAATATTTTATGTTTTCATCCATTTTCATGAGGTTAGTAGACAATTTACGTGATTTTATGTTTATCCTATCTACTAACATCATTACCATTACTACCATCCCATAATTTGTCTTCATTTCATTCAAATTAGTTTCTTTTGATATCCTCGCATTCTGATTTGATCCATTTTTATAGCTAATAATCTTCTGTTTCATGCCCATATTTTTGGTTTATATTTCACATCCCTAATATAGCGTCAAGTCGTTTCTGTTTATTTGAAGCAACTCCATGTTATTCTTGTGCGAGTACCACTTGGTCATCTGTGAACCTCAGGACCAAGAGTCTAAGTTGTGATTGTTACAATTAGTGGCGAATGCTCATTTCCTGTTTTTTTCTAATGATAAATTATTTCTATTAGATCTCCTTAATGATTTTAAGAAGGACTTCATGCTTCCAAGTTCCTCATAGTTTATTTATAGAAGAATAGTCCTAAGCTTCTCAAAGGCCACGAATATCAAATTAGCTTCCTGATTCACTGAAATAAGTTTTTTCAAACATATTGTCGACACTTTGATCTTCTCTCACATCATTGGCATTAGCTGTCAATTTATTATGGAAAATTTTAAATTCAAGCTAAATTGCAATTGGAATGGAATCGAATGTTTTCTAAAATGATAAAAACAATCAGAACTTTTTTTTCACTTAAAATAGTCCGTGCTTGTTCCAATTTGTATCCACATTTTTTAATAATCTGAAAATTCAATCTACTTAGCACTTTTTTTGTTGATGATGATTGTATCTGAATGTGTTTCCCCCTTTACACTTTACAAATAATGTTATCTGAACTGTTTGTAAACCTATTACAAAATCGCGAAACCCAATCGTAAAAATATCACAGCTCAATTTTAAATGCAAATTTCGGGATAATAAAAGGGCCCAAGAATATGTTTATATACCTAGACTAATAATAACGAGAGTTGCGCCAAAATAAAGTTCCCAATGAGCTACATCCTCTAAAGATGCTAAGTGTTATGTTAAATTGAAGAAATTTCAGTGGACTTTTATGACCCATCCCTCGTGCAACCCGAACTTGGACCCCGTCCATTGTGTTAATTATTAAATTCTGAAAGTTTCGCGTAATTTACCATTTGACAATGGTGTACCTCACGATTCAGTTTTATCTTAAATTCTTTTTTTGGTATTCATTAATCACAGGCTTACTGGTAATTTCACTTTATTTGCGGATGACACCAGTGTAACCTAGAGTGGTCCAGATACACAAGCTCTACATTCTATTATGTGCAAAAATTCGATCAAGTTTCTTGGACTACATATCGACAGATTTAAGATGGTTTAAGTAGAAAAGCGCATTGCGAATTCTACGTTGCGTTTTTTTGATTTGTAAACACTTTATTAACTCAACTTAGAGATCCATTCATAGCTAACATTTACTTAACAATACCACTTAAGATCTGGTGAAAAATTCCATCATCTTCAGTGCTAAAAAATATTCAATCAGCTACCTTCAGAATTAAAAATGGCAAAAGGTATTTCTGCTGGAAAGACTTTTTTATTCTGTGGCAGGATTCTATAATATACCATAGACTGGCATAATTCAATATAGTATGAAGTGAGATATTATATGTATGATAATTATAATCGTTATTTTATATTATATAATAAAAAATGGTGTCGCTTATCTCTCTCTCGACAAACAATTACAGTGTCTAGTGCACGTTTCGATAATAATTTCTGAAGACGACGAACTTGTTTATCGAAACGCGCGTCAGACAATTTGTAGTGCTATTTATCTGAAGCTTCAACTTCAATTATTACATTTCATTCGCATGTCAGACAACTAAACTAACATAGTAAACCAAATCGTTATTTGCTTACTAGACACCATCAATTAATTGTGATACTTCTAGTGGATTCAGACTACTAGAATAAAATATTCAAGAAAATTATAAGAACAACAATAAGTTATGAAGCTGAAGTAATGATACTTAATCATGAGGACGAGAAAAAAATTGGAAGTAATGGGAAGATTGAAAAAAGAATATTAGGATCATAAAAAACTACAAGGAAATAAATCTCGAATACTTATAAACTAAAAAATGAGGAACCAAAGAGAAGGAGAAGAAATAGTAAAATACGAAAGAGCACGGTGATTGAGAACTAAGGAGAAGAATAAAAAGTATCATAAAGTGAAGACTTATAGAGAATAGACCGAGAAGAAGAAAGAAATGTACATGGAATGACCAAATATACAAAGATCTGAAAGTAGTGTGGGACACAAATTGGAAGGAAAGAGTGAAAATGTGATAAGATGATACATAAGGTAAAATTTCACGCTACTTTATTGCAAAAATAGAATACGGATAGATCCATTGCGTACAACGTATTAGAAGAGGTCATCAAGATCTTAGTAGCTTTGGTCGGTCAATATTGCAACTTTGCCACTCAATCCTATTCATTATTCGTTGCCAAACATAGTGAAATGTATCATCAATAGTAGAAAGAGTAATAGTATTGATGTTGAATTTTTGGTTGCCATTACTGTTCCGAATCAGCCACTGTCGATATTAAAAATTTTATCTCAATTAAAAGAGTATTTGAAGTAATTTTTAATGGACGATTTTACCAGCCTTAGAAGACTTCCTTTGTTTTTTTTCTCCTAGACTTCGTTTCAGACCATTCCACCCCATTATCATATTTTACAAAGTGTTTTGGGATGCTTGTAGTGGTCTACATTGAAGTCTATAGCAACCAATTTCAGATTCAAATCGTTACTAATAGCTGTTATTAGGTCCTGATGATCAAAATGAGATAACCCACCTCTTCCTGAACTTTACATTAAGACGTAAAACGATTACTCCAAACTCGCTTTTTCTTATAGTGGTATATTTAATGTATATGATTTTGAAAAATATTATTTCAGCAATTGGTATGGATCAAGAACATTAGACGGAACTGGAATAGGAGCTTGCGGGCCCAGAACCAAATACTCTGAAAGCCTAGGCAGCGCACCAAGCATTTTTAAAGCAGAAATTTATGCAATTGAAAAATGTGTTCAAATAGGAAATCATCATTCTGTCCGATAGTCAAGCAGCCATTAGAGCTGTAAGGTCCAATATCATAAGATCCAAATTGTTTGGGATTGCCTACAAAAATTGAACGAGCTAGAAATAAAATAACTCTACAATGGAATCCGAGACACACCGGAGCGAAGGAAAATGAAATAGCCGATAAGCTCGCTAAAGCAGGGGGAGACAAAAAGGTGGATAGGAGCAAAACCAATTATTGGAACAACTTACAGAAGCTGAGATAGTCAAAGACACTTTTGGGAAATTATAACCTGAGAAGATTTACTGAATGTATCAACTGAAGTAAGAACCATCTACGAATACTAACAGGAGTTCTATCGGGACAGTGTCGCCACAACAAACACCTGAAGATACTAGATATAGCAGATAATGCTGCGTGCAGATTTTGTTGCACAGAGGACCAAACCTCTCTATCCACTTTCTCTCGAAGTGTGAAAGACTAAGGAACTCCAGAACACTAAACCTGTGTGCGTATGGAATAGAAGACGAAGTTCTCTGCCAATTAAAGTCATCTCACATTCTAGACTTTTTAAAAGGAGTGGAATTGATGGATCAGCTGTAAAAATGGGGTTCTACAGTATCGCAGCAAGAATAGATCCTTTGGGTCGCAGTAAATACGAGTCCTCAAATCCATGCATATATACATCCAATCAATTTTCCTACGACCTTATCCTGGACTTCACATTAAGACGTGAAACGATTGCCCCAGGCTCGCCTTTTCTTATAGGGATACATCATAATTTAATGAATATGATTTTTAGAAAGGACTATCTCTCGAAATTATCTAAATTCGTTTCCTTTGTTATATATAATTTACACGTTTATGATTATTAACCAATTTGAGAATACAACACAACCCGAAGCACTTGACATAAAATCCAATTTTTTCTCAAAACATCATTCATCCACTAGTTAAAATTGAAGGAGCAACTGTTTTACTACCCCGCTTAAACTAAACTCCCTAAAAGGGAAGATTAAGAAAAATAGCATACTTAGAGAATACCGCAGGAAAACAAAACTTTTCTATAACTTACTAGAAAAGAGGAGCAAATGAAAAAACTAACAAATTTATTTTTGTTGGAAACGTTTGAACGCTTATTTTCCTACTACAAAGTCGAGTCAAATAAGTGAGATGGTTACAACCCAGATGTTTGTTCTGACAGAAGTCATTCTAAGTGACCGATTTTGTTACGTGAAATAGTTAGGGAATAACTAGGAATTCGCTATCGCTTATTCCGGTTCATACAAAAAGTAGAAAGTCAGTCATAACTATGAAAAATCCAATATAGTTTAGCATATTAGAATAGAATTTTCTCTGTGAAATATCTGTACAATATCAGCTAAAATTGATGAGAATTATAAAATTACGTGAAAAGAATGAAGTTGAACACATTTAAGAAACTATAACGCTTTTATTGATTCCTCATAAAATATATTTATTAATATTTTGAACATAACAAATTAACAAAACAACAGACGAATTCAATTAGTAACAGTACTAATATTAAAGGAGCACTTTGTGCACCTAAAAACAATTTTTACGACTTAGTAGAAAGAAAAAAATGGAATGAGACTTGAACCTGGGACCTCCTGCATGTGCATGTGAGCCTTACATTCAAGCTACTACGCTACGGAAACTTTAATAATAACTTTCTTCACGCACTACTGCTTAAAGTATGTTTCTTCACGTACTCGAAAGTATGTCTAAAGTGCGTTCTTCATGCATATTGGAAATCGAGGGCTATAGCACATTTCCGCTACTATACTAGTTTAATGTTCGAAAACTCCTACAACTGTTACGAATGTATTCTAAACTTGTATGAAATATAATCGTTATATCTACAAACTATTAACCATCCTGGAATTATCCTTTGATACGGATGACAATTATATCTCTCCGATTAAACCAGAATGAAGTAAACATTTCTATTCAGAACATTGAAGGACAACATTGTTTTACTTAAAATACAATTTCGAACCGTTCAGGAGAGTGTTGTTACTAGCTTTAAAGTAAATTATATATTATAATTTCGGATTAACTCGTATACAATGGTTGAAGTATAATACACTTTGCTCTGCAATTAAGGTTATGTTTCTACAAATATTTACCTTTGTGGATTCAGTTTCGTTAAACTTGAAATTAGAATTTTGACATAAGCACAGCTTTAAATTCGTGTTTATTTAGAAAAGTATATATACAGGTTATCACTGTTTCTATTGTATCTATTTGAGTTGATATATTCCCAATTATTTGTAACAATAGTAATTTTTCCAATGAAAATTTATTTTATATTGACAGTATTATTTGCATTAAGAAAAAAAATGAAGCGACAAAATGAGTTTATTAAAAGAAATGACAAATGGATCCGAAAAAGGGTCATCATCACATTCGTTTCTCAACAGAGAGGCAGATCCGGCGAAGCATATCAAACTGATCGTGCGTGGACCTCTTGCAATAACGCAGTCCTTGAAAAGGCACTATAGGAAGAAATCACAGGGTATCAGGTCACATAGCCGTGTGGCTCAAACGAATCTTCGTCTGCCTATCCATTCTCCAAAATGAACATTAAGATACTCCCGCTCACGTAACGTGAATATTCTGGTCATTGTGCACACACAATTATGCCGATTGACCCGTTCAACTTGAAGGACCTTCATCCGACTACAAAATGGAATACTGGATATGTGAATCATCATTGTGAAGTGCCTCGATAGTGCATGCGTTTCAGCATTCGTCGTCAAGAAGAATCGGATGTTTAAAGTTTTCCCGATAGCCGCATTGCATATTTTCGTTAGTTGTTACAGATATGGCGTAACGAAAAAAATTCTTTTTTAAAGCGTGAACTTGTATCCGTTATTCATTCTGAGCGTTGCCAGACTTATGCCGATTTTGCGAGTGACTTACCTGACTTAAGTGGGTGGCGAAAAGTTCATATTTTCAGCGCTTTAGAACCAAATAAAATTGTCCTTGTTTCGCAACAAAAAATCTGATAAATTAAATGTAAATGAATCGTTAAAATTAAGTATGTTTTAATTAATGTGGAAATGCAAGTTAAATATGAAATTGCAACCAGTGATGACCTATAACTGAGAAAAACTAACCTTAATGAAACAGGTAGGTTCACTATCAACTTGAATGCTAAATTTCCATGGATTTCCATTATGTCGAAACAATCAGGGAGCGGATATTAGATTGGGTGATTCAATTACACTCGCCTACATTGACATATTCTTGTTCCTCAATCATTATTCGGAATCTCCATTGTGGCATTCTCTGGAGATTATTCACATAAATATTGCATCGTTCAGGAAACAACGTTGCGTCTCGATTGTTTCATGACGCATATTTCCAAATGTCGCGAGATTAATTTCTTCATTTATATAACTTCCAGTTGTACGACTTACAAGTTTCATACATTTTTACAAGCCACGTTAACAAATAACCGATAATTTCTCTATTCGAGAAACTGTCCAATCTGTCAACTAATAAAACATAAGGTACTACAGTAGGTAAGAAAGAAAACAACTTGGTTTATAATTATATGAATTACTGCATGATTGTCGGAAGATCCTATTTATCAATTTCCAACAAATTGTCATTATGCAAAATAATGCAAAGTAAGCCCATCTGGACATACAGTATCCATTTATGGAGTAGTACAAGCAACTCGAATCAGGCCGTTTTAGAAATATTTCAAAGTAAAATGCTTCGAATGATTCTGAACGTCCAGTAGCTTCTTTCAATCGTAACTGCCAATATTTAAGTATTTAGAAGTGTAGTAAAGAATATAGTGAACCTGTCAAAGTGCATACTAATGTGATCGCCAACCAACCAATAGAAGATAAGAAGATTAAAACTAGGCTAATAAACTTGCGAGACAGGTTAATAGATTAACTATAGGTTTATCCTGTTATCGGAAGCGTTTATAGATATTTTCTGCGCAATCTCTGTAAGTATCGAAAAGACAGTCCCGGAAACGGTTTACCATCCGGTTGGAACACGTAATCTCTATTGCGCAGAATCGTTACTGTACCTCGGACGGTTTTTTGATGGTTTGGAACGAACTTTATATCAACTATAAATATTATTTAATATGGGATAGTTTTAGACTGAATTAAATGAAAATTTTTGATCATATAAGACTCTGTTCAATCGACTTTCATATATTTTTACAATACGAGATGAAAAAATAATTTTGGATGCTGTTCAATCTATCTAATATCTAAATTCAATCTGTCAACTATTAGAGTAGGTAGGAGCTGTAGAATCACGTTTATAGCAATACAATCCTCTGATATTATGGTATCTACTGTTTTCTTTTTAATGGTAACGAAAAATTTATTCTCCTACCCTGAAATACTGTTGTAGAAATGTCAACAGCAAAGAATTTTCAGAAGAATGTAAAACCGTTCATATTTCCGCTTCCAGATATTGTTCTGGAAAAAATTAGGGTAATAAAGTCAACTACAGATCATAATTGTCAGGAAGTCAAGAAATTTACAATCTTGAATTGGAAAAAAATCTCACAACACAGCTACTTTTTCCGGGGAACAAGAAAAGATGGGAATTATATTATTTAAATATTAACAATCTAAAATTACACAACATTTTCCATTACTTATACAAAAAAAGAATAGTTCGTAGCCGACTTGTTTCACTTCAATAAAAATCTTGTTGAATCCACATACTTTTTGATCCATGCTGCTGCAGTATTATCATTCATCTGGTATCCACAAACGTGTTCTGAGCACTCTTTCCATGATCTACATTATAATCTCGGCGGACAGTGGCGTGATTTATCTCGAGAATCTCGCTATATTTAGTCCAGCACAATTCTTAATACGGTGGATAGATGACGAGTAAATGTAAATAAATTTTTTTCGTGACTTTCCGAACTGTCTACTTTTTCAAGACCGTTTGAACTGAAAAATAACGTATTTCAATAAAGTAGGTGACATGTTGTTCAGAGTGGATGTTGTTTTTCCCTTGATAAATGTCAAGATATTTTGTGAATATTTAGAAAATATGAAATCGAAAACGGAATATTATTATAGGAAAAAAACACTGTTGTACAATACAATTTGTTCAAAATATATACCAAAAACAACTGGATTTTTGGCTGTAAACAAAAAATTATTCTTATAAGAGAAATAGACACAAAAACTCCAAAAGTCATCTTTGCAACGGAATGGAATATGCGTATCAACCAATATTATGGCTCAATTAGAACCTACTTGGTTACATATACAAAAAATAATAAAAATGTGTCGAAGAAATCGATGAAACTTCAAAAAATCTAACACAAATATTTTTGGAAACATTGCAGAATAACTAAAGTTTTTTACCATTAGCAGCCACTGATGTGAATAGAATTTTGCGGCTTCAGAAATTGTGTCAATTCGTAGAAGTAATATTTAACATACCACTTGAAGTGAAAATCGACCACCTTAAACCTAACTGAATACTAGTTGGTGCTGAATACTGAATTTTAAGAGATTAATTGATCTGAACCTGTATACTTCATCACAAGGAAGGTAGAACGTTCACAAATCGTTCGGAAAAATGAATCTCCCATACTTCGACATTCTTTTTCTCTAGAAATAATATGAAACTTATTTTTAGTAGTTTTCATTTCATTCCAAACTAATCGTAAATATACACTATATCTTGTTTGTGTCGACATAGGTCAAACGAGTTCGATATTGCATGCTAGAAACCTTAGGAAATTGTGATTGAAGTACATAAAATGATTTTGCATCATTTATTTATCATACTCCATAGTGAAAACTTACAAATGGTAGGGTCCGATATAATTAAATTGAAAAAAGATAACCGAGTAGTTCGTTCAGAATCGAACGCTATGTACAGTTGATATCACAGCAGAAAAGCGCTTGAGAGTTATTGTATGGTATCAATATGTAAATTGTATAGTATACTCAGTTGAAAATACATGATTAAGTAGATTATGGGTAAAATTTAATGACATTTCGATTAGTCAGAAAAAAGTGGCGACCATTTGAAATGAAGCAACTTATATTATTTGCAAAACAATTTCGTGTTAATTTATCATCATTTTTTGACGAAAATAAATTCAGTACAAGCACAGCAATGGCTTCAAAAGTGTTATCCGAACTTTCTCCATCGAAAAGAACTATTTGTTATTGGTTTGATCAATTTTAACGCCACCGATGATGATGATGAACATTCTGGTCGTCCAATTGAGGTGATTACTCCAGAAAATATCAAAAAAGTCCACAAATTGGTTATATCTAATCATAAATTGAAATTATGTGAGATAGTTGATGCCGTCAAGATCACTATTATGCATGAACATTTGATCATGAGAAAGCTTTTTTCAAAGTGGGTGCCGCTTTTACTCGCAGTCGATCAAAAACAACGTATTAATGATTCAGAGCAATCATTGACCATGTTCAGACGTAATAAATCAGATTTTTGCGTTGATATGCGATAATAGAAGAAACACTACGGAATTAAAATGATCATCATCTGAGTGCACTGCAGCCGGTGAATCACGTCCGAAACGTCCAAAGACACAACAGTCAGCTGGGAAGGTTATAGCTTCAGTATTTTAGGAAATGCATTGATTATTGTTCATCGAGGCACAAGAGAGAGACAATCAATAGCGAATACTACAAACAGTTTTTCGATCATATGATTGTAAATAGATAATGCACAGATACACAAGTCGATGGCAATAATGGTTAAATTGAACGAGTTACACTTCGAATTGATTTCTCATCCACCGTATATTCCAGATCTGACCCCCAGTGACTACTGGCTATCCACTGATCTCAAAAAATGCTTACTGGTAGGAAAATTGAAGCAAATGACAAATATTCCTGCAAGCACGGCATCGAGAAGTTAAAGAAGAATTGAAATGATTGTATTGAAGCAGATTACATGATGATGAATGAAATCAATTTTTCTTCATTAGTTGCACGACTTGAATGATATGTTACATATACGAGGGCGGTTCGACAGAAGCGTGAATTTTTAATGGGTTACTTACTGGAATTGACCAATTCAAGCTTGGACAGATAATAAATAATCGGAGGGAACAAATCTTTTTTCTTCATTGAATGCGGTTTTTTTATCTTCACAACTCCTTAATTACAAGCGAACGCAGGATAGACAAATATACACCCCGGTCAGTTCCAAAGAATCTCCAAAAAAGCACGTGCACCAGGGATGTCGAAGGCGTGCTATTAATATTTATTTACTTGGAAATTCCCAAGTCCCGGGGCGAACGGACCGAAGGGCTTATCTAGATTTGTGACGAATTGTTAGGACTATTTTGAATATAAATAATCTGCGTACAGAACTTTCGTTGTTTTATTCGATTTATGCATAGGAAATTATTACGATTCACGCGATTTCCCTCATATGCCCTCCAGCTGATATGCTGCACCTTATGATTATTACTTGATTTCATAATGAAGAACTGGCTAATAAACAATTTTTGTTGCAATATGTGTCGACTTCCTTCGCAAAATAAGCATTTAGCTACTATTTATGTATATACAGAATGTTTATTGTATAGAATTTAGATATAAAAATAGTCAAATATTTTTTAATACCTTCTATTAGTGAAACTGCATATTGTGAGAACGGTTGTATTTGATAAAAAGTTCGTTCTCTTTGCAACGCAGCTATGATATATCATAATAGATATCAGAATACTTTCCAGGTAAAGAGCATTTCGGTGCCTAGAATTGTTTTCAGATATTTGATTTTTTATTTCAAAATATTCGTGATTAGCCCGGGAAAAAGGAAGATCATTTGAAGACGCTCTAGTCATACTGAAAATTTGGTGAAAGAAAAAATAACGATTTTAACTTTCCATGGATTTAGTATATGATCTATAACATCCACCATTTTTACAATCGCTTCTCTTTAGTTTCGAACTTGAAAAAATTCTTGTCGTGATATGTAAGTTATGCGGTCGAAATTCTTTTATACTTTTCACAGTCCTTCGTCTTAGAATGATGTATACAAGATTCGCAAGAATGGTACTGGAAAATTTCTCCATTTTATGAATATTCCAAAAATTGTTTGTAGTGGAGTAGAGTGGAATGAACTGAGTCGTAAAATTTTCAAAGCTGCTTATTACTTTTACATATTTCTCCATTACTATTATTTACTAATAGTATTAATAAACTCATTCACTTATGAGTATTAAAAACCCTATAAAGCTGGAGTTACTCATTCTGCGAGGTTTAACAAATAACGAAGAAAAAATTTAATGAACCATTTTTATTTTAACGACCGAACATTAAAATATGAGTGCGCTAACATTCATGAAATTTAACGATGGTAGTAGTTTTTCCGACACATGCGTAACAACAGTTTCACATTGAGGGCTACTACGGCTACGGCTACGACAAAAATTCTTATTGACTACAAACGAAATATAATATTACCTAATTCTTCCTAGTGTCACATTTTATTAATATATTAGCGAACATTGCCCGCACGTGGCCAGTTGAAATCTTGAAATATGCTGCGCTAAAGATCAAGATTTGTACTGATTGTTCCTAATTCATAAAAATTTTTATGAAATGTGAACATGTTGCCAAGTAATTAATTTTGTTTCAATTTATTTAAGACAGAAGTTTGATTGATATTCAGTAGAATATAATATGCCTCAAACATTAAGGGTGTTGATATAATCATCCAGAAAATTTAAAATTTTTTTCTAATTCAGTTATCGTTGGCAAAACCCACCACTTTTTTGCTTATATCTCCAAATATACATATAATATCGAAACAACATAATAATCTCATTTGATCATGAAACAAATAACTTCCTATTTCGCCATCAAATCCAAAAAAATTCATAATGACATACTCTCTAAAATATATGGTCTACCAAAACTGCACAAACCTGACATGTCATCTCGACCAATTGTGTGAAGTATTTAAACTGCTCTCAACCTATTATCTGATTATTTTAAAAATACGGATAGTCTGGATATTAAATAACGAGACTACGCGCCTAGAGGACGCCCTAGACGGGTGGGATAAAAAACGAGTAGTGCGTTGGGTATCTAGATATCTTGTCTATCAACGTCCTAAAACACGTTTCCGTCACTATTGATAGTATTTGTGCAGTAGCGGTTTGAAACCAACGTTTTTTTTTCTCGTGCCGAAAACCATGTGTGACGAAAAACAGGAACAACGTATCAATCTCAAATTTTTCGTAAAATTGAAAAAACTCCGACTGAGTGCTATAAATTGTTACAAAAGGCCTATGAGGACAATAATCTATCTCGAAAACAGTGACCAAAATCAATCAAATTTTGCGTGCAGATTGTTGAATGAGCATCCGGGTAATTACCGAGGCTATAAACCTCGATAAAAAAACGATTAGAAAAATTTTACACGAGGAATTACACATGACAAAAGTCTGAGCGAAGTTAGTGCAAAAAATCTGACTCCTGACCAAAAGCTCTTGCGTCAACGGGTTTGCTCAGATTTTCTTGAAAGATTAGAAAAAGATCTGCTTTGAAAGGGACCCGATTTGAGTCGATGGAAGCGATAAAGCAAAAAACGACAGAGCTCCTAAAGGCACTCACCAAAGCAGACTTCCAGCACTGCTTCAATCAATGGAAAAAACGTTTGGAATGGCGTGTGGTCAGGGGAGGGGGGTATATTGGAAGTGAGCATTCGAATGAAGAATAATTTTTATAATAAAGCCCTTTTTCGTAAGAGTCTCCTTATTTAATAGCCAGATCTCATATTTTGAAATAAATTCAATACAAAAACAAATAAAGCAAAAATTAAAAAAGAATATGTATTTATGTCGTTAGAAGTCATTACTTTATATACAAATTTTCACATTTCAATTTCTGAAGATACATTAATATAACAAATGGGACAAAATTAAATAATACCCAGACATTACCTCAAAACGAATTCATCAAAACTATAGATCTAGCCCTTACACCAACTTATTTCTAATTAGAGAATGAAATACATGAACAAATTGAAGGTTGTGCTATGAGAACATCCATATCAAATGTTATAGTACAATAAGAAACGGAATATCTTGGGGAAACTTATGAAAACTTATCTAAGTGACTGAATAAGTACTATACCAAAAATACAATTGAAAACATAAATAAAAAATCTTCAATTAATTATCGGAATCGAACAAAATAATGAAATTGAAATTGAAATACACAATGCGATACCAGTAGTAAAAAATAGGACAATTAGAAAGAAAAACAGTCAAATGAAAACGAAATAACTCTATGAAGAACAACGAAAAAAAGTAAGTGGGACAAGATGAAAGTCCAAAACAATTATAGGCAAATAAGTATAAAACATCTAAATTGATATTGAAGTAGCATAAGAATGAATTCAGATTGATTAACAAGACAAATAAAAGAGTCAAAAAATACCATTAACAAACAAAGAGGGTGACCAGAAAGAAAAAAAAAGATCAAATGAGAAAATAGACATAACACAGTAGAATAAAAGGTTAAAAGTAACACTAAACCAAATCTGTGTAAGAAGTATGCTTATTAATTTCAATGTTCTTTGTATTTTCCTAGCTTCTTCAATTCATTGAGATATATCTGCGCATATACATGGTCAAATAATTTGGCATGCCACTTAACAAAGAATTAATTCTGTTATAAACTTTTATATTTCGGTTCTATTTGAACCTTTCACAGAAGCAAATATTGTTAAGTAGCACCCTTTCGTCGCTTAACGACTGCTTTATGGATTTGTTGATGCCCTTGACCTAAATGTGATTGATGGGGCCCTACGTGTTATTCTGGGATAAGTGTGATAAGTATGCGTAATATTCCGACAGTTGGTGAAGTGGTTTTTTATCTTTAGTTATACGATAGCTGAAGTATTATCACCACAAGTGGTGGATCATTAGTGTTTCAAATATAAGGAAAAACATGATATAGAGAATATTCGTTAGTCCAGTTTGTTTTTAATCGAATTGGAATGTTCTAAAAAACGCATCGAGGATATCATTGCAGACAAAGGTTATCAGAGGTATTTGATTTTGGAAAATAGCGTGTTTTAAATCCAATAGTCACTGTATTACAAAATTTTAACATATTCTTTTATAGTTACATCGGTAACAAAAATCTGATCTCAATCTCAGTTTATCCACGTTCAAAATTTAATACACCCAAACAACCTTTTTGTTAATTATAAGTTGATTCACTCGAACCCTCCCCACACCAGGGAATTAAAACAATTGACATTGTTAATTTATAATTCGTCTAATTAGTAAAGTTTGAACAAGTGCTTTCTCCGGCAGACGGACAACTTACGTAAATGTGATTACGCCAGAACCCCTTAGGGCAAAAACTGCAGTTGTTTTAAACATTACCTGCTCAACTCTTCTCAATTTACTTTGAAAGCAGGTGAATTTTCATTTCTCATTAAGACAATTAGTTGACAAAGAGTTGATTCCAGTGTAGACGGAAAATATGCCTCTAACAGAAATCTCATTTATATTTTCACGCTGTGAAAACTTTGCATACAGTATACAGGGTTAGGAAAAGAATAAAATCGAGTAAAATATCTCTTAAACATAATTTATTGCATTCTTTTGAATTCGTGTACAGTAGCTTTGGCTGATGCTATATGTAAAAATTCGATGTATTGGTGGGTCAGTTATTACTAGTTTGAATAAATTTTGTAGGCAACTAACCTTGAGTACTCAATACATAGGGTGAAGTTACTTCAGTTTCAGTTAATTCCTTTTTCTTTTGGTGGGTTTCCAGTGCTACTTACTGCGTTTTCTTCAAATTTATGAAGCCTATATTGTAGCTTGGTGATTTTGTTTAAATTTTTACAAATAATTTACAATAATGTTTACAATGATTAGGTGAAGGTAAGTTTGTGTGTCTCAATCATTACACGTCAGGTAAAATTGTGTTCCCAACAAAAATGGGGATAATTTTTGGAAATTAGCGAAGGAAAACTAGAAAATTTGGAAAAAAACAGCCTACAGTATTAATTTTCATTAGATTTAATTTAAGTTGATTCAATTAGAGCAAGGTTACTAAAAAACGTTATAAAATATTGAAATTATATACTGCAACTCTTATTTTTTGGTACTCCAACCAACGGCAATACCTATATTCAGGTAATAGTTTAAATCCAAATAACCACTTGGCGGTGGTTAATCGCGGTAATGTTTTTTTTGTTATCTTTATATTTCACATCAAAAAAGGCGAAAAATTGTCGTGAAAAATGTTCATTTTCACCTTTCTGTCAAAAGTGTCAAATCGCATCGTACCAAAAAAGAAAGCACCGAAAAACCTGCAAATCGCCATGTAAAAATAAATGTTTGCATTTAACACGTATACAAATTTTTACAAGCGAGTCACGTCTCGCTTTACCTGGGTAAACCTGATTTTTTTTTCCGTTTTTATCCCATCCGAAAGTAGACACATTCGCGCATTTAGCAAAGTTTCACCTAGGTGAAATTTCAAAATTGAAATAATATTCTACATCACAAATTTATCATAAAAAATGAAAAATAAACATACCATAGTATTTATCGAAACAAAACTTTTTAGAACCAGAAATGTAAATAAACCAGGACCAACAGGACAATATGACGTCACCTGAAAATGTGAAATGTTTTTGATTTTAGGTCTCTTCTGTTTTAAAATTAGTGATTTTTAATAATTTTTTGAAAGAAAGATGAAAATTGACATTACAACTGCTTTCAGTTTTTTTCAAAATATATTTATATCATTATTTCTCAGACCTCTTCAAATGTTTTTGTCGACTCATAAATGTAATCGAACATTGACATTGATAAGCACTCTTGTTTAGTTGATGCTAATTATTATACAAAATTTCCTATCTATTAGACTTTCACAGCTTTATATAAAATTTCAATTGCAGTGAACACTGATTTGATGATCAAAACGAAAAAATGCAATTGGAAGTTCCAACTGTTTCATTTAATATTCAACTGGCTAAAGCTACAACGACGTTGTTTGTTCTAATGAAGCACCATTTAAAACTCTCAGCAACATTGCCTTGCTTACTCTTTCTATCCAGACCATTTTCAATATTTCTTGATTTCAACTTTCCAGTGGGTTTCAATTCGTTGTTTGTTCTGTTATTCTATACTCACTCACCCTCTGCATATGGACATACCAACAAAGTTTCTTTTCCTGTATATTGTTCAGTATGGTATTTTTAACATTGATCATTTCTCGTATTATGATATTTGGAAAAGGTTGGAACTTTTAAATTCCTGCTGCTAGCCGCCAAAACTCATTTATTGGGCGAATAGTCTTCCATTCTTGACGCCAGCTACCACGCTTTACATCCATGTAAAAAACCACTAATGAAAATAGTGTTTTATATTTGATATTCTTTTTCTTCACAGATTTGACTGGACGATAGTACTGAGTTCAGTGCTCCAATGATTTTTTTCCTTTAACTATTAGTTCTTCTATTTCTGATTCCTGTCTGTCGCTGCTCGAGATTTTTGTTCCCAAATATATAACTTAATTTTTAATAGTCTTTTTGTTTCAGTTTCAGGAACAGAAAATTCTCGATTTTAAATAAGTGTTTTGAATTTGAAAATGATTGAGGTACGAAGAAAAGATATAGGACAATTCATTTCTATTAAATTGAAACACGAGATAATAACATTGTGGACTAAATTAGGAGATCATTGATTAGAAGTATTTCTTGACATGAAAAAGTCATGCATAATCTTGATATATTGATTGGAATGAAAGTTTGCTATACAATATTTTCGATATGGTCACATATAGCTTTTAGGCACGCTATTAACCAATTACCTGAGGATTTTCTGGAAAATGAGTTGTTTCATTATACAGCTTATTTCACAACAAAATCCTACTTACAAACGTTTGGAAACATTCTAAAGACGGGCGATATGAGAGTGAACTTTTTTGAACGTATTGGCAAATCTGGTTGGGAAAATGTAAAATTACAAAAGAAATGTACAAATTAACCAAAATCAAATATAAGTGTCGTCGAATGGAATAAATTCATTATTTATAAGATTCAGAAATTATATATGGTATTTAGTGGATGATACAAAGCTTTCGGATACTGAAATTATCATAGAAACAAAAACAACAACAAAAGAAGTAAATGCGCCAGCTACGTAGAATCCCATCTTCATCCGAGGTCTGCCCACTTAGCTCGCCATTGGTTTGCTGTATGAAGTCAGAGGCGTAAACATGTGTTTTTGCAGTTATTGCTTTATTTAAATTATCTTCGACAGTTGTAAAGTGTTCAATACTTTTTACCTCGAAGTGGTAAATATTTGTTTGAGTGGTTTGGTGCTTGAAATGTAAGTGTATTGAAAATTATTTACAAGGTTATTCATATATTTTGCCATCCTATTTATCGCCATTCATATTAAAGTTGGAAAAATTTAAATAATTTTCATCAAATTTTTCGAAAACTTTGAAAAAAGTTACCAAATGTCTTTCCAAGTATTCAATTTGTCTTTCTCATTTCAAAAATATATCGAAACAGAGTTCAAAGTGGTCAAGAAAAATCTGGAAAATAGTAAAAAGTCGTAGGGTCAAAATAGGCGTGACCGTTTCCACGCTAATTTGTTGATCGCAAGACAGCCGATCACTTGAATGGGTTGAAAGATTGAAAGTTCTCAAGAAAAATGTCAAATTTCACTTATCTGTCAAAAGTCTCAAATCGCACTGTCCCCAAATACGGATGTACCGAAAAGCTTGCATCTTGCCATGTAAAAACAAAATTTCGCATTCAACACGTATATAAGAGTTTCCTCATGCGAGGTACATCTCCCTTTACCTGGAAAAATCTTTACTTTTCTTCCGAAAATGTAGAAAACTATTTCGGCATAAGTTGTCCATACTTGTATGGACCGTTTAAAGTATGCATATATTCAATCTATCCATCACAAAACACAGAAAAATACTAATAAAACCATAAGAGGCAGTTTCATATCGATTTTTTTTACTTTCAAGAGCTCTAAAAAAGTCAAGGAATTTCAAAATTGAAAATCATACATACGATCACGACATTGTTATTTGAGGATATGCCGAGACATTCGCAGGGAGCATTTTGACTATATACTTCATTGATTTTACACATTACGAACATGCAAATATTTTTTAACAATTTTTGAATTTATTGTAGCGAAGTTTTGTAATCCGAAAGTTCGCAATGAACTTTCGGATATAGAAGAACGAGACCATTTAATCGATATTGCATGTAGTGACCACGCCATGTGCATTTGCATTTAAAAATACTTGATACATGTAGACATTTCTCCAAAAAAACTTCTTCAATAAAACTATAATCCGTCCATACCTGACCAAGGAAATAACCTGTCCAAATAGCATACAATTATACCCGATTATACCTGACCAATACCTTTTACCTGCTCTCATTGTTTTATACTTACGCCAACCCAGGCGAGTCGTTTGGAATGGAGAAATTCATTCTGTCTGGGGACAGCGAAGCGATCAGATCTCGAACGATTAGATCTCAGCGACGCTACGCCATTTCCAGAAGATCGGCTCGCGCGATGTAGTTAAATCTTCGTTGTAAATATTGTTTTGTTAATGTTTATATACATATTAAGTGTACGTTATCGAACTTTGTTTATTGTACTATCTGTTTACTACTCTCGAAGCTAGGACTAGCGCCGATATGCACAATTCGTTCATCGTTAAATTCGCGTACTAATTTTCGCGATTATTTTCAGAATTATATAGACAAATGTATTTTATTGGTATCACACGTTAAACAAAACTAACAAAATCAATTGAAGGAATGAAAAAAGTCCTGTTCTAAGTGCGCCAATGGATGAAGTATGATACCCGCGGATGGATGCCTCCGTTGGCAACCCGACAATTTTAAATATGTTAAGTTTTTGATTGATGACGCTTCCGTTGCACTAAGACGAATTTTCGGCAAAAGAAAATCACCCCAGGAAATATTGTGGTGAAGTCACAAACAGATGAAGTTTTGTTGAGATTTATGTCGAATAAAAACACTGACGTTTCATTCTATCGCTGCAAGAGGGTTGCAGTGAATAAAAATTCTTAGTACAAATTTGTAATTGAAAATACAACAAATAGAAATTAAAATATTATTCTTGTTCGTTTAACGAATGACATTGTTGTTTTTTGATTAAGTTTCGGACCTAACTAGTTTTAACAATTTAATACACTTTTTTCACATCCTCCAATGCTTGCAGTAGTACCTCGCAATTTCTAATCATTAGAGATAGATTTGAATGGAGTCAACACTCATTGTTCCAGCACTTCAAGAGCCGTTGAAAAGTAAACTACACTAGCGACACCTGGAAGCACTAAAGTGCAATATCCCTTAAGAAATAAATCGAAAATAGGCTCCAGATGAGCAGTTATATATTTTTACAAAAGTTACATCCCACATCATATTTTTCGACATCTTTTCACAATGTAATAGTAGTTTACGGAACAAGTCCCGAAAGTGGTCTTTTACTGGCAAATTGCAGCACAATATTTTTTTAAAACGGGCATTGTTGTACCATAAACACTATCAAATGCGTCATTTTGAATATTCATTTTATAATAAATGTCATGTTTTCAACTAAAGGTCAAAATATGTCAAGTTATTTTATAGTTTTAAATAATACAAAACTTGGTTACAATAGAAACCAATTGACCACTATCTTAGACTAACTATTTTATTATTTTTTTCATTGAAGATAGGCCGGAAAGTAAATAAAAATGAGTCCGGTAAAAGGTTTTACCGGACTATCACAATAATTTTCCGGCTCGGTCCGACAAAATGAGATTTTCTGACCTAAAAATCAACCGGGAAGTACTAATTTCTAGTCCGTTTTAAAAAAATATAATTTCTCCATATAAATCTCTATATAACAATTATGAAAAGTAGTTAAATAAAAACTTTACGTGAATGTTCAAGTTTCAAAGAATAATTTATTAATTACTGTAAAAATTGACAATTGTTTCATTATTTAAACTATCATTTAAGTCATTATTCTAATTCAATAGTATTTTAAGAGTTAATCCAAGTAAGTCCATTTTCTGGGTGAATATTCTCTTGAACTTCTTCTCTAATGTTAATTTCATTTGAAGCTGTGATATCTATATCCTCTCCTGAGTCTGATAGGAGAGACGTTGACGAGCATCTGAAAGAATGGCCTGTTTATACTTTAACATTAAGTAGACCCAGGTGCTAAACAATCTGTGCTGGTAATTTTTCAATGGTATTTATGCCAACGGGTTGTATGACACTTTTTACAATATCGTACAAAAAATCTGTTGTGCTTTACAGCAGGATATTTTTATATTTTTTGAGGAGGTGAACAAGAATGACACCAGCAATATTTCCAGCAGTGATTACAAATTCGCAAATAACGTGTGTTTTGCTCTCTGGCATTGTAATTTTAAAAAAAGTACCTTCATCAAAGAGATGGATAGAAGAAGACGTACTTCTCGTAGGAACGTCATTTCAGCCTTCCTACAGGCTCTCGCAATCCCTATTATCATTGCGACCAAAGGAACATATTTATTCAACCAAAAATTATAAACATATCCTAAATTAAGTCGTATTTTGCAAATATAAATATTTCGTTTTCAGCCTCTTTTATGAACGGTGAATATGTAGTCCACATAGCCGACGCCTTTAATGTTTTCAAGTTTTCAAAATAAGCAAATAGTACCTTCTCATTTATGCTCTTTATTTTTTTCAAATCGCACCATTTTTCAAATGTTTGGTAGACCAGGACGTATCTATTTCTTGATTTTCCAGGTATTAAACTAACCACTGCAGACTCTCTTATTCGCTGTGAATGTGAAGACATTTCAAATAATTACTTCTTGTTGTTGTTGTTGACTTGTTTCGTTGTTTACTTTTACAAAGTTTTACGGAAAAAAGATGATCAAAATTACCTTAAGAATATAGAATTTATTGAGAGAAGTTACAAAACAAGACTAAGTTTTTAAACAAACAAATCTCTTACAATTTAATCAGTTTCCAGCGATCTGAAACAAAAAATTATTGTGGTTAAAACAGACTTCTATTTTTATATCCATGATTGAGGTTTTGAAACTAGATTCTGCTATTTCAAACTAAAATAGAACTAAGTGGGGTATCGACAATGATTTTTTTCACGAGAAGTTTGCTAAGCATAATATATAGTTAACTAATCAGGAAAAATATTTGACGAAAAATGCCTATAAACAAGTCACAATTTTTATAAATTAACTGGTAATAGAAATCGTTAATGATATAGTCTAATACTTGTACTTGTATTTTTCGTTATTTTTTGCGAATTTTTCACTCATAACTTATTGCAAAAGTACTTCAATGTGATCAAGTACTCGAAAAGTACTTGATACATTTAAAAAGAATTTGAATAATAAAAAAAATACTAAATTATTACGGATACCGCAAAAAATTCTAATCTTTTCGATTATCTGTTGGAGTTTTGATAAGTATCCGTTTATGCTATTTCTGAAAATACGGACATTAGAACTGGAAAATCATTCAACGTTTGCTCCCATAAAGAATCACCAATAATTTTTCAAACCAAAATTAAAGCAAATGTTTGCTTCGAATCAATTTCACAATTTAGTGTAGGAACATCAGCATACAATAGATTAACCATTGTTCTGTGTGACCTTGTGATGAGGGCCTACTCTAACACTCTTAAAAGAAATTTCTTTCTTGATCTACTGACTGGATCTAAAAGTTCATTAAGAAAAGATGAGATGAGGAGAGTTGCTAGTACGCTTACTGGACACCGTTCGGTGATTGTCGTTTCTGCAAGGAACCAAAGGAAACAGCCGAGTATCTCTTCTGTGAGTGCCAGAGTCATCATAGACAAAGTTAGCGGTGCTTAGATTCACGCTTGTTAAACAAAATTCCATGGAATTTCCGTTAGTTTTACATGTTTGACTTTTTAAATGTAAGTTCGTAAGTACACGAACAGTTTTCAAGTGCCAATGAAAACGAAATACTGAGTAGTTAGCTCTATTTATTCCTCCCTTAAACAACTACTGAAAGTTTATGTACCTCCTATCAGTATTTCGGCCAGAATTAACATTAAAATAATGTTTGGTTTCTCTTCTTAAGAAAACTGTCATAATTCATGTGATGGATGTTTGGTTTATAAAAAAAAACCATTATGCAGGTATATTAAGTTAGTAGTAATATACATAATCAGTTAACACCTTCTTAAGTCTACCTGCATCACGTGAAATATGTATAAATTTATCCTTCAGACTGAGAATAATTTGCTTGCTATTTTCTTATGAAACTTTTTTCCTATAATGTATTTTTGTTAAGTGATATTACTTTAAACCTCCTTAAAATGTAAACCATCTGTTTATTTTCCCATTTTTTCTCTTCCGTGTTTATACACGTAGCATCTGGCAAATGAATTACCTTGTCACTGTCAACGTCCTTCGTCCTTTAACTACTTAATATATCCTGGAAAAATTAAATTTATAACCTTTCATTATCGAGTGTAATAATTCAGGCAGCCAGAAACTGTCACTTTGTAGATAAAGTGGTGCGTTCACCTCACAATGTAATCTTAAATTTATTTTCCTTAATCGAATTTAGTAATATATTAGGAAGGCTATTTTTCTTCCATGGATATCTTTATAATATCTTGAAAAGAAAATGTATAAAGTGGATTATTAGATTGAATATCCAAATTTGTGACATCATTCGTTTATTTGATATTCACTTTTACGAATTATTTCCTTATAATATCATTATTTCTTGAAAACAAATATTTTTTAGTAAGATTAAACGATTTTTCTTTCAAAGTATTTCGGAAAATATAAGCTTAATACTAGTTAATCTTCCTATGCATGTCACAAATCTTTGTAATGGACTTTTTTAGACTCGTCGAGAAAGGACCAAGATCTGTACTTATCGAGCAGTAAAGGCTCTCCCTTCTTCATGCTGAAATACTTCCAAATCAACCAATTTAACGACTTATCTTCCTTCGGTGTAGTTGTAATTAGATATGACATACACAATGATATCGTAATCTTCTTCTTCATGTAAACAGAAGTACTGAACACCCTGTTCACGCTACCACCGCACCAACACTCACAATTACCCTGTCTGACGCACTTTTCGATAACCAAGTTCCAATCCAGTTGAGAGCTGCACCCAACAAAAATGAGGAAGGAAACGGAAACCCAGATGGAAATTACGGAAGAAGGAATGAGCAGAAAGAATAGCTTTTAACAAAAGTAGCGTATTTTCTAAACATATACAAAAAACTGAATTTTTTTTTATATATAACTAAATAGGAATCTTTTCTATTTAAATGAAAACTATCATATAAAATTTTGCTTGAAATAAAAGGAAATCTATAAAGATAACTGCCATAAAAAAAGCAAAGAAAAACCAGTGAATATAAAGAATAAAATCATCACAAATTTAGTAAAATTCACTACTTTGATTTGAAGTGTAGATAGGTTGAGAAAGAATTAGAGTCAATTTTGAGTTAGAATAAATAAACACGAAATGACTACTGTGCCACGTTACGAGAACAAAGTAATATTCAAAATGTTTAAAGAAGCTATAGTTTACCGCAAACAAACAAAAAGATCTTCTTAGAAATAGCCTGAACTTTCACCAAACTTGAGCTTCGACAATATATTGGAACAGGAATGGCTGACGGTCTATATCAGTGGACAAGTTCGTAGAAATATAATCAAATTTCAATATACTGCATAGCAAATATTTTCACAATCTTCTTTACTCTCACTTATTCTTTTCTTTTCTGTATATTCTAGTAGTATCTAGTTCCTGTAACTCATAATTTCTTATTAACAACTTTTCCCACCTGGAACCTTTCAGTCCGAGTGAAGGTTGGATTTCTCTTCACAATATTTCAAAGAATCTACGATAGGACTCATGAGATGACACAGATTTAGATTAGATATAAAGAATTTTGTACGTGCATTAATACCTGAAACATTTATTGTGTCCATTTTTTAGCATAAAGCTGAACATATATTGCCTCAGTCTCAGAGCATTGATGTAGTCTAATATTAGGATTCATGGAAATTGGATCTCCAATTTCGACCTCGCACAAACCTGGGTGCGGTGCCTGCTTTCTTGATACATACAGAAACTATTTATTCTGGTGATTCTCCCTCTATGTCACAAAACTAGCAGTCGCCGGTGTTTATATTCTCTTAAGGTGTTCTGTTACGTGACAGTGTCCTATCAGAAATCCTATGGGAACGTGTCAGTTCCTCTTACTTTAGTATTATTTATTAGACTTTTTTCGGTAATAGTTTCCGAAGAACCGTCTATAGAGTATCTAAGAGTGTTTTCTATTTTGTTCAGGTCTGCTGTAAGTGATTTTTCTCTGAGAAACACATGGTTTCTCGTCCTCTTTTCGTCAGATTATTTTATTTTTTTCTTGCCTGTACATACTATTGTATGCAGGCAGCCAGTTTAGGAGAACATTCATTTACTTACTTCATTTAGTGTTTCTTGACATTACTTGATCAACTTCTACTTTACTATTTGGGAAAAGAAAGATTACCCTACATTTTGTCTGGTAGTTATTGTTCAAATTAAATTTAATTAATTAATTAAAATAGATCTGCAAGACACGCAATTGAGAAAGGGTACACATTTTGTTATAAAATACCACACGCCAATGTAGATCATGTTTAATTCAACTTCTGCTTTACAAATTATTGTGATCTTGTGAAAATCAAAACAATTCACATACTTCATACTGAAACCGGCGAAGTGATATGTTTATAAAACATTACGAGATACTTAAATAAATAGAACATCATTAGCTTTAATCATGGTTGACGTGAATATGAATTGCCATGGATGATGTTTATAGTTACTGACAGGAAAACAACTGTTTAAAAAATTGAAAAACAATCGCTTTTTATCTAGTTATACGAAATTCCAATCAACAAAATATTAACATAATTATTATCTCTATGACCTGCTCATTTATTTGAATTAACCACCTAGTTATTCTAATTCAACATTTTGATATATAATTTCGTTATTAGCACAACAACGAACAGTTTGCTGTATTTGACTCAAACATACGTTTGCTTTTGGTGCATGAATGAAATTTCAATTTTTTTTCTGATTAATGATTAGCTCAATTGTGTGCTTGTATAGTTGATGATCATACTAAATTATATTCATTATTAGAAGACTTGATGTCATCGATTTCAATTAATTCATAAAAATAAATTGAGCTCTTTTATTTTTGGACGATACAAATAATCATTTGAAAGTGATTGAGCGAAGTTTTAATTAAACTCGACACCATTACATTCACCAGGAGTCCGTTCGTTACAGGCAGCAGACGTATAATTAAAAACATCGAATAAAGTGTCTAGAAAGAAAAAGAAGGCAATACTCTAACTTCGTCATTAACCCAACATAAAGCGTGTATAGTACCTGGAGAACTATTTAATATGATTGTCAATTAATTTGTGGGAGGTATTATTAAATCATTTTATAAAGAACAGAAGGCGAAATGATTGTATTAACAGAAATAAATAAGTAAATTTATGTCTAAAAGTGACAAATATGGACATTGTTAGCTATCTAGTGCTTACTAATAGTTATTAAATTATTAAATTTTCTGTTTAAAATTTATCTGACATTCTACCTCCCCATCTTTCACTAACATTACAGATGAAGGCTTGTGGAGTTATTCCTATCAAATTCTTAACACGGTTACGTTTATAACTGAACCCGGATTGCACTGCAGTTACTAAATTTCCAGGCATTTCAGTCCTAATTTCAAAACAGTCGATTATAACCGAAGTATTTTTTAAAACAGACGACACATTTTTTTAAAATTTGTCACACATGATATGGAAAGAACGTTCAGAATAAATCGAAGCCGAGTAGGATGAAATACAAAACCTATATGCAAATCTTTATAATCTTAGTTTAGCCAAAGTAATACTTGCTTATAAAACAGTATTTTGATAAACTGTTCTTATAACATTGTAAGTTAGTTTAGTTTTCACATCGTCATTTCCTGAGATTTCATAAATCAATGCTAACATATTTAGCTTTTCCTTTGGATCCTGCGTCAACGTCACTTTTACTTGACAAAATGTTTTTTTACTAGGTTAGAATCGTTTTCCATACTTCTCTAAATATACTGAGGCATCCGACAATGCGTACTTGACTTTTGAATGAAATTTTTTGATAAAACTATTAAACTATTTCATCCAAAACAAGTAAGAAAACCATACAAAATAGACAGAACAAATTTTATGATAATTTAAAACATTGCCATCATGAAGTTTGAAATTTTTAATGGTTAACATACTCAGAATGTGTTCATATTGGTCGATATTTTCGTGCTACGATTTTATATGACTTTCGATATGGATTAAACGAACAGCAGTGTACCGATCATCTCGCTTCGGTGATGAAGCACCATCTCAAGCCACGGTGTTTAGCTGGTTTTTCAGATTCAATCGTGGTCACATTTCGCTACAGCATGAACTCAGTGAATACAGTGATATACCGTGAGATTAAGGCACACTTGGGCAGTACTTCCACTCGCATACATTCAATATTGAATGAACATTTGACTGTCAAAAAGATTTTTTCGAGTTTAATACCGCATAATTTGTCAATCGCTTGTGTCGCGATGCTTCAACAAAAAACGTCTATAAGATCATGACAGGCAACGTATAGTCCTGGTTTGAAACCAATGATTTCTTCTTATTCTCGTAGATTAAAGATAAATTGCCAGATTAATGTTTTTCCACACATAAAGAAGTAGTTTTTGCGTTCAAATCACATGTTTTGGAGGTACTTCAATGGAAATGGAAAAAAATGCTTCGACAGTTGGTTCAAACGAGAGAATAGAGAATATTTTTAAAAACAATAAATTTATATTAAGGATAAAAGATGGAAATTGATAAGAAATATTGCATTCAATTAATACAAGCAATGGGAAAAATTGACTAAACTGCAATATATTCTAATTTAAAGTAATTTACATTTCTCCTATACGCGTTGCTGTTCATTGTTTGCATAACAAACCGACAAAAATGGTGTTCTATTCATGATTCTTGAAGATTTATGTTCGAAACGAGAAGAATACATCATAAAAAAACAAAAACAGTTTTTTTTATTAGTACCTCTAAATATACATCTACAAAAACTTTATACGCGTTTCCTCAACATTCTGAAAATGGAGTTAGTACTTAAATTGGACCATATACTTTAAATTTGGGAATATTTCTGTTGAAAGTACCTTGAATAAAATATAATAAATAATAAGTTCAAGTTTGTTATTGAATATGCAGGAAAAGCAATTAAAAGCATGATAAATCATAATAATAGCTTTAATGATGTTTTCATAAAGAAAACGCAGTCATTAATTTGGCCTCACCCGCATTCATCGAAGTTACAATAGCAATGTCCCATTAGTGTCCGAAGGAAATTTGTTTGGACACTCATTAAAAGCGAGCAAAACTATTATTACTAATCAGTTCCATTCTCACTTAAAATTTATAAAATTTCATGACAATATGATCAATTTCGAGTCCAAAACAACGAAAAGGAAAGTTATTATACATATTATTGTAAATATACAGGGTTACTTACTTGTATTTATACGGTCTCTAGTGGGGCAAACGGTGATATTTTGTGAAATTGTTTTTTCTTAATCAATTACTACTATCTAAATTTATGTTCATTCATACAGAATGTCCCAAAAATAGTTGAACAAATCAATTTTTCAAATAGAACGTCCTGTATTAGACCACATTTTTGAATAATAATATTGTTGTGCCGTTCTTGACATATTCAATCTTTTAGGAAAGTAAAGAGTTGGCTTAGAACTTTAATTTCAATGAATCCAATCAAATTAGTCGAGTGAAATTTACAATAGTGATTCAAGATATCTTCCTTAATAGGATTACTTCCGGGGATCTGAGTGTCCAACTGCATGGACATCCCCTTCTAATCCATATATTCAGAAAATGTCTATTTAGATAATTTCTTAAAACTATTTGAAAATGCACCGATACGCGATCTACCTGCAGCCACATTTTGATATATTCGAGAGAATATGCTGCATCCTAAAACGCCATTTTCAAGCCTGTTGGGAACTTTCGTCAATTCAAGTGACCATTGAAAAAATGGGGATTCATTTCATAATTATTGATAACTGGAACCACCATTTAATAATGATACATTATCAAACTTTCTCAGCATTTATGGTTTAACTAAAAAACACTTTAAAGGAACCAACAAAATAATTAGGATATGTGAAATATTGTAGTAGAAAAAATAAGAAAAAAATTCAAGTAGTGTTGACGTCTATATAGCAGAACTAATATATCACCATCGTGTTCATAAATACGTCATAAATTTTTATTGACTTTTTCATGTGAAAATAATTATTATCCTATTAGGAATACCAATAATTTATCTCTAGTAGTGACAATAGTCGCGAGGAGTTATAGTACGGAAAAACTTTGTTTGGTTATTTCACCAATTTGAAGACAAATGTTTGTGACATTCGAGAATGGTCCCAGAAGTATCTGGACTGACATAGAAATGGTGGTAGTTACCACGGAATTAAAAAGTACACAATGTATTAAGTTACATAGTATTAAGTTTGAAGACGTCACGTTGATTAGTATTTTTTTTGCAGCCATCAATAGTGAAAGTTTTCAATGAATTTGTAAATATGGATAAAATTGGTCATCGTTATGTGATACGATACTTTCAATTGAAAGCCCTTAGCCCAACCAATATAAAAGCTGAATTAGATTCTACTCAGGGTGAGACTTCTTCATTATTAACAGTGAAATATTGGGTAGCACAGTTCAAACGACCTGCTAGGACCAGCATCGCTTTGGTCGACGACTCCAGAAATGTTGGAGAAAATTCACAAAGCGGTATTGGATGTTCGTCGACCGAAAGTACGCGAGCTAACAGATATTGTAGGCATTTCAAAAAGTGCGGTACATCGCATATTAACTGAAAAGTTGAACATGAGAAAGTTGTGCGCAAGATGGGTGCCGCGTTTGCTTACAATGTAAACAGCGTCTTGAAGATGTTTTTATCGAGTGTTTGGCAATGTTTCACAGAAATAAAACCGATTTTTTGCGCCGTTTCATAACCATGGTTGAAATGAGGTTAAAAAGGGAGAACCGGCTCCAAAGAAGGCAAAGATTGTTCCATTTGCAGGCAATGCCACGGCGTCGGTTTTTTGGGATGTGCGTGGATTAATGTTCATTGACTATTTCGAAAAAGTATACAACGAGTATTATATAAGTTTATCGCAATGTTTGAGCGAATCAATCAAAAAAACGTCAGCATTTGTCTAAGACGAAAGTTTTGTTTCATTAACACAATGCATCAGCTTACACATCCAGCAATGACCAAAACAAATGAATTAAAGTCTGTATTGCTACCTCATGCACCCTATTCTCCAGATTTAACCATCTCAGACTATTTTCCGCTCCAAACTTGAAAACATGGCTCGGTAGTTTTTAGTGATTTTCTCTTGCATTATCACAAATAGATTACAATACTATTATTATTAGACAACTGTTTAGTTTTAGGATATTATTATAAGTGATAAATCTAAGCGCAGATGAGAAAAAAAAAAGAAAACTATTCAGTCACATTAGGAATAGAGCTAAGTTTCTCAGACCCATCAAAATTCAATGAGTTTCCATTCCTAGCGGCAGATAAAAACATATTTAGATTTTTCAACCCCATTCGTGACCCTTGCCCATTTAGTGATTTGCTACTACTACTATATATCAAAAGACAGAATTAAAGCAAATGATCGCAGATTTATCTCATACAAAAAGTTACCAATTTTGAAGATCTATAAGGTCTAAGCACCGATCAAAATTCAACGTACTACAACAGAGATAGAGATCAAGGTTTACTTGAGAATAACAGAGAAGAGATCAAGGTTCACTTGAGAATTACTGAGATCTTGATGTCATTAATTGACTTTTTGAAATACAATACGCTACATTGGATACCCCGGTTTCAATAAACCCTAATGCCAATAACACGCTATATATATGATACGACTATGTACGACTTTAATATAATAAGTTGACAGGAATGAATGTGTTTGAAAATCCTACTAAATTGACCGTACCATAAAAACAACATTTTAAAGAGCGTTCAAGGTCGCATATATCATCACAATGATTATTCCTACTCCTTGTAATCAATAAATAAAGATTGTTAACATCTGTTATTATGTAAATTATTTTAATTCGTATGGAAAGCACGCGCTACTGTGTTCGTAAACTTATGATCTACGCCGCCCTAATTTATGTCTTTATCCCGAAGACTTTGCAGCGTTGCTTTTTGTTGTTTGCTCGATTCCGAAACGAGATACTTCTTGTTTACATTGTGAAAGGAAGAGTTAGAATTAAAACACGTCATTAGGCAATGTTATGAGTTTCACAAATTATTCTTTTACAAGGAACTAAGTGAAATAGGAGGATTTCATAGCAAATCTTTCAATCAGATAAACAGTTAATGACATTAGAAGTCTTAAATCAAGAGCGAATAATTTATAGAACCGAATTTTTGCTAATGTAATAGACTTGCAATAAGAATGAGCTGATAATATTAGCAACAAACTTCATTACCATGCACTCATAAAAAAATTGTTGCAAGACCCATCTGTACACTCTAGGCATCGATGTGTGCATGTAATAGATAACTTTATCTATCTGTATCAATTAAGCCGAAGTGTAGTGCACTCCCCCCTACAACATATCGCACACACGTCTAATTATATTTAAATCTGATGACTCCGACTTCTACTTGCAATATACAAAAGACTTTTGGACCTCCATTCATATAAGTTAATAAATTTAGTTTTTTAGGACATCATCAAATTTACATCCAGCTGTCATATTACCTTGAGGAAACGTAAATGGTGGTCGGATACCATAAGCCAAACTATTACGTCAAGAATCCTGTGCACAAGCCACGCGTCTACTCTTTTGAGTCTTGACCCATAGAAACGGTCAAATTATATAATCGACAGATACAGCACTCATTGCTTCCGGCCTAGATTTACGCTCTCTCAACGTCCAATTCCAAAATTCTGGAATTGATGCGAGAGATAGAGAGTATCACTCAATACTCAGAAAACTCAGCAATTGCTTTAACTATCCAAATATCGCAGGCGTAAGACTTCTACCACGTAATTTCCGCTAGCTGCTTTGGAGAGATCGGCAGGGAAGAGCGCGATACCTTCACACTTTTATTTGAACAGCCAATTTGAGCGCCACGATGGACAGAGTATGAAGGCGAGTCGGTCTCATCAATTCACCCGTAGGAAAATTCGTACGAATACCTACTGAACCCTTCAGAAACATATTCTCAAAAAGTTCTTGTATAGCGAGCGGTCAATCCGCAAGTACTGCTAATACAAGTGCCGATTCAGTTCCATCAACACCATATATGTAAATATAGACATAACCTCAATTCCCAACAAGACTAAATGACCCTCAAATCAAGTAATACCTTCAAGAAAAACACCCTTCTCACTTCCTGGGCTCCTACAAGACGGTTCCAAGAAAAACCAGCCCAAGAAAAAACTTCCCTATACCTCTTTTCAACTACTAGGAACAGTCTATCAGAAGCTATTGTGGTTATCATCAACAACTCCCTTATTACAATTAATTGAATTCTGGAACCTAGTTTCCTACGGTTTTCCAGTAACCTAATACAGCCGCAGCTATACCGCCTTTACAATGCTCAATACATCCAAAACTCTCTTTGATTTTTCGAGCGCTATATCAGAAGAAACGATACGACCCTGAAAAATCACCCTAAACCCAGCCCTGTAAAGGAGAAATTTTCCTGTATTCCTGAACCAGCTATATCCCAAAGTGTTCTATGAAATCTAAACGGTTTGATGTAATTACCATAACGAGACTTATAAATCTTATAAGATGTGCCACCAATCAGAAAAAAATTGATGGAACTATATCGAATATACGAAAATACCTACCATGAAGATCATATTAAGCTTGAATTGTTTTCTGTGAATTATTTAGAAATTTTCAACCAATCAAAACTTTTCACATTACTCAAGAATAGATAATGAAAATATTACAGATAAAGAAGTTTAAATAGATCATATTTTCCTCAATCAAAATTAGTTTCATGTCTAAATTTCGACTTTTCTTCAGTATTTTTTTTTGTAACTAATAAATCATTTAAAATAACTCATAAATATTCATTGAATTCATGTTTATGCATAGTATAGTTTGTATTGAGCCCATTAATTCTGTTTTCAGTGTTTTTTTTTCAGAATCATTTGTCATACATCAAATAACGTACGTATGAATAATTTATATCGGGTTAACTATTATGGTATTGATAATGTATAAAACGTATCATCAACTGTCCTGTTAAAGAGAAAATAATGTGTAAAAATCAACAGTAGCTAAATTATTTCTCCCCTTATATTATATCTTAGTGAAACAATACTATACGTATATTTTAATGGAATATCACTTATCAGTAGATATGGTTGAGCAAACATTGAAGAAAAAGTACATATTATTCAGAAGAAAGGAGAGAATAAGAAGCTTAGTGTAACAGTAGATGGAGGAAAGTATAGAAAAGATAGAATACGTGATAACAACAGAAATAGAGACCAAATAGTGACATTAAAATTTATCACTAGAATTATTATATATGAGTCAATAGAAAATATTAATGAAAGGACGAATTTTCCGAAACGATACCGGTGGAATATAATGTTCGACATCATGTATATGAAGACGATTTCATTGAAAAATAACATGTAAAAGATAATGGTAATTATTTTTAAGGTACTAATCTATTTGAATAGTGGAAAAAATTTTAGAAAATATACGTTATTCCTCAAGAATTATGTTTTTATTAATACTGATCCCCATTAAGTTCCAAGGAACGTCTTGAAATGAAAATTTAAAATAAGAGGAATATGTTGATTTCTTTCTAAAGAAACTACCTAGACACATATAAATGAATCATGTAAAATTCCAATGGATCTTCTCCCGATTTTCATCAAGTATTTTTCATATTTCGTTGTTTAATTGATGAAGTTCTGTATTTATTTCTGTGTCATTGCCACCTTCAAGTTTTTAAAGCAATTAATTTGTTGTCGACCTACTCCATTCCAAAAGTTCAATTAAATCTCGGTGTCGATTCCGAAACACTTACAACCGAAGGCAAAACTTGAAGTGAATTTTAGGAAATTTGTTATTCCTTATGTGTAAATATTTCTAAATATTTAAAATTTAAAAAATTTGGTAAACTCATTTCGATTCAAAATTGTATTTTCCATTTATTCGGGGAATATAATAGAACAGTTTTTTATGGTTAAATTTCAAAAACTACAAATTTGAGTTTGTATGCTCCATATATTTTTATCTACCAGAGAGTAATAGAACTAACTTATTAATCCAAAACTTCATTTTCCTCATTTTAAATGTGATTAAAAAATAATCTGAATATTTCCTAAAATTTTCATACATGTACATAAGCTTAATGCAAGTTTTCGGGCTCTTATTGGTCTTTCATAACCGACACATTAAGACGTCCAGACCAAAAAGAGAATATAGCCAACAGGCTAACTCTTAACAAAAAGATAAGACTTCCCGAGCATGTGTGTGTGTGTCTTCCATAACCATAAGCTGTACAGAAAACGGTTTGAATTGGTCAAAGATTTCTAAATACCTATATGCCAATAAAAGTGAGAAATTTTGTTATTGTGAACTCTGGTTTAAATTTGGTCGTGTAAACGCCGAAAAATATTTTCTTTAACAGTTGATATAAAATATTAACATTCAAATCATTTACAGCCAAACATTTATGTAAAAATATTGATGACACGGTGGAATTAGTTAGTAGTATGCTTGGTGTTTAAATTTATTGAAGGATGGCAAGATGACGAGTTTCAAACATCACATGGAGCTCTCGTAAATCCGAGAAAAGTTCTTGTCATGGTTCTAGATGATAAGGATTTCCCTGAACCGAGTCGAAGCAGTTCAGTTCAATAGAAAGTAATGATATTATAGTATGGAGAAGATATTATATAATGACTAGAGAAGAAATATATTTTATTTAGATGAAACATGGATCAACGAACTTCGACCAAATCAATTTTGGCTAGACGAAACTTTTACTATTGAAAATAGGAATTTTTCAAATAATTTGGGGCGTAAACTGATAAAAGTACACATCGTAGTCAAACAGTTTTGGTAGAGGTGGTTTATTGACTTTTGAATCTACTCGTTTCAGTGATTACCATGAGTAGATAAATGCTGATATTTTTAAAGATTGGTTCGAGCAAATGATAGATCTTGTACCTCAGAACTGTATAATAGTAACGGATAATACAAGTTATCACTCGTTACTTTTAGAAAAATTTGTTAGGAAATTATTTACATAATTGGCTGAAATCACAAACTATATTCTTTGTATTTCCTTCATAAACAGAAATTAAAAAAAATATGAAATGGGTGGAATTACAGAAAATCTCGTTAAAAAGTTAAAACCAGTGTTCAGATTTGATCTAAATTTTTGTATTTAATTGCGTCCTCAAAATCAGAATTTAAATTAAATTCATTAATCATTTCCATAATCATTATAAGGAATACATCTACACTCCTTATATCCACATGTTTTTTCAAATAAATACATTGACCATTTGTGAGTATTAGCAACAAAAAAGCCTTAAACAAACTAGTTTTTCTTATTTGGTGAATTATTTCATCATTTGCATAAATTATTATTAATCAAAAACCAGCTTATATTTATTTACAATTATACGATTCTGAATATTACAACCACACATCTTAACTTGTGAACAAGAAGCATATTCGAATTTCACACGTCATAAAAGTTTTATATACTTTATAAACACCCTATCCAAATGTAAATCTCGAACGGGTTTGATACGTGACAGACAACATTTTTTCAAAATAATATATCAAATGTTATAAGTTCTTTCAAAATTTTCAGACTACGTGCGTATTAACATTTACTGCCACAAATCGCAAAATTATTGTTTTTTATTTCGATGATATCGTTCGCGATTTGTCAAAGGGATTAACTGAACTACTTTTTTATGTTGAATAATTGAAATTGAAATGAAAGGTGTGAGTGTTCTTTCTTTTTTTATATGAACCCAGCTAGTTTATACAATATTTAGAAACTTAATCAATAATAGAATCTATACTTAATACTAACGGGTGAGTAACTAGAAATTGGTTAATTCTTTTATATGAGAATTTTATTAAAACTTTCCCTTTCTCCAATTCTCGTAGTTATTTTTTATCTTGATAGGTAAGTATTTTCCATTATTATTATAGATTCCCATTTTCGTCGTTTTTTCGTATTCTGAATGTATAGTAATTTAATAAATAAAATCAAATCAAATCTTCAAAAGATAATAAATAACATTGAAATTATAAACTACCTCAGATCAATAAAATGTATAAAAATACTTCATTATTAACTCGATCAGACACAGAGAAAATAATGGAGACCGTAATAGTTTGCTTTAGAATATTGCTTGTTCCATTGTCGTATTTCTACCATTTTGAATGGGAAAATAGGATTTATAGAAACCAACTTTGATTCCACTATAATCTTTATATTATGTTTGGTTTCGAATATTTCTTCACATAAATGACTTTGTTATTTTTCATTATAACAAACCCTCTTGCAGTTAACATAATTCTAATCGTTTTCCTCTAAGCAAATTTCACCGACGAATAGGTTGTCTAATGGAAACAACAAACAAATTCTACCATATGATCTTTATTCATTAATTATTTCTACGCCAATGAATATTTATCTTATCTTCTATGCCTAGACTTCACCTCGTCTAGTTGAGGAATAAATTATAATTATAATATATAATTATAATCTCTATAGACAAGGTTAAGAAATTTAGAATTATATACAAATTACATTGAAACAGTATTACATTGTATGACTGTCGTTTAGCTTCTGAGGGATAAAGACATTGCCAAAAAACATGATTTTAATTGTCCCTCAGTTACCTACGAGGATGGTCCTGGCTTGACCTAAAGATGGTGGTAGTTGCTTGAAAAATATCACTGTATTAGAAAGTATGCAATCTATACGGCATATGTTGCAGGTTTGAAGACGCTACGTTGTTTAGTATTTGTTTGGCAGTCATCAATAGTTAACGAACCAATATAAAAGCTGGACTAAATTCTACTCTGGTGAGACTACTCCTTAGTTATCAACAGTAAAATATTGGGTGGCAAAGTTTAAACGATGCCGTACGACCAGCGAAGACCAGCATCGCAGTGGTCGACCAAATCAGGTGACGACTCCAGAAATGATGAGGTACTGGATGATCGGCGACTGAAAGTGCTACGTGGATCCATCACTGCACAACCGAAACAAAAAAACAATCAAAACAATCAATCAGAAGGGAGAACCGGCTCCAAAAAAGGCAAAGACTGTTCCATCTGTACGGTCATGGCGTCGATTTTTTGGGATGCGTGTTGGATAATTTTCATTGACTATCTAGAAAAAGGTAAAACTATGAAGGAGCTTATTGCAACGTTTGAGCGAAGAAATGAAGCAACTTCGGATTATTTTCACTTCCAAGACTTAAGAAAATGGATCGTTGGTCAAAAATTTTCCAACAATGAAGAGGTGATGGCAGTTAATGGCTATTTAGAGGAGCTTGACGATTCTTATTATAAAAAGGGTATCGAAATTAATGAACATTGCTGGTAAAATGTATGAAGCTAAAAAGGGATTACGTGGAAAAATGAGAATATTTTTTTTCCAAAATTTTTTGGGCCACGTTCTTCTAAAGCCATCCTCTTATTCCTTATAATTTAAAATTTAGAAATACTAGTATATGATTTACACTCTTTATATTATTTGTATTATTTTTATAGAAAGTTAATTATCTCTTTTATTACAGGTAAGCATCATTTGAAAGCTGTGCCTTCTTGACGTATGTAAGTAGTTTTTTTATTGTTATAGAAAGGTTACGTTGCAAATATATTCTCTATTTGGATTTAAATGGAACTAATACATATCAGTTGGTTGAATAATATGACTTGTTGATGCTATTTTCAATTAGTTGTTAATAACATTTATAACGTTAAAGAAGGGTATATTAGTTTTTGGAAGGATTTTGCTTTTGATGAACTACTGTACGCAACAGGGTTTGTATTTCATCGAGACTGTTATTTTGTTTTCTTGAATGTCTGGTTTTTAATGCGAAAGAATAGCTGTCGGTTTTAAAATATTTGTTAACATTATACTCGAATTTTGATGAAAATGAGAAATAGATATCAGAGACAAGATAAATTTCGAAAATTTGAATATAACTACTGAGAGAACTGAGATATTTCAGTAGTGTTTTCAGAGCGAAAAAAATTTGATTTTCCAAAGCTCTGATTTCGATTATCTACTTTGTGATTCTCACATTAGTTTTTCACCATTCCAAGGGTATTCCCAATAATTTAGGCCTGCTGTCAGATTAATGGAAGTTTGACCAAATTACTCACTACTGTAAATGATATTTATATGTAAAAGATGGGGAAAAAATTATCAAATTTTATTTCTGCTGTACGATGGTCAACCAAGCCACACATTACTCATACTGGGCAACTAACAAATTACAGCGCTCTACAACGTTCTTAGTTACGAATTTTATATAAGCATTGAGAACAGTTATGATGAAAAAAAAAACCTCCGAGATGTGGTGGTCACTTCTCAAACTAGACGTGTTTAAGGAAAGATTATAATAAAAATCATCTGCCTTTATCTACCTATCCGATCACAACATCGCCTCAAAAGGAAAGAATTAGAGTACATCTTTATTTGTTGCATTACCTTGTTCACTCAAGTTCACAAAGTACATTTCTACCCTACTGGAATTTATTAATAAAAATTCCAAGTTTTCACAAAAGAAACAGCAGAGATGGCTATTGAGAAGTATTCATGGTACTACATGCCATCCACGGTGCATAAAATTTTGTTTCATAATGCTGAAATAGTGCAAAAGTCGATTCTTCCAGTAGGAATAATATCGGAAGAGACACAAGAAAGTGGGGTTAAGAATTACAAGACTTTCAGGATCAGAAATTCGCGGAAAATGTCTCGTTTATCTACCAACGAAGACGAGTTCCACAAGCTACTGGAGACTTCGGATCCTTTTATCACGAACATGAGAACTAAGGAATAAGCACCTGGAAATCTGTAATACAGCTAAGGAACTATTAATCTAATTTACTTGAGTTTGGAATCGTAAGTTTCAACAACTTTTGATTTTGAATCCCTAGTTTTCTTATTTACAAAATTCTTCATTTTCCATTGAGTTTCCAATTGTAAACATTATTTAGTACAAATATACACTCGAAATACTTGTTGCAACTTACTTTATTAAGAACAACCTATCACAAAAATTTCAGAAATTTTGATCTTGTAGATAGTCCTTGAATTTCTCATTAGCTCCTTAATTTTTTTCCAAATTTCCATAACATCAGTTCAACTTGATGTATTTTTTTGCTCTGAATCGAATTCGATAAATTTCAGGTTTCTATGCTAATCGTTTTCGAGATATTGAATTTTTTCCGCTATTTGGTCATTCGGCCTTACTGTGTAGGGTCGTTAAGACAATTCAAAGGCGAAAGAGGAAAGTTTGTTGAATTTTTCCATTTTTTTTCAATAAAAACGTAGGAATATTTTATTATGAAATACCCCCTTTTATGTCGAATAAGATAATTTCTTGCAAATTGAATTTTTCGATTTTCTTTTTAATTTTTATGAAAAAGCAGTGAAAATGAATTCTGTCACTAATATAATAAATGTTTGAATATGTATTTATTTTGACACAATCTTTTTATTGAATTTAGCTTTATGGCTACTATTTTTTTGCTAATTGCATATTTTGGTGCCCTCGGAGGGCGATTCCTCTCTGTTAGTTACGACCCTGACTGAACAATTATAACGAATAATGGATTGCATTTGTGGAGAAACAAATTTTCTGAAAACGTGGAAATGAACCATATTAAACTTGAATTACAAGTAATCAAGTTCAGGAAACATTTTATCGAAACATATGAACTATTATTATTTAATCATACTAATGTTTGGTATAACAAAAATGGCGTTGCTATGTAGTTTTGGAATTTACTACCTACATCGTTAATTAGAGGAATAGCAACTAATAGTGCGGAATATAAACTGTGATATATAGTTAATTTTATAAACGATGTATTGATATTTTAATTGTTCTCTATTTAAGCAGTTTTTTTAAATGTTATATTAATAATTAAGACATAAATCCGATCACATACTGTGTTACATGAATATTTAAGAGATGAAATTGTTGTTAAAAAATGACAAAAATTATTTATAGAAATGTACGTACAAAAAAATGTGTGATGAGATTCGAATAGTAGAGAAATATTTACGAAACAAAAAACTATCAAATTTGATCAGATTATCAAGAGATGAACAGTATATTGCTGCAATGAAAGACCATGAAATAATTTAAATCGTGAAACCTTAAGCAAACAATAGCAAAAACCTATCTTTACCTTTAATAATTATAACAGGAAATGTGCTTTGGCAGGAAAAAAGATAATGGAAGAATCGAAAATTTAAAAATTTAGACGAGATATGAGCCTCTTTACAAAATTCTTGTCCTTGATTAATTTTTATTGTATCAACATATTATATTTAACCAGACTTGTGCAATTTTCTAATATCATAAAGATTAGGTTTGTCCTTCTCATTCTTAGACATTATCGTACAATTTGTTTTTTTGTTAGGTAATATTGGGTATCACTAACACGGAAAAACCCAAAATTCATTAACAGTTGTATCCCTCCAACTATAAATTAGTAAAAAATTTATTTTTTTCTACGTCCGTTTTAATTACGTCATTTGCATTTATAAAGAATTTAATTTCTGAATCGGCCAAAAAGCGTGAAAAACAGTAACGTTGCGTTATTTTTTTCGCAATTATAAAATTGTTTTATCAAAATAGTGGGGTGTGAACGTATTCTTTCTCATGTCACTTCGTTTCTCCGATAAACTATGATACTTTTATTTCTTAATATTCGTTCAAGAAAATCCGTTTTGTGTCTAATAAAAAGGAGTGTTGAATTATTATTAGTAATGGAGAGTAATAGCGAAGAAAATTTAAACTGCACACCACAAGATATTGTTGAATCGGCAATTGCAGCGACTATGAATCTTCTCCCTGAGAAATCCAGGAAATAGTATTTGAAGGAATATAATTCTTTTATGGAGTGGCGTACTAAAAAAGGCATAAACAGCTTCATCGAAAGAGTGTTACTAGCTTACATTGAAACTAAATCCAAAATGTGGAAGTCTTCAACACTTTGGTCGACTTATTCAAAACTGAAAGGCGTCCTAATGATAAATAACGACGTAGTAGACATAAGTAAATACTCGGAACTCATTGCATATTTGAAAAATAAATCTGTGGCTATAGAACAAAAAAACTAAAACATTTACCCATGAAGAAATTAAAATAAATTTCTGTTGCAAGTTCCAGACGATCATTATCGCATGCATAAGGTATGGTAGCAAAAAATTTTAATGTAAGCTTAGATATTATTTGTAACACCTTTCAGGTTGCTTTAATATTCGGAATCGCAGGAGCTCTGCGGAGAGAGGAATTATATAAAATGAAGTGTAACGATATTAATAATACCGGAAATGTTTGAAGTATCACACTACTTGATACAAAAAATCATGTTCAACGTCGATTTACTGTCCAACACAGTTGCGGAGGGTTACGTAGATGACTGAATAAAAATCAAAATGGATTCCGCAGTGAACATTTCAACGGGAACAACTAATTAGACTTCAAGCAACATTGTAAATATTCACGATCCTACCAACAATCCAAGGAATACTAATACAACTATTGACGATGTTATTTCTTTGAACTCGTTAAATGTTGACAATTCAAGTACCAACACTAATGTAACTTCTTCTTCACTTCAAATTAATAATGCTCACAGTTGTACTTTTAATACTACTATTTCAAAATAAAAATTGATAAAAGCTTTGTAGATTTTTCTAAGTCTACGGACGTAGACAATATTTGATATGAAACTCGTGAGTAAAGTAACTTTACTATAATCACTTGTTGCATAAATAACTATTTCTTCAATAAACTTCATAAATTGCCTTATCCAATTCAAATTAATATTTTTGCGGAATAAAAGATTTTTTAATATCTGTCAAACTGTCTCCTTTTTCTTCACAATTAATTTCTTCAATAAATTTCCTACAGATTTTACTAATTGCCAATGTGTTTGCCATTAATGTTCGTACGTTAATTTCTTTGATCACATCTGTCTCATTTTATTTGAAATGATTTCTGTCGTTTATTTGGAATCAGATATAGAATATTGCATAATTCAAAACTCAACAGCTGATTATTTATCTTTTTTTTTTCACTGAATATCTGTCGTTCTTTTCAGGAAATAAACCATGTACACCGAAGCAAACGTCATCAAACGTTATCTATTACAGAAGTAACACTTTTTTGTGATATTTTAGTTTCACTTATAATAATTTGCATGTTTAAAAAAAAGTTTTAACAAGCTTAATTACACAATATCGAAATTTCAACCGACGTAATTATGTCCGTAATACAGTTAATTTAGTAACGCAAATTATGTTGTGTGGAACATTGGAATATTATCTGAAAAAACATCGAAATAACGATATTCAATAAGTTAGGGTTAAAAAAATAATATTTGCTTCAAATAATATTCAATTTTGATTACAAATAATGAATTTTGAATTTATTCAATGTGAAAGGATCCATTAATTAATTAACTTCAAATAGTTTCATAATTTCTCACTTTCTTACTAAAAACAAATTAATTGAAAAATTGATAACAACGCTTGGAATATACGAGGTTTAATAAAAAGGTGTGTTCCAGGATTTAGGAAATTACTATTCAGAAAAAAAATCATTATAAATTGTATCTTCAGAGTTACTGTTCTCGTCATAAACACTTGGTGAAGAATTGATAGCTTCTAGACATATGCTTGTATTTTTCTAAAACTCCCATGATCTCAATTTTGGCAACCATTTTATAGTCTGGATGAATTGATTTTAAATCTTCAAGACAAAGCAAAGTTGTATTCGGGTTCAGTTTCACCACTTTTTCTGTCTTTATTCATCCTCTAGTCCATCCTTTGCAATCATTGCCTTTTTTTTGAATTACCATTACTAAATTCTCTGCTTTTTTGGTCCCATATTAAGTAACGATTTTGATTTCACTTACACTCGTGTTTCGTTACGGACCGAAGTGAGATGGGTTGGCGTCTCTTTGAAGTCGCTCGCAATCTGCTAGTAAGATAAGGCACTTAGTCTAAGTCTTAGTCTAATACCGGGTGAACGATTCGAATCGAAAACGTCCCTCTTAGGTTCGTATAAGTAAGAAATATAAAATGGTTATACAAGTCATATATAGTGTTTGCAATGTCTTCTATGAAATTAAATTAAAAGAAAGTGCCAAAGATATTCACGGAATGTTCATATCTGATGAAAATGTAGTAACTTTCTGTACTGTTTATAAGTGGTGTGGGTAATTTAGAAGTAGAAATGAGTCGGTTAAGTTCGAAGAAACAGATTAAATTTCCAAAAGGTTGAGATTCTCTCTCTCGATTCGTCGAATTCGAATCAAGATTTCACTGTTTTTTTCTCGATTTTGGGTGCATATTGCGACCAGAGCTCGTTCAAATGGTAACAACGGATTTCACAATAAGGCAGTGGAAAGTTTGTGCTCGTAAAACGACATGCATAGGAACAGAAGTCTTTTTCGTCATAACAGTACCTTGCTATACGTTTTTGGCAACTGAAAGGCTTCCTCTCTGTTCACCTTATCAGCCAAATTTGGTGTCAATTGACTAGTGGTTTTAAAAGAATCCTTCCAGAAATGCGCGCAAGCATGGATTCAACGCTCAGGCCCCGTTCACACCAAACGAATCCGAATCAACCTGGATCACTCCGGATCAAGTTGAATCTGATTCGTCATCTCCACTCTGAATCAATCTGAAATAAATCGTCATAAATCGCACTATTTTCTTTAACTTTTAAAATTAATAATTCCACGTCCATCTCGTATGGTTGTTGATTCAAGACTGACCGGACAAGGAATCTGACAGGTTGAATCAAGTGCGACCTCGAATCAATCTTGATTGAACCAGATTCGTCCGGTCCTTTTATTTATAATTCATCGTAGTTTTTGCTCACACCTTATATCAGTATCTCTATACAACAAGAATAATTTGAAAATACAAGATTATGGACTTTTTTTCGAAATATGATGTACAAAACTTTATATTATTTAAAATTTTCTTTAATTAAAAAATTTACCCGTAGCAAATTATTTGATGTATTCAAATATGTCAGTTGCGTAGTTTCTTTCATTTTAAGGTAAAATAACAACATTCTTCGGAGTATAATATTTCACAATAGTCGCGTACCTTTCCGCCTCAGGCATACTAAAATATTAAAATAAACATGGTTAGAAGTTTTCTCATATGAAATGTGTCCCTGAAGAATAGTTCCTTTTTTCATTTTAAATATATTTAAGAATGTGAACATTTCCCACGGCAATTCCAAGAACGCATTATTTTAAATTGTGGCATAATTTTGAAAAATGTGACCACGTGTCGTGCTTTTAATTTTATGTGCTGCTATCTCCTTTTCATTTTCAGTAATCTTCATCGAGCAATGCTTATTCTTGCCATGATATGAACCATGTACACATATTCGTGCTTTATGTCAAGAACATTTATTCAAACAAGGTGGAATATGGTGGAATTCTCTATCAATTTCTAATTGTTTTGTAATCAATCATAAACAAATTTTGAAAAGGTGATTGTTATTTTTTCGTGAAAAGTAGGGTGAGATACAAACAAACAACGAAGTTAAACAAAGTTTATTATTAAACGAAACCTTAGTATCAAGATAATAATCAACTTAGATAAGTGTTCAATGTAAAATCATTCATTGGAGTCCGAGTTCACTCCACAACAGGTTATATAATTTCGTGGACCCATAAATTGATTATATAACATTCCAGGATTAATGAGGTAAATTTTTGAGTTTTTTATCGCAAATAAGGCAATAATAATCATTTTATTCCTCACTTGTGCTTGAGGGGTGGGCTCATTTTTTAAAACTGTTTATTTTTAAATTCTTCACCCTTTGCAAGCAGTTTTATTTTTTATAAGAATTGGAGTTACCTCCGTCTTCGATTCATTTAAAAAAAGAAGAAATGTACTTCTCTGAAAAAATGAGACTATGTGTGGTGTGTCACTGTTGGTTATTATTCCCACCTGTTTCTGGCCTTTTGGTGGTACAAATTCTGGATTTGTTTTTATTTTTATCTATTTCCTCAATATTATGATTACCAAAGTAGTTGAGGTATGTCCCAGTTATTGAAGAATATATTTACTTGCGTTTTATTGAAACATTCATCTTAATGTACTCATCAGCAAAATGTAATGTATTGTAAAGTAATTTTCAATTTTTTAATTCGTTCGTAATATTTACCGTAGTCAGTCATTTTCACTTATTTTCTGGTGCTATCGACGAACTGGCCGTTTCAAGGTTCTTCCTGACTAGTTTTGACTTATACGTGAACATAGCTGAAGGTGTATTATTATCGAGAATTACGTGAGTAATGAATAATGAATGAGGAAGAAAATCTTTCTGAACCAGGTGGTAGGAGCGGAAATGATTGGGAAGAAGATAATTTGAAAGTCAAGGAGCCTAATTAATATGACGATGATAGCAGAGGGCTTGAAGAAGATGAAAAACTTCGCGCCATAATCTATACAGGGAATTTCAAATTTGCCAAGGATACTGCCGAGGCGCGCATTTCAACACATAGCGCTGCACAATCAACTGACAGTAGTTTTGTAGATGATCTTCCTTTGTCTAAGGTTCCTCGAAAGATGGCGAGTAAATTACGCCAAATTCAATTAAACACAAGCGAAAAGACGGCCATAAGTTATCAGCTAAATTACCTCTAACGTCTAAAAGAACAGCTAGTAGAAATATTATCCATTTTCTGACAGGCAGTAAAGGACAAGCTAAAGAGTGTATAACTATTCAGGGTCATTTCTTGCATTTCATTTCTGATGACATGTTTGATATAATACTAGAATACACCAATGAAAAAATTACGAGACAATGTGTGAAGTATGCAAATACCGATAGAGAGAAAGAGTTCTGATTTTTTTGCGGTAAACAAAGATAATCATTTCCAACGCATGTTCGATTCTACCGTTTCAGGTTCATTTTATAAAGATACTAGAGAAATCAAAATGACCCTTTTGCACAAATGCGTAAAATTGGAAATATTTATTAACACCTGCAGAACGTCGTATACGTCGTCGTCCTTTCTTACTATAGACGAGAGCTTCTAGGATTTCGTGGCAGGTGTCCATTTAAAATGTATATGTCTAACAAGCCATCTAAGTATGGTATAAAATTGTATTGCTATGTGATTCTTTATCAAAATACCTAGTTGACGGCTGTCCATATTTAGGCAAAGGAATAAAAACGGATAGCAAATTATTTTGGCAAAGAACTGACAAAATCTGTTCACGACAGCAATAGAAATGTCACGATGGTCACTTGGTTTACTTCGATCAACTTTTAGAAGAATAATATAAACTTAGAATCCTAGAAACAACAAGAAAAAATAAGAGAGAGAGATACCTCCAGAGTTACTAGAAACGAATAGCAGGAATACTGATTATTCAATGTTTTGCTGTGACCAAAATAAAACTTTGGTCTGATACATGCCAAGAAAAAATAAATGTGTATTATTGGTTCCCATATTGCTTGAAAATCCAGAAATTTCAGAAGAAAGTAGTAAACCAATGATTTTTGTTAATTATAATCAACCAAAGGAGGGGTGGATACTTTCCATCAACTTCGCCTAAAATGGCTTGTATTCAAATGTTATCTATTGCTACAATACATGTACAAGGAACGGAAAACCTTTACGGTGCGAAGAATACATTGAATTGTCCCATCCCCTAGCAAAGCCATGGATGGAGCACAGAATAAGCATGTCGAAATCTTCGCCAAAATATTTGCGAAATACTCAAAGTAGATACGGTAGATGAAGATGCAGTCCTTCAAGAGTAAAAAAAACGTACAATTTGTGTTTATTGCCCAATTAAACTAAGGCATATGACCACCATTCTATTGTGTGCAGTGTAAAACTGACATGTGCGGAATGCATCGCGAAAATTACTCTACAGAATGCGCCTCAGGCTCAAACTCTTGAAATTTACAGTATAGTAATTAGGCGTGGTCATATGACACACAATTTCTTCAAGACTTTTTGGGCACCATGATCGATTCAACCCGATCATGATTTTTATGTTCGGAAATTAATCCCGATCATGATGATTGTCGCCCAGTAACTGATCGAGTCAATCAGGTCGTAGTTATTTGTTATGATCACCATGAAAGACCGGTGGGTAAATACAATCAACTAACGTGTTCTTTTATTTGTCTATGGTTTTTGAACTTCAAATTATTCATTCCCCGTCTATTATTAATTCTCATCAAAATAATTAAAATATCTTATTAATATTTTTATATTCAATCCGTGTGAGGGGGTAAATCGTTGATATCTGTTCAAAAAAAATGATTGAATGTCTAGAATCTATTATATCTACAACTAAATAAATATTATGGAAGAGTCGTGGATCATTTTATATAAAAATCTTTTTACTGAATTAGATCTTTCGGATCTATTGACGGTGAGGTAATGAGTATAACCGTTTGAAGACGATATTCTTGATTATTTTCACCACGTTAATATTGATATCATTATAAAATATATCAAGTTGATTAAACAATAGAATCAACAAAAAAATAACGATGTAGTCTACCAAAAGGATAAATTATTGATTACACAATTAGAGCTCGACATAGTTGCCGGATAAAAAATATAAAGATTTTTTTTTACTACTTTATAAGTGTTATTGTGCTCAAACATTCCATAAAGTTTATTAGTGAAATATTTCTCTCAAGATTCATTCGTTTCAAAGAACAAAAAAGTTGTTAAGAAAAGGTAGAAAGGCATTAGAATTAATAAGTAAGTGAATTTTGAAAGTAAGTCCTGTTATAATCACAGTTTATAAACAACATACACATGACTTACTCCAGCATTTTCAAAAGTTTAAGATGTTATCGACCCAGTTTACATAATTCAGTTATTTATGTAAGGATTGGCGAAAGAGTGTGTGTTTGCCCACCTGGTCAGACGTTTGTACTCTATGCTCAATAGAATTTGGTTTTCTATTAAAAAGATCGCGACAGAAATATACAATCCACCGACTGCTTGAAAATATTTGAAACATTCTATTAACTGTGACACTCACGCGGATATATTTACGTTTCAGTGACGCGCTTAAAGATAAATTATTATTTGTCAACTATCATGTGGTTCTGCTCGTTGCGTCAGAGCATTCAATTATTAACTTCGTCAGGAATCGTTATACTCACAGGATATACTTTCTAAATTTATATTGCGGAAAACTTTTTTACGAATATGTTAGTTTCTATCACTTTTTATAGGATTAAATATTTTTACATCAGTATGGTTTGTACGAGGATATATTGAAAAATTCTTAGCCTACTATAAAACCAAAAAAAATTTCAATGTCAAAATATTTTATTACTCAACATATTCTACTCTTAATTGGAGCGAACAGCGAACCTGCAACTTCTCTAGACCTTTCAAAAAAATGTTTCTTCTTGCTCTGCAAACCAGACCTTCCCATCTTTTATTACCTCCACGATGAAAGAAAATTTACGACCTTTTAAACTTTTTTTTCAATTGAGGAAAGAGATGATAGTCGGACGGAGCCAAATATGGTGAATAAGGGGGGTGTTCTAGTAATTCAAACATTAAATCACGAATTTTTTGCATGGCAACATAAGATTTGTGTGCAGGGGCGTTGTCCTGCAAACACAAAACACCTTTGGATAACTTTCCGTGTCTTTTCTCTTTAATTTTTTCCCGTAGAGTGGTCAGTAATATCGAATAGTAATCTCCAGTTATTGTTCTACTCTTATCTACTCAATCCCAAAAAACTGAAGCAAGAACTTTTCCAGCACTTTTTTGGACACGAAACTTCTTAGGTCTTGGAGATCCAGAGTTTCGCCATTCCATCGATTGTTGCTTTGTTTCTGGATCGTAGAATTGTAACCAAGTCACATCCATAGTAACAATTCGGTTTAAGAAATCTACATCGTTTTCAAATCGAACGCGATTGTTCTACCCTTGCACGCTTTTGGTCAACAATCAAACATTTGGGGATCCATTTTGCAGCAATTTTTCTCATGTCCAAATTGACGTGAACTATATGATGAACGCGTTCTTATGAAATATCCGTTTTAGCCCAATTCGACGATCTGATAAAATCATGTCATGAACTGCATCGATATTTTCGGGGACTGACACAGAAACTGGCCTTTCTGATTGGTCATTATCTTCAATGGAAAATTTACCTCTTTTGAAGCTCGCAGTCCAATTTTTCACGGTGCCATACGAAGGACATTGATCACCAAGGTTATTAAGCATATCTTCGTAAATTTGCTTACCTCTTAACCTTTTTAAATACAGTTACTTGATGATGGCTCGATACTCCATCTTTTTTCTTTTAATTTATTGCTTCTATGAAATTTATTGAAGTGACATTGAAACTCCAGCACACAGTAAATATCATTTTATTTTGAAAATATTTGTTCGATTGTGAAATAGCTCAATTAGGGAACAAATTAATTATTTTGATTACCTCATTGGAAAAATATTTTAATACTGTATTTAGTAAAGGCATAGTTGGTTAATTATTATTTCTACTGACTGACAAAGAAATTCATTTTTTATCACGTTTAAAAAAATTATTTTAGTTCATTATTTTAGGTGATTCATTCCATTTTTCATAAAACTCAGTTACTAAGAAAAAGACAAAGCATAAAGATACAAAGAAATCGAGTTACTATTTATCAATAAAAATAAAAAGTTACCTGCCTAATATCAATTAAAACTTAAGTTGAGGTTTTGTCACATTCACTAATTTCAAATAAAAAAATTTCAGAAGAATATATAGTGGGCGCCCTAGACAAGTGGGATGAAAAAGGAGTAGTGCGTTGGGTATCTAAATATCTTGTCTATGCACGTCCCAAAACACGTTTCCGCCACTATTATAGTATTTGTGCAGCAGCGGTTTGAAACGAACGTGTTTTTTCTCGTGCCGAAAACCATGTGTGACCAAAAATAGGAGCAACGTCTCAATCTCAAATTTCTCATTAAATTAAAACAAAACTCCGACTGAGTGAGAGCCGAGAGAGCACTGAAGATGGCCAGCGCCCAGGTCGCCCTGTGACTGTTTCAACTCCGGAAACTCCGGAAAATCAACCAAATTGTGCATGAAGATCGTCGAATGAGCATCCGGATGCTTGCCGAGGGTGTAAACGGCGATAAAGAAACGGTTAGAAAAATGTTACACGAGGAATTACACGTGACAAAAGTCTGTGCAAAGTTGGTACCATAAAATCCGTCTCCTGACCAAAAGCTCTTGCGTTAACAGGTCTGCTCATATTTCCTTGAAGAGTTAGAAAAAGATCTGCTTTGAAAGGGACCCGATTTGAGTCGATGGAAGCGATAAAGCAAAAAACGACAGAGCTCCTAAAGGCACTTACCAAAGAAGACTTCCAGCACTGCTTCGATCAATGGAGAATACCTATTAAACGGTTTGTGGCGACGGGGGGGGGGTATATATTGAAGGGGAGCATTAGAATGTAGAATAATTTTCATAATAAAACCCTTTTTCGTAACCAGTCTCATCATCTAATAGCCAGACCTCGTATGAAATGTAAATTACGTAACTTATGTTCTCTTGATTACTGATGTATGAATGAGCAAATGACAAGTGGTGTATTCAGGATTGGGCACCGATAAATTGGAGTTGACAGATGACAGGTATGACACATGACATATTAGTTTGATCAAATAATAAAGCGCGCGATGGAACTTTACTGTGCATATCATAAATTTTACCAAGAGACGGTTCATCAAATAGGAATTGTTAACGATAATGTTCCTTAAACTTCATGCTCAATTACCATAGAGTTACTAATACAGATAAAAAGAGAAGCATGTGAGTGGAAATCCACTATTAGTTGAGAGAGAAAGAGCATCGGGTTACCTTTCTCTCTTTACTCTCTAATAAAATCAAAATCTATTATTCTCCTCCTTTTCTGCTATATTCAAAACTTCGATGTCTTGGTGAATCAATCAGAATAAAGAGTGTGTAACATTGCATGAAAAGTAGAACAAGGAGCAATAAAGGAAAAGTTGGTACCCAGGATGGTTGTTGTATATGCTGGACACTAATATATGTGATTTTTAATTGTAGCAAATAATATATAAAAAATGTATTGTCTGATGATTGTAATGTTTTGTTAATATAATTTGGAGTAAGTTCATTTTGACAAATTTAACTGAATGCAATGTCATATTTTCAGTCGTTAAATTTATTGCTAATTCTTTTTATTACTATTATCTTATTTTTACCAATTTTAATCTTTTTAAAATTATTTTTTATGTGTCTTGACAATGCGTCGACGAAGACATTATATCTACCAAGTCCCAAAATCTAAATTGTTCAAGAAATTGAAAAATCTTTTTAATATCAACAAATTTCGAAATTCTATCAATGGTATGACTGATTTTACAAAAATGACAAATTCGCAGATTTTCGCCCTTTTTGGTATTTTTTGTACTTAGGCAGCGATAGGAAAAATTAATGACTAAATTTGACATAGGCGGTTTTTATTGCAAATAAAAAACTAACAAAAATTGATTCAAAATGGAGCTAAATAGATTTTTTCTTTCACAAAAATGATGTTCAATCTGCGTTCTCATAAAGTATTTGGTCATAGAAAGAGTGACAGCAAGATGTGGGAACACTTTTCCGTTCCTGGATATACAGCCACTTACAGATTTGGAAATCTTTCGCCATTCAGCATGAAGTTTCTTAGACAATTATATTTTTTTGTGACATCTGGGAGTGTATTACCCATCAAAATTAACGTTTACAGAGATATCTCCGTTGCAATATTTTATTGCTCTTAAATACATTATAGTAGGATATCTTGCGACTTTTACAGGCCTTATAGAGCCGTACATTTTGAAATCATTTCTGGAAAAATTTTCGAAAAATGATTAGTTCAGAAAAAACTTTTATCAGGCATTGGTTTTGCATTTACTTTTCTGTTCAATGGTAACTTTATACTGTTGGCTCGTTATCAATAGGACGTTGGAGAGGACTGTGTGTCTATTCTGATATTTACACTCGTCGGACAAGAAAATAATCGGTAACCTTTTCTGCTCCAATGCTTTTGATAGTGTCTCGATAATACAAAAAGCGAATGTCGAAGATGAAAGGGCAGAACCAGTTTCATCAAATCAGTAGCAGGGAACATCGTATGATTAAGAATAGTTTTATAGTAATAAATTTGGAAACAGTATGAAACTTTTATTATCAGTCCCACTAGTAATCCTCTACGCATTAAATAATATTGAAATAATAGTAATTCCTTACTTTGAAATACACTTAAAATTTCATCCGTTGGATATAGGGAATTAGTAGGATTTCTTAGCTCAAAAATCATAGGTGATAATGTTACAAATGGATTTGGCTCCAAAAATTTTGCAACTCAACGTATAACAATGGTTTGGGTTTTAGTTTTCGATTATTCACGTAATGTTTGAAAAATAACACATTACGTATTAATAATGAAATTACAAACGGGATTGAAAAAACGGTTGTGTTCAAATTGTGCCCATCTGGATTACTGCATGTACGGCAACGTTTCTCAACGGAGAGGCAGTCTGGAGAAACATATCAATATGTCCGCGAAGTGTTTAAAATTCTTCAATTACAGTTCGGAGGTCGGGAAGGGTGCGTGGTCCTCTTGCAAAAATGAGGTTCTCAAGAAGACCCCTCAGGAAGAAATCATAGGGTGTCAGGTCACATCACCGAATCCTCCAAGACATGCGCAGTGCTTTTCAAATGCGATCGTTCTACTTCTATTAATTTTTTTGTCTCCTACAAATAAAAACCTGCCTGGAGAAAAGAAAACATTTACATCTTTTAGAAAACTGGAGATGACCAATTGGATCGTTCGATAAATAGCACAAAATTTAAATAAAAAGAAGACCTCCCTTAATTTCCGTGACAACAAATACGTAGAGGACCTATCGGAATGACAGGGGATGGTGGGTATTGTTTTGTGTGGGAAACGGTGACAAAATCTAGATAAGAGAAGTTTTTTTGATCTCTTGAAATACTAATACTAATACTGTAGAATTTATATATTTTATGATTCTCATTGAGTAACGTATGAATGACTATTTTAATTTTATCTCTGGACGATTAGATTAGAAATGTAAACTAGTAATAATTTCATTCGTTACTGAATACAGTAAAAAGAGGCGCGTACGTACATATTGTTGCTATAAATAATGTAGTTGAACTGTTGTTATAAAAGCCGGTAATTGCAGCTCATTGTCGTTCTCATTATGCAATTTAGAATGTAATTTGCAATAAACGTCAATGTTGTCTCTGCTGGGTTAGAACTAAATTATAGTAAAAGCGTTTTGTATCTCTTTATATGTGCAAATAAAAAACAACTTATTTTATCAATTTCTGTAGAATATTGTCTGGAGTGATAACGATGGAACAAGCTTGGTCGACAAGTCTGGGCCATGCTTAAATGCCAGGGCTGCGCCAAGCTTAAGTGCCAGGAAAGAAATACTAAGACTTATTAATTACATAACTTTTTTTTCTTTATCGATATTAATTTTTTATTCAATATGATTTTTTTGATTTTAAAAATAAACAAACATAAATTTTCATATTTAATCTTACTCTTACTGTACCACTATCGTTAGTGCTGAGTGCAGAGCTGATGTCCACACTTAAATTATTTAAACTTTAAATAATAAAAAATGTGATAAGAAACACACACACTAAATAAACTAGAGATTGGATTGGTCAGACCCATAATAAAAAAAGCATGGCTGTCGACGGGGTGTTGGCAAAAATACTCGAACCACGCCGTATGTAACCGAACAGCCGAAGCTTGGGCCCCCAATGAATGGACCGGTTGACCCAGCCTTGGCCCGAGCTTGGGTAATCATTGGTATGGCCGAAGCTGAGTTAGTAGTCTGGCACACGCATGGGCCAATGCAGGTACGCCGAAGCTAGGCTTGCCAGGACTGGCTCAGTTTTGGCCCCTTTGTCAACTTGTATGGGGACCGTCAGTCATATCTCACAAACAGCTTCAGGGAAAAAAATATAACCCAAGTGGTCCCGAGAAACACGTGGATATTATTTTCAGAATTGTAGGTTCACCTCGGGAGGATGTATTTGGAATTTACAATTAAGTGGCACGTTATATAAGATTATCAAATTTTTTGACAAATTTTGCGCATTTTTCATTTTCAAAGGTTCAGTTTATCTCTTCAAATGAAAGGGGGGAGAATGGGTACCTTATTATGAAACAAGTCGGGTTTTGCTTAGCCAATATTTATTGTTATTTGAAACAGCTTTTGTCCAGCAATACAAAATATACGTTTTGCGCTGAGATCAGTTTCCAAAGAACTAAACTTATCCACCTCCTTAACAGTTTATTATGTCCTTATTGAGTCGCATCTCCGATAAGCACTTACCTTCTGGGTTACGTGTGGTACGACTCAATTTGTGCGAATCTTCAAACTACAAAAGAGAGCTGTTATATATTTAGTCAGACTAAACAGTAGTGCTCACTGCAGGGTCTTCTTTAAAAGATTAAAAATTCTGACTTTTCCTTCCTCATTCCTCTTTCAATCCGTTTACCTAGTTTTTAAGCACGGTTCTCCAATTTCCTACCTAACCTAACCAATTTCATAAAGATCGTTGCACGGCTATCCACTTAGGAACGTGAAGCTCGACATTCACCTACCTACTTCACGTTCAGAATTAGTTAAGGGCTCAATATTTCACAATGGAAAAAAATGCATAATCACTTGCTAATTAAAATCAAATCGATATCATATTTTCCCACATCCCGCAATAATTTGAGGGCATATTTACTGGAAAATGCCTTCTACTCTTTAAACGATTTCTATTCTAATAATAATTACTATTACATATAAATTTGTTACTAATTGTGATTTTATTCTGTATATTGAAATTTTATTTTATTTGTTTTATCTTTATTTAGTTATTTTTATGTTTGTTTTTTAGCTTTTGTCTACAAATTGTGAATGCTTGTTGATAGATTGTCTCATATATTTTAGATATTGTGATTTCTCTCAATAAATTTAAATATAAGCATGAAAATTGATTGAATTAAAATTAAAATAGCGAAAAGCGCAATTCGATATCTTTTTTCCGTTTCGAGATATCTTAAAAAATATGTAAACAGGATGAATTCTTCTTTAAATTTCTAATCTAATAGGCTGATTCGCTCAATCGAAAATTGAAAATTTCTTCTGGACGGAAAGTTATTACATTGGTCTACCTGCAATAATTTGTACTGTTCTCATAATTATATTATTGCTGCTAAATGGCCTTATCTAAATGTAAATCTAATATTACTAACAATTAGAACAAATCATTCAATAAACCATGTAACAAATCAACAATTACCAACTTGGATAACTCACTACGTTATATGTGGATACTTAGGGGTACAAATTGTCGCCTATCCTTGACATGAAATCAGTCACTGATGGGTGGAAATGACAGCAGTTTCAATTTATTCTATTCGTATATCTTAAACAAGTTAGGTCTGGAGATATGAGTGGCCAAATAAATAAATTTCCATGTCCTATCCACCTATCAGGGCATGTTTAATCTAAAAAACATATATGGAAAAATGTGCTAGACAAAAATCATGTTGTAAGATCACGTCACGATGAATGATTGATGGTTAGGTGGACATTTTATTTGCAAAGTTTAAACATCTTTCCCAATTAACTATCCCATTATACTATAACGGTCTAATTATTCGCCCCCTAAAATGCCTCACTACACATTTATAGACCAACAACACTAACCTTACTCTAACTTACTCTACCATAATCTATCCAAATTTCTTAGTCAATTGTTCAAATTACTGCCGATAGGCCAATGTAAGAACTTTCCTTCAAGAATAAATTTTCAATTTCCTTTTCGGCGAACCAACCTACTAGAAGTCTGAAGAAATATTTTCGCCGTTGACACATTTCTTAATTTTTCAAGAAAATTGTAAAGAAATTGGCCTTGGAAACTTGGGTCTGCTGATGGATGAAATAAGCTCATAAGCTCAATTTTTTGTTGTCGCAATTAACTACTTTTGCAGTTTCAAGTATTAGTATTTAGGACCTTCTCTGGAGCAGGTGAAGTTGCAGTGTAGATTGGTTTCAATAAATTATCAATTAGCTGCTAGCTTTAACCTTCCATTGATACCAAGTCCAGTCTATTCTTTGAGCCTTGTCATTTGTTATAATTCATTTAAGTACAAGACGAAGAGTAATAAGAAAATGGATAAATTTTCAACTGAATATAACTGGTAATAACAAAAGATGGAGTGAACAATGCTAGCGTAATTATTTTAATAAATTTTAGGTTATTTATTATTAACAACAGATTAAACGTCACATGTCACCCTAGGTACATTTTTGTATTTTGAAAATGTTGAATATCTTGAAAAGATTATGTCACTTAATAATTAAAATCACGTATTGATAATTAAGCATACATTAAATCGTATTTTTTGAAATAAACTCAATAATTTCATTGGATGTTACCGCGCCCTTTGCAAAGGGTTAAAGGCGTATTGCGTTATTTAATCCTCTAATGTATTTGATGTCTTGATAGGTGGGGCTGTTTTCTTCCGCTTCTGGCTACTGCATTTCTTTATTGCTTTTAACTCCGACCCATATTCGCGATTAACTACTCGAAAGAATTTACTCTTCCACGAATTTAATAAACTGAGTAAAGTTTTTTATGGTTCAGCTCCAGATCTCTCTTTTGATATAACCTAAATAAGGAAAGTTTTATCGAAAATAACTGTTACCTTTCATAAAACTAGATTTTATAAAAGATGTGTTATTTTTGTCAAAAATATTTAAGATTCACTATTTCCGACGTTTATCAAATATTTATGTTATATTTTATACCAGATAAAATGATGAAAATTCATCAAGCAATTCGCACAAAACTTAATAAATTGAAATATGAGGAAAGTGGTGGAGCAAAAGACATGAGAGTGCGCAAAAAGTGAAGTTACAATTTATGTTGTTGGAGATATCAATGTACAAACCTATCGAGGGTGTCTCATTTATAATATCGGTTTTCAATGTTGGTTTATTGGTTTATTAAATAATCATACAAAATGCAAAAATATTGACGCGCTGTATTTTCAACATCTCCTTTGGAATCAAATTTTTTTCCACGTAAGAATTTCGACGTAGATCTGAATAAATAGTAATCTCACGATGCAAAGTCCAGACTAAATGCTGATTGTAGGAGTTCAATACCAGCAAGTACCTCGATTTTATTTCGCGTAAATTTCGCAAAATGTCTTGTTATAACAGTACTCGCTTTCGGTTAACTAAACCTGGACAAGTCTCCCATAAAACCTCACACATTCGCATCGGTTGTCCACTATATATCTCGACTTTGATACATCGATTATCTCGAATGATTTGAAGGTACATTAAACCTTCATAATTTCACCATACCGACAACAAGGTTTTCAAGACTCTCGAGCTTTTAGTATAAATTCATTATTCATATCATTCCCGTTAACACAAATAAAACTGATTTCTCTCTTCCTGCACTGAGGTCTCAATTAATAGGATGGATCTTTACTAGCTAGTCAAATAACAGTCGTTATAAATTGAAGTGCATCTAATTTGTTCATACAATTATAAACATTGAATACGCACTCGTAACTTTTATTAGTAACAGATGGTAGAGTAGATTTATTCGCGAATTACCCATGTAGAACAGTTGTGAATAACCTTGAAACATCGCTCACATAGGTACATTGTTGGCACTAACAATCAATTCTAATTTTAGTTTTCTGTAGTTAAAATTGCATGTACAGTTCGATTTATAGATTTTCCTCCATTGCTATCTATCGATACACACCATAATAATTATGAATAATACAATACTAATATGTTGAAAAAAATATCGTTGTACAGGGTGACTCACTTGTATTTATACGGCTCTAGTTTTGTTTGTATGTTTTCTTCATAGCAATATCAACAACAATCACGGCTATCATATAGAACGTGGGTTATCTGAACAATTTCGGATCTAACAAACAAAACATTTTTTTCAGAATCATTTTTATTTTTTAATATAGTCTCCTTTTAAGTCTATACACTTTTTCCACCTTTGAACCCTTCCAAATAACAGTTGCTTCCTTTTTTCTCAAAATAGACGTTTACTTTTGCGATAACGTCCTTCCTCTCCTGCTAGTGAAATTTTGAGGTTAAGAAACAACAAACAGTTACTGGGGATTAAATCTGGTGAATACAGTGGGTGATCAACCAAATCATGTGCAATATGTTAATTTTACCCTTGGCTATTACCAAAGTGCGAGAAGGAGCTTTGTCCTGATGGAAAAGTACTTTCTTTTTAAATCAGGTTCGCTATATTACAATTTTCTCCGTGTACCTTATCAAGAAATGATGCGTAAAATTCACCTGTTATTGTTTCATCTTTATGAAGATAGTCAATAAACACAATCCCATAACTATCCCAATAAACGATCGGAATCACTTTTCAGTCCCATTAAAACTAGTACTTTTTCGACGCAGGCCCTTCGCATTCCTCTGCCTTGACTAATTTCAAGTTTCAGTATTGTATTCGTGGATGTAGGTTGATTTAGTACCATTTGGTAAACTTTATCAATCATTACGCTGGTTGCCGCAGATTTTGGCCGTCCAGCACGTCCGTCGTTATTCAAACTGATAGAACCATGTCTGAATTCAGCTGTCTACAGTTTTACGGTCGTAATTGATTGTGTAAATACATGTAATTCACCCTATATAGCAGATAGATAGATAGTTAGCTCTATTTATATCCCCAATGATTACTGTTATATTAGTTGTATATTGAGTTTCTAACTTATATTGGTTTGCTTACTCATATTCCATTGAATTTGTATAACAGACCGCATTCTATTGCGAGAAACAACTCCTTAAACTGTTATTTGGACTCGATTTAGGAACACTTCGAGATTAATTTGAAATTTTGCTACATCCAGGATTGATGACAATATAAACTTTATGAATTTGTATTATTATCTTTACCAGGTTCACATAGTCATACCCCATGAAATTTATGAACTCGATTCTCACCTATATCAAATGAGATGAATTCAAAATTTTGCACACGATTCTAGAACTGCTAACACTACGAGGATGTATTGAAAAATTCTTAGCCTACTATAAAATCAAACAAAATTTCAATGTCAAAATATTTTATTACTCTACTTTCAATTGGATACATTCATTACAGCGAACCTGCAACGTCTCTAAACTTTTCAAAAAAAAATGTTTCTTCTTGCTCTGCAAACCAGACCTCCACAGGTTTTATTAACTCCTCGTTGGAAGATTATTTACGACCTTTTAGACTTTTTCAGTTGAGGAAAGAGATCTGGGGAAATCTGGTGAATGAGGGAGGTGTTCTAGTAATTCAAACTCTAAATCACGAAATTTTTTGCATGGCAACATGAGATTTGTGTGCAGGAGCGTTGTCCTGCAAAAACAAAACACCTTTGGATAGCTTTACGCTTTAATTTTTTCCCGTAAAGGGGTCAGTAATGTCGAATAGTAATCTCCAGTTATTGTTCTACCCTTATCTAAAAAATAAATCATTAAACTGAAGCAAGAACTTTTGCCGCAGATTTTTGGACACGAAACTTCTTAGGTCTTGGAGAACCAGAGTGTCGCCATTCCATCGATTGTTGCTTTGTTTTTGGATCGTAGAAATGTACCCAAGTTTCATTCATTGTAACAATTCGGTTTAAGAAGTCTACATCGTTTTCAAATCGAGCACAGATCGAACGCGATGCTTCAACCGTTGCAAGCTTTTGGTCAACATTCATCAAACATTTGGGGATCCATTTTGCAGCAATTTTTCTCATGTCCAAATTGACGTGAACTATATGATGAACGCGTTCGTATTAAATATTCAGTATTTCAGATATCCGTTTTAGCCCAATTCGACGACGGTCTGATAAAATCATGTCATGAACTGCATCGATATTTTCGGGGGCTGATACAGAAACTGGCCTTCACGATCGGTCATTATCTATAATGAAGCTTTTGAAGCTTGCAGTCCAATTTTTCACGGTCGCATATGAAGGACATTGATCACCAAGGGTAGTAAGCATATCTTCGGATTTGGTCTAGGCTAACTGGATATCAATTCATCCTCGTATTTAATGAATTTGTTCCATTGTCTTGAATTGAAACATACTCACTGTAACGTTTCTCGTGGAAAGATTCGATGATACAATTCTAGGTACAAGTTAATTTTACACTCAAACCTTCAATACACCACTTACTACACTATAATAACCAACATTGCTTTTTTAGCGATCGAATAACTTGTCTTGTTCGCTGCGTATTTTCATTATTCTGATTGTTGTACTGTGAGTTCCTGCTTCACAAAAATCTTGTCTTAAATTTTTTCAGAAAACTGGAATAGTTTGACACTTGGTTACTCAATAATTAATGCAGCCACCACCATCTTTTATAGTTTTCACTACATTCTGTCATGATTGGAGCCATTAGATGTCGTGCAGCTGTCTACCCGTCACGTTGCATACAAAAATATTTTTATAGCTAGTTTGGATGTAACGCCGAGTTTGGTTGTAGCATCATATTTTAATCAATAGTTTGTAACAAATTCTTAGAAATCCATTTCATATGTTGCTACCAGAGAAGGCCGCGAAAGAAACAAAGAAGTTTCTCATTTACATCCACTCAGGTGGTCAGCATTTGTGGTAACCATAATTTTTATTAGATATTTTATAAGTAAACGTGTACGTGTCGGAGTGGAGATGGTTCAGTTACAAATATACAGAATGTTTCTAAATTAATGGGATAAAATTCAGGAGGTGATTGCTCGTATGAAATCGAGATGGGTCTTTCCTATAACGAGGTTTCCTCAGCCTACCCCTTTCCGAGGTATCACCCTTAAAAGGAGGTGACCAAATTTGAGTTTTTATTTTTTTTCTAAAATTTCAGTAAAGGTAGAAATTTGATATTCTGTAATTCGCAAATAACTACGGGTTGTTTTTCAATATTCTTGTTACATTATACGGGGGTGAGGATAGCAACCCTTACTTTTAATCATCTATGAATCGTATTACATTTTACATCTTTACTCTCTTCCACTCAATGTATTAAAAACATTATAAATTATGGTGTTTATATTTTCTCTCTGCAGCTATTGGGAAAAAATAAGGATAAAAAATATTTTTAAATAAAACAAGGATTTTAAATTATAATTCTATCTTGAAAAAAGTAATTTCACCACCGTATAATGTAACAGGAATATCGAAAAAATATCCGTAGTTAGTCCTTTGCGGATGCACGAAAATTGGAGAGTTTCTAGCATTATTGAAATTTCAGAAAAAAGGATAAAAATTCAATTTTAGTCATCACCTTTAAAGGGTGATATTTCGGAAAGGAGTGGACTGAGGAAATTTTGTTATAGCAATTTCATACGAGCCATCACGTCCTGAATTTTGTCGGATTAATTTAGAAACATCCTGTATATTTGTAACTGAACCATCTCGACTTCGACACGTACACGTTCACTTATGTAATATCTATTAACAAAAAACAATGGTTACCACAAATCCTGACCTGAGTGAGTGGATTTTTAACAGTAAAAGTAGTGGAAATTGAACTACATTTTTTAATTAATGCAAGTGCAGCTCCTTTAAAATAATCCGCTGCTTTTTTGATATGACGCACGTGTTTTTTAACGACATTTTGATCTTTAACTACCACTTTTTTCGGATAAATAGGCATTATAAGCGCTTTTTTGCACCCCGCTCACTTTTGGGTTCGGATTCTTTTCATAGTACTCCAAATAAGAATATTTCTTCATCTTTGCCTGTAGTAACTTCCGAATTTAACGAAGAAATTTCAGAGGTTAGATATCCACTTTATGTTTAGAATAATCTATCACTTTATGATTTGATCAACTATAAAAACGTGTTTTTTCATTTCTCAACATTTTAAATGTTTTCATTTCCATTACCGCGTATATGCCTGCAACGAAGGATGAAATAAAAAATATTATAATAGTAAATGAACAAAAACAAATTCTAATAACGTGAATCACAATATTTCTATTGACTGGTGGAAAAATGAAAAATTATATATATATAAGTACAAGTAAGAATGAGTTTAATTTAATTTTAGGAAAAATTCTAATCAGTATTATATCCTAAATTATTTACATTATAAAGATACATTTATATCATAGAAAATCTGATCAAAAAATTTTTAAAATGTAAACTTTAGTTCCTTCCTAAATTGTTTTGGTAAAATAAACTCCAACTAATGTCGATGAAAATATCGAAATTAGAATTTACTATTATTTTCTCGAACCTTTTGTACATTATTTTGCTGTCAACTATTCTAAGTGTTGAAGAAATAAAATTTTTGTTCACAGAGTAACTTCCACAAGCTCGAATTATTTCTACAAAATTTTAATTAAATCCAGGAGCATTAGATGTAGGTTTTAGACACATATAATAACAAAATCTGTCAGCTTACCAGAGGGTAACTCCCGGAAATCCCGGCAGACTGGTAGCCCGGATTGTATCAGCAAGGGCAATGACTACATTCAAAAGATCCATTGATCTGGATCGAAATAAAGAAAAAACACGTAAAAACACCAAGAAAAGGCTTGGATATATATTAAAGATGTTTAAATTTGCGCAAATCTACTTACAGTTTAGAATAGTTCCGACACGTTAATCAACTTAAGGCAAATAAACCAAATCTGAATCTTATCTAATGGTCTACTAAGCCTGGGAGATTAGTTCAATGGAATTAGACCCTACATTTTCTGTAATAACCAGATTACCCTCTAAAAACAAACATATTCCAGACAATTAGTTTTTAATGTAAAAAAATGAAGTGTTTTTGATGTTGACTTTATTTCTGTTGCAGCTCAAATAAAAGTGTTCTGTGTTGGTGTTTCTTCTATGTACTTGTAACGCCTATTAATTTTTGGCATTTCATCTAAAAAAATCAACAATAGACTATCGCAAACCAGAATATTGATCTACAAAAAAAATTCCCCATTATTCTTTTATTTCTAATACAACTATGTTCTGTCATCAAAGTTTACTGTTTTAATGACTATTCACAATCAATTATAATAATTTTAGTGATATAACTTTGACATCTAAATGTCCTTGACAAAATGTCTACTAACGATTTCATTATTAACGTTTATTACATCGTCATTTCCAAAATCAGTCATGGCATGCAAGTTTATTTCTATTTCTAATGAAACATACATAGTCGCGATATAAATAGCTGCCAAGTAAAAAGACATAATTACCCTATTATATTGATTTAAACATGATTTTATTGCTACTTAAGGTATAGTCGAGTTTTAGACTTAACAGGCTATTAAGTGTGTCTCTAAATACAAATAATGCTAAGTAGCTAAAATGTTGATAGAATATCGTTGCTAGTAAGAGAATTTGATGACATTTAAAATTAATAAAAATTTGAATTGGAACTAGAAAGTTAGTTAGGTATTAAGAAAAAAATCGTGTCTTTGAATCAGGAATTCCTACTAACACCAGTAATTCATGTACTTGTAATTTAAATCATGTAAAAAAAAGTGTTTATGAAACTGAAATATGTACAATAAATATCATCTAAAACTTACTTTGTTCAATTTACCTTCTTTCTTGGAGGCTTCGCACTTTGGTTGCTTAAAATGTTATTTCCAATTTCATAAAAATGCAATTAACCCTTTGAACTGATTGTAGATATAGACGGTAACTTAGTAAACATCAACTTTCCATTGGCAATGACAAAAAATGATTATTCTTCAAGTTATTTCATAATCCTATCGAGTATCTAATTAAATAAAATAAATACTATAAAATGATTAGCTCGAACGCGGATGACTGAATAAAAAGTTGAAAATGAAATATTAGACAGATGGAAAGAACACTTCAAAAAGTTACTAATAGAAGAACATATAGAAGCAAAAATAGACAAAGGACAGTCAGACGGATATACAACAGGATCAAGCGCAATATGAGCAGAGCCAGGACCAAAAATAAAGAAGAGCGCGATAATAACTGCGATAGTAAAACTAAAAATGGATAAAGCACCGCACCGGAAATAGATGAAGGAAATAAGGGTATTATATAAGTATCATATAAAATATTACTGGTAGCATGGAATACGCAAACAATTCCAGAAGAGTAGAGAATAGCAATAACAGCACCGTTCAACAAAAAAGGAAATTATAACGATTGCAAAAATTATAGAGGAATATCTTTACACTGCACCACATACAAGCTCTCTGAATGTATAATTTAAGATAGACAGGAGGTAAATAACGAAGTTAATGATATACAGGCAGTATTTAGAACCAATAGATCAACGCATGATTCAATATTTACTTTGAGGCAATTAACAGAAAAAATAACAGATACAGAGAGTGGAATTATGTTGCAGCATTTGATTCAAAGGAAGCCTTCGATAATTAGTTAATATAAAAAAAAGCAATTAATGAACATAGTTAAGAATAAATGACAGAAAACAGAGAATATTTACTACGATTTAGCGGAAAGAAGACAAGTAGTTTTGTAACTTACATGAGACAAGGAGACGTTCCAAGCTCGTTATCGTTTCTTTTAGTCACGGATGAAACAGCTGAAGAAGTGATCAAAGAGGGAAAGAAAACAATTGAGACCAATCCACATAAAAGAAACAATGAATGCGGACGACATACTAATACAGTTGAACATCGTAAATCCGGTTTGTTCGTATCGTAATTTTTAACTTCTGTATTTGACACTAGACGGCGACACCATACATAACGATAGCATGAAGAATATGTTTATAAATTATTCAATCTTTTAATCATTATTATTTTATAAATTTGTTTTTGTTCAGTATTAATCGCGATTTTATTATATTTTATGCATATCACTCCCTCTGTTTACATTATTATGTGATGCGATATGATTTCTCGTTAGCGCAATCATAAATGCATTCAAATGTTCATATGATCTAAAAAACGGAAAAATTTAATATCCGGAATTTTTTCCCATTGATTCCGGTTGTACTGTATTCGCTAACACAAAAGAAAAGCTATAAAACAGAATACAGAAGTGGAGTGATGAAATAAAGAAATGCGGACTGCAGATAAACACACAAAAGGCAGAAAAAATACAAATATCAAACAACCCAGAAGAAACAACTGTGCAAATACATGGGAAAAAAAAGGGAAAAAGAGCGTTAACATTATGCTAAATTTTTTTTTTTTTATTTCTGTATTGTAAATTATATCATTATCTGAATGTAGTTAATAAACATTAATTGGAAGGCTATTGGAGCTATGTAAAAACAGGTGTTAATAGAAGATTTATATCTGTGTTACCAGTGAATAAAAGTAAATCAGATTTGTAACTATTCATATGTTATGGGTGTACTGTTTAATAAGCCCAATTCAAAATGGACAAATTTTATACAAAAAATAAGGGTGTGCCGCTGATTTATTCTTATAAATCCAACAAATATCATAAAATGCGTTGTAAATATTTAATTAGTAAATAATTGTTTAGAGAATAAATATGTCGTGATTGCAGTTATGATTCTTTTTTAAGAATTTACGTTTTAACTAATGAATAAAGGTGAAAAATTCGAATTGAAATGGTCAAACTGTACTATAGTATCAATAACCTGCAACAAAAAACATTTGAAGTGAATAAATAACACTCGTCTAGTTGAATTAACACGAAACTAGTTTTCAAATAGATGTTATTTATATCACTGAGACTGAAGTATTTACTCTAAGTGAATAATGTTATTTTATGCGAATTTGATGTTATGGAATTCTAACGAACTTAACATGACATTAGTGAGTTAATTTCTGTTAAAAACCATAAGTGAATGCATAGAAATTATTAGTTGGTCGTGTTAGTTTTGGGCACCGTTATGGTTGTTAGTAGCTGCTCATATTAAATGTTTTTCATACTTTCTGTTAAGTTTATTTTTATTGCGGATCCCTATTAATTTTTCTTCTGCTTGATATTCTTAAGTCCCGTTAATCCGAACTAATTGGGACCGGGCTAGAAAAAATTTCGAATAACATGAATTTGGTCATATGATGCTATATTATTTTCTTTTCGAGGCGTATTTCATGTTTCAAATCATGAAGACTTGTCATTCACGGAAACCGAAAGAAAGCTTGGATCGTTTTATGTTCCAATACTTGGTTTGAAAACTAATTTGTGCCAAAAGGCTTTTAACAAATTAATATTGCTGTGTTACACATATACAATGTGTTCGACCACAACTAAAATATTTTTTTTGTACCAAACCTCATTTCAATTTTGCAGCTAATGGACCCAGGAGCTTTGCAGGCTTTGAAACGGGAAAGGGTACTTGCATGGTTTGAGAAAAAAATGGTTTTGGATATTTCATATACAACTTTTATCATAATTTTCTGATAAATATTTATAGAGAAAAAAATTATTGAAAATTCAAAAGTTTTGTAGATAGTTTCAACATTTTAGTGAGGCCGCTATATTGCGTGCCATCATAGGTATGAAATAAACACTGAACATAAGATACAAAGTAAGTACGACCGGTAATCTCTCGGTTATTCTAAAATAAACGTTATTATTAAACTCTTATTAATCTGAAAAATATTATATAAATCGTGTTTTGTGCCAGGATGAAAAAATACCACGACGAAAACACCTGATATAGTTTTTTATGATGCCAAGAAATTAGAATGTACAACAAAAATGGTTTGAAAGTGTTTGTCATTTTTAAAATCCTACGAGAAGTAATTATTTTTTTTGTCGGAATCATTTTAATGTAAGTAGGATTCAAATTTTAATGCTTGCAATTTTTAATGTGATTATGTAATAATGTAAGAACTTAACTTATAAAAGGTTTATTCAGCACACGCTACGTTGTAACTGCTCAATGTTTTTATTCTTATGTAGTTGAAATTTTTCACTTTTAATCAAATATTACACTTTCTGACATTATTTCGTACCAAGAACTTAGAAATAAACGATAAAATAAATACATTTTGAAAAACGCAAGTACCCTATTGTAGAAAAATGTTCCGTAGCCTCCTTGGAGAAATTGAATAACCCACAATCATGCTTAAACTAGAAAAAAACAAAGATGTCAAAAGCTTTTGATAATTTTTGGCCTGATTTAGAGTTTGCCAAACGGTTCTCCCGCTAGTAAAAGTTTGAACATCTTCAACTAGTGAAAAAATATAAGGTTGAAGATGGAAAGAGTGTGTTGAAGAGTGGACGGCCGTCTGGCTTCAAGGAATTGTACACAGATTAAGATTCCGTAACCGTTATGCGGGAAATGTTAGTTGATTTCGATGTCAACGACAGTAAGGAGAAGAACGTTCCTAGTGATATTGTTCCTGACAACATTGCAGTGCTCTTCAACTGGCTTTCTGTTAGATCGAGCAACTCACCGACGCAACCTCAAAGAAGTTATGTTTATGTAGCGTTTGTAAAACAGTGCATCTTTAAGCCGATTCACGGCATTACCACTAAGAAAGTTGAATTGTACTAATCAATAGAATGTACGCGAACACGTACATCGAAAAAACTGGTTCTATTAACTGTTCCCGGTTCTCAGATTTTTTTGTCGTAACCTTGTTCTGATTAGTTGAATTCTCTTATTAGCATCAGTCTACAGTAGATATGATTTATATTCTTTGAAAACTTTGAAGTATTGACACCGAGTGTGGTATCGAACAAGCTAAAAATGGAATTAGTTAAATTCCATGAAGAACATGACTGAAGCAAGAGAGGTCATTTGGTCGAGTTAGTTTTTTTACGCTATTACGTTTTTCAATAACTTTTCATATTAAATATTTTTCATACTTTTCTGGTGAGATTTTTTTTATTGCGAACTTCCCTCCTTTTGCTTTCCTGCTACTCTTAATAAACCACATTTTTAAAAAAAAAGTCTATAATTTTGTCAATATTTGATTTTTTACGTAATATCTATTCTGGCTTTAGCATTCAAACAATTTTGGAACCTTCCTCTTATCATGTATGAAATATTATCGAGTATTTCTCACAATAAAATTGTGGTACTATGAATTTTTGTACTCAAATCATATCATTCATAACAGAAAACGGAAAGAATTTTTCATAAATATGATCATCGTATTATTTATAATTATAGACAATTGTTTTGATAGTTTTGTTATGTACCATTATGTCTAAGAAGAACCTATAACTTTCCAATGTGAGTGTATTTTTTCCCTCTTTTCGCGCGGCTTTGGATATCTTCTTTTACTTCATTTTTGTATGAAAAGAAAAACAGCGCAGGAGTTTTCCGTATACCAAAAAGTACGTAAGCATCTCAAGTAGTCTCTGTGCACACAAAAACGATTTTTACTCCATTCATGGAAATATGCGCTTGAAAAGAAGCGGTGGACAGCAAAAACTTTGATTACTTAGGGTAGAAAAGAACGTAAGAGGAAACAACATATGGTATTTGCACCTATAGGGTGGTCACACTTCTCTAAATAGTACTCGAAATATCAAACGCCGTTAAGCAAGAAAACTATTTGGATTGAAAAATGAAATGTTGTCAAGGCCGCTTGACATGATGCAATACAACCGGCAATGCAATGCAAGACGCAATATTTCTTTATCAAAAGTATGCGCAGATGAAGTTTGGTGCCATTTATATTGCGGGCAAGTTGTAATTCTATAGAGAAATGAGTTTCTGATCCACTGATATTACGTCTTTCACAAACGATTTCTTATTTATCTTATATCTTCATCTATCTTTGTTATTTTCACTTTTAGACTGCCCACAGAATATTAAATAAAATGTAAAGTTAAAAAAATTGTTTAATTTAATGTCTTGCAACGTGCATCATGAAAAGCGGTCTTTAAGTATTCAGATTAGTTCGGACATCCACAAATTTGGTACGCGTTTCTACTGCAAACTAGAATGTATGTGAATCGTAAAGATTTTAAAAATTATCTTATTTACATGAAATCTAAAATGAAACATTTATGTAGGATAAACTATTTAAGAGTATGCGCTCATCTGATAATTTGTAAAAAAGCTGTTATCGCTAAAGCTTGGTATATAAATCACAAGGAATAGAAAAAAACGTACAGTATTTTGAATAATCGAAAATGTGATCACATTAGGAATGGTGAAAGTACAGTGTGCGATACAAAGTGCTGTTACACTGTCCGTTGGTAGGATTTTATCTCCAAGTTAGACGCATCAGAGCGTTGAGCAACTCTCCTTTAGCTGTCATTTTACTGCACCATTTAGTATATTCTCGTTTGAAATTGGTTTTGATCTTGTATAAAAAGTGTCCACTAGTTGTCTGTAATCGAAAACGCAAGAAATAAGTTTCTGCAAAACATGCCCAATAGTTAAAAATAAATACGATATAATCACAAAATCTATCCAACCAGACCAATATATGAAATTTTAGAATTCAATATTTATAAAAAATAATAAGATACGAGATTTGAGAAATTATTGTATTCTTAACTTTTATAAAATTTTATTTTAACAAAAAGTTACATAACAAACGAAATCACAACTGCAGCAATTTTTTGTGACAGACCGCAATTATGATATCTAGTAACAAGAACCAGAAAAACTGATGCGCCTTTTCTTATTACAGATTTTCAAAACGAATATTACTATGCACTTTCCCCTCGTCCTAACAAAGTGACCAACAAGTGACCAAAGTTGGACTTTACAGGTGGACTGATACATAGGTGGCGCTACTAATATAAAACCCTTGGATTTCAAGTTAACCTCAACCTTCAAAAGCCATGTGTATGAATTTGATCTGTCGTAGAATTAATTATTCTATAGCATTTTGGTTGAAGCAACTTCTGTTTGGAAAATATAAAAAAGGAAAAAAGATAAAAATGGTTGACTTGATACACACTATTCGAATTGTGCTCCAGAAAAATCAAATGTTGAGAAGTGTTTTGTCATGTTAAAACGAGACGAAATGAGTACTAACGACGAATCACGCAGTGGATCCCCTTAAGGGGCTGTGACTGACAAAAATATGAGAAAAGTAAAGTTCATTGAGATAACTAAGTCTCTAAGTATATCAAAGGAACGTGTTCTGTTCAAAGTAGGTGCCGCGTTAGCTTACAATGGACCAAAAACAACAAAGATTGGATTATTTTGAGCAGTGCTTGAATCTGTTCAATCGTCATAAACCCGATTTTTTGCGACGATATGTGACAATGGATGGAACATGACTCCATCATTTCATACCTGAGCGGAGGGAGTCCAATCTATAATCAGCTGTGTGGAATACAAGTGATGAACCGTCTCCAAAGCGTGGAAAGACGCAAAAGTCGGCTAACAAAGTTGTGGCATTAGTATTTATATTCATTGACTATTTTAAAGAGGAAAAACCATAAACAGCGAATATTGCATTATTCGAGCGTCTTAAGGACGAAATCGCCCTATTTGAAGAAGAAGAAAGTGCTATTTAATCAAAATAATGCACCTTGCTACAAATCAATATAAATAATCGCAAAATTACATGAATTTATTTTGAATACATTGGCCACACCACAGACCTTAAGAGAAAGCTCGCTGGAAATCATATTAAAAAAAATAATTGAATATTTTCAAATTGAGTTGTTTGAGTACAATCGAACTCAAATTTATGCAAAATTAAGTCAATTAGTGGCACAAGGATTTTTTTGTGAAACGGACAGAATTTGCTGCTCAGATCATTAATAAGATCAATGTTAATAAAATTGGGGCAATATGCATCGAAAGAGTCGTAGAGTAAAGCTAAGAGTATTTATAATTATTTCATTTGAAATTAAATGAAAACTAGAACCGATCAATATGTATTTTCCGTGAATTTTATTACAATAGGATAAATATGCAGTTTTTTTTCCACTACAGAAAGTCTAATGTATAAACTTCATTATCCAACCAAGAATTCTCTCAGCTTCACATAACATGATTTGTGGAAAAACATTTTGTATTTCTCTCTAAAATAAACGTTCCACATTCCTCACATCTAATGTAAGCAATTCATTCAATTTCCCAACCTAGGATAACACAGGATTTCACAAAAGAAAATCTTCCAAGAAAACAGATTATCTGTCAGTAAGGGATGCGATCCCGCTTAAAAATTTACATAACCACGCCACCCTGTACATCCTGTCGAGACAGCCGGTAGTCTGGGAGTGTGCATTCCTTGCAAAGAGGGCGTTAAGAGGCTTTCATGTCTATATATTCCATGCGAAAACCATTGAAGATAAAAGGAACTGGGGCCTCATCTATAATCATCTCATTTTCGCAATCTTTTGTTCCTAATAATGATCCTGGTTGAGAGACGAGATAGTTAAAGAAAGACAGATACTTCACCACGTCTAAAATACAGTTTCGAGGAGATATATCCATTCAAAAAGTTGCCGGATTCTTTTGTTATCGGCACGTCACAGCAGTGCTTCCTTATCAAAGAAAATTGTTAGGAATTAAACATGCACAAGTTATTTTAATTATTACGAGGTGCAAACAAGAGTTTCTGCACAATAAGCATATTACAAAAACAACGATTAGAATTAGCAAGCCAAAATATTGTATTCTGTCTATTTAGTTGATCAATTTGACAACCACTCATCGATGATAATTAGTTATTTCTATATAGGTATCGTATATTTCAAAAAAAAACACCAACTTCAATAGAAAGCTCAGATAACGGATAGAGAACATAAATCTTTTACGTTTTATATTTTGTACAGAAAATTTTTTCTGCATTTATTTCCGTAATTCGCTTCTTCTTTTAATTTATTGAGCGCCTTTATTAATTCCCTCTGTCCATTTGCTATGATAGTTACATCATATGCGTACGCTACTATTTGTGTTACGTCTTCTCATCCTGTAATCCTGCGTTTTTCACAATGCTTTCCAATATTATATTGAATAGCGTTGGTGACATTGGGTTTCCCTTTTAACGCCTTTATTTGGTATGTGCTTTTTCTAATGTTGTGCAATGGTCTGAAGCTCAACTATCAGGTTACTTGGCGTAAAATCTGGGTTCTTTCAATATTTATTGTTGTGCCGTACCTGCTTCACTCTATACTCGTGTGATTGAGTGAAAGATTTAAATTTTTCTATTATTGGAAACACTGATTGTCACTTCCCCTGCTCCAAAAATTGGGTTTGTGGAAACAGTTCCGAGAGGAGTGTAGAAAATAGAAAGTTCTTCTTGGGGAAAGATTAACGAGAGGGGATCAGTTGTGTCTCATAGTCTCTTCATATCTTCAAGTTTTGGGGATATGCCCCCATTTAGTGCTTCGAAATAAACGATTTCGTCACTTATTGTATACCCTCCGGAGTAAGAGGTATGTATTTTTTTGTAATCCTATTAAAATGTTTTTTTTACTCAACACGTGTTGATAGAAGGTTTATTTCGGATGTCCCAGTCCACTTTTCGCTGCACAGCTTGTTTTTGTTTCTGTTGGAAGTTATTTTTATATACCGGAGGGCCTATTTCACTATTACCATTTCACCTTTACCCTTTGTTACAAAAGGTTCACCTGGATGTATGCTGAGATACACAAATGGTGATGTTTCGAATCTTGTCCTGATTGCTGATTCGATTTATAGTTCAAGGTCGATCTGAGTAGCTGTCTGAATTCTGAATGTCTGCCTGTCCATTGCTGTTCATCGTTGGATATATACGTATGAAACTTAGTGTCATCAAGGAATGATTTAAGGTCAGATTATCTGAGAGAAACTTATCATATATCTAACAATAGGTGTTAGTACCTATAACTAACATTTTATTTGACAAATCTTTTGGAACTATTTATTTACATTTTTTTGGAATCATTCTGGATACCATTACAAAGAATCACACATTTTTTGTCATTCTATCACCGCTGTATATAATTGAACATAATCACTATTATTGCTCACTTATGAACAATAAATTATCATTGGGGATTTTTGATTATTATGTCATAATGTTCTGTCTCAAATAATTCAGAGATTTCTGAATTCCAGGCCATCAAAAATTCAGTCACGCTCAAGACGTTGAATGTTAACTATCAAATTTTTAATTGTATTTATTTATGTGTGTTCGCTGTTTGGCAATTTGGCAAAATAAAAAATAATTGCCTCATACTTAAGAAAAAATTCAACATATTGAAATAAAAAAGTGATTTGATTATTATTAACGTAACACCGATATGAAATTTGAAAAAGTAGTAAAAGATTAATAAAATAAGATTCGGATACATAAAAAATATAATACAAAACATAATTTATTCTCCATCCCAGATATGGAACTTAGCTTCATTTATTCGATTAGATAAACGGTTTGTTAGAGCGTATCCCGGAGTAGAACTTATCAGAACAATTCTGTCGTGAAAATACATCTGTCATCTACGGTGAACATTTCTTTGGCACAATCCCACACAATAGCTCCTAATTCGGTTAGTTTAGTATCGGTATGCGCTTTATTGAACACAACTGCAGTCGAATAAAAAGAAGTAAAGTACGCCTAAGAAGAAGAAAATGCTAACCGCAACAATCTTAAATTTGCAACGACGTAGGATACGATTTAAACTTGGAAGTAGTCGACAGTAGACACTGCATTGCGTCATTAAAAGATGGTGGATTTCTAATGTGAAATCGGGTGAAACTGATATAGTATAGTATAGTATATCTGGTAGTTACACGACATATTGAGAATATGGTGTTCCGAAACTATAGATAGTTACAACTACAATGTTTCCATATGTTATAAATGTTATGAAAGGTTTTCTAAATAAAGTTAGTATTTTATCTGAATTTAGCGTTTTGAAGCATCTGTTTTTTCTTGTTTTACCGCTCAGATATGTACTTTAATGAATGAATATGCAGTAGGCAGTTGGCCCTGTATCGGGACTATAGGAAAAAAGTTTTTCCCAACTAAATGCTCGTAACAGATTATGGGTTCGATCCCAGCATCCACTCTTTTTGATTTGAATAGCATGGCCGAGTTTTCTACTTTTGCTACTTCGGCATTTTTCCTTACTATCCGACTTGAAGAAAAGTCAACACCTTCGTCGTACCGCTGAAGGAAAGTGGAGTCACTGTTTGAATAACTGGTTTTATATATTTCTTGCAGCATTTTTGATACCCCATGAACATAACTTCAAATAGCTTAAATTTTCTGTCAAAATTTCGTGCATAACATTTGCGAAAACTCAAGGAAAGCGTTCAGATAATGATGGAGTCGTAGCGTGCGTTTCCTTGAATTTTATCAACCAGGCCGTCTGTAATGTCACAACTGCGTTTTTCATTGTACACATTGGTGCGGTCACTTTGGAAACAATCCATTACTCAAAAATATTCTCTTCGTAGATAATAGATATCTTTTATGTACAGTTCTAAACAACAATACGCATAGATTGCCATGCGTAAAAGACATGCGTAGTAGTTTCCATTTTTTATCCAACACCGGATAAATCCACGGACGGGTGCGAAGAAAGACATTGCACCAACCCCCTGGCATTTCGACAGTCATTCGCGAGTCAGTTTCGCGCATAGACTTCTTCCTCTTCCCTGTGTTCTATGGCTTCTTTTTCTGGACGTCTTATTGTGAAAGTAATAGTCAAATGTCTCTATTTACGTTTTATATGAATTTAGCCATTTTAGTTTTCAGTGTTTTTTAACCTGAGTCTATATCTGAGACCCAGATATAGACCCAGATATAGAAATACGATCACGCATCGAACAAGCAAGAAATGTCTTTTTAAAAATGAGACAATTATTTACATCCCAAGCACTCGACCTTAAAATCCGGTACGGGATAGTGAAATGCTATATATACAGCACCTTATTATATGGAACGGAAGCTTGGACCTTCAAGGTGAACTCACTTAGGCACTTAGAAAGTTTCGAAATGTGGATCTTTCGGAGGATGCTGAGAATTCCCCGAAAAACCTCGTACCTATATAGAAGTGACAAATACAGACTTTTGCAACTTCTGATTGAAGGGAAAATCGAGGGAAAACGTAGTCCTGGCAGACGACCAGCTTTATGGCTGAATAATATTCGCGAGTGGACCGGTTTAGACGCTGATAAGAAGGGCCAGAGACAGAAATGACTTTGCTGGGGTTATCGCCAATCTTCGTTAAAAGAAGGCACCCAGAGAAAAGAAGGCAAATTGTCTTAGTGTAACTTATCTCTGTAGAGTTGAATACTATTTAAAATTATTCATCAAATGACTTGTTTTGATATATAAACAACTTAAATAAAAAGTCGATTACTTGAGTATTTAAAAGAGTAAATCTAAATTCTGATATATACAGAAGTTAGGTCGGAACGTCAAAAATATGTTCTACAAAAAATACATTATGTACTTGTTCTTTGTTACTCCAATTAATCAAAACTCAACGTTATGTATTCGAAACAAATAACAAATACTCCATATTAGGAATAATCCTGTTTCTGTTTCATATCTGCCAAATTATTATATTTATAACGCACATATCATAAAAAGGAATGTAATATAGTAATATGTGAATTGTGATAGTCGATAAAAACTAGCAACATCAGTCTATGTTATTAAAGAGAATCGAGAACCATAAACCACCTTATTAATACTCTTTTGGTGATCCTATGTCAGTCCAAATAATATATAACCAATTTTATGAATTGTATTCATCCTTTATTATGTCTTTTTGGAAATACCTTAAGATTGAAGAACTAAATTTATCAATATTAATAAAATTGATTAACAACTACTTTCTCCTAGATCTTTCGATAAATTTGTAATCATGTATTTTGAAAGATACCATTATATTAGAAGAGTTAGAGCTGGCAAAACTGCATTTTTCAATTCCACCATACACATAAGTTGGGAGCTCTAACTAGTCTTTAAGTGAATAGCAAACTCTTGAACTTCTGCAACGTACATTGGATGAGGAAAGTTCCTCCGGGCAACTGTATTTCGCTGGTAAAGCGAATTTAAGAGCGCAAGGATATCCCTTAGTAGTAAGACACGTTTTGGTAGGCTCTGTTCTTGATGACGTTTGATCGAAGAATATCCAAGATGCATCTATACAATCTACAACAGTCATTGAACATCCACCGTATTGCTCTAACTTGGCCATGTAGTATTTCTTGTTATTCTTCATCCTAACTGACGGATAATAATGTAGATGAGACCATCCGTCAATGTTTTAAGGGCATTCTAAAGATTACTGCTTCAAGCTTTCAAGTTATGGAAGCATCAGGTACAACACTGTATTGATTTAGGTTGTGATTATTTTGATTATAAATAAAATCGTTTTCTTAAAAAGAATTGTAATTTTTTTGTACCTCAAATTAGAGCGTCACCTATGTCTTATTCCTGAAGTTATTCCCGACGACAGTAAATTGTTAGTAAATCGAGTCCAGTAACTTTTTAAAAAGTTGGTCAAATTTATTAGAGACTGTCGTCATAGAGCTTTACTTTATCTGAACGGGAGTTTTGAGAAGTTTTATGTGTGCTAAAAGTTTATTCTATACGTTAGTAGATACTAGGGTGATTGATTCAAAAGTTTCGTAAAAACACCCTATGTATTTATTTTTATACAACTAACCCTAAGGATATTTGAAATAATTTCATGCATAAAATTTATGTTTATGGAAAATTTACTGTATCTGGAGTTTCATTCATGCAGGAGATTTGAAATTAGGGATGAACCCGTTATCAATATTCCATTAGAAGGTAAATTCTTTCATTAGTACGTGAGAATATTGGATGAGTGTGTGCTGAAAGCTCATAAATCATACATTCTTCAAATTTTTTAAAAATTTTTCTCTCATACGAATAAACTAAACAAAAAAAGGTGTATCACTATTTTGATCCAGGAAAAATAATTTATAAAAAAGATTGGCCCAAAATGGCCTTTGAACTTTTAATTTCTAATTATAGGAAATTTTCGAAATAAATACAATTGAAGACCATTTCAACCATTTGAGAGGGTTGCTACTTAATTTATGAGAAATAAATAAAACATATATTTATAACTGGGTACGGCTTTATTGTTTTTCAAAATATTCTCCAATTAAGATCAATACTTTTGCAGGCGTTTGAACCAATTTTCGGAGCATTTTTTCCATCATGATTGAGGTATCTCCAAAACATGTGATTTGAACTTATCTTCGGGTTTATAAAAACGTTGACCTCCCAATTTATTTTCAATTTTCTGGAATAAGAAGAAATCATTGGGTACCAAACATGGACTGTACGGCGAATGTGCCATCAATTCGATATTTTGACTGTTTAAAAAACGTTTTAGTTTGAACTGGTATGTAAGAACTTTTGTCTCAGTGGAGAATGATTTGTCTTCTGCAATTAGTTTCCCATACAATAGATTATTATTTAGTTTCGGGTTTATATGCTTCAAGGCCTTCAAGGCCTCAATCTCACGGAATGTCACTTAACGATCTGGCAATATCAGTTTACGCACTGCATCGATTTTTTTGCATAACAATAGATTTTGGACGACCTTCATGAAATTCATCCTGTACCGAAGTGCTGCCACGATTGAATTTAAAAAACCAGCGAAACCATATTCCAAAGCCTAAGTAGCAATCCTCGTATAATAAGTTTTCTATGTTCTTTGGCACCAAATTTTTACGTTCTGTAATTTTCTCATCGTAACCACCTTATACAATTGATTGGATAGATTCAGAAAAGCATGAATGAATGATAATGTTATGTAACTCTATAGGCTAGTCCATTACTGCTTCCAATATAATTTGTTCACAAGGTCTTATATGAATCATCAGTGTTTTCAAGACAACTTTGTATGATCGTCCTGTCTACTACATACTAGTTTACCTTATTGTAACCATGATAAATTTATTATTGTTGTTATAGATAATAGAGAGGTGATTTATTGTTTCATTCTACGCTTCAGATCATAATTAAATAGAAAATTGGTTTATTTATTTTTTATTTGGTCAATATTATTTGGTACAGGATGAAATGGAAACTAAATTAATCAACGTTTATTTTTATGCAAAAAATTAGACCACGTAACAATAGACTAATAATATAAATAGTTCATATTTCATAAAAATTTTCTTCGAAGTTTGGGAAAAAATAATTTGAAAACTTTTGTTGTATTATTTTGAATTTTATCTGATGATCTAAAAATCTATCGTCTTGAAGATATAGCGAATTATTTATAAATAGGTTACATTACTTTTTGAATTAATTTCTCACAAAGTACTAGCCTTGGTAATGCATTCATTCCAACGTTGAAAACTGATGGTTGTGTTCTTCTCTATCGTGGTCTCCTCAAGGTACGGAATTGTGTCATAACATTTTCTTTGCAGTAGTCATTTGGTATTGAATCTGGCGAATAAAGTGGATATGGAAAGCGCATGGCCAATGTTCAGGTTTGTTTTCAGGTCGTTTCGCAAAAGTCCATAACTCCTGTTTGAATGAACAATGTTGTCGAAATTTTCACATTTTCCTGTTTTTAGGTCGTAGATCGTTAGCTCCGTATCTTTAACTGAGCTAATTCAACTCTTTCGAAAATAATTTCCAAGTATTGCTTGTTACAAAAATAATTGGAAACATTAATGCTTCAAAATTGCATTAAGAACAGAGGTAAAGATTCATAATAGAAAACGAAACTATTCTACCACCTTCTAGATGGAAAATCTCTCGCGCAAACGTATTTATAGTTAGATCAAACCTGTTTGTTAGTGGCCATATATGTGTACGTTTGTAAATTGAAATGATAAACTCATGTAACCTGCTTCACAATATCTTTACCAGTACCCAGGTCAGTGGTGATGATGTTAGCAATAGCTTTGTACAGAAATATATTCGCCATAAATAAAAGACAAGTTCATATATAACAATAATTTTATTAACAAAAGATTGGAACACTTACGGTTATTCCACCGAATAGATTAAATCATTTGTCATATCTGTGAAAAGCTTTTCAATACCCTCTTCAAAGAAATTTGCCGCCAAAGTAGCCTAACTGTTCAATAACAATAAAGTACAAAACAGACCTTTAAACTTCGTGGACACACCAGTTATGGTGAATCTGCGGTTTTCTTCAACCATTCTGTCAACTCGTTGAACTCAATCATTTGAAACGATAGATTTGTATCCTTGGCCCCCTCATCACGCACATCATTACGACCATCTTTGAATTTTCGACACAATTCACGCACAACACCATCACTCATGAAGTTGTCCTCATAGACATCATTATACGATGGATTTCTGCAGCACAAACAAATCACACTTCTTAATTCACATATGGCGGGAGCATCAATCATGGCGGACATGTTTACGTAGCTGTAGCACAACGCCGACTGACGCCTCAATGTCAACAATGGCGGAGTGTGTAGTGCTAGAGCTTCGCAATCGCCTACAGCGCATGATCGCTTTCTTCTGTCCGCATAGTGTCTGCACGGAGCCATCGGAAAAAAAAACTGCCCCCGTATCTACGTTTTAAAGTCATTATAAATTTATAGTAGTTTTATTCTTACTTAGAGAATAAATGTAGATAATGAAGGATTTTTCGTCTTCAGCAGCGTCTTATTGTGAAAAGAAAAATAACCTATAATATAATTTTTATATTAGAATTTTATGAAATAACTTTCCAAAGATTACATCACGAATCAACTAAATATTGTTTTTGACCACAACTACTTTGGTAATAAAGAGATTAGTTTTTCTGGCTTAACTGGCTAGAACTTTAATTTTAGTATTTTTATGGTTAATAAAAAAACTCTAAGAATGAATACAGAAATCTCAAACAAAACTGCGATCTGAAAAACAAATTGAAATAAAAATTACAAGTTTCAATCTGAATGCAATTTTCTATAGCGAAACTTATTACGATATTTTTCCGTAGTCACAGAAAAACGATAAGTAGTAAAATTTTGTACATTTTTTGTGCAAATAACTATTTTTCGTAATGTAAATTTTGAATTAGAATCTATACCAAAAAAATGGTAATTTTAGATAAAAAAAATAATGAGTCTGCTATTTTCGTAATATACTCTGACTCTACCGATTTTTATGAGAGGTTTTTTTTTTATTATGAAGAACGAGAAAAAAATTTTTTGAAAATTACGATTAGTTCCTAACGAACTAGCTTAGTATATGAATCGTTTTATACGACTCGTACTCTTCAAAATTAGTACATCCTCATCATGAAATACTTAAACAAAAGTAGAGTAGAAATTAATTCACACTTTTTTATGGTCTGTAACATGTCATTCGGCTTGTTACGTTTTTCTTCAAACATTTTAGATATTGCTTTGTTCACGTATTGTGGCACAGTAGTCACTTCTGATTTACCTATTCTAACATTTTAGTTTTTGAGGAAATTAATTCGTTATCGACCTTCCACTACATTCCAGAAATTCAATAAAACACCGATTGAATTCTTGGTTGTGGTTCAAACTTCAACCTGGCAGCTGTAGAACTGCGGAAAAAACATACACAGATGGAAATAACTGAAGATATAACGAGTAGAAAAATTAAATTTGAATAGGAGCTTATACTCTCACATAAAAAAACTGACTGATATTTTTTCTAAATATAACCAAACACGAATCTGTCCTATTCTATTCGTGCTGCTCCCCAAATAAATAGAAAATACGAATTTGCATAAAATCTATTATACAAAAAAATTTTTTTTATTTCAGTTTAACGTGCCTCGACAGCGCTGGCCATTGGCACACAAAAACAATCATAAGTAAAATACAGGACATACAATACATAAATTAATTATATTTTCTTACACAGCTTGGCGGCTTTAAGAATCTCCACGATTTTCTTCATTTCCGTCGAGTTAAGTGTCTCCTTGAGCTTTGTTTTCATATCAAACTGTTGATATGTGGTAGAATATTCTCTGCAGTCGGTGGGGATGTGCTTACAGTCACAGGAACTTGACAAGTTCGGCAGATGTTTGGTAGATGTCATGAATGTTTTGGACTATTGGATGGTCGGTGATTATGGTTGTGATTGACTGTATGGATGAATGAGTGTCAGTACATATGGCGATATGTTTATAGGGAGGAGAAATATATTTGAAAGCTTGAAGGATACTGTATAGTTCACCAGTGTAAACACTACACGTCGATAGTAAGCGGAAAGAACTTGTGAGTTCGTGGTTTGTAGTGACTGTGCAGCCCATACCGGATTCAGCTTTGGAAGCATCCATAAAGAGAATTAGGCCGGTGGATTTTTTATGCAGAATTTCCAAGAATTCTTTCTCTACAAGGACGCTAGAGAATTGTTGTTTATTATAGATGGTTAGTGAGGTATCTACTATGGGAATATTTTTTATCCAAGGGGGAGCAGGCAAAGAAAGTGGAAAGGTCAACGAGAGGTTGGTTTTTTGGAGTAGATGTGCGAGCAATTGAGGGATAGAATTTACAATTGTTTGTGAGTTAGCAGGTACGGAAGAAGTGGTAAGTAGCAAATGGACAGGATAAGAAGGATTTGAAGATACTTTAGCAGCATAAGAAATGAGAATAGATTGTCGTCTTAAGGATAGTGGTGGCTCATTAGCTTCAACATTGACACTAGCGGCGGGGCTTGAGCGAAATGCACCAAGGCAAAGGCGAAGAGCGGTGTTGTGTACAGAGTTCAATAAGTCAGTTTTAGACTTGGAAGCGGACATATACATAAAACAACCATAGTCAAGCTTTGATCGTATGAGAGCTCTGTAAACTTATTCCACTTAAAAATTCGAGGGATTATTTTTTTACCAGTCTACGAAGAAGCCAAAACACCAAGATTATGGTTATTAGTAACAAAAAAGTACTGCAACGCTCACATATTGAAGAAACTAAATAAAAGATTAAAAAGAGAATAGTGAGAAGAAAAAAAATAATTCCTTGAATTTCTTTTTTTTATCCGAATAGAGAGGATGTAAACATGCCATTACCATAATTCTCTCAAAATATATAATCTTGTTTCTACCTCGATATAAATTGCGAACCATTATGTCAAATTCATACATTTTCTTTTGTGCTCAAAGTAAACCTAGAATCAAATTCATTAGTTTCACCAACAAAACCAAACATGCAACATAGTCATCAAGTTATGGTTGAAAAATAATGTAGAAATAATTCTAATCGAATATTATTCAAATGTAACTATATAAATTTACTACTTTATTAAAATTCTGAATGGATTAAAACAATATCGTAATGAAAAATATCCTCACTGATGTTCAGTTTATCAAATATAATGAATATAACAAGGATTCGTTAATACATGTATTAATAAAAATTCCTTTATTATTCAATGTCTGAAAAGACAAAGTGTTTGTTAGGTAGCGTTGTCAGAAACTAATAAATCACTTCTTGACTAGATCCCAAAACTATAACAATAACTTTGTCATGCTTGAGCAGATGTAGTAGTAACAGCAGAGGATCAGTGTTATAATATTCCATAGGGATAGTTAAATAACCAGGGACAACCTCATTTTGTGAATGATAGGATCCTTATCATTCATACTAACATCGTCTTTTGGTTTTTCTCTCTACCATGTAGACCAGAGACGTATTTGGTTCGATGCCAGTTTGAGCATTACCTCAAATTATATGTATTTGTAAATTGTATAAGTCAAATGGAATAAATTCGATAATAAATGAATGCTGATTAATCCTTGTAAGGGATGTTAGCTGCATTATCAGTACATAAAAACACAAGTTTCGTAATAATCTTATACAGGGTGTTTCTATATTCGACCGACAATGCTCTACCTTACGGGGCCTAGTTGCTGAAATATAGGGTGTTCAAAATTTTAAATCAAAATCAAAAATTTGCCATAAATTAAGAACGCCTTTAAATTTGTTTTTTCAATTTTGGTGACCAATATGCTCCCCCATATTTTGACATAAACAAACTTTGGAAAAATTTTACCAGTGGCGCGCTGTCAGGGTTAGTTGCCACTTTCAAAGTCTGCAACTGGGCCCCGTAAGGGTTCGTATTCCTATATCAAAATGAATCATTTATTGAGATCTCTCTGTGGTAGAGCGTTGTTGGTCGAATAAAGACATACCCTGTATAATTATAGTTAGATGTGTCTTTTTTTATATATTACTGCTATAATTGAAGTAATTTCACTGAGGACCGGTTTCTTCACGTTCTAATAAAGTGCCAAATAATTATTAGCCACTTAACTTTAGTAGGAACTTTTAATTGTTTTTATTGTTATATGACGAACGGAATAAGCTTGTTCTGAAATTTTCTGTATTCCCTCAATCAAGTCTTCATCAAACAAATCTTCTTGAAGTCTTGAAAAGCATCCATATCAAATATTTAATTATTTGTATGAGGAATATTTCCTTAAACGAGCTAATCAAATAAGGTATAATAAATTAACAAATCACTTTTGATCTATAATATTTGGCAAATAACTCGATTTATTGGAAAGTTTAATTTATTAGGTGAAGAAAATGAATTTTTGGTTATTCGGTAAATAATAGAAGTGAAAAAACCCAGCCTGAGGCAATATTTTTATAATGATGTTAATTATATAAAAGTATATGTCAAGTTTTCATTGTTAGAAACTGATCTTGTTTTTGAAATAACAATAATTTGTGTGCTTTTTTAATAAACATCATAAACTAACCCCGCTTCACTCGTTGTAAATTCCGTTGAACTTTCTTCTTCCGAGGAGAATATAATTGATTCATAGATATTTAGTTTCTCATCAGTTGGCGTCAAAAATTCTAGAATTTGCTAGGATTATAATTCGCTTCTTTGGCAATTTTCTTAAGCTAGTAATCATTGGATCGGATGATAATAGTAAAATTCTAGATCTGCATTAATGAATTGCTTTGACCGATATGCTTTCAAATCTTCATTCCTGGCTTCTTGTGCTTCTTCGGATAGCTGCTCCATAGGAAAAATTGCAAAAATATCACAGATGAGTTAATATTTTGTGCATTGTAGTTTTCCATTTCGCTAACATTTCTCTTTTGTCACACGAATATTGTCATAACTGGGATATATATCTGCATTTTCAACCCTCGCTTCCATTCTTATTTTTTTGTACTGACTTTTTGTCAATTTTGTGTCGACAAAGAATGCCAATGCTGACGTATAAATCATTTTATCAAGATTCTTCCAAAATTCTCTTATCCTGAAGGACCGCGTGAGCACTGTTTCTATTACTTCTGTAATCAGTTTCGATGCATCCAATTTTTTTCTATTTAGACCCATTTAATATCTACCATCTACCAACTCTGATGCAACCAATCGTCCCAAACAGATTTGGTTTTTCTTCTTTTATTTCTCTCGCTACTGACTTCCAAAGTTACTTCGGGCCATCCCATGCTAGAAGTTTATGGTCTCATCAACCATATAGGCGATCTTATTTCCATTGTATTAGCCATTTGCCACCTTTTCGAAAACACGAAACACAGGTAATAAATGTTACTATGTTACATAGATCACAATTAATGTTTATATGCGTGGATTTCTCAAATTTATAATTAGGAAACATGCTGAAGCTGCATCATTGCACCCCATTTTCTGAATGGAATGTGTTAGTTTACTTTACTGATTTTTCCTCAAAATAAGAATCTTCAACGCTAGGAACCTATCATCCAATCTTTGAAAGTACGACCACCTTAGATCAATGTATAAGTTGACAAAATTATAGAAATGATATCAATAACTTTTCAACTAAAACATCTAATGATAAATATCTAGCAAGAAAGATAAAACATTAAGTAAATCGTAGTAGTAATCAATTTCAACAAAAATATATTGCAGTCGTGGATAAAATATGGTATTCTACTCGGGTATAATCAGTCATTATTCACTCGGTGAAGTATTCCACTCGCTAGAGTCTGAGCAATAAACTTCACATTCATTATACACTCGTGAATAATATACTATCATCATTATAAAGTATATTGAAATTTACGAAATTTCTGTTGAAAAACCTTTAAAAAACACATTTTATAAAATCAGTTCTCTTTTATAATTCATTCAAATACCTCATTTTAATTTGGTTTCCAAAATTAATACCCACCGATAGAAAAGGTACCTGGACTGATGTTGCATGATATTAATCCCTACAATATGAAATCAATGTTGTAAATTACTTTTTGATACCGGCGCATGTTAGCACTTAGGCCCCATTAGAGGGAAATTTAGTAATTAAGTGCTCTGCCGAATTAATCTGTGCAATCGAGCGCGCACTTTGCAGTTTATAGGCGAAATTCACAAGATTTACGCTGATGGGCCATTGCAAGCAGATTTAAATCAATCACAGAGTCGAGGCTACAAAAACGGGAAATTGACGAACATATTTCAACTGCAACATCTATCCAATGTGCTTCGGGGAATGCCATTTCGTTTTTCTTAAACGGAAATTAGAGAACAGTGTTGAGCCGGGTTTAAGAAGGATAGTGGGAAAAATATAAGATGCGAACATACAAAAATTATATAGAACATGTACATGTACAATCCTATTATTCTGTCGCTACTTATTATAGAGCGCAGTTGTTCATAATTTAGTTTAGAATTTACAACTAAGAAAAACGAGTGGTTCATATTAATTTCTCCAGTCTACAATTGAAAACTAATACAATTGATAATTAATTATTTCAATATTGTTACGAAATTGTCCACAACTTGGACCATGAAGCCGGTCTTGTCCGATTATAATAGAATTACAAAATTTGGCGAATACGTCGGTTTGCAGAATACGCAGAATTCGTATGATGTTTGTTTTTATATATGTTTTTTTCATAGCGGCGATTTCTTTATGTTGTTTTTTTGAACCAGTTTCTCGGAAGGCCTTTTTATTTATTTGTTAGTTTATTCTTTTTTGTTTATTTGTTTATTGTGAAATTCTGTTTAAGTATAAATACTAGTTTGTTTATGAGCCGCACCGTTAGAAACAGTTTACCGTTTTCACTGCTAGTATCTCTTTATCAATGATCTATGAAATCCATTAGAATGCGTTTATGGGACTATTTTAATCAGTTGCAGCAGTCGATGTTGAAAATCTTGCGGCCGACTTTAGAGATGGTCCGCAAGCAATGAACATTCGTCTAGACATCCTAAAATGGGGCAAAACCGGGAAAGCTTTACTGACCCGACTAGATATAGTAGGGCGTCGCAGTGAAAAGGTTTAGGAAATATTGAAAGCATCACAATATGGATAAATCAAAATAATTGACATTGAGCTGCGTTCTAGATGTTGGAAGAACTGATGTGCTTGCTGTTATTGAGATAACTAGCCTAAACTTTTACAAACTAAGAACAGTACATGATCCTTTGATTCAATTATATTCAAGAAACCATTTTATTGTATGCTTCTGTTGAAGATATTGAGATTTCATGGAAAGAATATAGTTAGGTTAGTTTTTATCACATTGTCTACCCATATTGATAATTTTCAATCTGTCATTATTTATAGTGCCTTATCACTCACTTAATATATAACAAATTCATTAGCTCAATAAATACATAAAATTCAGCGACAAAGGGGTTTTCCAGGATAAAAAACGTTACAACGTTATTAAAACCTTTCTACGTTCCTAAAATACAAGACCTCCTATAAATCGTTTCGTTTATCCGGCACATTTCTCTTGTAATGGCAACAATCTATTTTGTTAATTGATAATAACCCCCTCCACAGCTGCAGGAGCAAAACCATAAATTATGTGTACGTTGTGGGCAATTGCGAAATAAACGGTCACGGCTCAGTGAGGTACATAAAAATTACTACCTACTTCCCATTCCTCTTTTGTCCTCTGTCATAGTTTTTCATTTTATCAATTTATACGTTATTGGTTGAAATGTAATATATTTTTTCAATTAATTCAATTATTTTCAATTCAAAGCCAGGGGAGAGCGAGGAAGAATTTTCCTCTACGTTTGTTTGCATTTGAATGCATGCAGGTTACATTTTAAAAAACAAATTTAGGACGAACTGTTTGAAAATCGTGTGAGGCTACAAAAGAATTAAATTAGAAATAAATATTTCTGTAGATAGTGCGAGGAGTTTTAGATTGGTAATCATCGATTACTGGTTTCCAATTAGCAGTATTTTATAGATAGATGAAATCTCCAAAATAAGTGACACTTCAAAGGTAGATGAAACTGAATTTGGAAGTCTCTCCAATAACTTGCAGAACTTTTGTAACGGAACTTACTTGAATACTAGGTGTGGCTATTAGATCACGAGACTGGTTATGAAATTATTTTACATTCGAATGCCCCCCTTCAATATATTCTCCTCCCCTCGACATACACCCATACGTTTTTTCCATTTCAAGTGCTGAAAGTCTTTTTTGGTGAATGCCTTTAGCAGCTCTACCGTTTTTTGCTTTACCGCTTCCATCGACTCAAATAGGGTCCCTTTCAAAGCAGATTTTATCTGCGGAAACAAAAAAAAGTCGCACGGTGCCAAATCTGATGAGTACGGCGGGTGTTTGAGTACTGGAGTGCGCTTATTGGCCAAATACTGCTTCACAGATAGATTGGTAGGTGTGTTGTCTTGGTGCAAAATCGGGCCGTTTTTCAGTCATCACGATACCGTTAATGTTAAAAAAAATTATCAACATTGCCTTGAATTTTGACTTGCTCTATCGGCTCTAACCAAAGCGCTTACACCATTCAAAAACTCATACGAGCACGAGACAGAGAATTGTCCCCATACGCCTATTGCAATAATTTATAGTACTCAGTCGGAGTTTTTTTCAATTTAACGAAAATTTGAGATTGATACGTTACCCCTTTTTGTTCGCCACGAGAAAAAAACACGTTCGTTTCAAACCGCTACTGCACAAATACTATAACGGAAACATGCTTTGGGACGTCCATAGACAAGATGTCTATAGACACGCGTCTAGGGGACACACACACACACACACACACATTTAATGGCAAGACCTCGTACCAACAAAGAACGGTTTTAAGTATTTGAAAGTGGAAAGTTGCTTCTTCAGAATTGATTCTGTTTTTGAGGTGTTTGAGTTTATTGAAAAATTATTAAAATATCTTGAGATTAATATATATATTTTTGTTACTTCTTATTTCAGCATTGTAATTATTGTAATAGTTGTAATATTTTTTTTTCTTAAAAGCCTTTTTTTTGTTTCTTATTTCTTTCGTCCTCCTATACTATATTGAGCTATTTGTCTAAACTTTTTCCATAGCTTGATTGTCTCTTCTATTCAGGTTTTCTAATTCGTCTTTGCCAACGCTCCTTTATTTTTTTGATCCAGGATTTCGGTTAATTTGAATCTTGAATTAACATCAGGGATTCAGTTTTATTTAGTCGTTTGCTTGTAATAACATGAACCTTCTGAAAAAGCACTGTCATGTCTTTTATGTCATGTATATTTTTTATTGAAATCCAATGAGTTAATTTCGAAATAGGTCTTTGCAATTCCGAGGTACATCTAGGCTTCGAAGCTGACTACCTCGGAAATGATGGTCTCATATATTCCTAATTTTATTCTTTGCTTATAAAAATTAAACCAATCTACTCTATCTTGATGAATATAAGAGTTATGTTTAACGCAATAATTAAGAAAATTTTTATTTTACATGCATAAGCTTTTCATATGAGAGGTTTGAAACTTTTTATTTTTTAATAATGGAGCGCAAGTTCACTTTTCTGCAAACTCTCGATTCCTATGGAGCTCTCCTCTAATTTGAAACTAGTGGGAAACATGAAGGGAAAGTATTACTCAAAATTTTCACATAACAACTCTTCGCTGAGTGAATAGAATTAAAGTGGTAGGAAACAAGTTTGATAACAACCTAGGAAATAATATGTTGAAACTGAAATTATTTAACTCATGTATAAGACTATTTTCTTCAATATTAAATTTCAATTTATGGAACTTCCAATTAACTAGGTTCTGAAAGAAGTAAGAAAACAAACTGCTGTTTGCTAATATAACATTTGACATATCCAAAGAGGAAATATACGGAAATAAAAACATTTCATTTGAATAAAATTTCACTTGAACCTTTCTCCAGAAAACAAGTATAATTCTTCCACGTCGCGTCGCCTATGTCCTTTGCAATAGAACGGCTTTAATAATTCATAATGTAATTCCAATGTTAACCAAATAAACCAAACTGTATCGAATGTTTAGAATATTCCCTTTATACCAGATAAATAAAATAGCCTCACATTCGGTTGCATTACCACAAATAGATTCCAGTAAACGATTGTGAAGCTTCGATAAAATCGTTTTAAGATTATTACCATTGCATCTGCGTGTTATTTTCCACTGTTTCGTTATAGTAGGATTATGTCTCGCTTTTATAGATTATAATGGTAGAAAGATTTTTATAAAACCAATAATTCTTAAGGGAATGTAGCATCTATTACAAAAAAATCTAGTTAGTTTTTGATACTTTTAAACTTTTAATTGTTCCATTAAATCTTCGCTAGATTTATGACGAAACAATTGATTAGTACAGAGGAGTTATTCCGAATCAAAATCAGTTTAGTAGCTTTTGTTTATATTGGGTGGTGATAAATCCAATTAGAGAGATTCAAAAACACTTTCCTATATACACCAAATTGATTGGCTTAGTTCATTTCAAATTATCTGGTAAATCCTATTAATTTTACAGCCGGTAGGATAACCCCGAAAATCATCAAATTAGCTTAAAGTTGGAACAAGAATAAGGCTCTGTCAAAAAAGTTAATTATTTTTGACAATACCGTGTGCTAAGGATGATATTTCAAAGGCTATTGCTATTCAACATTTGTCACTTGGTGAGTTTTTGTGCGCATTCCACTTTTATATAACATAGTAGAATAGAAATCATATCAAATTAGAGGATAATAAGATTGGGACTTTACTCGAAATTAGAAATTTTCATACCTCCTAAAATTATTGAATGCGAATATTGTTGTCTTCGATTTGTTTTACAATTCTCCTTACATCGCAACTGTTTTTCTTGCTCATCAGGACGATCTCATGGAAATTGTTATACTGACCACCCAATAGGACTAGTTAGTCGCGTTTCGACTTAATTGACTGATGAGATTGATACTTCGACCTCAGCTCTAGGTTTAAGGCTTATGTTCAATTACTGAAGCTTGGTTGAATAGTTATAAAATTGCGTATACAGACGAAATTCAATTGCGTCAAAATTGGGTATATTAAGCAAAAATGAAAGAATCGAAGAAGAAAGAAGTGCAACCTTCGCGCAAGAGTTAGACGTATCCCAATCGCTGTTTAATGCCATTGTTTTAAAATGCCAACGTGTAGGGTCTTCTACTCATTTCAGGGAGAGAAATACTCGTTAATTAACCTTTGCAACAAGGGAAAAGGAACTACTTTGACGTGCAAAATTTCACATATTCCTTGAGCTGGATAAACCTTTTTAAAGATCATCATTTATAAGATTTCTGGTGAGTCTTTGCCAATTGATGTTATCAATTGGTTAGAGAAAGTTGGCCTGGTCTACGTGCGCAAAATTTTTAAAGCTGATAAAACTAGACTGTTGTATTCATCCCTGGATAAGATATAGAAATTAAAAGTAGGAAAATGTACAGGAGGATTATTATTCATGAGAAGAATATCTGTGATGGTCGCAGCCAATATGAGTAGCACAGTTAAAGGAAACTTTTCGTAATTGGGAAAGCTCAACGTTCCAGATGTTTTAAAAATGTACATTTGCCAGTGGATTATGATAGCAACCGAAGGATCTGTATGTTTGCTGATATTATCAATATATAGGTATTTAGAATCATGATTTTAGGGAACAGAATAAGATAATCTTGATGTTGGTTGACCACTGTTTAGGATATCTCTGTACTGTAAAGTAAAAACACCAATATAATATATATAATATAATATCTCTTGAAAGTCGTTATATCCGGATTCTACTATACATCAGAAGAGATGGGAAGTTTTTCCAGAGCCAAGATATTCTCCAAATTTGCTTCATCCCATTTTCATTTGTTTTAGTAAACCAGTACAACGCCTTTACCGAATTTGATGAATGAAAATCACAAGAATTCTACGGTTGAGTGATTAAGATGCTACCTGAACGTTGATATAAAGAAATTAGCTTAAATTGTATTGGAATCGAAATTAATTATTACTAAACCCAATAAATTCCAAACTTTTTCCAATTAGAAAGTATAATGTACTGGTTTTCAATCCTTGGTCTCATTGAATTTGTCGATGTCTCATTCCCAATTTTGATTACATAAATATTTTTGTAACATAAAATTCCAAACCTAGCGTTAATAATTGAATACGTTCGTTTTGTGTGGAAATAATCGTATATTATTCCCCTTGATATAAATGTTTGAAGGGAAAAGCTGTCCTATATATTGATGTTTAGAAACTAAATAAATAATTCACGTGCTAAATTTCCAACGGCTTGAAAAAGGCTGGATACATAGGCGCCGCATTAGGAGGACACAGTGTTTAACGAATTGCTTGCGGCTCAAACTCATACTATATTAAATAAACAGATTAACTCAGATCGTTTCGTAACATCAAAATTTGATGAGATGATAATTTACTCGAGGTTTAAAATTAAATTCTAAATAGATCTTTGGAGTATATCATATAAGTAAGTGGATTTAGTATTTAACTTTAGAGTGTATGTTAGACTATCGCGTATATTCTATTTTGATTTAATACTAGAGAAGTGAAAATATTCTGTATGGAAAATTATGTTATTTACTCCACAAATTCTATGTTTAATATAATTTGATAAAGACTTAAAATTAGGCGAAACGTCAATTTTTATCTATCTTTCAAAAATTATTAAAAAAACTAATTTTGAAACGGATGGGATCTAAAATCAAGAACATTTAGATGCATTAATATATCAAAAGATCTAAGAAATAAGAAATTAAAGAAATTTATATGCTTATATTCAGTTATTCGGTGATTATTGCTACCAAATGTCACATTATGTCTTTGTACCTTGAAATAGAAAGCATGTGCAAGAAGAAACTGAGTAAATAGTTAAGGTACATCATTAAACAGAAGCAGTCAGAGCTTGGGTTACGTCTAATATGACGATCATAGTATTAGTGGTAATATCATAAAAGTTGATAATAAGTGGGTTTTGAAAAAAACCAATTTATGAAACTTAAAGACAACATAGAAGAGTAAACCTAGGAGCCAGAATCGCGATAGTTTGTGTTACAAAAGAAAACATTTAAAGAGCACCATGTATCTAGGGCTACAATAAATATTGTGTAAAATTTTAAAATCATGTCTCAAGTGAAGACTCACAGCGTGGTACAGGGGGGCCCGATGACATTCAATTGTGGTCAAAAGTATATGCAAAGTTTTTATTGTTGAAATATATTGAAATAACAATAGTTTATCATAATTTATGTGTGTTTGTGTGTTTTCTTAAATAAAGATTATAAACTATCGTCGTTATCACTTTTTCAAATTCATTTGAACTTTCTTCATAGATGTTTTCTACCTCATCAAAGGGGTGCCAAAAGTTCTAGAATTCCGGAGATAATGGTTTCTTTCGTTTCTATGACAATTTCCTTGAGCTAGTAATAACTGGATTGAATGTCACTTGTAAAATACTAATAAACATCTGCACAAGTGAATTGCCTTGATGATTTTCTCCAAGTTGCTTCCAAATCCTTATTTCTGGATTCTTGTAGTTTCTTTCCACAAAAAATTTGATTTTTCTTCTTTTAGTTCTCCCGCTACTGACTTCCAAAGTTACTTCCAGCCGAGAAGTTGATGGTGTCTCATCAGGCAAATAGGCTATTGCCTGCCTATGATGAAAACTTTTCTTTCCATCTTTTCGAGAATGGGAAATTCCACAGATTTTATAGTTTTGTCGTTTTGCCCTTCAAATATTAAATGATTGAGGACAACATTCTGAACATGTTGACAATTTTCACTCTTCAGCTCTTGCCAAACGGGGAACAGTTTCTTACGTTTCATAGATAAAGCTGTAAAGTGGAACAAGCGGATATAAATATTACTATACTATTACTTAAAAATTATCATATTTTAAAAAGGAGCAACTAATGAGTGATTTTTTTCTGGTATCTTGGCAACAATGTTTTTGACAGATCACGCGTGAATCGTGTCTAGTGCTAGTGTGAACTATTCGGAAGCTTGTGACTAAATACCAATGATATTTAATTCCACTTCATTTTTAGTGAAATATAACGCAAGATAACCATAGAATCTCTGTTTGATTGCTCTTTCAAATCAGTGATACCTCCATAACAGTTTTAGTTCTTCTATCCTATATCCATAGTTCCCGTTTCGACTAGTATAATAATGATATTCTCTCTTCCAAATATAAATTCCCATTTCGAAGAAAAAACTTATTTTCATCTTACAGCTTAAGTACTACAAGTTCTTTCTGTATTTTAGAAAACAAAAATGTATTTTCTCATATACGGAAAGAACGTTCTATTTGTCAAATCTACCAATCAAGTCATTACTTTGGTTTTCAAAATAATTGACCATTTATATACTCAAAGTTGTATAAACCCATTTGATAACTTTATATCGCGAGACGCCGATGGATATAACGAAAGCAGCTCGCAAAAAAGTCACGTTCTAATTCATTTTGGTATCAGGTTTCAAATGACGATATTATTGAATAAACGTTTTAACTGTCTACATAAAAATTATGTTTCCGTATATTTGACGTGTTATTTCTTTTTTGTTTATTGTTATCAAATATTATAAATTTTTTATACACATCAAAAAAGTACAATCTGATTTTACAAAGGATGAAATTATTGATCTCCGAGGTATCAGAAAAGAAATAAATTTGACTGCTGAATATTTTCTTGGGTTAGTTGAACGATGTTAAAATAGGTTTAATGCATTGAGAATTCGTAATCATTATCAATATTTTATAATACACGTTTATATCAACAATTACTAGACATATGAACTAGAATAGCTCCATTTCTTATAGAACATTTATAAATATTTACAAATAATAAAAATGCATCTGCAGTACTTTTTTGCTTTTCCTACCCAGTAAAAGTTCAAATATTATTCTTAAAATCATTCTTTTCTTGCCATTTTTCAATCAATAATATTTGTTTTTTGCTCTTTCCAGTAAATGAGTGTATCCCGTTAACTCAATACACGTCAATTAAGTTAACTATATGAATTTCCATTGAAGTGAACGAAAACGGAGAAAATTTCCAATAATTTGCTGGAATTACAAATAAAAAGGTCCAAAACATGAATAATTGGAAAGATATAGTACCTACTTATCAAAATATTGGATTTCTAATATAGAAATGATACCAAAAAGTATATAAATAACCTTGAAATTATACTTTAAAATATTTCAAGGCATAAACACGAAATAGTTTACATTTCTATCAATTTAAAAATATGTTCGCTTGTAAATGCGCAAAGGACCACTTTTAAATTTCAAATTATACTAAATAAATTGAAATTAACAAGACAGTAATATTCCAAAAATGTAGGAAGACCAAAAATATGTGGCGATTGAATGATTGATCACACCATTCACACAGAGAAGAATCTGTTTATGATTAACAAAGGAGTAAGACAAGGCCATTAGCAACATGATGGTGGACTAATAATTGCCTGATTACGCTGATTACATAGTATTTGTAACCAAAAAAGATCAATAATGGATACGATGTTAACCGAGATAATTACAGAGGGAAAGCGGATGGGATTAAAAATAAACGGAAACAAAACAAAACAAAAATAATGAGAATGGAAAAACAATGTAAAGGTGGAAAGGGTTAAAGTTAGCGAGAATTTATACATATATAATTTATGCAAATAGAAAAGTGTCTCTTGGCGTAATGATACTTAATACTAACAGGGAATTATTAGATAGTAAACTACTCACAAAATAAAAATCAATATATATATATATATATATATATATATATATATATATATATATATATATATATATATATATATATATATATATATATATATATATATATATAACGATATATATAACGATGCGGCAGGCCAAGAATAAAATGAGTAAAACTGACAAAAAAAAACAGGAAAGTTGTGGCAGGAAATATCTGAGGTGTAGAGACGGATGATAGGGATTGTTTCAACTCAACAAGATGATGTAAAAAGCATTTTTCCTGCGCAACCCTAATGATCCAACAGCTTCTAATGTTCCTAATAGCTGTCTTGGTTCATAATTCAATTAAAAAGTAAGAGCTAATTAACCAAAGAAAAGATATATCACACGACATTTTTTATTATTGTATTGCAAGGAATTCAATTTTTGGATTATCCGTAGAAGTATCCTGAATTTGGGGAATTTATAATTTTATTAGCCGGGAAAATTCACCCTTCCGAGAAAATAATATATAAATTTTGAAATATATAATACCACAAAATAAGCAAAAATTCAATCCTTTTGCTTCATTATATTTTCACCCCAATCTGATCACAAAGACGAATAGAAATAACTACCCAAACGAAATAAGAGAACTGATACGTGAAAAGCGCAAACTAGAGCTCCAGAAGATAAAACTGAATAATGCTACTCAACAAAAGGAAAATCCAAAATATCAAAAACAAGACACTATAAATGAGTAGTTGAAGGAATTGATAAACTACAAATATACGGAATACTCACTATGGAAGGCGACTAAAAAATTGTGACTTAATCACAGGGGAAATACTAAAACATTTATTGAAACGCTTGAAAGATCGTTGACGAAGTGAGTTAAGTAGAGTATTAAACTATCTACAAAATCCTCATACTGAGAAGACTGAGTTGGAGACTGATTGTGATGTAAAGGAGTTATTTTCATGTCCAAGCAAGATGACTATAAAAATACAGATTATTTTGTTAACTGGGAAAATTGAAAATAGTGATAATGAAGAAAATGATATTTCTAAGATTATTAAGCAAGAAATGAATCTTTATGAGGCTAGTTCCACCTGGGGTTATAATTTGGAGAAAGCTTATAAAAATTTATTGACGATTCCTCCAACTTCCATCGAGCCTTAACGCGCGTTTTCCGCTGCTTCATATTTGTGCAACAAATAAGTATGCTTTCAGATGAGGCGTTGGATGCGTTGTTATTTCTTAGATTTTATTTTCGTGGCTTAAATAAGTAAATTACAGTTTCGGGTCTATTTGATTTAAAATATAAGTCCTATTAACATTGATCTCTTTTGTCAAATTATAAGAAGTTGATCCGGATTCCCGGTATTAACTGTTGATAATCCCAGGACTATAAAAATCGACCGGGATCGAATCCTCTAATCTTCATACAGATCAATATCACTATTACCAATGATATCAAAGCTATATGAGAAAACAGTACTAAAAAGATTAAACCCTATACTTCAAGAAAGAAAACTAATACCTTCACATCAGTTCGGCTTCAGGGAAAACCACCCCACCATAGACAAAGCACACAAGATAACCGATCTCATAGAAAAACCACTAGAAAAGAAAAACGTCTGTTCCTTTGTTTTCTTAGAAGGAGCATGAAGGGTTCAAATACAAACTGAATAAAGTCTTGCCTAACCAATATGCAGAACTGTTAGAGACCTATATAGAAAAACGAGTCTTCAGAATAAAGCAAGAAGATGCTTACTCAGACTTGAAGGAAATCAACGCGGGTGTATTCTTGGGCCGGTGCTTTACGTCTTATACACCAGTGACATCCCTCAATTAGAAAACCACATTAACATCACGTTTGTGGACGACACGGTTATTTTGACCGTAGTAAATTCCCACGATGAAGCACCAATCAACCTACAGACATCAATTAATAAAATTAATTATTAGAACCAAAATGGAGGATTAGTTTAAACAAGAAAAAATCGGTACATGTAAATTTCACAAATAAAAAGGAGCAATATGTACCAGTACAAATAGATGATGAACAGGTACCATATGCTAATACAGCATAATATCTGGGGCTAATACTAGATGCGAAATTACGCTGGAAACCTCACATAAAAAATAAACGAGAAAAACTGGATATAAAATACAAGAAAATGTATTGGTTGCTGGGAAGACAATCCACTCTGTCAATTTATAATAAACTACTTATATGAACAAATCCTGAAACCGGTATGGACCTACGGAATTCAACTATGTGCCAGCAAAAACAACCCCCAAATATTCCAAAGATTTCAAAATAAAGTAGAATAAAGGAGAATCGTTGATGCGCCCAGGTACTTTCGAAATAACGATCTTCATCGGGATCTGGAGATAGACAGAGTAGGGCAGGTATCCACTAAATTCGCAAAGAGTCACGAATAGCGGCTCTTCAAACATGTGAACATTGAGGTAATCCAGCTGCTCGACAAAATGAACCTAGAGACAAGACTGAAGAGGATCAAACCTTTTGAGTTAGTTATCTAAGTGCTTGGTGTAAAAGCAGAGCAAATTCCTGAATTTTACATATTAGTGTCAGTGTAAACAATAATAATTGTATTCATAATAATTGAAGGAGCTTGTACAGAGTAAAATCCTTAGTTTGGAGACACTTATAAAAATTTAGGATAGAACAAAATTATTTATTGATCGTGATAATGTCCATATCACAATGATAGGGAAATCTTCCAGGTTTTCTTAAAAAATATTTTCTTAACTCTCCATAAATTAAGCTTTGACAAGTTTAGCTTTTTTAAATTTCACGACATTCATTGATACAAAATAACATTGACCTCATTTTGAATAGAAGAAGATTGAAATGAACAAAACCAGAATCGCAGCTAATAGTTCAAATTAAAGATTAACAATGCCTTATAGCATTGTATTCCAAACAACTGAATAATTTCAATTTATTAGTGATTTTAACTGAAGCATTGTCAGTCATTTACCACTTAATCCGTGAATACACTTAATGAAACTTTAATCATTTTACGGTCTAATATCTTCAATGTACTCAGCTGATTGCTTTATATATGGCGAATAAAAAATAAATGAACATTAACAGATTGATCAATTATAACCGTGGGTCTATACAACTTAAAATGATAATTGATGACATTCTTTTATTGATAAATCAATTTTGCATCTATCTGAAAAATGTACGATTTGATTAATTCAAAACACTAATGAGAAAATTGCGTGCCTGATCTCTCTTCCATCGAAAAAGTTTTTTCGCACCATTAGAGATAATGTGAATTATAAAAAAAAACTGCAAAACTATACAGTTTATCTGGATTTAGAAAACAGCTTCATATGTTGATATGTAGTATTACGAATTATTTAGAAAGACTACATTCTCAACTTAAACTTTTTTATTGTATTTTTCTTAGTGTAAAAAATCTAATATCTTTATATTCTTACGACTAAACGGTAAAAATGCGGTTATCGAGACGCGAGGACGTGAGTAGATTATTAGAAAAAAAAAAATCTAATGCTAGTAACCTCTTAAAAATATTGCAAAATGGTTCAATATTATACCAACCAAATAAAGAGGAATCAAGTATGCAATCGTCGGTGTCAAGAAGTTTAGTCAGCTGAATTTTCATTAGAAATTCTGTGGATTAGATAAAGTTTTAAAAATATTGGAAAGTGATTAAATTAAAAATTTTATTCCATCCAAATGAAGAAGGCCCAAGTGTGCAAAAGTTGCTGTCAAGGATTATAAACTTTGTGATGAAATTGAGATAACTCAAGTGTTCCAACGTTTGTCTCATAAATTTAGCAGCTTGACTCTTATTAGAAATTCAAATGAAGAGAATTCAAGGTTGCCTTCTTTGGAACCGGATTTCCCTTTTGATTGTTCTTTTGTTTCGAGTGTGAAGTGATGGATCCACGTACCATCCATGATTATGAATCGGCGCAAAAATTCGGCTTGATTTCTGTGAACCATTTCCAAACACTCTATTAAAACATCTTCACGACGTTGCTTTTGTTCCATTCTGAACAAACGCGGCACCCATCTTACGCACACCTGTCTCATGTCGAAGCTTTCAGTTAATATACGATGTATCGCACTTTTTGAAATGCCCACTATGTCTGATAGCTCGTCCACTTTCAATCGACGATCATCCAGTATCGCTTTGTGTATTTTCACATTTCTGGAGTCGTCACCTCATTTTGTCCACCACTGCTGGCCTTCGCCTCGTTTGAACTCTGCTACCCAATATTTAACTGTTGATAACGAAGGAGTGGTCTCACCCAGAGGAGGATGGTCGTTCAAATAAATTCACTGAAAAAATTTGCCTATTGCCAAACAAATACTAAACAACGTGGCATCTTCAAACTTGGAACACATGTATAGATTGTGTATTTTCTAATGCAGTGGTGTTTTTCAGCCAACTACCGCCATCTCTAGGTCAGGCTGGGTATTTCTGGGACCATCCTCGTAATTATTATGTCGTATATTTATTCAACCTCTTCTTTAAATTGCTATCATCAGATTCAATTGTTTATGCAAATAAAAAATATCTAGTGAGTGTTATTATGTAATTGAGCTTTTGTTAATCCCTTTTAATTGTATCAAGCACAGTATACAAAAAATTGAGAAGAAGAAATAGAACAGCATCGTACCAAAACATATAATGAATATTAAAGCATGATCATTAGCCATATTTCACTTTTGTATACGTGCTAGCTACCCTCTTTATGATGCTCTCAACCGCAACTATTCTCCACGTAGTCCGGGAAATTTTTAAGCGAAATCATTTTTTGAAAGTAAGAAGAAAAAAGTTCATAACACATTGTACTTTCCTATTTGCCGTCATATATAACGCTAAGCAGAAAATTAATTGTCGAAGAATTTTCTCGGGTTATAGACTACTGAAAGTGATCTCCTCATAGACGATGGTTGCAAATCGAATGAATGTGTTCCAAAGTGCCATTTCAAGGATATTGGTACAGCGACTCATCTGGTAGAAAACTTCGATACTTGTAGTACCCGTAAGTAAGTTTTTTAAATGCTAAATGTGTTTCTGTATCGATCTCAATATCAAGGATTGCTTTTAGACAGTAGACGAGCACCAATATGGATAAATCCATTCACAATCATCATCAACAACCTCTCCGAAAAAATCAGCAGAATCAGAATGACCTTACTATGTTTATTGTATTGGATGGAAACATGATAGGAGAGCCAAAATTTCATGCCGCTATAGGTCCCCAATTATTATTGTAATATTGTTTGTAATCATTTACACTCTATCTATTCGAGAGGTGAATTAATAAACATTCTCTCTCAATTTATTTACACACTAAACAATACACTTAACTAATAATAATTTACTTATAAATATCGCTTAAATAATTTCTGCGATAACTTTTACTAATTCGTTCTTTTCACTACGACTATTTATTTAAAACTAACTAACTGCGTTGACACAAATCATTTATATACCTAAATAAAATTCTACAAAAAGAAACAAAAGAATTGAATAAATAAAAATTATTTAGAAGAAAAACTGTAAATAAACCACCTGCTACTAAAAAAATTATAAACAAATAATGTATCAAACGAGTTCCGCCATTTGTAAAAAATTCGGGTATTCGCCGAACTTTTTAAATTCCATAGTAGCAGGGCAGGGCCGCGCTAGGGAACAATTTTGTGAACTTGTTCGTAACATTATTATTGATAATAATGGGAGCCTACATTGAGCTGTGGTGGTTTTGGAAGAAATAGAAAATGAAGTTTTTCCTCAACTACTGCTTCCACCAAGGTTATCTAACGTTTTACCACATAGAGTATGTTTGGGATCAGTTTCAAAAAGCTATTGATGACTGCAATCTGGGAGCAGTAACCTGTATGGTTACTGCTTATAAATCTTCTTCCACAATTTTTGCCAGAAATCGCATAAAATTTATTTCATAACCTACGTGCCAAGAAGATGTGCTGTTGGGATACGTGCAAATAGTTTAGAATATAGGCTGTTGTTCAAACATTTTGTTCAAATTATTTTGTTACCTTATGTTAACACTTTTTTCTCAGTATTTTAAGATAAGAAATCAAAAATGGTTTTTTGGCATTAAACAGTTTGGAAATATATAATTTTTTAAGAAATATCAATTTTTGTTTTGTTTTAACTTTAAAATTGAATTATCCTTTTGACTTTTGACAGAGTTTAAAAATGTTTCGATTGTCTCGTTACCATTCGCCGGAACATATGGACATTGTATTATGCTAATAATTCTGATGTAGTTAAACATGCTCATAAATGCACTGCATAATGAGCCTGTTGCAATAACAATAGCTAAGTGATTATTTGATTAATTAGTTCCGCATAATATTTCACTTGTTTATTTTCTATAGAAAGGTCAGTAATTTGTATTAGAATCATTCTGTATTCATTTATGACAAGATTATTTTATCATTCACAGCTCATTGGATACCCTGCGTGTATTGTATGATTAGGAATATGTGAAAAAATTTGACAGGTGTTCGTTCCATCAATAACTTTTCAACTTTTATCAAAGATAATGTTTAGATTTATGATCTAACAAAAAAGCGGGACGACATGAGCATCTATTTATTAAGTGACACGTAGCTTGTTTCATTTTTCAATTTTCCCTTTATCAGAGCTTTGCATATAAATTAGTTGAGAACCAGTAAAAACGTGACCTGTCACATGACCCTTACGCCTGTGTCAGGATTTCAATCCATTGCATCACAATAAGTTTAAAGGCTTTGTCGTTTATCGTGATAAACTTTTGACATGATTGGAAAACGCAGATATTCACTTTTTTTTAATCTCAACAATCAAAATGATAAATTAAATACTGTGATTTATTTTGAAATCTACGTATACAGTCTTCATATAATAACTATATTAAAATAGAACAAAAACTATGAATAATTCTGTAATGTGTAATTAATTTATTGTTATTGTCTGTCATATTCAAAATTTACTACTGATTTGCAATGTTTTTATTCCAGTTTCTCATTCATTTTGAATGCAATAATCGATTGTTGATATATTTTGGGTGTCCCTCGTAAACAGGAGGTTATTGTCGATAAACGAGGGGCTTAAATCTAGTGAGCTAGTCGTCAAAGCGTTAAAGTTAATGAAATAAGCTTAAAAATGCTGTAACGCCAACGGTTATCAACAGTAACTGCGATGTACTTGCTGATGGGATTGATGCGGTTCACCAGAGGCGTGATGCTCTTATTTTTTTGGGGTGCATAAATTTAAATTATTAATAAAAGTAACTACTTTCTGCATAAAAATATCACTACATTCATTATTTGAATTTTAATTAAATTCAATTCAGTGCATCATATATAATTTATGACATAATTCAAGGAACTAGAAAAATACGAGAAAATATAATAATACGTTCTCTGTATTTCAAATTGTTCCATTTGTCTTGAAGGTCAAATTTAACTTGATACATAATAAGTTTGTTGTCATTGTTAGTTACTTCCGGTTACATACATTATTCATAACAAATTTGTCGTGAAACGTATGAGGAACAATCATAAATGATATAATAAAAATTATTTCGTATTTTCTGTTTCCAGGGAAACTCTAAATCACGACAACTATTTAGTTAAGAATATATTAAATAATATACCGCAAGTTGCATACTATCCTTTATAAACTATAACAATAGATACTACGATGGGGAAGAAGTTTTATATTATTTATACAGTGTGTCTACTTAAGCTGGAACCATATGGAAAACTTATTTTTTAGTGGTTTTATGAAAAAAAGTTATTCCTGATAAAAAGTTTTGCATGGTCCAAAAAATATATATACTATACGAGGTTTATCAAAAAATTTGAATTTTGTGCAATTCAGAAAAATGTTATAAAGTTGTTTTGAATTGAAAATTATATTCAAATATGCAATTACGGCCATTTATTATGAAAATTCAGGTTTTGTGATTATTTACCAATTCCGTATTAATTATTCTGGCGGGATAATATTAAACGCAATCTAGAATGTCCTGACATGTATGACTTTCAACATACAACAAACATTTTTTATGTAAAAAGCAAATAGAAGAGGGTAAACCCTATCACACTGGATTGGTCCGAGTGGTGATTTTCACTTGATTTTCTGTGGGCTGTAGTGTTCCGGAAAGACTTTACTTGGTAGCTGATTCCACAACTTGCATTTTCCAGAGAAAGGTGTCTCGATAAAACGATATTTTGGGCGTTTGCAACCGGTGGTCAGCCACATCTACCTATCGGTTAGGTTTTACAAATACTGCTCTAAGTGGAATTATATTGGACAGCTCGGAAGAGCATCGGTGGTGGTAGTATCAATAAAACAGAGTCAGGACAATGACCTTTCTTTTTTTTCCTAAGCTCTCCAAGTTTAGGATCAACTTTGGGTTGCCTATAAGTCGCATTGCTCTTTTCTATATTGAGTCGAGCATCGAGGATTAGAAGCTTTTGCGGAGTATATACTTTTTTGCACACTGATTTATCTTTATTGGCAATAAGAATTTTTTTTATTGTTGGTTCTTTTCATTCGACATTTTAATTAAATTTGATATGAGGTATTGGATAATTAGTTGAATAAAAGAATCGAACTCAAGTCTCCATGTAGGGTAGTGCAAAAAATGATGTGGTTCATAAAAAAGGAGAAGTGTAGGTTTAAAGTAAGTAGGTTAACACACTTATGAATATTGATTTCGGGGTTATATTATGAAAGGCAAAAGTTAATGAAAAATATTAATTAAAGGTATTCTCTCATCTCATTACTTGGTTTCTAATGAAATCACGAAGGTATATGTGCTGTGTTCGATATTACATTCTTCTTTACGATCTAAAAGAGAATACTTGTCGTTGTTGCTTTTTATGCATTCGCTAGTTAAATTTGAGTATTCGATCAATGTCGTTTGTTTTTCTTTACGAGCGGAACCAAAAGAAGGAATTCCTGTAAAAAATTCACTTTTAATGAAAAGCTCGAATTGAATGAAAAGAAATAACGTCGCAATAAAGTTCTTTCGCAATATTATTCGGTTCTACAGTTTGAAATCTTTATTTTTGGAGCAATTTAAGAGGCTTTTAAAAATTTTATACGAAGTTAATATGCTTCGGTACATTTTACACGTATTTTGCATTTGGATAAAATTAATTCTATTGAAAACAGTTCTCCTTTTAAGTTTATTTGTTCGAAAAAATCAATAAATAATCTCTATTAACGATTCGAACAAATTCTCATAAATTAATATAATATTGAATAACTCAGTTGATTTTGTGGTTGAATTGTAATGATATTGGATCACAATTCAAATAGATTGTTGAAGCAATGAAAGTTCAAATTGTATGTGAAGTCAGAGTGTCTATTTTCCCTTTGTTTAAACAGAATTGAGGTGTGTAGGATTAATTCTTATGTAGATGATACTCAATCATAAAATATTCTATTTTCTCGAAGATATTGTTTTATTAATAATTGAAATTATAACTAAAATAGATAAATACACCGACTTTGGAAAACTTACACAATTCATTCAAGACAAACATTGAAATTCAAGTATAGCGGCAGTCCAATTTGGGCGCAGCGTCGGATTAAGAAGTCTGGTGCTAAAATCGACCCAGACCCAGAGAAATGCTTTATTGTCAAAAAATTGTTACAATTTGTAGACAAAAGCTTGTGAAAAAAATCAAAACCAACATAAAAATAACTAAATAGAGATACGATTAAAATAAAATTTGAAAATACAGAAGAAAAATGCAATGAGTAACAAAATTATAGGTAATAATTAATATATAAGTCGTATATGAGGCCATAGCAAAAATTAAACCAGTATGCAGCATGTCTAGAATTAAATATTATTAGAATAGTCTTTTACAGATTAGATGGCACTTTCCAGTAAATATGCCCTCAAATTATTTCGGAATGGGGAAAAGACGATATCGATTTGATTTCAATTGGTAACTGATTGAGCATTTTTTTGCATATGCATTGTAAAATATTGAGCCCTTAATTAATTCTGTACGTGTAATAGGTAGGTAAAGGTTGTGCTCCGCGTTCCTAAATGGATAGCTGTGCAATGATCTTTCTCAAAATGGACAATCTTTTGAATAAGTCCCTGCAATGAGCCATGCTGTTTAGTCTCTCTTTTGTAGTTTGAAGATTCGCTCAAATTGGGAAGAGAAGGGCATATCAGAGATGCGACCCAATAAGGACATAATAAACTGTTAAGGAGGTAGATAAGATTGGAAACTGATCTCAGCGCAAAGCAGGAGGAAATTAATTCTTTAGATATGGCGGAAATATGTAACTCCCATTTCAAGGGAGCCACAACAAGTCCTAAGAATTATACAGATTCAACGACGTCAATGGTGGTGTTATTTAATAAAAAAGGCAGTAATGTATTTTTATATGATATAGCTTTGGTTTTAAAAACTTTGAAACGGAGAAGATTATAATCGCACCACGATTTAAGGATGATTAGGTCACTAGATATGGTCCTATGAAGTGCCTTGAGATCAGGGTTGCTCCAAGAGAAATTAGTATCGTCTGCAAATAGACATATTCTACCACTGATGTCTAGATAGGCGATGTTGTTTATAAACAGAAGAAACAAAATGGGGCCTAGTACTGAGCCTTGGGTCACTCCACATTCTATTGGCTTGCAAGTAGACATCGTTGTATCAGCCCTTACAAGCTGATTTCTGTTGGTTGGTAAAGTATGACTCAAACCATGCGAGGTGTGTTCCCCTGAAATGCTGCAATTTATTAATTAAAATATTATGATTAACACAAATCACAAAAAGTTGTTGCAGTTGAGTGATGGCTGTTTAGGCTAGACTAGACATTATTAAAGAGGTAGAATATATCATCACTTGTTCATTTGTTACTTAAAAACCCAAATTGATGGGTAGTATTAGTAGTAGTAAGTATTTTATATTTAAACAGAAATGATAAAAGCCTCTTTTTGACCAATTTATTATCTCAGATAACGTAGGAAGGAGTGCAATTGGACGATAATTCGATGCTTGATTTTTATCTCCTCCTTTGTGCAGAGGTATAATTATAGCCAGGCAAAGGCAATTGGGAAAAGTTCCATTTTGAAATGAAACGTTAATTAAAGTGGTAAGGTGATTCAATGTGCAATCGGGCAGACTCGAAAACAGAATATCTGGTCTAATTAAGAATTAGATTTGTCAATCAATTTGGTTGAAAATATGTCTCAAAGAGTTTATGAGTTGATTAGAAATCGAGGACACTGATTTAATAGTGGTATTTTACTAAGCCACGATTCACACTCAATACTTTTGTGAAATAAATTATGTAAATCGTTTCTAAGCATTTGATAGGTGTTTTCCTCTGTTTTGGTTTCAATTTTTATTACGTCGATAATAGAATTATCTCAAAAAGATGTTTCTGAATTTGAAGGGGTTATTGTAATGCTCTCTAGTTTGCTTTTGCGATATTGATCATTGCTAAATTATTTAAATTGAGAGCAATTTGAAAAAATTAAATAAAAACAATTGAAAAATAATTGTTGAAACTATAATACTGAATACTGCTGGTATTTTAAGAGACACATACTTGTATTATTACCATGTGATTTCGACAGCACTGTACTCACTTATGAAACTCATCTCTATTGAAAAATCTATGTATATAATTTCACTCTTCGATTTAAAAAAAAATAAAAGAAGTGCAAATTCCACTATCTTAAATGATTTTCGTTTACGTAGGCAGCACAGTATTTCGTATAAAATTAATGAATTTGGGTGGTTGAATATTGAAACTAGGTAATCATGAATCATATATAATTTATACTTTATATTTAATCGGAATTTACAATGAAAATTTCAAGATACTCTTTCAAATATCAATCATATTCTTATGAAATTTCTATGAAATCTAAAGAAAAAAGTACAATAGCTCGAAGTCCCTTCTAGACTTCTCAATAGTCCAAAAAATATAAGACGTCAACCGAAGTTTTCTTTACTCGTGATGTAAAAATCTCCCTCGTCCGGTTTCTATCTCCCTTTGAAATTACTTTAAATAAAAATTGTTAATCATCATACCAAAAAAGCCTCTAACTTCACTTCACTTTCTTGCAAATTACCTCAAGCTTCACTGTATCCAAGTTTCTTAGCACGATCTATGGAGCGGTAGTGTGATAGCACTTTAAGTATGAAAGAAGCTACAACAATCAGAAGTTTTGTTACTATGACCGATCAATACGTACTCATTGACTGTAGGAAATAATCCACACCACCTGTAAACTTAACTTTATAAATCACTCAACTACCTCAGAGATGTTGAGGAAGTCTTGAAGATCCTCAAAACTACCAATCTGTATCCCAACATGTAATTAGGTTTTGCGATGGTTTATAATAGCTTAAATTGGTATAATTCTAGTTCATGTGCTGTTGATCACAGCTAAAGACGTATTTTAAACAGAGATTAGAAAAAGTGTTCAGAACGCAGCACGCAAAGGTGTGTGTAATGAGAATCAGAATTAGTATTTTCCTCCATGCGAAATTTCAAGTTATCAAACCTCGCCCTTTATCTTTTTTATCGTTATTGGAGTTATAAAGCCTCCTAATTTTATCAGTTCATGTCAATTCATACGAAACTATAGAATCAACACGAAATCACGTAGTGATTCCATTTATATGGCTATAAAAATTAAAAAATGATTAATGAACTATTTTTATTTATTTCAAATTTTGGATTATTCATAGTTTTCTTCGCCATATTGAAATTTTCACTCACTAATATAGACTTTTTAAGGCTTTTAAACATTTGTCTTGTGCCACTTTATATAGTTAACATTTCTCTGGTTCGCTGTATAAAGGAAAACTTTTTATTTCCCACGCTATATGTTTGGGTTTTGCTTCATTTGTCACTCTTAATGGCTTAAATGAGAAGAAAAAGGCACAAAGAATTCCAAATTTAATGTTCTAAATATAAGCTTCGTACTTTTTTATGTTCCACTGATTACCCAGTCGCGTGAGGATGTTACGTATTCTGAAAATATAAAAAGAAAAAATAACAATAAAAGACCTAAATTACTTGACGCAAAATTATCTCCGATATGTTTCCGCAATGGTGAATTTAATTTTACAATGATTATATCTTAATTCACATCAGTGAATACGAATAGTAGGGTATTAGAACAGGAATTCGAAGAACTATTGCTACATCTACAGTGTGTAGAAAAAAGACAACTTTTTCAAGGTTTTTATTTTTACTCATAGATAATAAAAACTGGAAAATTGTAGCAGGTTGATAATTCAAACTTTAGTTGATCTTCTCGACTTTTTTCAATGGCTTTTAATTAATCATCCATCATAATATAATAAATACGGTGTTGATGTAGCTTTGAATAGTCTGTCTAAGAGTCATCTAAAGCAATAACTACCTTGTTATACCGTGAACTTTGAGCGTTTCAGATCGTATTTCATCATCGTCATATAACCGTTGTGTTCTCCAGGGCTTATTAATAAATCAACATATCGAGTGATCAAACAATGATAATGTACTGATTACCATCTCATCACATAATTACACCTATTTATAAAGAAGTAGAAGCTCGGATTGCAGAAATGAGTGAAGAAAACTTTATATTTACCTTACCAAAGTTATCAATCAATTCAATAAGTATATTGCTCATGTGTTAACCCAACTACTCTGTGGGATAGAGTGACAAATATTTTTGAAAAAGAGAGCTAGTAGGCGAACTTGATGTCAATAAATTTTAAAAATTAACGCCCAAAACTAAAAACAAAATGCTAAAGGCAAAAAATTGAAAAACTAGAAAACGATTAAACATATTTAATATTTAATACTGGAAAGACTCAAACTTAGCATATATATTTCCCAAAAGCAATCAAAATTACTGTATAGTCAAAGATAATGTATAAAGAAATTCCACTCAATTTATTCAACAATAATGGATTCTACGAGGACAGTACGTGGACTCTGCACCATCATTTACGGGCGAAAAATTTTGGACAGCCGAATTCAAACGTGGCCGTAACAGTATTCAGGACGTCCAAAGTCTCAGTAAAACCAGGAATATCATCGAAAATCAATCAATTGAGAGATAGAAGAGGCTATCGGTAAATCAAAAGAACGAATTTGCCATATCCTGACTAAAAAATTAGGTATTCTTAAACTATACACGCGTTGGATGCCGCGTTTGCTTACTTTAGATCAAGGCGACTTTATTTGGCGACAAATCCGACGTTGACAGTAACAACAAGTCACAAATATGTTGCTCAGTTAAGGATGTGCGGTATTTATTTTTTACATAATTAAGATCTGAAAAAACCTTTTTGCATACATATGTTGATCCAAAACTACTTAACAACTGTAACGCCAGTTCAGTTATTGCTGAAAATTCTCCTTTTTGTATCAATTTCCAAAAATCTGCAAAATCTTCTGAAGAATTTTGTGCTTTCGAAGACAATTTGTTGGCAAAAAGATGTATCATGATTTTGCAGTTCAACAAGTTCTAATTGATTATTGGCAGGATAAGTAACTATTTCATCCAAACTTATTACGAAAGGATTTATAAAAATTTGTACATTTTGTTTTTTACTCTCGAAATCTTAAAATCTCCTCTTAAATGACTGTGGAGCATTCAATTTTAGATTGGTATTTAGAGTAATTGACAGAAACAATCTTGAGCTGCTCTTTCAAATGTTTAAGCGTGGGGGAGAGAGCTAATTGAAAAGAGATTCAATTTTGCTTTGAATCCGCTTATCAAGTTAAACATAATCGGAAGTGAACACTCTTTACCCTGTAATTTGAGTTTCAAAATATTGAGATAATTCGTAATGTCAACAAGAAATGCAAGATCACTCAAGAAGGAAATATTCTTCATTAAATCGACTTCGAATGGTAAAGCCCCTTTCTGCTCTAAAAATAGCGACACCTGTTCTCTCAAGTTGAAGAAAGTTTCAACATGCTGCCCCTTGAAAGCCATTGCACAGCACAATACAGTTGTAACTCTCCATATTCTCTGATTTTTTCTTCAAATAATACCCTGAATTGACGTCTGTTAAGAGCTTTTGATCGTATGTAATTTATGCAGCATACTACTGGATCCATAATGTGCGCCTCGGGATTTTTGAATTTGGTGCGTATTTTTAAACCACACTTGCGCGAGACACTTAAAATTCCACTGTGTGGCCCGCGGACCTGGGGTTGAGCAGCCTGGCTTTAGACCATAAGCGCGATTCGGATGAACATTTCCTAGGCCTTATAAATGCGGTTCAAGCAAAAAGCGTGGGTATCAAGCTTGGATATACTTCACACTCCTGAATCATTGCTTGATAAGATAAAGGGAGGAACTGTAAAAAAGCGACCACATTTGAAGAAATAGAAAGTGCTTTTCCATTAGGTCAACATCAGCTAAGTACAAGACAGGTTATCTCTAATATACGATGAATTTATATGAATGTGGTAGCATATTTGTAGTTATTTTTTTCTCTATTCGCAAACTGGAAATTGATTGAGTATCGCAATATTTCACATAAGGTTAATTATGAAAAAACATAAGAAATGGAAAAAGTGCTGGAAGGACAGCATGTGGTAAAGATAATAAAAAAGCGAAAGTAAGATGGCTAGGACATATATAGAGAGCTTGACCGATAGTTAGGATAAGTATGGTTGTAGATTCAGAGTGAAGGAAGACAATAAAGACCGAGGTCGAGATGGTTAGATGAGGTGGAAACGGGGATCAGGAATTGGAATAAATAGCTATGGGTATGTCGATATGGAAATGACTTGTAAACAAGCTGAAGGTGTAAAAATTTGAGTTTCTCTTTCATAATGTGCGAAATTGCGGTTAACATAAGGGAAGTCCTGTCAATATATATAATAATCGAATTTTTTATCTCTACTTGATACGTAATATAAGTAATATTTCAAATGTTCCCCGCAAATATCTTGGTAACATATTTTTGAAAAATGGAATAACTTTGTTTTGTTGATTTTTGCAAGAATACCATAACATTTTTTATTGAAGATACCTTTCAAACGATATACTGAATGAACATATTTTGTTTTAAAAAATTGGAACTTGCAATTTTAACTCGGAGATGCTGAAGTATTATATGTACATTGGATACTGTTAACTTTTCAGATAAAAACTTTCTGTTGTATGGTTATTTCGTAAGAATACCAAAAAAATGTTTCTGAATTGGTATTAACGAGTGATTGAATTTGGAAAAATCTGTCTATAATAAGAATAAAAATCAGCGAAAAAACTATTTCGTTCAATTTTCTACGACACTGGAGTGTTCCAAAAATCGAAAACCCTCACAAATCAAGTTCTATCTCTTTCAAATTATTCACGTATGCTATAAACCAATAAAAGTAGGAAAGATCTGCAAGGATCAAATTGCCCAATAATGCTGACCATGTCTTGAAGATGACAGACACTCTTATTCATTGTTGCAGTAAACTTTTCTGCTACTTCGACGATTTCTAACAGTTCAGAGCATCGGTGACAGTCAATTTTTAGCATTTTTAAGGAAACGTACGACTCGGATTTAAGAATAGAAAGGAAACCTTTTTGGGACATCAGTTTAGTGAAAAAATCCGTTTTAAGATTTATTACGCGGTTTTCCTTGGCGAGCGTAATATCAGAGATAGAGATTGGTCCGAAACTTCGAGAAATTAGATTGTTAGAATTCATTTCACGATGCAATGTACGGAGTATTGATACTATACAGGGGTCTCACGACGAGTTAAAACTATCTCTATATGGCAAAATACTTACAGTAGAATGATGAAAATTTCGACGCTTGGATTTTCGGATACGATCTTTTTAACTAAAATATTTTCAAAGAAGGCCGACTTCCGGATCTACCGTAATTTTATTATTTTAAACTGAACACCCTGTATATTAATATATTTTTGAAAACTTTTTTCAAAAAATGCATAGATTTGAGTTATTAATTTTTTTGTAAAAGCTTTAACCGTTGCAGATAAATTATTTTTTTACGAGGACAGCCTTAAAGATAATAAAATGATTTCTATTTGGTTGCTTTTAGCAAGGTCACACGTATTTGAATCTATGTTGAAAAATTTTTAATTTTATACAAGGTGTGTATAAAATGTGTCAAAGTCAAATTTCTTCATTTTTTCAAATAGAACCATCCGATTTTTTCATTCAGGAGCAGAAAATAAGGCAAATTCATGTATACTTCCCTTTACCTAAACCTTACTGTTATCCAGATATTAAATTTTTTCTGTAAATTTTTAGAAATGCAGGTGTGGTCTAAATTTTATTTTCACCCGTTGATACAAGTACTGAGAAACGAAAAGGTATTGTTTTTTATCTTGTCAAGGTCTGTAATACAAATCAAATTGTATTTACTAATCGTATTCCAACTTTTAGTCGTTTCCGAGATATTTGAGGTTTTAAATTATTATTTTATTTTTTAACAAGTTTAAATTTTTTATGTATACTTCAAGTAGGTTTTGGAATAAATGACACTTATTTAACTGTCATTAGTCAATCGTTGATACTTTCGAAAATCGTTAAAATGACTCGTTTTGAATTTAATAAAGAATATTATATAAATTTGTTTTTATTACATGATAATGTGACAAAGTTCTTACAAGAAGATGTACTTTATTTGCTGCAAGATATCTAGTTAGACCACGACCAAACTCGCATACTGTTAAAAGAATCCTCAACAATTTGAAGCTATACGATTCATTTGAAGCAAAAGTTGAGCGAATTAAACCAATTATTGACCTGCATCTGCACCTCTAAAAATTATGATTTAGGTATGGGAAATCATACATGAATCTACCTTATTTTTTACTTTGAATGCGCTAAAATAGGAAAAAGCGGGTGGTTCTATTTAGAAAAATAAAGAAATTTGATATCTATGAAGATAAAATTTGAGCACTTTTCATACACACTCTGTATAAAATGGAAAATTTTTTAACATATATTCGAATAGTTCTGACTTTGCTTAAAGTAAACAAACAGAAACCATTTTCATATCTTTAAGGGTATCCTCGTAAAAAAATAATTTATAAGGGTCTGCAATGATCAAATTTTTCACAAAAAAAATAATATCTCAAAAAGTAGGCATTTTTCGAAAAAAGTCCTTAAACAAAAGTATACTACAGTTTTACATAGATTTTAAAAATGTATTAACATACAGGGTGCTCCATTGAAAATAACAAAGTTACAGTCGAGTTCCCGTAGAAACAGAAGTCGGCCATCTTTAAAAATATTTTAGTTATAAGGCCGTATCCGAAAACCCAAATGTAGAAATTTTTATGATTTTACTATAAATATTTTACCATATACAGATAGTTTTAACTCCTCGTGCGACACCCTGTATATTATTATCAAACTATTTAAAGTAACGGAAAATAATTGTTCAATAGTACAAAAGATAAACAGGCATTAGATATTGAAATTTTATTCCAGTAGATAGTTTGACGTATCCAAATGATAATAATAACATTGAATTTTATTTAAAATCGTAAAGAACTATCTGATAAGCAAGTCACTAATTTTTATTAATAATTTGATAAGCTTTCCAACTTTTTGTTGGTCATAAACACATTTCTAATAATGATGGGAGATTTTCTATCATGTAACTTCAAAGGAAATAGTCCAACAAGATTAAATCTGAGCAAAATATTTTCGAATATCTATTTATCAATTTTTCATTACCATTTTTTCCAATATTTCTTTCCAACGTAGCATGCTGGACCCCCAAAAAACAGCCTCATTTTCTATCGGTATAATTGCAAAAAAAATTATATTTCCACCATTTTACAGTACATCTGTACTGTACAGTACATTGGAAAATTTTACCTGCTACTGACTATATATCGTATGCAATTTTTAAAAATATAAGATTTGTATCAGAGATCAACAATAGTGAGAAATCTATCCTAGAAACTAAGATAGCGCTGTTCTGCTCTTCGCTCATATCTCCTAAATCAAATACAAGGAACGGGAATTTTATGCTCATATTGCTCCACATATTTTTTAATTGTTGCAGGCTTTCTACGGTAACGAAAACTGTTTAAGCAAATACTCACTCATACTTCTCTTTCCATGCCCCATATTTTCTCTCAAGGGCCTTTTTATTTTTACTCAATGCTCTTGTTTAGCTCTGTTGCCCCAAAGACATATAAAACAGGGATACTTAGTGTAACCACTTTGTCAACCGAGAAAAAAAACCATTTTTAAATCGAAACAAATTTGGCACTTATGGTCAATATATTTTATTTTTTTCGAGACTAACGAAATTTACAATATTCTTTTTTTACCTTTGTATTGTGGGCAATAGGCACTCTATCGTATGTTCCAGATTTAATTATTATATGGTGTTATTTTTAATATAAAAACAGTTAGTTTGAAGCGACAGACTGTAAAGGATTGGTAATCTTTGCGCCTCCATTATGTTTCACGCCTCTGCAGGTGTTGGTTATACTGTAAAAAGATGGTCTTCACCGACAAAATGAAGTTTATGGTGAAGACATAATGAATGATGAAAATGTGCGTAAACTGAGTAGATAAATGAAGACTTGATGAGGAAATCGCGTACTCATATTACTTAGTCAATGAGAATGTTAATTTCGTTGAGGGGAAGCACTTCGTGAATGAGAGGAACTTGAATGACTCATTAATTGGTTTAACTATCAATCGACATATACTTTGATAATTGAATTTAAAAGCGCTTACAATAATTTTAAAAATATGTAAATGTTGATGGTGAAAAGTGAGAAATTTTTCATGTTTTAGTTATAAATACAATTTACGTTTATAACTATATTTTCTTCTATTCTATTACACAAAGATTGTCGCGAGATTATCCTCGTTCGTATTTCGTGGTTTAGGTATAGTTCACCTAAATAAATTAAAAATTAGTAATAAAAATAAATAATTTACTTATTGGAAAAATAACTATTATTTCATCCATTGGCGAAGTGATATTTTACAAAATAACTGAATTTCGAGATAAAAGATTCACTTTTAATTGTAATGTATTTGTCAAATAAAATTATTATCGACATAACAAGAGTTAAATAATCCATGAACTTTTCCAATATTATATCTACTCATTTATTTCAAAATGATATTTGTAGGTTATGCGTTTATATATAGATATTAAAAACCATTGTGATAAGTTGAATATTTCCAACCGATTCAACATTTTCATCACGACTACAGTATTTTAATGTTTCAGCAAACCATTTAAAATAGTCGGAAATTGAAAGTAATAATGGAATTTAGTTGTTGAATTTTGATTTATTTGCATTAGATATACGACGAATTGCGTTACAACATTTTCAGCATATAAACTGGGGCTTTGAACCCCATAGTATTTTATATTGCAAAAATCAAACTTTATTACAAAAAATGTTATGTATAAAAATAATTTCGACTGTTTTAGTCGCAGCATATTCTGAATATCTAATTTCTTCTTATAACACGAATAACCTATAAAAAAGTTGAGAGAAAAAGCAATACAAGAAATGAAGAAATTGTACGTGGCCTTATTAGATTTAGAAAAGTCTTTGATGGAGACCTAGAGAGACAATATGGAAATTACTGGTCGAAAGAGGATAAGATAACATACATTATTTATGGAAACAATGAGAAGGCAGTCAAAAGAAACAACAAGATATCAAACGGCTTCACTACAAATATGGGATTAAGACAACGAGAAAGTTTAAGTCCATTACTATGCATCATATTCATGGACGAGATCATTAAGAGATGCACTGAAGTGAAAATAATGTATGGACAATAATTACAAAGAATTAATATCAATGAAGGAGCATTTGCATACTTTGTCATACTAATAGTAAAAAACGAGAAAGAGCTACAACAAAATATTGTAATGGTGATTGGAGAAGAGAAGACCAAGATGATAAGAATCGATACAGAACCACTGGAATAAATTAAACACTACCAATATCTAGAACGGATGAAAACGGGACATAAGATGCAGATATAAATAACAGAATTACAAAATAGAAGAAAAATATGAGATAACAAACATAGATATAAGAAGAAACGTCAATCTCCAGCATACATTAGATTATATAGAGGAAAGACAACTACAAAGAACGACCTGTTGATAAAATATGGAAAACGAATATTCGGAAAAACAGACCAAGAAAATCGTGGGATGAAGTTAACACGAATCACAACAAGTGTATTTATCAAAATCTTCACAAGTGACCACAGTAAATAAATCGAGTGTTGTCTAATTTCACCACCTCAAAGGTCAATTGACACATCCATTCAAGTACACTTGGCGCCAGATGTACTACGAAGGACAGGTGACAACTTTCACTTTGCTGTTTCACAGTTTCAGTGTTCATTGAACAAATGAGATTTATTTTTATTCTTTTGTTGTAAGGGCCATGACTTGTTATTCTTTTCTCTTCAACTTGCAACTCTATTTCCCATAATCCTTTTATTATGCTCCAGCTATCTTACTCTATGGGCTTTCAAGTATCTTGTTATTGATCATATCTTGTTATTGATGGGTATTTCCTCAACACCTTCCTTTCCCATATAACCAGTTCTGTTTCACTTCCGTATCTAACTGTTGGTCGTATTATTGTTCGGTATTGTTCTAATTATGGCTGCTGCTGGAACTAGATTAACTTAATGATCAAATGGCTTCACTTCCTTTGGCTATTCTTTTATTTATATTTTCCCGCTTTTCATTTTTAATCCGAAATTTTTTGCAGCCTCTTCTAGTTCACATAATGCACTTTCCATTTCCTTTTTGTTCGGGTTATTGAAGCTAAATTGTCTGTATATGCAATTATTTGCTGTTCTTGGTGATGATGGTGATGCTGTTATTCGTATCTTGCTATCTCGTAAAATTTTTTCCAACATCAGATTAAAAGCCACTGTCGATATTGTACCTAAATTTGTCTGAGACAATTCCATCAGTCGTTACTTGCTGTGTGAATTTTCTAATGTCATCTTGACTAACTGTTTTTCGGAATTTCTAGTAGATTAAAGGCAGCACACATTTTATTTCTATCTACCTAAGCCTACCTAAAATCTATAAACATAATATGAAGGCCTAGATTTCGCTCATAGGGCGTTAGAAATATTTTTACCCTGGGCCTAGACGACATGTGGAGCTTTGTATTAATTATTATGAATTACCTGACCATTCGTAAAAATTGATTTGCGAAAGCAATAGCTTAGAAAATGTATATATTCAATTTCAGATATAAAAAATCCATCACAAAACCGAGAACGTTAAGCGGTCCAAAGTAATACCAATATCGGTGCAATATTAAATCATAACACAGGATATTCGCAAACCCAGTAGCATGGAACGGCAACAAACCCTTTTACGAAGCTACCAACCTACAAGAGTCAAAGCGGCGCGTCACTGAAGCGTGAAGCCAAACTCATTGCCCGTAGGCATTTCGAAAAAGATGCGATCTCATATAAGAAACATTATTTGTGTATTCAACGGGATCGTCATGTTATTTTCTTGGTTGAATTTTTATTTTCGTAGGATTTAAGTACGGATTGAAATAAAATTTGTGTATAGATATATTTCGAATGAAATCACATTTGGAAAACAGAATTTTATTAAATCTGTTTCATTGTCTGGAAACTTATTTAATGAAATAAATATTTTTATCGAAGTCCAGATGAATTGAAAGGTTTAAATGTTTATGGAGATCGATTCTTGTACCCAAATCCTTGTTTCTGCGTACCATAGATAAAAAATCAAATAAAAATCAATACGATCTAATTCTTGTGTAAATTATCAAATATATGAAAAAACATATTGAATATATTTCAAATAATTGAACTGGAATTTCATGAATAAAGTTGTTCCTACCTCATACAAGAAGATATTGAGATCAATTGTTTTGAAATTGCTTGGATCAATTTCATACATTTTGGATTGAGAAGGTTTTTTACGGTTTAAATTGTAACACACAGAGGGCTTTACATTATCAATCAATAAAACGCGAGATTTATACCGAAATCAAGGTTTATCACTTTATATCTTTCAAAATCCATTTGTCAACTTCCTGCCTGTAAGGCTTTGCTTTTGTAGCACATTTGAGGTCCTTAATATGATTGTGAGTTTTTCAAGAACACTTACATAACATTTATAAAACTGTTCAGATCACAAGATTCCTATGTAATCATCTTCATAAAGGAGAAAGGACAATAACATCCAATCGAACAACTCAGCTAGCTTTGTTACAATATAAAATATTCATTTGTCTATTATGTGCCATTTCCCTTCTTGAGTGGCAAGTACTTCTCATTATATGCTACAGTAAGAAGGTTATTAGCTAGGTTAGTGGAATCCATAGATCAGCTGTTAACACTGAGCATCCCAATGCGGTCACAATATAATATCTTTCCCATATGATTGAATATGACAAATGGTTGGTTGTTAATATGTACAACTTATCTAACAAATTGGGTAGTTAAAAAAACAGGAGCATATGCTGAGGACATTTTTTGTACACAACTTTTTGTTTATAAAAGCAACCGGTTAGTAAACTAGAAACATGCTACAACATAATCGTCCAATAATATGGGCTTTTTAAAAGCTTTTGGACTTTCTAGTTAGTATATTGAATAGCGGAAGACGACAATTTCGGCAAAAAGCTTAGGTACCGAAGAAGTAGTCGTAACATCTTAGGAAGTGTGACAAGAACTGCCTTTTTTGGAATTATTCTACGTATTTCGGAAGGAATGTCTCTTTAGGTATGGGTGAAGAGCGGCTGCAAAGCCTAAATGACTCATCGAACAATCCACAATCTAATTGATAGATAGTGTTTTTTCGGAATTAAAAAAAATTGCCAGAGCTCTTCACAGTTCATCAATGTTTCATATCAATGTTGTGGAACTCTTACATTAAAATACTCCTTTGAATTTTCGTTATTACTAATATTTACAAAGTTACAGTGGCTAGAGCTTAAGGGATCATAAGTACAGCTTTAAAAAAACATAACTTGCTAAAAAGTTTCTTAAATAATCGAGGAGGAAATGATAAACTTTCATTCCAAAAAGAACACTCTGTATACGAAAAACTAGTAAATAAATGATTATTTATTTTTCATAGTAAGCTCACAAATATAATCTAGTTCTCAAAATAAGCAATTAACATTTTTATATTAATTTTGCTGAAATCTATTTTAATTTTATTCGAATGGTTTATTTTTTATCTTCCCTTCCATTGTTGACGATTTCTGTTACTAACAATCAATTATGTAGAATAAGTATATCATTTATCCATTAGTAATTTATATGATTTTCTCAGTTTCTTATTTCTTAAACTCTTTTAATGGTTTTGTTTTAAAATTTGTGAATTAGAGAAGAAATGAAAACAAGATAATTTAAGAACAAAAAGCTATTCATATATAGAATGTTTTCATTTGATCATATCTTTCTAAATATCCTTTATAAGGGTCAGCGTCATGGAGTTATACTAGATACTTTAGTTCGTGATAATTTGAAAATATAGACCTAAAGGGCATCTACTATTGTTTTTTTACAATTTTTGATATCTATTAAAATAACCCGTATACTGAACTTTATCGTTATATTGATACCTCCTGTATGTAATAGAATATTTACACTCGAATTTCGAGCACTAAAATCATTCGATTTATTGAAAATTTGAAGATGATACAAAAATTTCACAAAATCATTAACCTTGTATCCTTTTTTTGTCCAATATATCTTGGCTTTTCAGCAAGGTATGATTTTTTTAAAGCTATAATTATCATCCCTTAAGTTCTACCTTGAGTGTATTAGTAACATCAGAGAACTTTTTTTTTTCAGTATGACCATATATTGATTCGAATGTACAAATCAAACGTTTCTAATCAAATGACAAAACTTCTTGAATAAATAACAAGAAAATGCTTTTTATAATAACAATGATAGCATGGTAGTCCGTGCTTGAAAGCGTGCATATATGGTACCGCTGTTTTGTTATCTTCGTGGCTATCATCCATATCAACGTGCATACCAGAGTACCTCATCAAATAAAAACCTTCTTTAGATTCTTTACATGGTAGGTGCATTCTATCGTAATTCAAGTATGTTAAGTGGACTCGGTGTGTGAATATAATACTATTTTGATCTTCTTCGCATTTTCTTATTATATGTGTATCTAACTACATAATTACTTGGCTTTCTTCATTATCTTCATCTTTTTTATCACCACAACCATTAATTTCACTTCCTTGTATTCAAAAATACACCCTCTTATGACAATATCGCCTCAAATTTATACGTTAGAAGATTCGTCATTTAAATTAGCTGGACAATTGATCAATTATGATATATCTTCTAAATTGATGAATAAACCTTCAGTTTTTTTAATTCTGTGTCCGTTAGAAATTTAAAAACTGTAATGCTAACTACAATTTGTATGAAGATATGTAAAAACTATTCAACTTAAATAATTATAATTTTTCAAGAGTATAAGAACATTAAACGTTCACAAATTTTTTTTATCAAGAAAAATTTGCAAATTTCCAAAATTTTCGCAGTGAGGATTTCAGTAGACATTTGATGCAACGTATGTATTCCTTCACATTTTGTCATTTAATTGAGCACGTACCAGTGTATGTATATATAAATCTATCGAATTAGATAGTTATTGAGGCATTACGATATTATTTTCTATTAAGCAGCTGCTCTCACCCCGAAATAATTTCTCCGAATTATCAGCATCAAGCGGCGCTCTTTATCCTTTTAATATGTTTTCATTGCCTCGAGGGCATTTGACGGCTTTCAATAGGGGTGCATTTAAAACAGTAATCAAATCATTAACCTGGGCCACAGAAAGCTGCCCCCGAGCTGACAGAATGCATTTGAGCGACGTGCTAATAATTGTGACAGCAAATAGGAAATTTCATGATCTTTATGATATTTTTTTTATTTTGGGATTAGCCTTACTACAATATCCTCATACCAAAGTGTGTTCACAAGAATTGTAAATGACAATTTTTTTTTCAAATGTGAAGGGTCATTGAAAAGCCAGCGGTTATTTGATTATTGGATAAAGAAAAAATAAGTATAAAAAGGAAAAAAAATCAAATATTTTTTAGGACTATAAACAAATTAACGCTGCAAATATTGCAAATCTCCTTCACCACCTATTTGGTATGAATCGATTAAACATAATCCATATTCATGGAAATTTGCAGTTTTTACGTTGGTTAATGGGTATGGGCTCAAATTTTGATATTATATTGAAATTGTGATACTGTGGGAATATAATGCGAAGTTAAATTGAAGTATGTACTTCATTTAAAACGAAATCACCATACACAGGATACATTTGAAAAGCATAATACTGTGACTTGTTCACATGTCCAAGACCAAGATAAAATATTGCACTATTTATAAAAAAGATTCACATTTGTCAATGGTTTTATTGGCCCAAACTAATACTGCGTTTGGGAGAAATGGTGGAGCTCTATCGAATAGATATTGGACAAAGCTACTTTTGGTTTGAATTTAGTTAGAGTAGCTGATAGGCACACTCTTAGTTTCTGGAGTTGATAAAATACATCAATGGAGAACTAATTATCCACACAAAGCAAATAATATGGACAGGTATTATCAATAACTAAATATAAGGTACAGAGTTTCTATAAGAACACCTTATAGCTGTAATGTACTGTTTTCAAGGTCTGAATTAGTGCCTACTATAGCTTTTTCTCAACGAGATTTAGGGCGGCGCTTCCCCACATTATGGCATTATTCTTAAAGAATATCTTAATGTAATATTTGAAGGACACTGAATCGGATGACCTGGTACAATTAACTAGCCACTTAGATCTTTACACTAAATGCCATTTTTGATTACCAGCGATGACTGCATAGGACAGACAACTAAGAGGTTAATTTGCTCTTCAGACTGGGATAAATAAAACCATCAGTGTTTCCAGAACCCACCCTTGGTGTAGCTCAAAGTGCAGCTATCACATCGCTGGCAAGTCTGCTGGAGATGGATGGAACCAACTGTTACACATAATTGGGCCTTCTACTTAATTTATCAATGAACTGCTTCGTTCAAATAGACGTGAAATACGACTGATAACTGGTCTCATGAAAAGACGTGCTAGTCTTTAATGTCTATGTTATAGGCATGAAAAACGATCAGAAATGTCGCGGTTGCTTGAAGGAGGAAGATACTAACAACCACGTCATTGGTGAGTGTCCAAAATACATACAGGTCTCAAAGTTTGTGTAGTTTCTTTCCATCAAATTTTTTCAGTAGGACACGACGGGTCCTACTGAAGCAAATGTACGCAACAGTCATGTGTCTACTGTCACAACTACGAGGATATATTGGAATATTTTTGCCTACTATAGAACGAAACAAAATTTCAATGTTAAAATATACTAATACTCAACTTAATTGGATACATTCATTACAAAGAATCTGCAACATCTCTGGACCCTTCAATAAAATATGTTTCTGCTTGCTCTACAAACCAGACCTCCACAGCTTTTATTGCCTCCTCGTTAGAAGAAAATTCACGACCTATCAAACTTTTTTTCAGTTGAAGAAAGAGATGATAGTCGGACGGAGCCAAATCTGGTGAATAAGGGGGGTGTTCTAGTAATTCAAATCCTTAATCACGAATTTTTTGCATGGCAACATGAGATTTGTGTGCAGAGGCGTTGTCCTGCAAAAACAAAACACCTTTGGATACCTTCCCGCGTCTTTTCTCTTTAATTTTTTCCTGTAGAGTGGTCAGTAATGTTGATTAGTAATCTGCAGTTATTGTTCTACCCTTATCTAAAAAATAAATCATGATTACTCCATGGTAATCCCAAAAAACTGAAGCAAGAACTTTTGCAGCAGATTTTGGACTGGCCTTCCCGATTGGTCATCATCTTTAATGAAGCTTTTGAGGTTTGCAGTCCAATTATTCACTGTCGCATGCGAAGGACATTGATCACCAAAGGTATTAATCTTCGTAAATCTGCTTACCTCTTAACCATTTTAAATACAGGTACTTGATGTTGGCTCTATACTCGATTTTTACAATTTTCGTGGACATCTTTTTTTTAATTTATTGCGTAATTCTGGTTTACGTTTTTGACACTTTGACCTAATAAGTTATTGTTCGTTGCTATGGTAACGCAATATTTTGTTTATACATGGAACTGATCTACAATTAGTCTAATATTGCAAAAGGAGAAGTCATCAAAATATGTCAAAAATTTATAGTTCCAATGAATTTATAAAGAAGAATGGAATTAGAGATCTAAATCTGATTCTCAATTACTAAAAAATGTCAAGGGTTGTTGTGCCGAAATTTTTCACACGGAATATATGTTATAAATAAGATGTGCTTAGCATAACTCAGACAATAGGTATGTCGACAATTCACGCCGCAAAACCTAAAAAGAGTTCCACATCCAGGAAGTGACGCCGAAATAATGAATTTCGGGCTCTCTTTTGCCAAGTTACACTTTATCACCTTTTCAATGGGGAACGACAGAAAAGCCACAAATAAATTATGGTTTCTCAGAGAAATATATTCTATTCAAAGTGATATACAAGTATTATTTACATGAGATTTTAATTTAAAATTTATTTTCCCCATTCGAATGAGAGACGTATCAGCGGTGCTTCGCAAATTTATTACATATAAATTTTGTCAGGAATAAATTGGAACAACGTTCTCAAAATGTTTTTCAATTATTAATGAAGACTTATTGACTCAATTATGTCGAGATTTATTTCTAAATTTTTTGTTAATGGAATGTCTTAATATTCTAGTTCGCCACGTGGCTGATGCTGGTGAGCGCGAGAGTTGTAATTCTATTCAAATATTATTCCATTATGAATTATTCCTCTCTAAATTTAAATATCTCGATGAAGACGCAAATTGCTGTGGTTTAATTAATGTGTTTTCGTTTAAACATTATTAAAAATAAAAATAAGACGTCTTAAAATGTATGAACGTGCGTAAAAAGTATACTGTGTGTAGTTCAAGTGCTTCACTTTATCTAAACGATTCCCAATTCTTAGTTCATTCCTGATAAAGTTATAGTTGTGACGGTCAGTTAGGTGTTCTGGTTTATTTTAAAAATAATTGTTTCTACTAGCATGCGTGAAGTACGTACTTTACACACTTTCGAGTGCGTAAAATTTTACTTTACGCTAAAGTGCATAAAAAACATACTTTAGGCAGTAGAGCGTAAAAAACGTATTATTAAGGTCTCCTTAGTATAGTGGCTAGAGTACAAAGCTCACATGCGGGAGGTCCCATATTCAAGTCGCCCTGATACCATTTTTTATTTTTCTACTTATGTGGTAATAATTATTTTTAGGTGGCATTTATACATGCTGAAGAGGAGAGTCAACAAATGTAATAACACACTGTTGTTTTGTTAATTCATTCTAATCTTGATTGAAATGTTTAAAATATTAATGTATATATTATATATTGTATTATTGGAAAGTTACCACAACTTCTTTATTTCGATAAAATTCTCGCTAGTAGAAAAATATTGTATAAAATTCGTGTGTTAATGCCTTTTTTCGACCCATGTATTTGTCGTATTCGCCTGCGGCTCTTGCGACAATATTCATATTCGTAGAAAAAAGGTTACTTTACACACTTGTTACGTGAGTAACTATTCCTAATTACTTATACTAGAAACCTATTTTTGACTATGAAACAAGTATATTACCTCTAGAAGTCCAGTCTCTGTCATCTTCCGTTTCTTGTAACCTTTTTTCACTGTTAAAAAATTCATTTAGTTTGAGCATTTCGTAACATCGTAAAACAGCTCAAATCAGGTCCCTTTCATAGATTTTATTTTCGCTAACAAAAAAAGTCGTACGGTATAAAATCTGGTTAGTACGGCGGGTGTTTGCGAACGGGAGTGCGCTTACCGGCCAAATATTGCTTCACAGATAGCCCGTTATGGGCAGGTGAGTTGTCCTGGTGCAGAATCGGGTCGTTTTTTACGAATTCGTTCTCGCAGTGTTGCCGAAACTGACAAATATTAAGTCTGGTTGACATTCTGATCCTCTGGAACCCATTCAGTCATCACGATACCGTTAATGTCGAAACAAACGATCAATTTTGCCTTGAATTTTGATTTGCTCTCTCGGCTGTTACTAAAGCGCTTACACCACTAAAAAACACGCGCACGAGATAGAGAATTGTCCTCATAGATCTCTTGCAATAATTTATAGTACTCAGTCGGAGTTTTTTTCAATTTAACGAGAAACATGAGATTGATACATTGCTTCTGTTTTTCGGCACGTTCGTTTTGAACTACTACTGCACAAATACTGTAATAGTGACGGAAACGTGTTTTGAGACGTGCATAGACAAGATATTTAGATACCCAACGCACTACTCGTTTTTTACCCCATCCCCAACTGCTGCCAAAAAATTAGTTCTATTTACTTTGAGGAGAAGAGATTAATAAACAAGATTCTGGATATATCTTCTATCCTCCAATCTTAAAAATATTATCGATGCGGTACCTGAATTTTGATTAATTATATCCTGTATCCTGTTTAATTTACTACGACGTTATTTTCATGGAGAGAGAATTTTTCATCATCATCTTTTATTTTGGCCAAAGATATTATGAAAACTTTCATAAGTAATGCTGTTTAAACAGTACAGTCTTTTGGGAAAAATGCTAATTAAGTTAGGTAAGCTTTTTAAACCGATTCAAAACGACAAAGGGAGTATTAACTCACAGTGAAAACCTTTGTATCTCCACGTTTTGTTAGTTAGCGCACTTTTCAATTTAAGTTCCAACAACACATTTGTTAAATTACCGAGTTTTTTCAGATTTTACGTTCGAGCGAAAAAAAAAATTTCCACAAGCAAATAAAATATAATTGGCAAACAAATTCAGGCTGAATTTGAGTGGTATTATCCTAATAAACAATAATAATAACAAAACCGAATACTAAGATGATAATTGATAATAGAATATATGTGGTGCTCATAAAGTAATCAGAAGTATTATTGAAATAAGATGACAAAAGGATTAGGAGAAAGTTATGTCAAGAATACGCTACCCATCTCCCTAAAGACTAATGGATAAAAGAGTTAGAGACAGATGAACAGATGTCTCCAAACCACAGGTATTAGGACACACCTAAATATCCCAGTGAATAGAGTCTCATCCGATTCGAAAATATGATCATCGGGTTGACGATTGGTCCATTGCGTACGGCATGTCTCAAGATGATGAGCGTCACACAAGATGTTCAATATACAAGATGCAAAGGTGAAAGGAAATTGCACTTCACGTCTTGTTCAGGGGGTGTTCAATAAGGCATACCAAGGAAGCAGCGAGGACTGTAGGCTTCTTTGCTTATAACACTTAATAGGTCTATGAATTTTAACTCATGAATTGTCGTTCTTATGAAAAAATTACTGAATTTCTGAACAACTAGCTCAATTATTCAGAGTGATATGTTATTTGGTTTCAATGGTTTTAATCGTGTGAACCAAATTACTGATTTGATAGATGCATCTTACGAAGTTAATTTTCCTCAAAATAAACTTGAGTTTCATTGGCCATTCATTGTAGAATGGGTAAAATGGCCCAAATAAATAAATATATCGATAATAACAATTCCCGGAAATATTCGATATAGTCGTTTGGATTGATTTTAATACGTTTATGATTATCATTCAAATAATAATGTATAAAGAAAGAAAAATGAATATTGAGAAATAATTTAGAAAGATTCATAGTTTTAAATTTTAACCTGCTCTTCCCAAATTCATCGTATATATAAAAAACCTCATGATAATACTATGTTTATTCAATCTAACTACTTTTTCACACATTGCAACCAATTTTCAATTATTTTAACTTCATATTGTACGTCAGTTTTTAGAAAGATTTTTTCCACTCAATCGAGAAGAATTAACTGTTTTATCATAGAACCTAATGTGATTAGAACTAAAAACCTTAGGTTTATAAGCTGCGTTTACGAACTATTATGCTATCAAAACTATCAAAACTATCAAAACAACAAAATCTCGTTATTAAATTTGTAAATCGAGTGAATTTAACCATATAACTAATATTTTAAAATAACAAAAATGCAAAATAATTTATATAAAATTCAAATCAATCCACACGGAATTGTTAATTATTACACCAATTTTTTCACTCAATTATGAGCGTTCAAATCAATAGATCCACTAAAAGTTAAAAGTTGAAGTATTATTAGAAAATATCAGCTATAAAGACAAAATAACAAAGGTTAGATAACTTGTAGTGAAGATAATGTTGAAAAGATCGAAATAGAGAAATAAAGTTACAAAAACAAAATAAAAATTGATCAAAAAAAATTTGTGAAGAACTGGAGATTCAATAACAATCATAACTACTGGAGTTTGTAGCATCCATGAAATCATTATTGGAGATGAAACAAGACTTAATAAACTGATGGAATGGATAACTGGAGTAAACAAAAAGAGCAGAAAAACAAATTGGTATTTTTTTTACAAAACAATGGATACAACATTGTTAGTCGATGGGGATAACTTCTCATTAGCAAAGTAATAGCTAATTGAATATGAAATCTTCTCCTACTAATTAATATCGCCATTAGATATTTTAAATTAAATCAGCACGAAGCAGAGTTGACGGTGATTTGATTCTGATAGGGCTTACTTAGAGGGAAAGAGATAGCGAGATAATTCAGCCAACAACCCTACTATGAGACTGTATTTTCGTTTGTTTTGGGGTGAAATAAAATAAATCATTAACGCCACAACAACATGCTATGTCGAATACCGGGTGACGCCTAAATCGCTATTGACTTTAAAAACTGGGTGTTAAGGAAAATTACGGAGCAGTGCCGAATTTAGGTCTTTTCACCTTTTTTATGGAAATATTAAAAAATAATATTGATTCGTATATTAACTGCATAAAGCGTTATCTATTATTGAAGTGTATAAGTATAAATTGTAATAAAATTATTGTTAGCATTTATGAAACTTACGAGTAGATACACTTTTCTTGAAATCAATCGTAGTTTTTTTCTCACTTCCAGCTTGTTGGTAAATTATAATTTTATTTCTTTTTTATCTATCATTTGTTGCGTGTCCAATTGCGTCTTCCATTTTTAGACCTTTTTACATTATTTTCACCACTGTTTCGCTGTTGATCTGTAAGTGAATTCTCTGTGGCGACATCTTGAATATCATCTCTAATGACTCGCAATTCCAAGAAGATAGTTATAACCGTTGACTATTTTCGTCGTTTTTGCGTTTCATTAGAGCGTAAAAACCTCTAGTTTTGAATCTCTAAGTGAAGACATCACAAACCAGTGTTGCTATCCTCACTTCGAACCAGCCAAGTAGAAATCGTGCATAGTTGTCAATAATGAATAAAGTAGATTATTACATTTTGATGATATCCGAGGTGTGTCCAATATATCACAGAAGAACGTCGGACATTATTTTCGTATTAGATTTCGAAATAATTTTCAGAGATGCATATGTAGAATAATCTACACACCTCGTATACTTCGTACCTTTCTTTTCAACTGAATTTAATTAATTGTGACTGATAATTTTTGTATAGAATCCGCAGTTATTTCGTATGTGATTGCATACTTATTACATTTTATTTTGGGAAAGAGATTAATTCCTTGGACAGTAATCATCGACTGTATCTGTTATCACTACTATTGATTATACGACAAACATTTTACTTATTTATCGATCGGCAAAATTTGTCATAATCATTAGTAGTGCCTATTTTGTTTTTATTTTACAAAACTTTTCCGTAACTTGTGAGAGCCTAATTCATTATGGATACCTTATCAGAGTCAACAATAATTTTCAGTTGCCATTTCCTCAAACGATGTTACATTCAGTTAAAGTCATTTAAGTCCGTTGAGATTCAGGCCGTACATACACGTGATTTTCATCAAAGTTGATAAAACATAGTGAACCACTTCCTTTTTATATATAAAATTGAATTTGCATGCAAAATTACAGATATATTCTTTGTTCCATTTGATATAAAACACATTCCCATTGGAGTAGCGCACTCAGCTCAACCAGAAAAACATTTCAAAAAAGTTTTTCGAAACCCAGTTATAATTTCGATATTTTGCTTGTTTTTAAGTAAAATGTTCACATTGTAACCTAATAATTTGTTTCTACTATGTAAAGTACGTACTTTCCAGTGCGTAAAACATCACTTTACGCACTAGTGTGTAAAGAAACATAGTTTAAGCGTAAAAAAATGTATGATTAAGGTACACATAGAGTAGTGGCTGGAATACAAAGCTCAAATGCGGGAGGTCCCAAGCTCAAGTCGCGTTGGTGCCATTTTTTTTACTTCTGTGTTTTGATGAAATTCTTGATAGTAGAAAAAATATTGTATGTAAAGGCCTTTTATCGATTTATGTGACTGACAATATTCACATTCGTCAAAAAAGGTTAAAAGAATATTTTTTTCTTGGTTATAGACCAATTACATATGATTCATTGAAAATTAAATATGTGAAAAATGATTAATTTACGAAAAAATGGTATCAAATCTTTTTTAAAGAACTTTAAAAAACCATTAAAATGAGATTTTATGAGACTTTATAATACATAAAATAAGGTAGTTACGACGAAAATAAGATAGAATCCCTTCATTTCATGGAAAATGTTATCAATTTGCAAATCACTTTAGTCAAATACAAATAATAGGATCAAGAATTTGGAATGGTTTAAAGAGCTTGATTCTGAAAAAAAATAAAATCTTAAAAAAATTGTCTCTTATTAATAATAACTTGAAAAATATGAAATATATACGTTAAAACGGATAGAGAACAAAAAGTTGGTTTTTTTTAAATAAAAATTTTGTTCTTATTTTTTTCTTGACCTCAGAATTAACCGAGATATAACTTTCCAGAGTCTAGAGTAGACTAGTATCATTTTGGAGCTCTGTCAACGTTTCCCTTTTAAAAATTAAGGGTTCAGTGTATTCCAAACCTTTTAGCCCAATAGATTATAAATTTTCTTACAAAATGGTTTTTTTATCAACTATCTAGCTCAAAACAAAAAACACTACAAAAAAACATCAAATTGGTATGAGTAATATTTTTAACTCTTTAAGTAAGATCATAAATGTTTTTTTTAACTTATTTGCAATGAGGAATGATTTTTAAGTGTGAAAGTTTGTGTGGTTAGTCGTAGTGTAGTGTAGGTTAGTCTGCTGTACTTATTATAATTACAATTATATGTTTTAATTTTCGCATTACCTCCGTATTCACATGTGATGACTTTTGATGAATCCACTTATGTTACGTATGTTATTAATGAAAATAAAACAAAGCACCTGTAAATGGTCTGCAATCAGTGTGAGTTCTAGTATTTCGACTCAATCCTTCTGTTTCTAATACAGTGTGGACTTTCCAAGTAGAGTTTATATTTATAAGTTAGGTCTCTATATGGTTAGTTAGATTGTATATCCAAGTACCAATATTTTCTGTAACCTTCTCGTTATTGTAGTGAATTTCATATACTTCGTGAATCCATGATTCGCAATCCACAGAATCGTTTTTAATTTCAGTAAAAATAAAATGCTATATTTTTGGCTGAATCCTATACTGAACCAAATTCGAGGAATAATGGGTTAATTAAAAGCCATAAAAACGGTGCAGGTTGGGAATAATCGAAATTTAATTGATATTAACATCGACTTTACCCTTATAAAAATTATATAAGGATTGGTAGAGCATTTTTTCTCTCATAATGATACCGTTAAATGTGTTTCTATGCACGTAATTGATATAAATTCGAATGTGTAGTTTTCAAAATGAATTATTATTTGTTTATTAAAAAATATGAATAGGATTTCTCAAACAGATATAGTGAATACAAACGAAGGTATCGAAATACAGTAGAAGCTACTTATTTGGTAACAAACTAATTCACGTTGATTATTCCTAAAATTAAAAAATTGCTACAGAAAATAATTTCTTTAAGAAGCCATTGTTACTTGAGTGAATATCGATACTAAAATTTGGCATATTGCTAGTAAGAAAGGAGAAAATTGAGAAATTTGAGTTAACTCAATGTCTAAAGTAAGGGAAATAGTGAACCTTAAAAAGCCACCAGTTTCAATCGTTTGTAGTAAACAAAGTTTAAAAGAAATTATTTGAAATACTAGTGAGGGAAACGAGAAAAAACTGTCAAAATATGAGAATGAAGCTCAAAAACCGAGAAATCATTTTTGGAAATTATATATTGAGCTATCACTTTGAAAGGTCATATTTCATAAGATACATAGATAGATAAGAAAAAGGGAATGTTATAAATTCAAAACATACAAATAATTCAATGGGAGTTTACTAGCTGCTCAATTTCTTGGTTATAAATTTGAGTGCGTTAATAACACAAAACTCTTTCATTTGCTGGTTCCACTAATACCAATTATGTATTAAGACTAAAGATTCTGACATAAATCTGAGATATTATAAAATCTATCTTGTGCGTTAGTGTTGCTAGAGTCAGTAGCTCGCTCTAATTAATTCCAACAGCATCTGTAGAATGTTTCAAAATACGATTCCAAATTGAAGTATATTAACACTGATTTTATTGAAGAAAAACATAATTACCCAATGTGTGTGAGGTATAGACGTCATTAATATACTTTCACGAGCGATTTTTCGTTTTTGGGTGTCAAATGAGATCAAACAACTTTGTTTTGATCTTGGAAAAATTAGTTTTTTACTAGTGGTGATCTATAGGTTTGCGGCTTTGATTCAGAAACAACGCTTTTACAGTGGAATTATTCTGAATTGTCAAAACCATAAAAAAAACAAATTATAATCAAAGTAGAGTTAAGATAATATCAGTTATATTTTATGTTATTAATATGCTCCGAGATATAACATGATTACTTGAAAATACTACTTTGAAGTATTGGAAATGAGAATATGAACTTGAACAAGTGATGATTGGCTACTAATTTGGAATGTTTCGAACCGAACACACTGTTCCCACTACCATTACAACATTACTTACATTTACACTGTCTGACGCTCGTTTATCTTCAGAGACTGAAGGTAAACTGTACCTGGTCTCTGAAAACGATAATTTGATTATCGAAATGCACGTCGGACAGTGTAATTTTGAGTGCACCAGTGCTTTCATAGAAACAACAATATTCAAAAAAATATTTCTCTCATTAAAGAGGTTCGACAACAAAGACAGTGTTGAAACTAATGCAAAAAATGCAGTGAAGAAAATTTCGAACACAGTCTTGAGGATCAACCGGTGTATAACAATAGGGGCACTGTCGCCTCAACAAACACCTGAAAATGCTAGATTTAACGGATAATGCGGTGTGCAGATTTTGTTGCACAGAGGACGAAGCCTCTATCCACATTTTCTCGAAGTGTGAAACACTAAGGAACTCCAGAGCACTGCACCTGGGAGTACATGAAATAGAAGACGAAGATCTCTGACAATTAAAGCCATCCCACACTCTAGACTTTTTAAAAGGAGTGGGATTAATGGATCCGCTGTAAACAGTGGATTCTCCAGTATCGCAGCAAAAAAGGAGGACACAATAGATCCTTCGAGTCGCAGTGTACACGAGACCCCAAATCTATATATACATACAGCGGGTATATCGCCATTCCCAGGGTGCTCTCAAGGTGACTGATATAGATAGAAACCATCCAGGCTACAGATATCATACGAGCGGGATTTTATATCAGTTGTAACCGATAAAATACAGCTTTGAAACAAAACTATGATCAACAATAAGGAACAAGGGAGGTCTGAATGACTAAAAAACGCTGTTATGATGGTGCCCACGATGTTGCTTGTATTGTAACGTAGAACTAAAGTTGTCTGCTTTACTACACGAATTACATTGCACAAAGTCTAAAAAATGTTGGATTTAACACACTGTTAAATGTATGGGTTGATTGTTGTTGGACAAAAATATCATTTTTTAATGCTAAGCGACTTCTTGAATTTGCTTATAAATAACCATGTGAAAAATTATTTTTCACAGTTGTAAGAAGTGGAGAAAGGTTTCAAAAATTGGAACGCTACTTTGGTCAGTTGTGTGTGTCTCAAAACACATATCATCAAAAGTAAGTTTCATTAATTGATCATTTCGTAACGGTTGTTGAACCAGAAGATAGTTGATAAGTAGTAAGTTTAATTGTAGGCCAGAATAGATCAAAAACGTGTAGTTCAACTCCAACAAACACGTACCGATTAGAAGCGAAACGCTAGAGTATAAAAAACGTTGTTTCTATAACATTTACCTTGTAACTAATTACATAAACTTTTGAATAAATAAGAGAATCAGCAATATGTATAAACACAGAGACAATCAACGTAAGCGTACATGTACTCGGTTACCGATAACGGAGTTTCCACTGCTTGAAGGCCCCTGACCTTCAATCAACAACTTAATATATTAATCAGTTGATTGTATCTTCAACGGGATTATAAGTATTATATTGCTTTATCAAGGCTTCAAGATGTGTTAATATGAGTAATGAGAGAGATATGTGAATGGATGTGCCACCAGTACGTGAGACGTACGCTTCGAATTATTGCTTAAGTTTAATTGACACAATTCTTAACCTAAAAAAAGCATTAAAAAGGTTGAGAGCACCTTACTAGACTTTTCCAGTTTTTCATCTAATTCTGAGATTTATCACATGAACGTTGAATTATAAACCTTTCTCATTATTAAAATTGATTTATTTAGTAGCCAAAATTATCAATTATGCAATCATTCTTGCATAAATATCATTTTATTAGTGTACGCTTAATTTGGTTTTTAATTTAGTTGAAGCTAGTAGTCTCGATCCTGTTTAGTGATATTTCGCATTTCAACCGTCAATTGATTTCCGGTAGATATCGTTTATGCCAATTAACTGCACAACTTCATTTGAATAGTTGAATGCAACTTACGCATTCTGCGGATTTCAACATAGTTTTATTTTACGTAAAGCTTCGCTTTAAATTGGTCGGAGATTTGCGTCATACTAATTGAAGATAGATAAATGAATGAATGTCTGAATGTCTATATATATATATATATATATATATATATATATATATATATATATATATATATATACAGTGCTTTTCAGATAAAAGTATCCACCTTTAATAACTTTTGTAATACTGGTATTTAGAAAAAATCTAAAAACACGTCAATTTATGTTGGAAGGGGCAAGCATTATGGCTTATTTAAACTTACTGGAAAAGCCACCCCCTCACCACTAGCAGCATCCCCTTTATTTTTTTAAATTACTTGTCATATTTTTTATGTAAAATTTGGATACTCCTCTTTGAGCTGATTTCAAAAATGTATATATACTTGTAGGTTAAAGTGGTTAGTTTATGAGATAAACAATTTTTCTTTTAAGAGCACAAATTTTACTTATTATTTACTTTCACCTTATTTGCCTGTACTAAAATAAGTTGTACAACAGTTCAAACTCTTTAATCTTTTTAACTGTGCTATTTATTCTACTTAAAAAATCCAAACAACAAAAAACTCTACTTTTTATTAAAGTTTGACATTGTCAACTAGAATTTGTAGTCACTATTGATAGTGTAATTTGATACATTATTTATTTTGTTTCTCTGAAATGGTTTACTCTTTGCAAGAAAGAATTGAAATTGTAGGTTTATACTACCAAAATAATAATTGAGCAAGAGCTGCTGCTAGAATATTTAACGAATTACATGACGGAAGACATGCAACTAATAAGTATGTAATTCAACTGATGGAGAAATTTACCACAACAGGGTCTGTTTGCAATAAAGTGCATAAGCGAGAGGGACTCGTAAATAACGAAGCAATCCATGTGGCAATTTTAGGGCAAGTCAGCTTAGAGGCTCAACAACCCCAATCGTTTCCAACAATAAGTAGAGCGATCGGTGTTTCATCTTCTACAGTTTTCCGAGTTCTACATAAATTCAAGTACCACCCATACAAAGTTAAGTTGGTGCACGATTTGAATGAAGATGATTTTGATCGTCGTCTAGAGTTTTGCGAATCAATGACGCAAATTATCAATAAGAATCCACAATTGTTAAACAATATTTGCTTTTCTGATGAATGCTCATGGTCATTAAATGGCTTAGTAAGTAGGCATAATTGTAGATATTGGGCTGAAAGTGATCTACATATTATGCGTGAATTCCATACACAACATCCCCAAAAGTTAAACGTTTGGTGTGGTATCCTAGGTGACCACATTGTCGGACCTTTCTTCATCAACGGAAATTTAAATGGTGAATCATATCTTGAGTTACTCAGGGAAGTGGTTGACCCACGTATTACAACAATAATAGAAAATGATGATAACCTTTCCGAAGATTTACTGGTATTTCAACAAGACGGAGCTCCCCCACACTATGCTATGCCTGTCCGGCAATTTTTAAACGAAACATTCCCCGCTCGTTGGATAGGTAGAAGGGGGCAGATGATGGAGTGGCCACCTAGGTCACCGGATTTAACACCCCTAGACTTCTTTTTATGGGGGTATTTAAAAACAAAAGTTTATGCTACCCAACCAGAATCTCTGGATGATTTACGAGAGAGGATAGAAAATGAATGTCGACATTAAATCCAGCCGTATCAAGCAATGTCAGAGAGGCATTTCAAAATAGATTATACCATTGTATGGAAGTGAATGGTACCCATTTTGAACACTTATTGTAACTTCATAATAAATAGCACAGTTAAAAAGATTAAAGAGTTTGAACTGTTGTACAACCCATTTTAGTACAGGCAAATAAGGTGAAAGTGAATAATAATAAGTAAAATTTGTGCTCTTAAAAGAAAAATTGTTTATCTCATAAACTAACCACTTTAACCTACAAGTAGTATACATTTTTGAAATCAGCTCAAAGAGGAGTATCCAAATTTTACATAAAAAATATGAAAAGTAATTTAAAAAAATAAAGGGGATGCTGCTAGGGGTGAGGGGGTGGCTTTTCCAGTAAGTTTAAATAAGCCATAATGCTTGCCCCTTTTAACATAAATTGACGTGTTTTTGGATTTTTTCTAAATACCAGTATTACAAAAGTTATTAAAGGTGGATACTTTTATCTGAAAAGCACTGTATATATATAAATGAAGGAACTTGGGGCATTAATAAACAGGTGGGTATTAACAAGGGATTTTCTTCTGAACTATCTACATCACACATAGAAGCACACGGTTTACTAAACTGATTAGAACACGCTACTTAGTTCAAAACTGATACTTTATATTACCTCAAAATCACACATATGTTTGTTTCCTTCCATGGAATTTATTTACAACAGAGCAATCAATTTTAACTCTGACAGAAGGTGAAAATTCTCAAAAAATGTGTCACAACATTTTATTGATATATAGATATTCAGATGCCACAACCAAAAGCAAATTGTTATGAAATGGATAAAATATATCATTGATAAATATCGTTAAAATATGAATTGAAATTGATGAAAAACTCTTCAGAGTAATCACAATGAAATACAAATCACAGGTTGATAGTAATACAAATAATGAAAAGTTTTTGTAAAGTTAAAGCGTTTGAAGAAAGACGACAGTTAAAAAAGCAATTTAATATTGAACAAATTCAAGTGAAGAAATGATTTATTATAGTGTTGTGGATTTTTCTCTTAACGAAAACAATGACATAAAATACTTAAATATTGCATAGGACGATTCACTGAATGAGTTTTTTTTTGACTTTCGGGAAAATACATTATGGGAAACAAAAGTTCGAATGAGCCGTGGTAGTGAGGAAAATATGTGAAAGTGAAGAGGAAGACATGCTTAATGAGTGAACAGCACAGCGTTGGTTTAATGATTTCAATAATTTGACGCTTGAAAAACATTCAAGCTCAGATAATCCTTCTGCGTGGGATATTGATATATAAGAAATTGATATCTGTGAGATCTATAAAAGTTGTCGTATAGATTTAACCGTGATTAAAACGAAACATCTAGTACTGCTCTGCCGAAAGCTTTGATTAGATCCATTGTTACTTGATGAAAAATAGGTATATCCAAACAACACGAACATGGAAAAACAGTGGTGACTCTAGGGACAATCATCTGAATCAGTCGCAAAGAGAATTAGATTTGAACGGAAAGTTTTGTTGTTTGTCTAGTGGAATGATGAGAGTTTAATGTACCTTGGAATCATTCCACTTGATCGAGATGGACAGCTGATGCGAATATAAGAGGTAGTATCGGAGAAAAATCTAGGTTAAATTAACCGAAAGCGAGCTCTCTTACAATAAGACAAGGCCAAACCGCATACTGCAAAAATTACGCTGTATAAGATCGTAAAATTTAGTGGTATTGAACTTCTAGTACATCCAGCATTTGGTACGGACCTTGTAATGTTAGATTACATTATATTCAGATCCATGGCGAAGTTCTTGCACGGGCAAAAATTGAATCCAACAATAATGGTTTAACGAAGGTCTTAAAGAGCTTGCTGAACGTTGGTTTAAAAGTATAGAATACGATGGGATATAATTCGAATATCAACTCTTTCTTTTTGTATGATCATCTTATAGATAAATTGGACATTAGAAACAGACATCATTGATGAGAAAACATCTATTTTAATATAGTTTAACAAATGTATTCAGTTTTTTCCTATTTTATATGAGCAACATAAAAATGTGAATTAGTTACACACCTACATGTTGGATGTAGGTAACGATTTGTTCTTTAAAATTATAGAATTACCTTTCAAAAGAACACAATGGAGTAGAAAACGATCAACAAACACTCGTAGGGTTATTTTAGCACCAATTATGGTCAGGAATTACAGTAATCGAATGTTTATCAAGGAAAACTTTAGAGATTCTCGACGAGACAGATAAACGTGAGGAGAATGTATCTTGTTGGTACATTGCGGATGTGGTTAGAATGTATTTATTTCAAAAAGACGATTTTATTTCTAGTAGGAACATTGTAAATAAGCAATTGCTGAATCACTTGTCTTTCTATATGTATTTTGGAGGTTTTGGGGAATTTTAATATCACATTACTCTCAAGTAGAACATGAAAAGGAGTCTAATGTATAATTTGTGGTTCCATAAGCATAAACCCATATGGTAGAGCAATTGAGAGTATTTGAAGTTTACTTAATAAATCTTGAGATTGCAGTATTTTATTTGTCAAATTGAAATATAAATTTTCGTATTTCTTGGAAAGTAACATACCATTAAGAAATAATTTAAGAAGCATATTAAGATCAATTCAACTACCAAAAAGGGTGTAAGCTACTTCGCGAATTAAAATCAAACACAACATAGAAAAACTGAAGGTAACTATTAACACACAATAATAAGATATTAGGCAAAATTTCGTTTTATCGTTATATGAGTAAATAGAACACTGGAAAAAAACGTTTAAAGTAAGCATCAGTTATAAAACAACGTGAAGCATTGACCACTTCGAAAAATTTATCTTCATAAAATGTATTTTTCTCCAATCCTGTATCGATCATCAGTTTCCGAAACCGCAACTATATACAATATTTAGAAGTTAAAAATAATCTGGCTTGCAAAGGATGCTTTCTAGAATCGTACAACTTTAAATTGAAATTAAGCGCATTTTTTTCCATATTCACTACTTTTTGTCAAAAATAATTTCTTGCATTAATATACAATATGCACTTGAATAGAATACGACTGGTGCATATTCGAAATCTAATTTTTACACACTGTAGGCTGTAATAATGTATCCTTATAAGAATGATGTAATAGTCAAGTCGCATAAACGAGGTGGTCAAGTAAATTCAAGTAAATTGATCCTTCCAACTGAGATAAAATCTTTAGTGTTGATGTCATCTATACAGCTAGTGTTGATATGTGTGTATCGTTCAGTTTTCAATATAAAGTTGATTTTTTCAATTTAGACACAGAAAAATGAATCTTAATGTCTGCAAATCTCACTTTCGTATCTTGCCCGCACACTTTTTACTATAATGTTAACTACTCCCAAAAATAAAAGTGATCATATATCTGTATTGCACACTTCTAAGTATAAAGTAATTTCCTACTACATAAGGCACAGATAAATTAGTGTTAATGTATGTAATGTAATGTAATGTAACTCTCACTTCTCACTATAATGTTAATTCCTTCCAACTGGGGCAAAAAAATTAGTGTTGATGTCTCTGCATGGCTCACTTTTCACTATAATGTTAATTCTTTCAAATCGAGGCAAAGATTTAAGTGATTATACCTCTATTAACTATTAACTATTACTATTAACCACTGTAAAGAGAAGGAAAACTTCCTACTTTGGCCACATTTTTAGAAATCGAAAATATGCCTTGTTACAGCTGATCATGGAAGGGAAGATAGAAGGCAGGCGTCGCCTGAGCAGAAAAAGTTTTTCATGGTTGAAAAACCTTCGAGATTGGTTCCATGTACGTGATGCCGTAAATCTAATACGCATGACTGAAGATCGTGAGGAATTCCAAAAGATGATTGCCAACCTTCATTAGAATGAAGCAGGCACTGGCAGAAGAAGATTATACCTCTGCAATGCTCACTTTCCTGTGTAACGTTTGTGCCTACTAACGAAGGCAAAGAACAATTAATGTTAATGTCTTTGTAACTCTCACTTTTCATTATAATGTTAATCTCTTCCAACTAAGACACCGAAAATTGTTAATGTATGTGCAACTTTCACTGCAACACTCATCACTATAAAATCATTTCCTTTAAATTGAGGCACAAAAGTCTGTATCGCTCACTTTTAAGTATGAAGTAATTTCCTACCAACTGAGGAACAGATAAATTAATGTTAATGTTTTTGTAACTCTCACTTTTCACTATAATGTTAATTCCTTCCAACAAAGACACCAATAAGTTGATGTTAATATATGTGAAACTCTCACTGTAACACTCATTATAATATCAATTCCTTCCTGAGGCACAAAAGCTAGTGTTAACTTCTCTGTATCGCTCAATTTTCAGTATAATGTTAATCTTTCTCAACTAACATACCGAAAAGTTAATTTTAATGTCTGTTAATCTGTTAATCTGCAACGTTCATTTTCCAGTATAACGTTTATTCCTTCCAACTTAAGTTGGACATAAAATTTAATGTTAATGTGTGAGTATCACTCACTTTTTACTATGACGTTAATCAATCATAACATTTACAAAAATTAGTATTTATGTCTGTGTATCGCTTATTCCAATTAACCCACAAAAATTACTTTTAATGTCTCTGTATCGTTGACTTTTCACTATAACGTTAACTCCTTCCAACTGAGGCCCAAAAAGTTAGTGATCATGTCTCTGTATCGCTCATTATTTACTGTGACGTTTTGACTATCAGCATTCCCGACGACACAAGGCATCTGGACTATAAAGAGTTATAAAGGGTTTCTAGATTCTTACCTCAAAATTGTTCTTCATTAAGATAAAATTTTGTTAATGTATCAACATTTTCTCGAATTAATCGTTTTGAAACTCGTATAATTCCCGAAATATCTTTTAAACTGAGCCATCTCTTTTTTAAACATAAATATGGGAGGGTTTCTTGGACATCACTTTTTTATAATGAATTGCTAGACCACCCCAACTAAAAAAATATGCGAACTGTAAGATCTGTCATTGAAGAGAACAATGTCAAATTTAAACAAAAAGCTCATTATTTAGAATATTTCATTAACAAACAATGCTTGAAAGTTTCTTTGTAGAAGCAAATGTTATACATAGAACTACATACAATGAAGCGATTCTGAAAAAATTTAGTAATTTATGAGATTATTGAAATAAAATTATATATAAAAGATGGATTGGAAAACCACTAACGGAATGTTGTAAAAACTCTGTAGTTATATAAGTATGTAATTGTTTTTGGTTTTGCGTGGGAGTAACTACTGATTTTCATTGAAACAGAAATATTGAAATGACTCTCTAATTCGATTAGATGACTCCATATTATTTTTCTACCGCTCCTGCAACTGAAACCAATAGCTAATTAACATGTAAATTAGGTAAAGGTAGCACTAATAACCAATTAGCTTCCGGAAAACAATTACAAGCGTCGTACGTGCGCTTGTTATCCGATTAAGAAGATAATCTTCCCATCATTAAGCTATTTACAGTTATAAGACGTATTAGGAAATTGTTTAGCGGTTCCATCAAATTTCCATCAAGCATTTGACATATCGAATATTTTGAAAATCACGAGGGCGTACGCTAAAATTTTAGAAAATCAAATCAAATGTTTATTCAAACATATTAAGTACTGAAGGTTGTTGAAAGGAAGGGCATTAATACATATTTTTTTGGTATTTGTCAGTGTATTTCAAGGATGATGAAGGACTATAATTTCAATTTCTACGATCGATAATGTTTAACTGTATATAACTCGTATATATGTATATTTCTTTCATGTTATTAATCTGTTCGCCGCATATACTGAATTTAGTTACCGTGGCAACAAGCTGTATTGTGGTTTTTATTTTTTAGACCTTTTTTTGCTTGTCTAGTCGTTTAACGCTGGGCCGTAAGATAAACAGAAAAAGAAATGTAACACTTGCTTTTTGGCCTTGGTAGCGTGTGTGTGATTATTGGCGCGCTACTATCGTATAATATATTTATATATTTTGTATTTTGGTTTATGTCAATTAGCAAGAGTGGATAAATGTTTTAGTTTCAATGTACAATTTAGTTAAATAGTAAATACAGTCCACTACTTATTGGTTTATGGTTTAATGATGTAGTAAAGGTGAATAAGAAGAAAGTTTAGTGTTTTATTTGCCATTACAAATGAACAAAAAAATAACGTAATCAGGAATCTCCTGTACAGAGTGTAATAGGAACATATTGGTTAGTTTTTAATTAGCTCACTTTCGTGTCCGTTTGCAAAAACAAAAAAATTTATTAAAGAGTAAATAAAACAAAAATAAGAGAATTAATTTAAATTTAGAATTCTTGTGTGATCAGGTAAAGTAAATTGGTAGTTAAAATTACAGAAGAGTGTTGCGGTAAAAGCTTTTCGTAATTGATGAAAGTGTTACAAAATATATTAACGAAGATATTTAAAGTAAGCGCGCCCCCATGTTGTTATATTTGCAGCTATCAAATAGAAGTTAGTACTTGAATCCAGTGACAATACAAGGCATTGAAGGTTACTAGTAAATTAAAAAAAAAATATTTTCCAGTTTTTAGACGCCATAAAAATGTGGTTTTTCATTCATATCCTTCTTTATTGAGTAAATATGAGTGGTAATGAATGACCTATCTTCAATTCTTCGTTAGGTATTTACGTCCAAGAAACTTCTCTCTCTTTTTTTGAGCGTAGCATTTCAGTTAGACTGCCAAAATTTGAATACGTGATGTTTCTTTATAGTTGTTTGAGAGTTTATTGGTAAAATATTTGTTATTGTAAAATTTCTCTCCTCAATAGTTGATCGGAGTATCATTTTTTATTTCTGTGTGTGAAAATTCCCATAGGAATGTTGTTTTCATATTATTGTTATTGGTAGAAACAGATAGTCCTCGTCTAGTAAAGCGTTATTTTTGTGAGATAATTAGTGTTCTTAATAAATGGTTTTATAGCTACTAACTAAAATATTCATTTATTTTGGAAGTAATGAGATGTTATTAAATAAGTTTTTCAACTATTCTTAGACTAAATTTGTCTAGAATAATAAAATATGGGAAATTTAAGTTATCGCTCAGTTTTTTACTCATATAATTGATTGATTGAAAAAACAGAGCAACAGCATATAATTAGTTGATATGAAATTTGATTCAATAATTTTGTTTCAGGTCAGTTACAAGCAATAATGACAGGTCTTCTTCTATCAAGGGTTTCGACGCTCACTCAAGAAGGTATTTCAATTCAAATTCTTCTCTATTTGGTGTTCAGATAAAACGAGAAGTGCTATATGTAAGAAATTATTCAAGGTAGATAATTATATGAGTAACTACAGAAGTCAATTGGAAACAGAACAAAATTTGCTCGGGTTTCCTTCATGATCGCCCGGGGGTGATTTTTCACCAAAAATTTTTTTTGGGCTAATTGTTGTCCAATAGTTATTGACTACTGAAACTTAATAGTAGAGGGTTAATCAATGTTTCTTAAATAAACAGCTATAATAACTGAACATATTTTCTAAAACTTGATTTCTTTGGAACAAACATCTATTGTTTCATCGAATCCAACTCACCTGTGATATGTCTAAACTTTATTGTTGCCACGAGACCGCGTATTTTGAATATTCTTCCTTACTAACTTGGCTTTTACTTATATGACTACGTAGCCATTAAATGTAAAGGAAGTGCTCCAAAAATTTTTCCAAAACTATTCTAGGAACTTGGCTTTAAAATAATAGCAGCACTCGATAGACAGACGTAGACGATGACAGAATTAACATATAAACTTCAGAAAAACATAAAGTTTTAACGTAGAAAGTTGTAATCTATGATTTCTATCGAATTCTCTGATTTCTGCTGTGAGAAAGTTTACCTACGGTGTGTGACGCAACTTTACGATTTAATAGCCTTCTAATAATATTTTTATGCATATAAAATATGCACGTTAAAAAATTGTTTTCGCTTGCACTAAATAAGAGGTGTGGCTATTACGTTACAGAAAAAGTATATATGCTCCAAAGGTTGGTGTCTGTCAGCTTGAACCCTGCTCTTTCGCATGCATAAGAATTGCCATAAAAACTAACGACTTAAAGATATTGTTGGGAAATTTCACCTGAAACTTGAAAACACTGCAACTCGAAACAAGTTTGTGGTAATGAATTCTTGTCGTATCTACGTGTTTTTGAATGATTCAAGAGTTTTCAAGATAGTTGAGAAGATGTTGAAGATAATTCACGTTCGGGTGATTAAAATATCTAAAAAGTCGATAATTTGTTTGATAGAACCGTCAGTAAAGTATTCGTGCGATTAATGAATCTATAGAATTTAACAAAGAATATGTGCAGCAAATTTTACATAAACATTTTAACATGCAAAAAGTCTCCTTAGTTCTGCATTGTCCGACAAAAGGTTCCTAGCTAAATACAGCATCCTAGTGTTAGACCACCCACTTAATTCGACGGATCTTGTACCGTACGACTTTTTCCTCTTTCTTAAGGTTAAATGAACACTTGAGGGAACAATATATGAGTCTATTAAAGCTGTAAAACGAAAAGCGGCGTGCCTACTGAAGGAACTGCCAGAAAGACTTCCTGCACTGTTTAGAATACTGAAAGATTCACATGGAGCGATGTAGGGATAGATGAGGGGTATATATTGAAGGTGTTAATAAATAAATATACTTGATATCAAAATAAAATATTTTTTCTACGTCCGTTATAACATTCACGTTTTTTTTTAAAATTCATTTGTATTCATAAATATTCGTTTCTCCGATAAACTGTCACTCTTTTATTTCTTGATATTCATTAAAGAAAATCCGTTTTGTGTCCAATTAAAAGGAGTGTAGTATTATTATTATTAGTGATGGAGAGTAATACTGAAGAAAGTTTAAACAGCATACCAGAAGATGTTGGTTCAATAGGCAACTGCAGCGACTATGAATCTTCTCCCTGAGAAATCCAGGGAACAGTATTTACAGGAATATAATTCTTTTATGGAGTGGCATACTAAAAAAGGCATAAACAGCTTCACAGAAAGAGTGTTACTAGCTTACTTTGAAACTAAATCCAAAATGTGGAAGTCCTCAACACTTTGGTCGACTTATTCAAAACTAAAAGGCACCTAATGGTAAATAACAACATGGACATCACTAAATACTCGAACCTCATTGCATATTTGAAAAATAAATCAGCTGGCTATAGACCGAAAAAAATCTACATTTGCTCCTGAAGGAATTAATAAGTTTCTGTTGCAAGCTCCAGACGATCATATCACGCATAAGGTATGGCAAGAAAAAATTTTAATGTAAGCTTAGATATTATATGTTTCGGAATTCGGATATATAATGATGAAATGTAACAATAATAATAATACCCGAAATGTTTTAATTATCACAGTACCTAACAAAAACTAATGTTCAACGTAGATTTACTGTTATTGGTGAAATATCTGACAATAGATTGAACATTTAGAAAAAATATAAAAAAACAACGACCCACAAATATCAAAACAGTTTATTCCTTTTTGCATTATAGGAATGAAAAATGCAAAACTCAAGTTGTAGATATCAATTCCTTTCCCAAAATTCCCTAGCTTATCGCAACATATTTGAATTTACCTAATCCAAAAAACTACACTGGGCATACATTTTGATGCTCTTCGGCGTCTTTATGATTGGATTCCGGTGGTGATATAATTCAACTAAAGAAGGAAGGTGGGTGGAAATCCAACACAGTTGCGGAGGGTTACGTAGACGACTCTATAAAAAACAAAATGGATTCCGCAGTGAAAATTTTAACGGGAACAACTAGTTCGATTTCAAACTGTCCTGTTCGTGAAAAAAAGGATTATTTTACTCACTTTTTGCATAAATAAATATTAGATCACCACCTCGTTATTTAATAGCCACACTTTGTATATTCTGAAAATACTATTCGCTACGACAACTACACCATCAGCCACAATTACAATGGTACGAGGTTTCGTATTCAGAGACAAAAGGATAAAGTTGGGAAATTGTAAGTATTGGTATAGTGGTATTACTAAATATTATGTTCATTACGATTATCACCAACTGTTCAAGAAACTTATCAAATACATTGTTTGACTCACTTATGCACTAAAGCATTTCTATATTCTTGCTGGATTAAGTCTCAGCTGTAAACACAGGGTTCTCCAGTATCGCAGAAAGAAAGGGGAATACAATAGATCCATTGGGTCGCAGTGTATACAAGACCCCAAATCCATACATACAAGCCTCTTTTCGTATCGTTACTTGTTGGTGGATAATATTCCTCAACATAGCTGATAGAGATTGGAACGGTCAAGCTAATAGACTACTTTAACTCATACGTTTATGTTGATGTCGTCAAGTTTTGAAAAGCAAAATTGACCAAAGATTTTTAAGAAAATAAAAGAAATTACGGCATCATTTAGTAGTGAGACTATATGATATCTTGATTTGTCCAAACAAATTATGAAATTATTACTATTGTTTCTTGAAACAATTTTCACGATGACGTGGCTTAAATTAGAAGGAAAAAAATGCTTTCATAATTTTTTCTTTCATTTTCTAACCTTTTATAGTTAGTCTACCGCTGTACATATCACAAGCATGCAAATATTTTTTGTTAATATTCTTTGTAAATCACGCAACCAAAATTTATTTATTTAATACATTTTTTATTACAAGTGTGATCGATCTAAACAAAGATATCATCTTTTTTAACCTCTAAGAGCCCGCAAAATTGATTAGAAAATAGTATGCGCAGTCATGCGTTCTATTATTTCAATTCCCACGATTCCCAATATTTTCCTCACTATTTTTCGATTATTCTAATTTCTGAGTTATTTCCCAGTTTTATGCGAACTGTGAACCTAATAAAAATAATGTTGGATAAGCAACTTCCTCCAAATGAAAATGTAGCGAAGCGAATCTATTCAAGCAATTCTATTGTATTTCAGGTTCGTTTAAACCATTGTACTTTAAGATGTTTTCAAGACGAATGAAAGAATGGTGTTTGTGGCATTACATAATCAGTTATTTATGTTCATACAATCGTTATTTACTGTAAACCTGTCATATTTTAGATAGCAAATTTTGGACTCGACTTTGTCAATAATTATTATTGAGGATTGGAAATGCCGTGAATGTATTTGAGACATTAACCGTTTCGGACCTATAGTACACTATGCTGTACATACTATTAATGGATTATTATCATTATTATTTTGTTCGTAATTTACATTTTGGCACCGTGTGGCATTTCCCATATAATCAGTGATTTAGTAAGAGGTATAGGATTTGATTTTGAAAAAACCCACAAAAAATTTAAACTCCCACACCCTTGTCACACCATCTACCACTTCATCGACCTCCTCCCTCCCTCTTAACGTGTGACGTAATTTAGGGATATCTCCTTACACAAAAGATGAAATTTTGAGTTTTGAAAAAAAAATTAATTCGAAATTTTATTAGTCGTAATCTTATTACGTAAAAATATCGGCTTTTTTAGCAAATCCTAGAATCCATATTTTATAAACTCAATCTGGATGTAAATTAATGGTTATTCTGGCTTAAATAAATTTCGATTTGATAAAAGAAATAGATTAATTCAGGACACCAGAACAGAATTTTGTTTATTTATAAACCATGACGGAATAATTTAATGAGCACGTGAATAATTTGAAAAGATTGAAGAGCTCCGGGTTGAAAATTGTAAAATAATGATTGAACTGTGTGTTAATTCTGAATTACGTGGTACTATCATCAAAAACAGATGCGTATTCATTATAAAATAAAATAGTTGGAAGGACAAACGCAAATTGATCCAAATATGTTACAGCGTATTATATCTAAATAATTTATGAATTAAGCATTTGTGTATGTTCTACTAAAAAACGATTCACCAACAATTTTGTTTGATGTTTGAATTATCCTATATCTACTATTTTCAATTCCATTTGTTTTATGGCATCTGATCAAATAGTTTATTCAAAGTTTGTTAATTATACTCCAAATTAGGATATTTAATTATATTTGTCTTTATATAATTACAATAATCCTAGAATTCAAATGAAAAATATTTATCAATTTCAGCATTCACGTACACAAGCACGACCTACTACCTCCTATCTATTTAGTCCATCATATCGCCTCTCCATTCCTGAATTCTAATTGGATCTTTCGGGATGTTATTCCACCAACTGAATTTGGGCCTCTTACCAGCCGGCTTCTCTTCACTTCTAGCCTTTTATTTATTTAATTATACTTGGTTTGTTATACATGCTTCCTAATTATTAGTTTGCTCTAATTTCTCATTCATTTTCTCATATACATTTTTAGATATTAGTTCGTTTTGATTTGTGATAAATAGGCTTTAGAGCTGAAATGTCTAATTAGAGATATGTAAATTCATATTTTTGATGTTGTTGAATGTTTCGATCACTGTTTATAGAATATCGTTTAGATATCTTCAAGAGTCTATTGGTATATATTAGGTTTCACTAATAAGTGATAAAATTGATTGTTTTGCTACGCTTGTAGTAACCCAGGAAAAGACATGAAATTCCTCTCGCATAACTCAGTTCAGCGTCTGAAACTTACGATGATTTATTAAAAGTATTTGGTGAGGATTGTTTTAGCCGTGCAGTGTTTCGTTCTTCACGCTTCCTAATAAAAAAAAATAGTTGGTCAACATTTCGGATGATAGCAGATTAACTCAATAGCAATTGCGAAACCTTCAGGCAGATTTTAACGCAAAATTTCGCGACCAGAAAGCTCTGTACAAAAATTCTTCGGAAAAAGCTTTTAGAAGAAAAAAAAAAAAAACAAGATCGAATGCCAATCGCAGAGAACAGGGACTGATTCTACGCTTATAGATCCCATTACTACGGGTAATGGAAGTTGGTATTGTAGATGCGATATCCAACACCATGTGAGTCATCACTTATTGATCCAAAAGCTCACATGAGCAAATTGAAATTCATCTGCTTCTTTGACAGTCCATAACGAAGTACTTAATGGACTTCGAGAAAAAGAGAACATATTGCATCCACATATCGCTAAAAATTGGGTTCCATCACGAAATTGCACTCTACGTATGCGCATTAAGTGTAATGCAGCGAAAGGGACGCATTTAGTAACGATATCCAAATATTTGTGAGGTTCTAGGAGGTTACATATACTATAGTGTTGAAGAAGTTTTGCAATTTATTTTATTTGGATTGCTGTATATTTTGATTACAAAGCCATATACAATATTTCTATTCATTGCACGAAAAGAATCAGAGATCGAGAAAAGATTTTCCGTGTAGTGTTGGCTTGGAAAGCCAATTTTACTTTATTGCGAAAATAAATCGAACTATTTCTCAAGACAAATAATTATGATAGAGTTACTATTTGTTCGAATTGATACTTTAAATAGTTTTTTATAAATCTGCGAAAATCTGTATTTGCTTATACTCATCACCCAATTCATGAATGTTTAAAGATACTACATATTGGTTGACGCTAGGAATAGGTAATTTTCAGCTTACACTGATGAAAATAAAAATAAATAAAAAAATGAGACGTATGGGTTGTGAGGGAGTGATTTGAATCAATAATACATATTATAGTTTGAAATATTATTTCTTCAGACTAGGAAAGAACTTGAAATCTATGATTTTTGCCCGTGTTTTACTTCCTTTTGTACAACCATTAACTCAACTAACAAATATATTTTAGAGATTATGATAAATAAGAATATAGGATTTATGACCTGAACAATTTAGATTAAAATGCTCGATTGTCTAATTGAAAAGAATTCTTAGGACCTACATTTTGGTATAAAAAAGTATATTGAGTTATTTCGTGAATCAAAATGCAGAATATAAAGTTTGTGAGCAAATTACTGAATGCTTAGGTCAGAGATTATGTGTAAACACAACATCGACGTCAGTCAATAACTTCGTTTACAAAGTTTCATAAAGAATAGGATTCCAGCCTAAAAAGTTGTCACGGTTGCTGAAGAATATATTCAATAATCATTAAAGAATGGACGGAAAATTGGTAGTCTATAAATTAAAGTCATTTTTTTTGTTTCAAATCATGCTACAGAGAAAGTTCAAGTTCAGAAACATCAAATTTAAATATAGTAATATTTGGAACATTAACAGCGATAATCTCATAATCATCGATATGTAGTTTAACCCTCCACGGGTGGACGATTATTACACATTCAGATTGATGGGGTTCGAGAAGAACAAATTTAAATTGATTATTTCTATCGCCTTTGTTTTTTTTATAAGTATATGTAGTTGTTCATTTCGAATGTTTTTTATAGAAAAATTAATACATAGAGGGATTGTTACATATACATAATTGTTAATTGACTAACAAGATGGAACTTAGATACTCAATTTTACAAGGCATTCCTGACATCAAGCCCTTATATGCCCCATACATAATCAACTATTACAAATATTGCAAAAATAACGTTTTACGCCTCTTGCAATAGTTGCAATTTCCTTTTTTCCTGGGAGGAGATCTGAAGCAATTTCTTCAGCAACAGTCTTCTTTTTAGATTGTCCTGTTGTAATTCTAGTGCCAAATCTTTCTGGAATAATCGACAACATTTAGCGAATTCTCCAATGGGATTGTTGTCTCTATAGATGAAAAATGCATTGATTACACCAAATTCAAAAGATTATGAAATATATCCGTAGGCGAACGCTTGGTATTTCTGGCAACATTGTAGGATAGAATCATGCAATCAACCACGTCTACAACACTTTATGTTTGGTTAAAGAATGAACTGATTTCAGGTTTTCTCATATCACTATTATACTTCGGTTTCTTCCACTCTTTTTCAAATAGAAAGAATCTTTTAGTTGACCTTGAATCACTGAACAACGTTCCGACGTCGTTAATAACGCCTGGCAGGCATGTTACAACCTTGGGCATATTTTCTGTAAGTAACATATTCGTACGAGTGGGGTCTATGCAGATAACATTAATTATTTTACTCATTATTTTCACTAATCAATGTTGCAAATCACCATTTCAAGTTTCAATAAGTGTCAAAGGTACAGTTAATAAGAGAATTTAAAAAAAATATATGGATTTTTGAACTGACATGGACTGGTAGATCATACCCGTGGAAATGAGGGTTAAATATATGAATTATAGAATATTATTAAACGAGCGGTATGTAGGTTATATCTCATCCAGATGAAGTTTGGAGCAAGAGGCGCGGGTTTATAAATAATTCCAACAATCTTTTCCATTTTCACTATAATTAATTATTACTAATATTGTGTATTGAATATTAGTGTAAACAAATTACTTAAAATGGTTGAAATTCACAAAATTTTAATGTCGTTAGATTATTTTCCCCTATTAGCCAGAAATTTCACAGCAACCAACCGGCTTCGCTCAGCAAACCACTTTACCATAGTCTTCAATCATTTTTCTCATCCCTAGTCACACACAAACTTTAGTTCTCCAGTTAAATTCAGAATGAATATCTTTAACCATGAGAAATAATTCAATTGTACTAGATACTTCCCTGTAAATAATTTGAATAATTAATTCGAATACCCCTCCGACACAAGTACTTGTATAATTGATAGACTCCAGATATTTGTCAACAACAAAGACAAACAACCGTGAAAGACGAATGAATGGGGTCGACATTGATACGCATAAGTTTCTTCTCTGATATTCTGTGAAATATTGAGTGATTGAAATGAAAATGAAATAACCATGATGGACATTTCCGTTTTAACAATTTCTCTTTTTTTATTGTTTTAGTCGAGTATCTGAATTACATTTCATATTCTCGTTTAACATAACCATGTTTGTTTTCATTCTTCTAAAAACCTTACGGAATGATTCTACCAATATTTGCTCATAATATCTTGAGCAGTGAGTTTATTAGTGATATCTAGCCGAAAAGTTTTTTCAAATTTATCCAATTTCTTAGACCTTTTGATATCTTCATGTTTCCAAATGTTCTTGATTCTACGTCAAATTTTGTCTATCTTTTAAAATTTATTGAAAAAACTAATTTTTAAACAGAAGAGGCCTAGAATCAAGAACATTTGGAAACATAAAATTTTTTTTTATTGATGAATATTGACTAACGAAGTCGTCGAAAATCAATCTCATGCCAGTCGCCTATTCAATTTTGTTACAACGATGATGATATCAAAAAAGTTGAGAAAATGACATGCGAGAGACATCAGAAGCCCTCAACATTTCTTATGGGTCGTATTAAGATTTAATAGTACCGTATCATTAGTACTAACAAATTTCGCGTGAGGCGCCAAGTGCTTCTATTACAATCAGTTACTCACGATTATATGCACCAAGAAGAGTGCCGTAAGCCAATATGCCATTTCATTTTGTCGAGAAATGCTACAAAAATCAAAGCTGAAATGCCATAATCTACTCTAATTTTTATAATGACGAAGATATAAACGGAATAGAAGTTTTATCTTCAAATATAAAAGTCGTGTGATACGAGGAGGAAAAACCCTTTTCCTTTCTAGCGCAAAACTTTCTATGAGAATGAAGATTTCTAAGAGGTGGTTATAAAAAAAAGAGGAAGAAAAATGACTCAAATTTTGTTCTGATCCGAGACTACACAACTTAGCCAAAGATTGACGAAAACCAAACGAAAGTCTTATTATCTTCATCTGAACCAGTCGTACCTACCTATTTATCAGGCTATGCTAGATTTGAAAAATTAATTTAAAATCCCCGTTCGATGTTGCTTTATATTATTTTGTTTCTTTGATGTTCTTTCTACATTGAGATTTACTCAAGTTGAAATACAACTTTTGTGAGCGAGTTTTAGCTTGAAAATTTTTGGGTTAATTATTATATTATACCATAATATTTTCGTGTTATTTTTTATATTAAACTGAAATACAAATAAGTAATATTTAGTTTTATTCGTCCTCAACAAGTATAAATAAATTTAATATCAACAGTAGTGCCATTCATGATTTTATGTCACTAAACAGTAAAGATATTCTCAAACTGTATGCCTAAGTAACGAAATAACTGATCCAGAAAACATTTCATTTATATTCGTTTTTGTTTTGGCTTTTCTGTAAAATAAGCATTTCTGAGTTTAGGATACTATTGAAATAGGGGTGCGAGCTCTTCGAAGATTGAAGATATTAATTACAGTCAATACATGTATCACATCTTCTTGGGGGGTGGAAATGGTAGATAAAGAAAACCTTGAATAAGAGTTTTATACAATAGAAACACACCCTGACTAAAATAAAAGCCCATTTCATAGTAGAATTTAGAAGTTTTACTATATTGGCAATGAACTTTCGCATTTAATTTTTCTCTACTACCATCTCCTTTGATTTATACCGCTTAAAGTATCGTTATCAGAAAATTTCCGAAACCAAATAAAAACAAGTCGCACAATCAAAATTTAAAGATTAATACTTTCTTGAACAATAAAAGTTTTATTGACGATGAATATATTGATCCTCCCACGTAGAATTCAATTTATATGTTGGCACACGTGAAGAGTATTAATCTAAAAAGCAAGTCAAGCATTGATTACTGCTTTTAATTGAAAAAAGATTAAAGCATCCAGCTTTCAATGCTTGTTTTTTACTTTGTTTTTGGATTCTCAGAACAGAACGTCCCCTTGCTGCATTTTTTTTCCAAGTATCTAAACGATACTAGTAATTATCAATTAAATGGAATAATCAAAAATATGTTTCTGTTTTACTAGACCAGAACACATTTCAATTAACAATACAGAGTGTCTTATATGCTATTTTATGTAGTAATGTTATTTCTCACTTAATTTATAGTTCTCATTATATCTTGCTTTTCAGAATCTACAAAACATGCAAGAAAAAATCTATGGATTAAGGTAGAAGTTATTTCAATGAGTTTTTCCATAACTATTCGTGGATAGACATAGTATATTTTCCAATGGGTGGGAATGACTATTACGCAAGTAATATATACTTTAATCACAATTATACAATAAATATGATCGAATGAGCTAGAGCGGAAAGGCAGTAAATTAACTTCTTTGTCACTTGATCTATTGTGGATACATCCCGGATTATTTACCAGTCAGGTAGTAGTGACTTCACAAATTGTCTTAATTGTCTTATTGTTACTTATCTGTTCTGGTGCTTAAAATAGTAAATATAGTACCGACAAAAGCTATCAGGAGTTTTTCGGATGTTCTTCATCTGGCAATCCACCTGACACTGTCAAGTGCACACACCGGTAACTTTCCTTAGCCCGTAGTCGATTGAAGGTTTTTTAGTCCAGTTCCTAGGATAAGAAAGAAAATCGACCTACCAGATCTGGGGTCTTACTGTATGATTCTGATTCCCTCTTTTTTCTCCACTTTTTAGAATCATAACTTGATGATTTTTGGAAAAACATATAAAACGTGTAAAATTACTCAATAACAACAAATTTTCCGATTCATTAATGTAAGTTATATAGTAGTGAGCTATTATAGTTCATATTGATTATTAATTACTTGAAAATAGTTGAATAATTGATATATAAATCAAGACAAGTGGGTAAAATGTATCATAGCGGTCTTAAGGTAACTTAAATATTTTTTGTTTGTGTTTCAACCCGTAGATTTTATACGTTCCATGTGCTTCTATTTAGAAACGCCTCCTCCAATATATGTTTATTTAATATTATTAACTTCATATTTTCTGAATTTTGAGATAATTTGGAAACTACATATAATATATACTTATTTCGCTTACATATATGTACTTTTTGGTTGCACTGAACATTTTAGGTATGCAATGAAGTAAAAAATCGAGTTCACGCTGTTTGATTCAATAATAAACGATACTGAGTGATTTTTAAAATTTATTTGTTTAGAATGTATTTCTCATTTTTCGTGATTCAATATTTAAATTATGTATTCAAAATTTAATCAACATTGATAAATAGAATTGCTACTTCACTTGTTTAATTCCATCATTATAGCAGTCAATAATCTGAAAATTAATCATAATTATTAATTAAAAGGTATCAGGCTATTTGATACAACTAATAATTAATACCGATTTTCATATCGATTGTGTATAATCATATTCCATGTAACTAAACAGTCAATTATAATAATTTTGAAATTCCCGAAATCAGAATTATAATTATAGTATGATAATGCAAGGTGATTGTTGGGTTAACGTAAATCCTTCAGGAAAAGATAGTAAACATAACTTTGAATCCATTTAGACTCTCCTACCTCAGTATAAATATTGAGATTACAAACACTTCCACAACTCAATTGAGAGACCCATTTATAGTACTCTACTAAAAGAAAAAAATTGGACATTTACTTAATAAGTTCCGGAGATTGACAAAGGTATTTCTGCTTTAAAGACCTTTTTATTCTATGGCAGAATTCTACAATCTCCCATAGACTGGCATAATTCAATATTTAGTATGGAATCAGATATTAATATTGTATTATAATTATTGTTATTTTATATTATCTAATATAAAATTGTGTCCCTTTTTCCATAAAATTGTATGACAATAAAGCTTATATTTCTCTGTCCCTATTTTTCTTAATAAACATGAAATTCCACAGAAATTCCATAAAATTCACAGAATTGGTCATTCTTAATTTTAAAATAGTCAAATATCTGTATAATATAAAAAGTCTGGAAACTTGACTCTCTACAAATCTCTAATTTATTGATAATAATATTCTTGAATACATAAGTTTTGATAAAAATATCAGTCCAAACAGTTAATTGTAGTTTGCAATAAAAAGTTTCATTACCAGTTTGAAAAAAATGTAATTCAAATAAACAAACATCCTTTTTAAGTGTTTTCTTGTAAAGTTGTTACTAGTTCGTCCTTGAAAAGAGCCAGTAGTGCACAAACATTGATGATTCCTCTTAATCCTAATGGACATTTTGCATTTATATCTACGCAGTTACCCACGTGAAATGGAAACTAAACAGTTTACCTTCGGTCTCTGAAGACTATAATTCGGTTATCAAAAGGTGCGACCAACTGTGTAATTGTGAGTGTTGATATAGCTATAGTAAACACTGTATTCACTGTACGAATATGTTGAATTAAATAGAAACAAACAAAACCTTGTGTATATCAAAACAATCACTACTAAACAAAAATCGCCTCAAATAAAAAGTCTACTGAACGAATAAGAAATAATAAACCTGTGGAAGAAATACTTTAAACGATTCACTAATTGAAAGGGAGGAGTGTCTCCCCAAAAAAGTACTTAAAATGATGCAACTGGCAATTATCTCACAAAAAATGTCATACAGAAACTGAAAATGAGGAAACCTCCAGGAGATAATAATTCTTAAATGATGCAGTACATGGGACTTAACAGAAAAATATATAACAGACTTTATCAAAAATTAATCAATGTTTTAGAAAGGGAAGGAGCCATGTTTATTCTGGGATAAATCGAAGAAAAAGTAGAGATAAAGATTTGATGAAGGATTTCCACAAAATGGAAGAACATTTGTAGTAGAGTACTAAGGGCACACTAAGTGAAGGGCACATGCTGGGTTAATAGTAATAAATTTGACGCAATTTTTAAATAATTGTGTAAATTGGAGAACGAATGAAGTTCTGTTACAAAATACCCTATTCTACGGATTGCCGAATAAGAAAACATTTAAAATCTGATATACTAAAAAAAAACAACGAAATTTAACAACTTAACATTGAAAAGGCTGTTTTCGAAGAGAAAAAAAACAGAAAGAAACAGAAATAGAAGAGTGAGAACTAGAGCAGGTGATTTGTTCATTAGTAGAAGATTCAGAAGAATGAGAAGAAAAGTGTACAGAGAGTATTTGGGCTATAAATAATATACGGCAGACCGTAATAAAATAATAAAAGAAAAAGAATCTTGACTGAAATAGTTAAGAATGAGAAGGTTTATAATGATTGAGGGATGAAGAGTTTAGCTGATAATCGTGATAAGATGATCGGGTTACGTTAGAATGGTAAAACTAGGTAGAAAAGAGGCATACACGTGAAATGTATTGAATAACATTGTTGGATGAGGCCGGATTATATTTTTATACAATAATTATTGCATTGATAAAGGTAACTGTAAAATTTCAATTACTCATAAAACATACTCTAAAATATTGAATTCTCAATTTGGTATTTGGTTTCGGTTTAGGTAATTTGTAATATTAAATTTATTATTTGTGTGACATATTTTAAACAATACCTTTAATTCGGTATGAAGGTTGATGATCTTCAAGAAATGTTCTTTTCGAGAATCACGTATACCTGTCGAAATGTCGTAGTTAACTTTGTCCAAAAATTGACTAATGCTTTTATAGTACTTATAAATTTTATGTAATAAATATAAATTATTGAGGACTAATATCTATTTGATCACTCTCCCATTTGTCTTGAGATGGAATCTGATTGTGTCAGTCCAGGATATAATGCAATTGTTTTTACCCCAGTTAAGTGTCTTAGATGGGTGGAAACAGAAAGTATTAAGTAAAAACAACAGTTTTGAAATATCTTCACGATATTTTAAAGCTGATGGCTCTGTACTAGAAGAATAAGATACTTATTGTGCACGTTTTATCAAATTAGCTATATGTATTCAATTGGTTTCATCCTACTTTATTATTGTTGATGTTATGCTTCAGCAAGAAGTGTGTACGCTTTCAATGCGATAGAATCTATCTATCTATCTATCAGTTTAATAAGAATCGAAATGATATACATCAGTCAAGTTTAAAAAGCAGCATTTCATTAAAATTAAATTGCATTCCAAATATTCTGCTGTATCCGACGAAATCGTCTAAATTTAACAAAATCCATTTCCAAAAGTATGAATCTCTTGAATCAACAAACTTCTTCGTGAGCAACAACAGAATGGAAAATCTAATAAAAAGCGAAGAATGAATATGGAAAAGGCCACTAATTTGGCCGTAGCTCTCGAACAAACTTCTCCAACTCGTAGAGTTCCTCGTGTTCCTGCCCAGCCCCGATAGTTGTATCCCATTTACATCACAATCACAACAAAACTTCCCGGGACAATAATATTACTCCTTCCCTCAATTCTCAACTTTAACCTGTGACCCCTGTTTCCAGAGACGTATTGTTTCTATTTAATCTTTGAATCAACATAAGTTATATTAGATATCTATTATTATTATGTACATCCACCGAAGTAAATGTATTCGTATTTTGGTATAAAGTGAAAATACAAATTACCATCCAAAAGGCAAATTAGAATTTTTGAAGTTTCTTACGGTGATAAAAATAAGTGAAAAATATTTTTTATCAAAAAATATATCTCAAAAACATTGGAAAATATAAGAACAAAAACATAGACAATAAAAATATAGAAATAAAATTTCTTGTAAAATGGTTCAAAATAAATTTTTACGTAGTGGTATTACATTTTGTAGCCGAGGGACGTTAATTGTGGAAACAAATAATAAAGTATCGACATTTCTAAATAACATCTACAAAGTCTAAAAATTTACGAGGTTCTGTCCAACGCTGCTAGACTCATTCTCTTTGGCGACCGTTTATTATTCAACATGTACAGCATTTTCCCACTTCTGGTGAAAGAAATGGATCAAATATTTCTCAATTCCGCTATCTTCTAGGGGTTACCAGACCTCTTAGCGACCATTTTCTAGAATACAACATTCAAAGATACTTTTGGTTTTTCGAACGATCAACACCAACCCACCGGCACAAAATATTTCTTATTGTTCGAGCCGCATTAAAATCTATCCAAGATAGATGAGACTTCATAAACGTTTGCCTGCTACTAATAGTTGTAATTTATTTATTATTGAGAATATGGCATTTAAATACCAAATTTATGTCCTTCTATATCGTGGTACATAAACAGTAAATGATGTTCTATTAACATATTATCAATATGGTCAATTTAAAAGTATAAAATAATGAATTATGAAGCCTCTTCAGTACATCAAGATAAATTGTTTGTCTGACCTTCTGACCGTTGTTAACAATTCAAATTGAATCTATTACCAGCTATACTAACAACTACCTATCACTAGAATATTTCCGAGCGTTGAAGTTTAGCTATATACAAGGTTATGTGAAAAAAAATCTATTATTTTACAGAAATTTAGTTGATTTGTTTTAATATTTTAATTGATAAAATCAACAGTAACTATGTGATGCGTTGAAATATTGATAGAGTTTATAATTTTTCTTTACTGATATACAGTAAGTGGAGTACTGGGTACAGAAAACTTTTGTCCACATAAAAATGTTTTATATTAATATTTTCTTTTTAATTTTATGATTTTATTGATCGTTAGTTGAGTACTTCATTGTTGACCCAATCGATCATAAAAGGAAAAGTCTATTTGATGATATCGAAATAACAAGAAACGGATTAGTGAAATGTAACTCAAATTGATGAACTAATGTTGCATGTCAGCTTCTAGTCTTATACTTCTTCACATTTCTTGGTTAAGAAACTAGAATGAATTGTTATCATCCGTTAATCATTCACGCTGGAGTTTTGTTTTGAAACTCTGTATTTGTCATTTAAACTATTTCGTCCCATTGTTCAAAACCGTTGCTGCAAGAATAAAATAACGACTGGTAATATTATGTCGTACTAACTGATTAACATACAAAACGGCAGGATTATTTTTTAATTACATAAGTACTTATCTTATGATTACGTACGTATTACACTTTATACGAATCACATATGATTTGTCTTCATGGTTCTTGAACATGATGTACTCTAATACAAAGATATACCGGGTCCTTTACGACGAGCTGAATCGATATGCATATGGGAAAGTACTGGGACTAGTGTTCTGAAAATTTGCTTGCATGGGTTTTCCGAAATGCTTGTTTTCAATATAACTTTATATAAGGCATCGTATGCCCAAAGTCCACCATTTTTCAATTATTTCACATTTTCGAAATTTTTGGAAACATGCAGCCCTCCACCAAAAAAAAATATATTTCTAAGTTTAAGTGAGTGAGGTCTAATATTTTTGGGATTTTGTCAAATAACATTTTCAAAATCTGTGAAAACCTTGACAAAAATTTATATAGGGCGTTCTGAAATGGTGCCGAATTTCGCTATCTAAAAACTTCGAAAACCTAATTTTTTCAAATGGCAACCCCCATTTTTCTGTTTACCATTGGATTCTACGCTTCAAATTGAGAGGATTTCGTTAGTAAATTCATATATCTCAAATTAACGGTTTTTGTAGAAACTTAAAAAAATTTAGCTTATTAACCCTCTTTTCTCTAGTTCTTGTAGTTCTATAGTTATTTATTTCGCTTTGTTTGATATTTTTATTTTTTCAGTCTTTTTTCTGTAGTCCGTATTTCATCATTCCATCACCACTTCTGTATTCTGTTTTGTAGCTCTTCTTTTATGTAGGAGATATTGATTGGTACTCCGCATACATAAGTTCGTCTGTGTAGATTGATCTCAGAATGTTGCATCGTATGTGTGTTTTCTTCTTCTTCTTTTTTGATAACTTCTTAAGCTATTTAGTTCATGATTAAAAGAAACAACAGGCTTGAAAGGTCTCATTGTCTCACTTCTCTGTCATTTCCAAATCTACTTTTCTTCTTCTCGTACCACTTTCCCGGTTTTCTCATTCATTTTTATTATTTACTAATTTTTCTTTTTCTTATTATTTCCCTTAATTTTACTCAGTTTATACTATCGAAGGTTTTCCCTAAAATTTGTGATATCATAGTTTCCCCAAGATAATTATTAGACAAACACATCAAGCATTTCCACATCTTTCAGAACACAAGACATCATCATAACCGTTGCTATATTTGCTTTTAATTTCGTGGGCGATGATGCTTTCTACAATATTCTCATCATTTCATCAGATGGCTCTTCACAAGTGGCGACGTCATCATTTATCCTTCATGTTATTCAAAGTGCTCGTATGCTATGGCGAACTAACACTTATCAATCACCTCTTTCCTAAATGCACTTCATATTTGTTAAAACAATTTACGTTTGAAGTTATAATCATTCTACATTGCTTCGGACAAAACATTAAAATTTCTCCTTTGCTTGAGTTGGGTCCAGGTATCTTGAATCGGTGATATTTGAGTACTCAAAACTACTGCTTTCGCTCCCGTTTAGTAATAGGATAAAGTTTTTACGAAACATTGATGTAATGGTTGGAAGCAGAAACAACAGCGTGTCAAGTTTTTGGAATGGGTATGTGCAGGGTATTTGTCATCTAACAGTGGGATGTCCTTGTTGTTGTTTATCGTAATTTCACGTATGTTTTTAAAACTTTTTAGACGTTTATTAATATTATCCTTCACGAGTTTTTTAACTGTGTAACAGTTATACTATCTTGATAATATTCCTCCTGTAGATTTCTCACCTTCAAATTTCAAGATGTTGCACAGGGTTAGCTTATAAAATATTCCAGTCTCCTTTGCTTTGAAATTTTCATCAAAATTAAATTGCGCACTTAGAGTTGGGCAATCTTTCTCTTTTAGCAAAGGTCTATTAACAGATATTTCTGGTCGCGCTGAAGCTTGAACCACTGTAACAATACTTTATTTACCTGCTCATGAGAAGATGTCCTTAAACGTTTGAATTTCAAAATATTGGAATTAAGATTCGGCTCCATCTTATTTCTATTCTCCCTCATCGGGGATATTGTGGATTGAGATACGCCAAAATCCTTTGCGAGAGTTGAGTTTAATTCACCAGATACTTATAGGTGTGTTTTTTTCTTCAATCAAACATTTTGCCGAACTCTATGAAACAACATATGAGTATCTGTGACTTACACTGAAGTATTGATGCGTAGGTTATTAAAGCAAAACATCACTGGTTGTTTCAACCGGACTTATTGTCATAAATAATGGTCACTATCAGTTTAAAATGGTCGAAAAAATTGATTTTTCGTAGTCGTTATGTATGTATTATATTTTGAAACGAAAACGCAAATTGTGTGTCAGTGTCAATATCATATTTTAATAAAGACTTAAAATTAGTCGAAACGTCAATTTTGTCTATCTTTCAAAAATTTTTAGAAAAACTAATTTTGAAACAGAACATTTAGAAACATAAACATATCAAAAGGTCTAAGAAATAAGAAATTAAACAAGTTTTCGAAATACCTTGACTACCAATTTACGAATAATTATTTGTTTGTATTAAACCTCGAGAATATTCTATAAATCTCCTTGAGTTTTTGCGGCATCATATTCCCTGATCTAACTATTTTTTCTGTCAGCCAAATAAAATGGCTGCGAATACTTCCCAGTTACACAAAATCACATTGTCTGAAGGAAAATACGAGTAGTCTCCTTTAAACCGTGTAATTGTTCCTGAAATCCGAACTTAACAGAAAATACGTATCGTGTAACTAAGTCCATTAAAAAACTGTTATTATCAACTGGACTATTTGAGGTACTTAAACCGAGCATCTACATTCTGCTAACCAAACCACCCGCGTTAACGATATATCTTGATGCATAGTGCCTTACGTGGTTTTCACTACAATGGAGTCGATCATTTATAAATTTCATTTCGACACCGTGGCTGTTAAGGTTGGGTAACAGACAAAGGCACCGAATCCCTTTTATACTGACTATCTCCATAAATAAAATAAAGTGTCTATTATACTGAGTATCTGCACATAGACGTATATCAAAGTTGGTGTTTAATTGAGTATCATGTTTTATAAATTTCTACTTAAATTTCAATTACTTAAGAAAGTTTCTGTATGATACATTTACGATTAGACTTGATATCTTAAACTGGCAATTTAATATAACTAGTCTATTATAACATTCTCAAATATTCCAATTTATCCATTATTATGCAGTGTGAGATATTTGTAAACCTTAATGATTATTCATCACTTCAAATAGTACCAGAAAAGTTGTTTTATGAGTGAAATTGTTAGCTTGGATCATAATATGTTGTTTATTTTTCTGTACGGCATCCATCCAGGTTGATTGCATCCTCTTAATATGGTCGGACCATGTCGTTGATAAACGTATACTACTGCTGTGTGCGTTTTGACGAGCTCTCCACTCCAAAATCTTTTTTCCCAGCATCTATCCTCAGACCCAGATACGTGGCCAGTCGATTTTAACTTTGCATCAGTAATACCTGATATTTGCTGCAGTTGGTTATTCGAAACTTTCGTGGTTTCGTGGGCATGAAGGTATCTTCTTCATAAGCATTGATCATAGTGAAATACATCCCATGCCAACCAAATTTTTTATCTCACAGGGATGGTTGTCATATGAACTGTCTTACTCCATACAAATAACATTTAACGCGCCTATAACGAGATTGGTTATTGATTTTGTTTTATTGCCATTTGAATTTATCTAATATTAATAATAACATTGAATATTATCATAATTAACTCTTTCGACTAGTGAAATTTGGGATAATTTCTTATTTCCATATAGATATTTATGAATCTGAGGAAAACAGATCATTGTTTAATGGTAATTTCATTGAAATTATGAATATTTTACATACTTTGCTGTTCTTTTATTACATTATCAAATAATTATAGCCACGATTATGAGATTATTGGTTTTCGATTTGAAATAACATAGTTTTTATCACTTTATTCTTCAGTTGAACTAATTCTACTTCTATTGGCCTCAATTGACAATGTTGTCATACCATTTTATTTACACAAATGTAATAATTTTCCCGTATTGGGTTTAGTAACCCAATTTGTGAATCTGAGCTTTTTTTCTATTTGGTGGTTGGCAACTACAAGAGGGCTGCAGTATGAAGCTTTATAACAATAACTTATCCTGATTCAGCTGAAAAAAAAAGATTAAGAAACCATTAATATCAATTTACCATTGTCAATCTTCAATCTTTTGAGAAACAAATCCATAATGCAAACTTCCTACTGGATTTGTCCAGAAACCATCAATGAAAGATGTTGTTTTGTTTCAATAATCCAATCTTACCAAATGTTTGTCACATTTAACCCTGTTTCCACCACACTTTTAAATACCCCTTCGTCGTATTACTATTTCAGATATTATGTGCGTCTTTCCAATAAGGGTACTACTTTTCTTTCCGTATGAAGATTTGGTATTGTTTTAAATATACAAAATATAAAAGTCTTGCGGAATTTTCATTTGATTGAAGCTGAGAAACAATTTTACCTACTTAGGAAACTTTTGTCAAAATACTGCATAAGGTACTCACGTTACTAAAATTCACATTTCTAATTTTTCTGTTTTTGAATTGTGACATTTACTTTTGATATCTAATTCATCATTACTAAGTTCTGTAATTGCAGTTTCTGATATCCCTATCAGTGCACAATGGGACTACTAGATAAGATCCAAAAAGGGATTCAATAGCATTATGATTCTCACAAAACCTCCTATTTTAACCAGTAGTGTCTTTTTTACACGATTTTAATCCATCAGTTATTTAATTTCTTCAATTTTCGTGAAGAACTCTGCAATTGCGATCTATATTATTCTTCGATTTTCTCTGTTATTATGAGTATTTCAACTCTTGATCTTGTTTCTTCTCCTAATCCCCATTCCGCACTTTCTATTATTTCCAGATTCTCCTACTGTATATCTGCATAATTGAAATAATTTATTTCCTTCATATATCTATAACATAATTGGTTTCTTTCGTCACTTTAACCCTATTGCCATTATCTGTATCTTGTCACATACGGCTGACTCGCTAAAAGAAAATTAATTTGCGTTAGTCGAGATAGGGTCAAGGTATTATAACAAATTACATGTTCGTTTAACCCTATGAAATTTGTACCATGAGCGTTTTCAACACGCTTCTTTGACTATTTAATTTTTTTTTGTACTCGTTTCCGAGATTTTAATTATCACATGTTATTTTTCAAAGTTGTTATTACATTGTTTGATATTGTTTTGCAGCTTTTTTATTCTTTTTGAAATTTTTTAGATATACTGAGCATAAATGTCAAATTTTTTGGGGAAAATACATATACATTGCGCGTCAGTTTTTGATATATCAATTTTTAGATACTATAATTGCACTCTAGAAGTGAAAAATAACGGATTAATTAGCTCTATATTGAATGCCTGTGAGATTAGAACGAGAATGTTTTCTGGAATTTGACACTCCTTCTGTAGTGGTTTCAAATATGCTGAATGCCAATGATCTGAAGATATACTTCAAACACCTCATTTAAAAATCTTGGCGCGATACGTGGAGCAAGAGTACTACAGCACTACATCATATCCACCCATCTACTTCTTACATTTCCCTAAACTTTTTGAATAAGGTGATAATAAGAAGACCTCGCATCAACCACATGAAACTTACTCACGGCTATTTGATGTCGTCAGATAGTCGTCCTGTCTGCCGAACTTGTGAAGTTCCTGTGACTGTTAAGAACATCCTCACCGACTGCAGAGAATATTCTACCTCATATCAACAGTTTGATATGAAAACAAAGCTCAAGGAGACACTTAACTCGACGGAAATGAAGAAAAACCTGCAGTTTCTTAAAGCCACCAAGCTGTATAAGAAAATATAATTAATTTATGCCTTGTAATAGATTTTGTAACAGTCCTGTATTTAACTTATGATTGTTTATGTGTGCCAATGACCAGCGCTATCGAGGCACGTTAAACTGAAATAAAAAAAAATCAATTCCCCTGCTTCAGAAATCACTGTATACATTAAACCCCCACGCTTTGTGTTATTACAATGTTTATTTACTTTTTATCTAGTTTTTTACACTTCACGACCATTTTTTAACAATTTTTTATTTATAATATTAATCATCATAAATTCCGATTTACACCAATACCAAATTATTAGAAAATGATGATAGTTCCTATATGATGAACTGATCACAATACACTTTTCCAACTTTGTCTATTTCACTTATTTCTTTTATAAAATATTGAAAATAGTGTTGGAGTCAAAATTTCTTTTTTGACATAAATATCACTTTGATAATAATAACGCCAAGTTTCGGTAAAATTATAAACCTTGTTAGTTCTTGTAGCATCATCTATCAATGAAATTTTTATATCGATATATTGTTTCATACAAAAATTAAGTTAATCAATTCACATGATTACATCAAATATTTTATCTTTTTTTTTATTGAATCGTGTGTATATTGTCATCAAGAGTGAGAAAGTATTCCAAATTTCCAGTCAATAAACAGACTAAGGTGAATAAAAAACTATGAAAATATTTTGTCATTATAAATTAAAATTGTTATTCACAGATTTCCGGTTTTACTTTAATGCAAATGGAACCCATTGGCTGATTATCCACTCTAATCAACCTCAAGTTATGTCTAATCTTATAGTTACTTCATCTATTTGATCTTCCTTTCTATCCTAATAAGGTTGATAATGGTTATAGATAAATCCCATTCGGGCTGAACATGTCGCTCCGTGATTGGATCAATATAAACTTAATCTGGAATTATTAAGATTGGTTATTTTCATCAAAAATAATTTAGTTGTGGGTTTATAAGGTTCTTATGGGATACATTCTATTGAATTTTAACGTTGTTTTAAATAAATTCCTTATGTTCTAATATATTGTGAATTTATTGAAAAAATAATAAGTTGATGTAGAAATTACTATTGCTTCCTTTTCAATTTTCCTGTTATGATACACAATTATTTAATCATGGTGACGTCAATAGAAGAACTTTATGTTAATATATTTAAATTACTAATATTGAAAAATGAAATACCAATAATTTCATAACACGTTCCCCTCCATATCCATTACAAATTATTAGTCGTCCTGAAATCGACGATCAATTAATGTCGCATTAATCTATCTATCTATCTATCTATTTAATTGGTGTGTACATTAGGTAACAAAATGTAAATGTTTAGTTTAACTCCAGCAGTACGTTGGGAGTTATGATGTTTAGCGTGTATAATGACAATATAATTCTTAGTGTGGAGTGACCAGTTCAGAGTATGATGATAATTATATCCGTAAAAATTACTTAATTCTTCATTTGTATTCGATCAGTCGCCGTTTCAGTTAACAAAAAGTTTTTTCGACAAATGTTTAATTTCCATCGATTAGCCACGGTGGCTAATTAAGTTTTGAGATAGCCGAATGAAAACTAATAATTATAATTGGAGATGGCTCTAGTGTTTTTCAAAATATTTTCAATTAAGATTAACACAATTTTACATACGTTTGAACCAATTGTCAAAGCATTTTTTGCATTCCGATTGAGGTACGTCCAAAACATGTGATTTTAACGATCAAAAGCTTCTGCAGCTGTTAAAAAACGTTTACCACGCAATTTATTCTTGATCTGTGAGAGAATAAGAAGAAGTCATTGGGTGCCAAACAAATACAATATACGTATTGAAGTTTTGATCTGATGTTTAAGAGCTCATATTGTCGTGGTGGAGAATGTCTAGATTTCTGCGATTAGTTTCCCTCATTTTTTTAAACAGTTCTAGCAAACAAATGCTGGTGTACAATTAAGAAAGATTGATCGTTGTACGTAGCTATACTAGAACGGTGGAGAAAAGTCCAGTTATTCTGTAAAAAACAGGCGATAATTTGCTTCGAAGTTCTTCGTGCGTGAATAACTTTTTTTGGATTTGGCTCGTCTTAAAAGACTTGAAAGACCTACACAGTCTATTGTTGATTAATTTCAGGTTCATATGCATAAATCCATGAAACGTCGCCTGTCGCAATCTTATAGATGTCCTTTGAAGCACCGGCATTACTTCGCACCAATCGGTACAAACTTTGTTTAAAGTGATTGTGAAACTATGCGAAATTCAAGGCGAACAAATTTTTTTGACAGCCAAAATGCGATCTCAATGGAATTCGGAAAACCACCGAACCAGCGAAATACGGTGGATCAAGATGGTGCTTCATCAGCAAAACTCATAGCGAGTTCATTGGCTGACTGTTGTTGATTCAATCCACGAAGAAAGTAATAGAAAATCAATGCATGAAAATGTTCGCAATTTATTTGTATTTTTGACCCATATGAAGTTTGAAGTATGGAACAACTCAAATAACACTCGTATGAAAACGTATCTCGAAACTTCAATAGCAACCTTCGTATAATCAATTCAATGTTGTTTCAAGATTTTAATGTCATTTGTATAGAATCATTTTTGTTCAGTGATGATGGAACGGAACATCAAAACTTAAGTTAGTCTTGTTCTTGGTGTTATATGTTATATGTTAGTCTTGTAGTATAAAGAGTGGTCTAGGTCTCAGTATTGAAGGTGATCTTGGTGCTCCACCAAGATTCTAGCAAATCTAACACTTTCTTGGTAGATTTGTATCGGTAGCTAAGAAAACAGTTTTTTAAGTGATTGAAAGTGAATGAAGGATTAAGAAATAAGAAATGATTTCAATTTATTAACATTAAAATTTTGGTTCACACCTATTCTATTTATCATTGAATAAAGGAGAATTAATTGTTTTACACATGGCTGCATAAATATTTTGAAATATAAGTGAGTAACATAATCAATACAATGTTGTTCCAAATTTTCTATACCATTTTGTATAAAATCAATTCTTTCTGTTTAGTGGTAAGTAAATGAGATACCAAAACCAAGACCAGGTTAGTATTGGTCTTAGTCTTTCATATGTCTTAGTCTTAGAGCAAACATTGTTTATGGTTTTACATAGTCCAAGCTTTTACTTGATCTTGAACCAAAAATTGTTGTAAGTCTTGCACTTTTTTGGAAGATTTGTATTGGAGGCAATATTTCGAAAAAAATTGGACATAGAAATTTTTTCAATTGATTCAAATAAATAAAAGATTAAGAATTAAGAAGTATTTGTCGACATGTAAATTTTAGCTTTTGAACATCGAATACTCCAGCGATAAATTTTAACAAGTGAAAAACCTTTTTTTTTTAAGTATAAATACCGAAAAACATTTTGAGTTAAGTTATCACTTGTTTAAGTTTGTCCGTGTGGTAATGAAACAATCTGTGTATTTCTCATAATAAATATGTTTTTCGATTTGCTCATTTTCATAGAAATTTCAAGCAATTAGAACATCAGACTCCAATAAATTTTATTTCCTCATAAAGAATAAATGATCTTATTGATATCACATATCCTTCTAAATTCAATTACGAGAGAGAATTGGTTCAATATGTTGTCAACAATCTACGGGAAAACTACATAATATCTGCAGATTAATCAATTCCATAGCTTGGAACAGTTCCTCATTATACAATGATCTTCCAAGATTTCCAATATGGTCAAGTATAAACCACAATCTCAAAACTTAGTGAAGCTATCGTCTAATAAGTGCAGTTGAATCAGCACCGATTGCAAAATGTTTCTCCCCTAATCTCTTCGCATCCCTAATTTATCATATAGTATCGGAGCTTACATGGGATTGTTTGTGCGAAAATAATTTTGGAGAAGCGTTGAAAAAGAAAGATAAGATAACAAAAAGTAGCGGATAGAGGTTGTTAATCACATTTCTTTCCCCACACTTTACACATTTCTTTCAATTTATCCAATTTAACAGCTTGATTTAGGGAATGCCTGCAATTTACAAAATTATATTATATTTTATGAGGGTTTTGCTATATGATTCTATGCCCCACTGCTAATATTTGCTTGTAACACTTGTAATACATCAGTTTAAAAAAAATCTTTCTATTTATAATACTAATGATTATGTCTATTTTATTTTAAAATTAGTATTAGTCATAAAGGACGTAATACATTATACAAATATTCCACTAAATTAGAATTTAAAACACCAAAGAACAAAAAAAGTTATAGTATATATCAAGTGCCTTGTACTAATTGTGATGCTGTCTACATAGGGCATACATCTTATTACTTAGAAAATAGACTTACAGGTCATTAATACGATAAAAACATAAAACTGCATTAGAGAACCATGAAATATAAAAAAAAACATAAATTTAATTATAAAGATTTTAAAATTCTTGGAACGGAATCTAATACACGAAAAAGAGAATTTTTAGAAATGGTTCACATTCATAAGAACGAAAAAGACCTAAATAATTTAAGTAAAATTTATACCACTATTTTGTAAATTCTAATAAAACTACAAATAATTTGATTGATTAAGTACTGCTATATATTTGAGATGTAAGAACTACGGAAAAATTCTTTTTCTTTCAAATTTCTATTTTGATTTTATTCTTATTTTGATATTCATGATGTAGGTGATCTATTAATTAATATGAAAAAACAAATTGTCAGAGTCAATATCATATTTTGAAAAACACTGAAATAAGTTGAAACGTCAATTTTTATCTTATCTTTTAAAAAATCTGTTCTGCCGGTGAACTACCTTAATGGAGAACCGACTACACAATAGATTGGCTGGAAAAAATAGCATAATCTGAAAATGAAACAGTAAAATACCATTAATATGGGCTAGAGTTGTTGAAACAAACTAGAAAAGAGAAAATATCGGAGGGTTGTTTGGTAGTTCCAAGTTGTGGAAAATAATGGGTAACACTATAGACATCTGGCCTCCCAGCGTTCTACGAGCAATTTAGACCGATGATGCCCGTACTAACCAAACCTAATTGCCACAACTTACACTGTGTTTCGTTCATTATCACCCTATCAACACTAGTCCGAGAGTGATAAAAGTCGGTTACCTGTTTTGTGTTTTCTACCGTTGACATTTACGAATTCACTTTAGTACTATGTATGACCTCTTCTGATGTGAACAACATTTTCAGATTTCACTGTCAATCTGAACAAATGAGAGGAACGTCTAACTATTCCTGATGGTTTTTGTTTGTTTCATGAAATATGACCAACAATACGAGTTTTCGAATGTACAATGATGAAGACGTCAGTGATTTTTCTACGAAACAAATATATAGCTCTGTTTATTTAGTTATCAATGCCCATATACTAAAACATCTTGTAGCAACTTCACTGAATAATATCCGGCAGCAGGGCCCGAGTCTCAGTTCCTATGCCATTCATCTGCGTTCACAGGAAAACGTGATTGCGGAGCTGCAATTAATTTCTACCACGCCCGCAGGCTGCGAGAATGTCGACTCTGATTCTCCGGTCACTTCTTGACTTGAAAAGTTTTTGTTTGAATTCCATAGTTGATAATTGTTGAGGTGACTTCGTCATTCCTCCATTATGCGGTATTTCTTCAACATCTAAACTAAACTCACTTCATCTGCCTTTAGAGTTATTGATTGAACTTAAATATAAATATGAATATCAGTAGGAGTAAAACAGAAAAATAATATTGGAATATGCAACATTTTTATCAGTTGTGGATTTAAATACAAAAATAATTGAAATATTACTCATATTTGAGAGACTCGGAAGACAATGTTCCATATTGCGTGGAACTCTTGTGCACGTGTCTTCAACAGCAAATTTACATTTTTGTTAACGGCCATAATTATATTCATCTAAACCAGAGGTTCCCAAACTTATTTTATCTACTGTTCACTTTAAAATCAAAATCAAAAACAACTATATTATAATCTGAACTGAAACAAATTGTAGTGAGCTATATTAGCGGATATTAAACATTAATTCTAAACGATACTTGAGACCTGAGCGCAATAGGTGGTACACAAGTTAACTCTAGTTGATTATACCTGGCAATGAGAATAATTTTTGAAAGGAAATTTTAATAATATTCAGATTGATTGAATGTCCTTCACTAATGTGAAGGATAATTCTGATGTTGTTTAATAAGTTTGTTCATGTCAGATTCAAACTTATTCAAGTATAGCCGCAAGTCGCCACGTTAGGTAAGATACAAACGATTTCTCTTTTTACTATTCAGCGTTGCCACGGCACTAAATCCATATTTCCACGAATATGATGATAGGAATGCTATCAAGAATCTTTGAACGATTGACCACAATCCAGCGTAGAATTGCTGTATCGGTTTTTTGTAACCAAAATTTTTGATTGCCATTTTTGAACATGAGTTTTTATTCCTACATCCGTTGTCAATTCTATAAGTTCTACTTCCTTCTGAGCTGATATTGCTGTGTTTACAGTTGATAACGGATTCAACACCCAGGTTGGTATTTCCAAGTACAAAATGTCCTCGTATCGTTCGGAGCAGTTAATGTGGAGGTTTGTGAAACTCACGTCTTCCAATATTATTTTAGTGTTGAAGCAGTTAAGCTGCAAAGCCAACAACATTTTTGTTTTAATAAAATTTAGTTCTTCGTCTAGCAGTTGAAGATTCATGTCGTTTAACAATTTATACAGGTTTGTCTTATAAGCTATATCATTCTTTGATGTAATAAGCTGATTGCGTAATTCTACATCTTTGTTTTCCAAGAACTCTATCACAGAGGCAAACAGGTTGTAAAATCCAGTCATTGCCTCTTGATTGCCAACGACTGCCTTAATGATATGTTGCAGTTATTGAAATTGTTGTACACTTGAATTCCTAGCAACCAAATATTGCCAATTGACATGATTTTTGAAACGGGCACAGAATAACCGAAGTGATAAACTAGTTTCTATGGGATAATCAAATCTTTATTTCTATTATGCACGAACGAATCGGCGGGAAAGTGACTGGTATTGAATATTTTTAGTTTTACCCATAACATAATTTACATTAAAATCATTGTGTCTAGCTCTAACTCTATATATACAAGTATTAGTTACCTTGAAAAAATCGTGTATAATATTATTATTTCATAATCAGATTCATTTTAGATAGAATATAAATTTGGAACGATTTTTTTGTCTCTAGTAAAATTTCAATTTTGTAGATCGGTGTTATTGGTCTCCTTCCACATTGATATCCAATATGTTACTAGAAAGAAAATAGAGAAATAAAGACTCTTCCTATTTTGTAGCATCCTTTTCATCATATTAAAATAGCAAATGTCCCGTAATTGAAATTTCCTGGAAAAAATAATTGAATAAAACGGTTATTGAATTGGAAAGAGCTTAATTCTTCTTCTGTTTTCTTGGAATTTTATAAAATTACTCAGTCCACTTAGAATGAGTAACTGCCTTTACATTAGTTAGCCTTTTTTCGACGAATGTGAATATTATGACAATCACATGAGCCGATAGAAAGCTTTTATCCACGAATTGTGTACAATATATTTTCTACTACCAAAAATCTTATCAAAATACAGAAATTTAACGCCAATTCTCTTCATACACATTAAATTAGTTTAATTTTTCGTTAGAAGGAACTATAACTCTTTTATTGATTCCTTATAAAATATATTTATTGATATTTTAATAAATATCAGAACAAAGTAACAAAACAACAGACGAATTCAATTATTAACAATACTAGTATTAAACATGCACTTTGTGCAATTATTAAATTCGTCAACTTTTCTCTTTAGCATGCATAAATGTCACCTAAAAATAATTGTTAATACATAAATAAGAAAAATAAAACATGAAACGAGCGCGTCTTGAACCTGGGACCTACTGCATGTGAACCTTGTACTGTAGCCACTACTATGCGACCTTAATCATAAATTTCATTACGTATTACTGCTTAAAATATATTTCTTTACGCACTTCTGCATAAAGTGAAGTTTTACGCACTCGAAAGTGTGTCTAAAGGCCCATTCATAAACTTGACTTACCGTTTGCCGTTGTCGTTTGTCTTTTGACGTCTATTGACCCCATTCATAAATTGGACGTTATTGCCGTTAATCCAAAATACGAAGAGTATTGTTTATTAGGAGCATTAGGCAAAATCACGTGACAAACGCAAAACGAATGCGATTGGCTCTTTTCTATTGCTACTAAACGGCCGATGAGAACGACATCTATGAATTTTCTTATGCATTTTAATGTTTTTCTAACAGCCAACGTCAATAACAACGGCAAACGGAAAGTCAAGTTTATGAATTGGCGTTAAAGTACGCAATTTATGCACGGTGGTAGAAAAATTTTTTATTAAATGTTTATTTTGATGCTTCTAACAGCTTACATAAGAAAAAAGTCCAAAAAAAAAACAACAAGAACAAAGTAATACTTTCTAAAATTTTTCTCTAGAGTCACCCTTAAATGATATTATTTATAGAGATTGTGAATATTACATAAGTCACCGCAAGAATATATTTCGTAAACAAGGAACAGCTTGTTGTGGGTTTTCCCGAATGTATAAACATACATGCAGTTGACTTCCTTTATATGTGAAAATGTGTAGTCAGTGAAAATGAGAGGCAGCAAGTGGCGCCAAGGGATGTGTCGCTCGCCAGTAGGCCACTTTATTTGTATAACCTGTCTCTCTACTCACTTACATTACATCATAATGTATCGTTTGGCTGGTATTTCACGCGTGCGAAATTGGAGGCCTTCGACAATATACACGTAGGGTTTAAAAGAAATGAATAAAAAGATAAAACGGAAAATTGAGAGAGATACGATGCTGTTTTGTTTTATTCCTTTTTTTATTCTAAAAATAGAAACCCTTCAGGATATTTATTTTAGTTGAATTGGAGAAAATATGTTCAATGGATAATCTCGAATTTCGAATTTTTATCTTACTACTTTCTAGGTTTTTCGACTCAAATATACGAGATTTTTTATAAAAGCTTTGATGTGTTGATTAGTATTTCCACTTGCGGTTCTATATAGAATAATGATGTGTACTGAGTGTTCCAATTTAGAGCTTTTATTTAGTGGTAACGTCTGATTTGTAAAATATATTGTCCTTATACCAAAAACACTTTTATATATTGTAATTTTGTACAGAATCAACTATCTAGATATTGATCAAACATATGGTATTGGGGGTTGTTTTGTGAAAAATCAGTTCATGTTTTGAAATTAAATAATATCGATCTTCCATAGTCAGTTCTTTTGGAGAATTTAGAAACATACGTGATTTATTCATTCAAATAAAAATATCCCGACTTGCCACTCATATCGAAAATTACTGAAAATAAAATAGAAAAACTAGCAAGAATCAAATACAAAAAGTCTGTGCCGAAGGTATCAACATGAATTTACTACGATTTGTTTAATAAGATCCTAATATACAAGACTCCTTACAGATATTCTTCTTCAACCACGAAATCGGTATCCTTTCATACGTGGATTAGAAGAAGTCACACGGGGCTGGATCAGGCGAGTAAGGTGTGTGGGACTGCGCAACCATGCCATTTTTAGCCAAAAATTATGAAGATGGCTGTGTGTACAGGTGTATTTTTATGGTGAAAGAAATAGTCTCCTATCTACTACAAAACGGTTCTTTTTAATACTTTCTGTAGAGCACCAGACTTCAATTTTTCATTTTCAGCAATTCGTACAGTTTATGGGCATTCCCAAGAGGTTTGTCATCAATTGACATGACGTTTTTGAATAGTTCGAATCATACGTGCAATTGAGTGTTACTTTTTTGTAATGTTTTCTAGATTAAAACACAATTTCAGCAGCATTTTCACTGAGTAGGAAACAAACTTCACAGCACGTTGTTCACTTCAATTTAGTATCATAAAAATCAAAAGAACAACAAAGTAGTCTTAGTAAAAAAATCACGTCGATATCATATATAGCACTGTATTGGCCATTTGTGGTTTATAAAAAATATATATAAATATATAAATATATATAAAAATTTATAAAAAATATGGTAGTAGTAAGAATGATACAATTTGTGAACAAAAATCAACATTGGTGTATTCCTTTTCTCCCGACAGGACACCAATGGAGGATACTGAAAAAGTATAAGACTGGAAGGACAGACAAAAGTTACTATCTGCAGATAAATTACTCGGACAAGGGACCAGGTCGTTTTTAAATTAATAAGGATGTGAAAAAAACATACCACGGTTAATAAATTGCGAAAAAGGGGACGATATGGGGTAAAAAGTAATTTAGATTTCGTGCTCATGAATCAAAGTAGATGGACAAAAGAAATTTTGTAATCTCCATTGTAATGAACAGGCAATTAGTCTTGATACTAAACAAATTTTACTTGAGTAATTAACACATTAGATTTCTCCAAATGAGAATTAAAAATATGCTGAGAATGGAGCTGTTCATCAGTACACTATGGTATTGTGCCAAAATATTGATTTTCGACATAAGTTTCAAAAAATGATACATTATAATGTTGCATGATTTGTAAACACGAAATCCTCATTATTATTAGTTGTATCGGTCTATGGTCATTTTTTGTTTGAATAAGTCAATCTAATTAGTAAGTGAATTTAAGCTCAAAATTCAGATTGGGACATTTTTAACCCCCTCCCCTTGTAAATTTCGTGAGATTTGACTCAAACCCCTTCCCCATCTCCAGCCTCACGTGAGATTTCTCAAAATTTGTGTTTCTAGTGTAAATGCTTCGGATTTATTCTAAATAGAAAAAAAAAATAATTTGCTCAATACTTTTATTTAAGACTATTATTTCAGATTGCTGAGAAAGTAACTACCAGATTAACAAAAGTATATGTATTCCAATTAAGTCCAGGGTCTCAAGAGTGACTATTGGAATCAACATGTCCATGTGTTTTTCTAACCTATTATAAATTTTTTTTCTAGATCTCCCATAATGCGAATAGGAAACATGTGTACTCTCGTTAAATATTTTTTAATACTATTTTCTCGCAAGAAAGAGCACCCCCTCTTGAACGCCTCACGTAAATAATGGACCCCTAACTCATTTTACAAAAATATAAAAATTATATTTTCTTTGTCGTGGAGTGACATCGTTTGGTAGTGGGCTCATATAGTTACTTATAGGATCTAAAAAAGTTGTAAGAGTGAAAATAGATCTAAATCTTGATGACTGTTTAAGTACGGCCCTGTTACTATTTAATTTACTATTTGCAATTTATAGCCTTCGGAGTCAATTTTAGGTTTACAGATACATATAATGTATAAATATCGATATGCAGGGAGATATTTTTTTGGGACCATATGGAATAATACAAATGTTTTCTATTCTTTCAATTAAAAGTAATGGAAAATGTTATCTTATTTCAAGTCTGGGCTTCGACAAAGATATTCAATTTAATGTCTACTTATTGCAATGTTTCCATTTTTGATGAAACTGCTCAATCTACTCTAATAAATTAAATGAAATTGCAAAGCGTAGAAACAATCTCCTCAGTGCAATTTGTCCTTCACTGAGATTTGGAAATCCTCCTGCAGAAGATTTGCATGGATTTCCCAGAACATCCGAGTATACGACGCAACCGAAATGAGTTTTACCCTCAATACAGAAAGCGCGGTCGTCGTCCATGGCCTTATCTTCACGAGCCAAGAGTACCGAATAGACTCGACTTTGAGTCCCTAATTTATTTACTGGATTTTTTGATTCTACGGTTCTATCATATACTCGCAATTCGCAATGTGAGTGTATATCAGGATAAAAACACTGACTTTTTTACAAAAATAAATAAGTCAGCAAAGCTGGAGTTATTGGCGCAAACAGTCCTTTTTTTCCGACAGTTGAAAGTAGTTGATGTCAATAACATGAGGATATATAGCAACGGATATTCCGAAAACTACCCGTATCGCTACTCCTAGTTGCAATTCATTCTTTCTTGTAAAAAGTGACTTGGATTTAGAGGATGACAGGTCATAACATTAAGGACTTGATAATCTTACAATTTCATCACACATGAATTAATTAGTATGTTTGAATCAGCATTATTAGATATATACATTGTTATTATTTTGAGTATTTTATTTTTGTCAGTTTTGGTTCTTAGATATCCCTTCTTTTAAAAAAACTAAACAAAGTTTTTGGCGTAAATATTGATAAAGAAACTGATAAGTAATAACGAAATTAAAAAAGTATATTGTTAACTTGTGGTTACTGAAATGTGAGGGAAAGTTGGTATTAGAAGACTTATTACTTTATAACAATTAGCTGATAAATCTGCTATTGAGTAAAGTTACAATTCATTGTCATATATACTTAGAATGAGATATTCTTAAAATTATTAAATATATTCTGTAATTTGTGATAAAATAGTTAGAGAGAGAATACACAGAGATACACAAACTGAATAAATAAATTTGTGATTCCATATATGAGTGTTGTGAGTCGCAACTGCGCTCATACGTACAAGCGACCTCTTACTGTTCGAATGTGCCTCAAAATCTTTCCTCTAAATTTCCGTTTTTCTTTCAATATTTCAATTTCTGTATTAATTGGACGACTGAAGGGTATACGCATTAAATTACTGATATTATCGCTTACAATTTAGACGATGTAAATACCTTTAGTACCAGTACTAGTAGTCACAATTGATTCGATTGTATGTGTATGACCATCCTTGCCCACAATGGATTGTTCCTATGCCTGTTTATTACATTCTTTGTCATTCAATATATATCTTCTTATATGACCAGCCTTCGTCCACCTGCTTGTACAATATTCTCATTTAACTTTATCATTGTCAACATTTATACTTTGAATGATCGATTGTTTCAAAATTAATGCAAAAAAAATATTTTTAAATGCATTTGATAGTACAATTGCAGAAATTTTTTCTGCCTAATTTTGATATATAAAACAAAAAATAATTTCGTTTCTAATGAGATTCGATCTATCTACCATAGAATTGTAACCAGCGTCATATAAATAATTTATTTATAATAATACCAGAAGTGTGTCAAATAAAGTTGATTTTATTGAAAATACTGGAACGAATTGTTGAAAATGCAAAATATCCCATGAGATATATAGTTAAAATAATATTAGAGGACACAACCAATATAATAAAAATTAATAACAAGAAAAGTAAACGTTTCAAAACTAGCTTTGGAAGGCATAATAAGAAGAATCAATATCAACAGGAAGGGCATTATATTTAACAGGAGTCACCAATGCTTAGCTTATGCTGATGATGTGGAGTTAATAGCAAGAATTAAAAGAAAGCATGAAGAAACCACAAAACAACTAATAATAGCAGCGACTAGATAAGCCTACATTCCAAGAATGACAAAACAAAATTTATGGAAATGAATAATAAATGTGAAAGTGAGACAAAAAATAATTGCAAAGTACATGAATGTTAATAGAGTAAGTAGAAAATTTCATGTATTTGGGTGATTTACTAGATAACAAATGCCAATAAGAAAAGAATATAGAACTAAGCATTGCCAAAAGAAACAGCTGTGCAGGTAGTCTTAGAAGAATATTAATAAATAATAAATTAATATCCAAAGATATCCAGATCTACGAAAGTTCGAATTTCTAAGACAATGGTGATGCCCTCTATGAGATTGTCTGTGAAATTTGTATAATGACGAATGAAACTAAACAGAAATTGGAAATCTGGGTGAAAAAAATATTAAGAAGAATGTTTGGAGGAAAGCAGACAGAGTTAGGATGGGAGATAAGATCAAACCATGAAATTTATACACTTTTAAATGAGGCACCAATCGTGTGTTTATAAAGAATAAGACAGACTCTTGAAACGAGTTGCATGGAAAAATTTTTAATATATTCATATATTGTCGTTAATAGCGAGAAACCACGAAAATTCGAGGCAGTAGATAGATATCACTTAATGTGAAAATCTTATTAAAAACTTCCATGTGCATAGACAGACCATTGAAAAACAAACCAACAAAGTAATTATCATTCACCTTATTGTTTTTCATTTGTTTCAATAAATCCACAAAACACGCCCTGAAAGGTGTATTTTTCATTTAAGGGAATCCATATTTTTATAAAATCTGAAAAAACCTGCTTAAAATTCAAGAGTCGATGCGAGAATCGATGAGAAAAGAAACAAAAACCACCCGGGGGAATTTGGACCCTAAATGACAATTTTACATGCGTGAAGAATTTATTATTGTTTTTCTGACTGAAAAAAAAGATGAAAAGAAAGTTTCACTGTTTTTAGTTTTGTTTGCTTGTTGCTCGTCTCAACGAATATAACACAAAAAAATAATCACATAAAGTTGAAATTTATGCAATTTATAATGAAGGTTATCATTTTTAAGAAAGGGAATTTGGATCAGTATCCAATAAATAAAAATATTTAAGTTACATCATTTCAATTCATAGCAAAATCGACATTATAGATTTGAGTATAGTGTATTGTCAAAGAATAAATTATGTTTCTTAATTGAATGTTCCTCATTTTGGGTCTGTATTAATTGATTGGTTGTTTATGAAAAGTATTTTTGATATCTCGATATAATAATTCAAAATTTTGAAATCAAATATTCGGAAAAGAAGCCACTAACAATTTAATATATATCAGTCACATTAAAATTTACGGAAAAAATATAAATAAATTATTTTTAACTTTTCATGAATAAATGTTTTTTGCTATTTCATTTTTATTTCAATTTTTATTTTTTATAGTATTGATGATTTGTTCTTCATATTGAGGTTTCTGTTTTATAAGAACAGCATCATAGTTATTAAAAGAATAACATTTATTTTATTAATTGGAGGTCAATATTTCACACCACTGAAATATTTTGATAACGTATTATATTAACTTGACGTAACGTTTCTCATATGAAATGTTCCTGGATAAGGTTTTACAAATTAATTTTACACTTGAAACTTCACTATACCACTTATTACACTAACTACAACACTACAAACATTTTATAACTAACACTTCACTTCCTATATCACTTCTTTACTGTCCGGAAGGCTTGGATGGTTCGCCGCGTGTCTTAAATATACCAGAAAAACATAGCCAATAATAGATAATGCCACCCGCCATATTTCACAGTTTCCATAATGACCGGCACCGTTAGATAGGGTGCAGCTGTCAGAATAATTTGTTACTTGTTTAACAACTTCTTGTACATAGATGTTTCACATTTTGATGTTTAAGATCAATTTTTTGTTAATTGATTCTAATAATTGTTAATCTTGCTTTTGAATATGTTTATTCATCGTTTTTTTATCAAGATACTTATTTTTTTTTCATGCAGCTTCTGCTATTTCAATATCTGCATCTAATTTAATGATCTGTTAGATGGAAAGATCTACCTTCCAAGTTGATAGTCACTGACGTTTTTCTGATTGAGGATGAATTTTAATAGAATTGTATTAACATATAATTTAATTTTTTTAAGAATTTATAATGGGTATATATGCCCTTTGATAAGCCAACTGAACTTTCTAGTTAATCTTCTAGAATGGAGATATTGTTATATTCCATATTCGTCTCTAATAACAATATTTTTTTTACCTATCTGAAGTTGAAACTCAGTTTTTCAAATGGTAGACATTAAGAAATATCAAATCTACTTGCTCTTTACCTATGAACGTAAAGAACTTCCTTATAGCATGGTCTATTTGTTGGCACTACAACTAGAACGAAGAGAAAATACTCTCAGTGAGTTAGTTGTTCAGTACGAGCTAGATGTACAAAAGTCGATTCAAAGAATCGATCAATCTTCGATTCTAGGTATAATAGTTTTTCAAACTTTGAGCCCAATGAGTATAACCGGTTAATGTGAAGTGCAAAAGTAATCCAAGTTTTCTAAACTATTAATTGCCGATTGATAGTAATGTATATACCAGATTGAAAATGGGCGATATATCTCTTACCCTATTGCATTTTACTCTAAAGGTTGAGCAGAATTGAATTTGGGAACTCTACTTTTTCTCTCAGCTCCAATTTCTGAACGTACTTTTATCCAGGATGATTTTTTATTCTAAAATAGCTACCACTTAGGCTAACTAACTAACCCACGTTATTCAGATCGCATATGTGCCGAAATTCTCGTTTGTTGCATTTTATTATTAAAAAATTTTCACTAACGGATATGATATGTGATTTCCAGAGGTATTTGCAATTGAGAATTATTTTGCGAAATTCAGTGAGTTTAAACTAAGCATGCATATATTTTGTGCTTCCTCTTCATTTGTAGAAAGTTTTACTCAAGGTCAGCTCAAAAAGAAATTTGGAGATTCATCTTCCAAAAATAAAGAACGTAAGTTGAAATATTACTGTGATCTCTTACCAGCGAGATGATCACAGTTGTTGAAGTAAGAAATCGTGTTTCCTGTCGTAGAAAATTGATTGGAAAAAGGTCTGAATTGATTTTTTTGAAAAAATGAAACTTTTTCAAGTTATTTGTGGGGCAGTCAGTTAACCAGTAACGAAGCATTGTCTAATTGTGTAGACTCTAAATGCACCAGCAACTCTTACAAAGTGGTCACTGAAGGCCGCGCGTATTTCCATTATATTAATCCAAAAGATTGTACCACCCATCCAATGAATATATTTCTGTAACAGAAACGCGTGCACATATTATATTTATATTTAATTTAAAACAAATTAAATTCTCAGGGCCTCATTCAACTTTTCGCGTTTTAAGTTGTTAAATATTCTAAATTGTTTCACGTCCGTTCAACCAACAAACAAACTTCTGAAATTCTGACTAAAAGATAGTGAAGAGTAATCAAAATAAATTTGCAAGATAATGAAAAGTGTAGGTACATAGTTGTTAAAGTTTGCTAACGTCTCGTCGTCGTTCATAAACGGTTTATGTATAGTGCTTAAGAATAAATTAAAAAAGTTTCTTACAACAACAAACAAGTTATCAACGTTCATTTATCATTAGTACACCTCGCGCCAACTAAGCCCAGCTCGGCTTTGGCGAGTTTTGAAAAATACTGTGACAAAATTTGAGTTAGATTTAAAGTGAAAATGTGTTTTTCCAGTCCACCGGCTTTTTCCGTACACGGAATAATGGATCAAAATTAAAGCCTTAGCGTTAAAAATATGATGGAAAAACTTTGAAAAACTTGATATTTTCGCGTTATTTCAAAGAATTTCACTTTATTAACTCTTTTGAAACTTTGAATTTTCAATTTCCATTTTATCGCTTCTCGGCACGCAGTTTATACCTGAAACGAATGTTTTAATGCTCTTTATTGAAAATGAACTTTGTAAATACCACTTTGAATCCAGCTGCTGGTGAAGATAGCTGGATAGGTCTTTATAAAAAATTATCTTTCGTTGTGAAATAATCATACCATACAAACTCTATTATTTCTATAACGAAAAAGTATATGGATTGACATAACACATGTCGGGTAATCTCGAGTTTAGAAATGTGATTAAATAGATTTCACCTGATTAATGTCGACACTATATTCTTCTGTTGATGTTAATTAGGATATTAAACAAAGCGATTTTTACAGAAATGTTTACTGTTTATTCAAACATGAGAATTTCTTTTCGTATTATCAGCATTAGTAGAGTTCTAGAAAGTCAGTGACTACGCTAGTAGTCTAGTTAAGAGTTTCCTATTTGCTTAGTTATCATTGCTCTACTCAAATACTACTCCAAGTAGAAGTAGAACATGTATATTCTATATTCACAATTGTATTCATAATTTCCTTCCTTATACCACATTAAATAGACAGCCAAAAATCGTTAATTTTGATGTGTCAAGTCGCTAGCAGTTCAACTTCTTCCAAAGAGACTTTAAAAGTAGCTAATGCAACCAGTTTATCGAGCTTATTAAGGATTTCTAATTATTTGTGTTTAAAGTTGCTGGAATTTTAGTCGTTGATCATATGTCATTTGTTTTAACTTATGGAAGAAGAAGTTTTAGTTTGAAGGTTAGATAAGATAGATAGAATGAAAATTTCAGAAAAATGTATCTTTAGTATCAGTTTATTCCTTATTTTTAATTCAGTCTACTTTATTCGAAGAGTTTAATTTATTAGAACAGTGAGTACACTGTACATTTGGTCCTTCGAGCCGGATACTGTTTCATATTTTCTACCACATAATAATGTGCTGAATGGAAATAGTACAACAACAAAATTGAGAGTGGTGTTTAATGGATCGGCAGCTACTGATCAGTGAAGTATATTTCGGATCCGATGGACTTGTGCGAGTGGTTCAATTAAAAATGGTGAAGTGAAATAAGCTATTTCAAGGCTTTATCCATTACCAATTAATGCATAATTTACTATTTATTTTTTTCATATAATATTTTGAAAATCATACCTTTTTAAAGTTGGGGGAATGATAAGGACTTTTAATTATTTGTGTAAAGTTGCTGGTAGATTTATTTGTCGATGATCATATATCATTTATTGCAACTCAAGAAAGAAGAAGTTTTAGGTTAGGTACAGAGCTGCCTGAGAAAAAACTGTATTGCAGCTTGCAAACACGCCCAGTGTACTTTAAAGTACAGTATAGTTATATATAAAATATAGCTGAAATTTTTTTCAATTATAGTTGAGTCCAGAATAGAATTTTATATCCATATTTACTACATAGAAATAAGGCCGATGCTATTTCGCCACTTTTTAACATCCGAAATTCATTCCGTAGCAATGAGGGGAAGCGGTTGATGTTCGACTGGATCTCAAGGTCATTATGTATTCGGAAATTGATCAACTATCCATATTATTCCCATATTATTCCCGATATTAACAGGGTAATATAGAGATTAACTTGATTCCGAAGTTTGAACGTAATATATACATAACTTATGTGATAAGTCACTTCTAGATGAATATATGCAATTGTGCCGTATTGGAGTATAATTTTCAGTTAGCCGTATGTGGATCAGTTCTTATGGCTAACGTGAATAATTTATCAGTAATCAGTTAGGAAGTAACCGTCGTCCTATAAGGGTATACGGCTTATATATGTAAAACGGCTTATAACAAATAATGACCATTTAGTTTGCGCTTCTTCCACCATGCAGTACACCATATGCCGAACATTTATTTGGTCCCAAAAAATTGCATTTTTAGGAATGCAAGGTTATCTAAAGCCCATTTTGAATAAACACAAATCTTCTACGGTCGAAATATCATTGAAAATTAAATATTTCACAGTTCAAATTCGTAATAATGTTATTTAACGGTTGGTATTTGCAATGCACATTATTCTTAGAATCTACAAATAAATACCCTGCAAAACAATAATGAAATTAGTTTGGGAGGACTTAATCAGAATACTTGGAAGTTCAGAATTTTATCTCGAAGTATAATAGAGAAAATTAAAATTTTGTGTCAGAGGTATAGTTTTTGAAATCACTCAAACTCCCTCACTGGAACGCTAAAGAAAAATATTTTAAATTTGACTTGGTCACTGCGCTAAGACTACCCTAATGATTAACAATTTTGTTTCTCCGTTGTTCTGTAAGTGAAGGACAGATCCTATAGCCTTATAAAGGAGACTGCTCATTTTAATTTGTGTCCATTCATGTATCAAATTCCCAACTTAAATTTCAAAAAAAGTTATGCATTAAGAGTGGGAAACAAAAACTTTGTATTGCTTACATTTCGTTTCAAGGTTCATATGGTTGTGTACCTTGAAACGGATAGTAAAAACAATATCAATAACAGTTTTAAAACATTATTAAGTTTATTAAGAAGTCAAGAACAAATTGTAAAAACTCAAAATCAACAAAAAGTTTTTCTTTTATAAAAATTCTGCAATTAAATAATAAACTCATAAGGTCTTCCACTTTTTGTCATCAATATGTGCGCACAAATAATGAGCCCAATAACCACACTTAATGCACCGGCTCCATTTATCACCACCTTTATCAGCATTCATTGAATTTTCGCAAAAGTAGCACTCTTCATTTGCACTATCTTCATCCACTGACACATAGGAAACGCTACATCCACTCTTAGAAAAGATCTTCACTACCTGATATTTTGGATTTTTTTTGCAACTTTTATTTTAAATTCTTTGAACGGCAAAACTTTTGGTATTTTTATTTATTTTTCTGCTTCTGTTGCTTCTGATTTCATCCTTCTTTGGGGTGTCGGTTGCTATCATTGTTTTTCCTTTGCTTCTTTGCTTTTAATGGTGGGGCTCTCCACCTGACGGCCCAGGTCTTGGTTCATGTGTTCTATATTCTTTATTTGAGGTTAAAGACTGAGTCTGTTTATCAGTAGTAGGAAGGTTGGGCTGTTATTTTCCAACTCGCGGTCAGTTACATAGGAATACATAAAATCTTGATCTGAAAATATTTCACTGACCACTGGATATATTCGGGATATTCTAAAACCACTTAAAATATTCTGGGCGTGAAAGCTCGAGGAAAAGCAGTTTCCAGAACCTCAAAAAATTTTTGTACAATAACTCTATTAAAACTTGTCGATCTGCTCAGACTTGTTGCATCGGGTTTTCTAATTGAGAGCCTTTTAAAAAAGCCACGCATCCACTTCTCACCAGTAATTTTTGCATCCCATGTAAATGGATATTTCTTGTTATTGGCCACAGCAAATTTATAAGTTAATTGTCTTACGCCTTTCTTACTAAAGCCATATTGGATTAAAACAATTTTTTAATATATTCTGCTGAGCAATTTTCCTCTTTATTAGTAAACACTTGCTTAAGGGCAAAATTTACCGCATATTAATAATTTCCTCTTTTATCTTTTTTTTTGTAAAGACTGTGGTGAGGCTAGCTTTAAACGCTTTGGAAGCTTTCCTAGAGCTCATTTTTTGCTGCATCTTCATTACATAAAGCCTCTTTTAAGACACCATGACGATCTCTGCAAAAAAACCAAAAACCTAACCGTTCCAAGGTACAAGAGGATGCATTTTTTCAATCAATTAATTTTATATCTTGGAGGTTACGTTCAGAACAAATAACAACACTGCGTATTCACTTACCAATAGTCGCAATATGTAACTAAAAACACCACAATAATTTGCCATTAGCAAAAAATCACTCAAATATTTTAAAAATATTAACTTTCATGACTTGAAAACAATTTTTTTCGTATTACTGCTACAAATGCCAATTAAGATCATTTATGGATTGATAGATGGAGACACTGATTTCAAATTTAAATAGTTTCAAAGTACACTATGTCCATGGTACAACAGTCTTATATTATATTGGAATTAGTAATTGGATTAAATATAAGTTTAACGAGGTATCCAAACCTTTTTTTAAAGCATTTATGTACTTAATATGGTCCTGTAGTTCCGCAAAAGAGATTGAATCAAAGCATACAAATGTCTCGTACAGATCGTGAAATTCACCGATGCTCCATATATGCTTAACAAATTATCAGGGCTTGTAACTGTAACATGTTCATAGTCTTCTAAATGCTTCTCTCGATCAGCATAAATTATCCACTAATAAACAGAAGTTGTCACCGTAAAGCTAACTTGAATAGTGTCTCGTAACTGTGAACTTCAAACATAATAGGCCAGTTTTGAGGTGTGGCCAACTAAACCAATCTGCTTTTGTTCCATTACAAATAGAGAGTTATTAAGGTCGTTCCCAAAGACTAACTCTCTCCCTATAATATAAAATTGTTACACTTACTATACTACTACACTATCTTTAACAGTACATTTGAAAAAAGTAACATCACAGGAAACAAGTTTTCAAAAAGAAAGAGTAAAATAAAAATTCACGTTATGTATTTATGGATCTTTAAACTTCGATTTTTGTTATTTTTCATGTTTTGTTTCATTGTTTAAGTAGCATTGCATTAAAAAGAAAATAATCCACATGTTCAACTCATGATATACAAAAATTTGCTCAAATCTAAAAAAACCAGAAGTATGTTCTTTGCATAAAATTCATTTGCGGCGTAGAAAGCAGGAATAGTAAAAATTCCCTGCACCTTCACTGGCCTCTTTCGTACTCCTTTTATTATATTTTCGTATCCTTTTATATGCTTGATTCAATTACTAAGTGTGATTGGAAAGGCATAAAGGAATTTCCCTACTAAACGTCACCTGCAAATTAATGGTCAGGATACTGGAGGCTGGAGGTATACACAGAGCAAGTAATTGGAGACTACTAATGTGACTTCAGAAGAGGAAGATCAATAACAGATCACATAATCATCATCCGCTGTATCCTTGATAAGTGCTACGTCTACAACATAAAAGTGCATCAACTCTTCATAGACTACCGGCAAGCTTACAACATCATGAAAAGAAGTATACTCAACTCTATGAAACGCTGAGTATACTTGGTGTGCCAGAGAAGCTAATAAGACTGGTGGTCACGACCCTATGCTACACCAAAAGCAAGATGAAGGCACAACATCATGTCAATTCAACGTCAGAAAAGGTCTGAGCAAGAGTATGCTCTTTCTTGTATTGTTCTCATCCTAAACTTGAAAATAATATTAAGGAGGCTGCGGACCAGCCCGTGAGGAATCCTACTCAACCGATTAAACAGAAGGTAGCCTACGCAGACGATGTTGATGTGATAAGCAGAAGGGAAATAGAACTTAGAGAGGACTTAGTGTGAAAGAAGCTACGTACATGCTCAAGTTGTGCAGCCGAGACCACGCCGACACGGCAACGTTCACAGCAGAGAACTACACCTTCGAACGTATTGACAACCTCAAATACCTTGGATCTATCATAACTGAAAGCAACGAGACTGCACTGGAGAGAAGAGAGTGAAAGTTGGAAACAAGGCCTACTAAAATACCCAGAAGATGTTGAAAACCCGCTTACACAGCAGGCGAACAAAAGAGAGGATCTACCATACAGTACTGAGGCCAGTTATCATGTATGCATCTGAAACCTCGGTAATGACGGCTAGAGACCAAGGATACTGACGCATCTGTACTAACGCTGAGATTTACGTCCTGTATGGAGAGTCCAGCCTGGTAGCAAAGATCAAGAGTGCGAGACTAGATAGCTAGGTCACGTCGAACGACTATGGGAGGATCGAAGAGTAAAACTTGCATACCGGTAAAATCCAGAAGATTCAAAACTACCAAGGCGACCACACATAAGATGGCGGGACGACGTAGAACAGGACCTAAAAGAACTAGGCGTCCAGAAATTGGCGGAGAATAGTATAACATCGAGAGGCCAACGTTCTTAAAAGACCGTAAATGTTCAATATTAGTACCAATGAGCGAAACATGTTTTTGTATTGTGACTACAAACACCCTGTATCTGAGTAGGGAGCTTCATTTTATTGCAGTATTTTATTTGAATTGTTATTATTTTGGACCTCTGATGTTGTGTGTGAAATATTTATGCTTATTTATGAATCATGCACTGTATGCTAAGTCTATTCCATGGCGTTACATTCTATGTGATTTGGCGATCTCCCGAAATCATTTTGACGACTTTTGAGGTACTTATATTCATCAAAATCTTTCAAAACTTAAAGCACTTATTCAAAATGGATGTTTCTTGCCCCAAATACATTCTTGACACTTACATGACACCTATTATATGTCGTATTTAAAGATAATATTGTTCAAACAATTCATTTCTATCTTTCTCTTGCTAAACGAGTAAATGCTACAAATTTTTTTGTGCTCTATATAAACACACCGACTGGTCTATATGGTATATACAAAGAAGAACTGAGATTGTTGATTTCAGAGGGTAGTTAAACCTAAACTGAACTAAACAAGTGAATGCGGCACGTGACGAGAATGCCAACTACATATATATTACTGTGTCACTAGATGCTGCTGGGATCTTCGCGAACAGGATGCTAATAGAAAATTCTCAAAATAATTTATACCACGATGAAATTTTGTAAATAGATCAGAAAGTGTGGTAATTTACGTCATGTACGGTCAAAATACAGGTGTTACTAGTACAGAGCTGATAAATAATCTGCATTCTTATTCGTCTTCAATGTCATTCAAAACAGTTTCCAGTTCAAAAATCTGTATGTTTTATAACGACATATATAAAGGGTTTTGCATAATAAGTTATTGCGATTCGGCCTCCAAAGACCACTTCTCTCCAAATTCGTAGTATGGACTCGATGTAAGTATGCGATTTATATGAATTTTGATGAGGTTTCAATTAATCTTAGACATAATGCTCGGTATTTGTTTGGATCATATAAAAAATAACATGATAACTTCTTCTTCCAGTGTCTGCTTCATTCTAATGAAGGTTGGAAATTATCCTTTGGAATTCCTTACGATCTTCAGTCATGCGTATCACGTATGTGGAACCAATCTCGAAGGTTTTTCAATCATGAAAATCTTTTTCTACCCAGGCCGCGCCTGCCTTCTTTCTTCTCTTCCATGATCAGCTGTAACAAGGCATATTTTCGATTTCTAGAAATGTGGCCAAAGTGGGAAGCTTTCCTCCTCTTTACAATGGTTAGGTTAGGTTTGTCTGTTTTTGGATTATGAATGTAATTCTTCAATCTGGTAATACTTTATCTATAATAACATTTTGTTGGGTGGTTACACTAAATAACTTTTGTCAGATGAACCTCCTACTTAGGTTCGTTGGTCGTACCTCGTTTTCTGTGTTGCGCACAAGCACATATTGGCTTTGATATGACTTTGTAAATCAGCAGCTTATTTTCTAGATTTAGTTGGGTTTATCTACTAATTAAACAACAAATCTTTCTTTAGGAGGAAAGTTACGTACACACTTTTCATTTCGTTGGATCAATTTTCATAACTTGATTTAGATTTATTAAGATGCTAAGTTTGGGTTTTGCGATGCAAGCAAGGCTGTGTCATCAATTTTGCAGTGGTTGTATACAACGTCTTGGGTAAATCCACTGTCTATATTGGAAAAAATAGAGAATCAAAAACGTTGCATTGCGGAACCCCTGATTTGATTGAGAATAGTTTCGTATATAACAGATGATATTTTGACAGAAACAATCCTTAAAGTGTGATTTGAAGATACTGTAGAATTGATATGGAACCAGTTTCTTCAGTTTACAGTGCAGGCCTTCGTGCGACACCCTATCGGAGGCTTGACTTTATCTCTAAAAATGTAGCTGGACAATATTTCTTATTTTCGTTTGATTTGCTCAACAACTCTGTTAACTTTTTGCCGTTGACCGAATCCAACTTCGTAATTAGGGATGAATTGTTTCTCTTCTATTATATCATTGAAATAACCTAATAGCTATTCGAAGATTTTTTAGAGAACTAGTAGGTAGAAGGCTTATGGGCCTGTACGAAGTTACATAATTTGGTTGTTTCACTAATTTCGGTATCATTGTTATTTGAGCTATCTTCCACTGATCTGGGAAATAGCCGAATCTCAGGATGGCATTATAAATACGCAAAATTCGTTGGCGTGTAATTTTTAGTATTCCATTAGTTACAAAATCATATCCTGGATATTTTTTTGGATCAATATCGTTGAGAATAATTAGTTTTAATTCTTTAAATGTGAAATTATGGATGGGTAATTTAATTTAAAGAGTTGCTTTAAAGTATGTATTATTTCTTCTTATTTTTCTTTTATTGTTCATTTTATATTAAATTCTTGGTATACTTGTATGAGGTATGACTAGCAAATAACGAGACTGGTGATATAGAAAATTTTATTCTTATTTATTTATTATGACCTTCAATATATACCCCTCCTCTATCCCTACATCGCTTCTTGCGAATCTTCCATTTTTCCAGACAATGCAGGAACTCTTTTTCTGTAAGTTCCTCCAGAACTCGCGCCTATTTTTCTTTCACAGTTTCAACAGACTCATATATTGTTTCTTTGGGAGCTTCTTGTTATTCAAATGTGAGGATTTTAGGCACCAGTGTCACACACCCTTTTCGCATGATTAAATTTGCTGCACATATTTTTTGTGAATTCCTATAGATTCAGCAATCGCACGAATACATAGCCGACGGTTATATCTCACAAGATCACCGACTTTTTCGATATGATCATTCGTTTTTTACGTGGAAAGGCGACCCAAACGTGAATAATTTCCAACATCCTCTCGGCCATCTTGAAAATACTTAAACTACTGAAAAAGACGTGAACAAACTTTGATTACCATATCCTTGTTTCAATACATTACATATAAGTTTCAGTTGCAGTTTTTTTACGTCGATCATTTTTACTGGTTTAAAAAAAAAACAGTCCATATACGAAGGCCACGGCTACGCTGGTTTGTCTACAGACACGGTAGAAATCGAAAGGAGTAGGCTTGAGGCTAAACAGCTGACAGTCCTTCACTTTTGGCAGATGCGTGCTACTAATCTTGTTACTTAATAGCCACACCTTGTATTAAATACCGCTTTTTGCCCATTTACCCTTTTAATCTCTTAAAGGTGGTATAAATTACTGTCTGTGGATTTTTCTGTATTCATGTAGCAATTATTTGAGGGTAAATGAATCAAGATTGATAAGTATAACATCATTTTGTAATTTAAAGTAATATGTTCAAATATGGAATTACGAAATAGGGATATTTTACAACGTTAACTGTAGCTTTAAACAGTTATTGCGTTTTATGAACAGATTTTTGGCACTGTTATAGGTTTTGGGAGAAATAAAGGGTGCTAGTTCAAAATAAATTGTTATCTCTATTATCAGGAAATGTGGCAAATGTAATACCGCTTTGGTTGTACACAATTTATTATAAATCGGTATAATGTGTCTGTTCTACAATTCTGTCGGTAGTTTCGGGCCATATAAAATGAATTTATTTTCAAATTTCAAGTAAAGTATTTGCTGTTTACCTAATATTTTTGCTGAAAGTCAACACCTATATCTGGAGAATAGCCAATAAAACTTTTTCACTTATTTTGTGTTTATCTTACGAAAGTTATTTCCTTACCATAAATATGAGTACAAGCTAGAGTGAACAAGCTCTGAGTATTTTCAAACAATGGAAAAAAGAATAAGAATTCCATGTGTTATCTATGCATTGTGTGAAAAAAATATGACTATGTAGAGTTTTAAACCATAAGGAATACTCAATGATTCAGTTGTCCAAAAGAGAGATAGAAAACAAAATCATGATTTAGTATCAAAAGTTAATTACTATTGGTACTTGAATTGGCAACATTTAATTTACAATGGTGCTTGAAGTCGAACTAGTTGTTCCCGTTAAAATTTTCACTGCGGAATCCATTTTGTTTTTTATTGAGTCGTCTACGTAACTCTCCGCAACTGTGTTGGATTTCCAAACTTTTTTAGTACGCCACAACATAAAAAATTATATTCATTCAAATACTGTTCCCTGGATTTCTGCAGTTGCCGCTTCAACAATATCTTTTGGTGTGCTGTTTAAACTTTCTTCACTATTACTCTCCATCACTAATAATAATACTACATTCCTTTCAATTAGACACAAAACGGATTTTCTTGAACTAATATCAAGAAATAAAAGTTTGACGGTTTATCGGAGAAACCAATTGACATGAGAAAGAAAGCGTTCACAGCCTACAATTTTGATGAAATAATTTTATAATTACGTTAAAAAATGACACGTTACGCCACTTTTTTTAATGCAAAAACGTGTAAAAATGAACCGCCACGGTACTTTTTTTCAAGCTTGTTGACCGATTAAGAAGTTACATACTTTATGATTGCAAATGAATGAAAAAAAAACGTGAATATTATGACAGACATAAACGCTTGATAACTTTCAACTACAACTACAACTACAACTACAACTACAACAACAACAACAAAAAGAGAAACAAAATTAATATTCTTATTAATTATTGATCTGATTTTAGGAGAAAATCACAAAAAACAGACCTTGTATGCAAAAGAACAAAATATTTTGTGTGTGTCAAAAAAATTTATTTTAAAATTGCTTTCGGATCCACTATGTATTTTAGTTTGGCCTTCCATCGACTACTGGCTGTTTTCAGACCCATAAAAAATACTCGAAAGAAAGAAATATCAATCGAATAAGAAAGTCATTGCTGAAACAAAACCGTATTGTGAAATTAAAGAAAAATCGTTCTATAAAAATGTCATCAAAAGGTTAGAAAAACTCTGTTGGAAACCGTCTTGAAGGATGAAGCGACATTTGGCTAAACTGGTTTTTTATTCTCAAAACAGGACACTTCTCTATCGACCAATGTGCTATATATGTTAAAAAATAAACAAAATTTAACGTAAACAACTACATAAACAGATAGTGGAATAGTAAACTAAGATAGAAGTATTGGTCAATGAAAAATTGCTATGACATACGAGAATGGTTCCAGAGGTACCAGGCTTAAAAAAAAGTCAAAAATATTGGATGGAAATATATTCATTTTTCAACGTAATCTCCTTCCCGCTCCATACAATCCAAACATACCAATAAGTTCGACACCCTTTTTATAATAAGAATCGTCAAGTTCTTCAAAATAGCCATTAACTGCCAATACCTTGTCATTGTTGGAAAATATTTGACAACCGAGACATACAGAAAGTAATTCGAGGGGGCTAAATCTGGTGAATAGAGTACATGAGGTTGCAATTCAAACTTTATTCCATTAATTTTGGTTATTGCAATAACGGATTTGTGAGCTGGTGCATTGTCTTAATGAAACAACACTTTCTTCTTAGTCAAATGCGGCCGTTTCTGCTTGATTACTTCGCTCAAATGTTGCAATAAGTTCGCATAATATTCATCGTTGATAGTATTTCCTTTTTTAAGATATTACACGCGCATCCAAAACCCACGCCAGCAGATGGAACAATCTTTGAGCCGGTTTTCCCTTTCCAGTCCATTGTTTTGATTGTTACATTGTTTCGGAGTGAAGTGATGGACCCACGTTACATCCATGGTCATAAACGGCTGTTTTTGTTCCATTGTAAATAAACGCAGCACCCTTTTTTTGCCATGCCCAACCGGATAAATAAGTCGAAAGTACCTATTTTTATCCCTAGTAGCAGGGACAAAAGTAAAACAATTACTCCCTATAAGAAGTATACGCGTGCATTTAACTACAAAGGACAAAAATTAAATTATTGGCATTGCGCATCATGATTCTCGAGGCTAAAGTCCCTATAAAAGAGTACGTATCTTAGATCGAGGTATGAATAGTAGTCCACTTGTAGTGTAATATTTTATTTTATAGATTATTTGTGAGTAACACGTGGAATTAGTTTAAAGATAGAGAAAGGGAAGTATGGGAGTTAAGTGAAGTTGCTCCGTACTACTGATAAAGAGATAAATGACATCGCCATACACTCTCTAACTTTCTCTACTCTGTTCTTGACGTAGAAGTTTTGAGTGGCGGAAACGGGCAAAGGCAGAGAATAACAAATTGTAATTTATTTATTAAATGGAGAGAAATGAAGAGTGGTGAGCCGATGCTCTTTTTCTCTTTTCCAATGCTGCAATGCCACTCACAATCCGCGCCATCTCTCTATAACTAATATGAAATCTATGGAGTTACATTGATAATTGAGAAAAGTGTTAATGAAGGACGTATTCTCCCTATTCACCTTTCAGTGATACCTCCAGAACAATTTTGTGAGTTGAATGATTTAACATTGATCATATTTGGCAACAAAATCACAATCATATATTTTTTCCTGTAACATCACAAACCGTTTGGTTTTTGTCTTAATTATTATATCCAAACTTTAGACTTATTTTTTTGTATCGAAATCATTTATCAATCGTTCTAAACGAAAAGGTCTTTGTTATGAGATTGACAAATATCTCTGTGCTAGACGATATTTTCATTAAATATTTTCGAAATTGTTTTCCATTTTATTGTTTCGAATCTAAATTGAATAATCTAGAAGAAATGTCGGACTACTACTGTATGTGTTGCCCTCTCATTAAAATTCATTCCATATATTGGTCGAATGAACTTCAATAGAGATTATAATAGAGTTATTTCCATGATTTTCCATGACCATCCGGGTCGTTTCAAAAAACAAAATTATTTTTAAACTTGCCTAAAATTTTATATTGTTGATGGCTGGAAATTAGTTTCCCGTTTTGTAATTCAGTTTTTGCGATTCACGTTTTATTTAAACCCATTCTTGAATAATTGAAGTTCTAACAATACGGTAACATACCAAATTAATGAATATGAATGGTATTCCTTTTTAAGGTGTGAAATACAATGTCGGCTTTGACGCTTTAAAATTTAATAAGTTAGGCCATGCTAGGCCAGGTCTTTTTTCATTGAAGGTTTATCTACGACGTTATTCATCATAGCTTCGGAGTATTATTCTCCTATATAGAAATAATTATCGCACTTCAAACTTATTTGCTATTGCAAGTTTGTAATTTTTACTCATAACAACATTACATTCATATAATGTATCTTGTACCTGAAACCCCTGAAAATTATCTCTAATGCGGTTTCTGGAGTATAATTTCATTAGGCTTTTGGTGGTTCCTTAGGAAGTATTCAGAAAAAATACACTTTGGAATATTAACCAAAGCGCTATGAGTTTCAAAATTCAAAATGACGGATATAAGACATATGGAAGTGGAAAGTGGATACTGACAAAGAAGCTGAAGAGCTTAAGAAGGCACTAACACATAAGACAGAATTAGAAGAAGACATCAGTTAGAACTGCAAGGAAAGCACGATCAAATAACACATGAAAAATGTAGATGTAAGAAAACTTAGAATCAACAGGTAGCAGAAATATTGAAAAAAATATGGAAAACATGGCATTTAGCGATAAACTTGTGACGAATGGGCCAATTTATTCATGACAAAATAAAGTTACTCAGTGCTTCCTTTCGGTAAACAGGATTATAGATATATAAGATTAAAATGTCAGTTTACAAATATCGTTAATAGTTTCAGTTAGAGTTATTTTCAGCTGTCCTTGCAAGCAGAATCTTTCCTCTCATAATTCTCGTAGCCTTATCTCTTTAGGTTCATTTTTGGGTTCACTTCGATCCTAATACCACGCTTTGACAGATATAAGGGCACATACAGTATTTTATTTTTTAGTTACACAATAGATTCCACCTTTCATGTTCCTATTTAATTTTTTATCAATTTAATATCTATTCGCGTTGAATCGAAACCTTGGATTGGCCTATGAACTTGATACGTTAATGAATTTTGCATTGTATCAAATTTTCGGTCCGTATCAAACCACAATGAACACAGAAGCAATGTATATGATTTCATAAGCGTTCTATGTTATGAATGAAACTGACCAACGATATCCCGGATAAGTGGCGTGGAACAGTGGGAGTTTTAGATGTTAGGTTTGGCTTGTTCGATGCACTTTGTGGGTTTTAAATGGTCATTATGAATTAATTGAGAAATAATTCAGTGGAATATACAGACATAATTTGACGTATTAGAATGTATATTTACATTTACCGTATTATGAAACAGTAACGTTTCAACAAAATATTGAGAATTTATATCACCAGCAAGCTTTCTAAATAATCAATTGTAAGTAACTAAATGACTGTATGCTACAGTGTGAGCTATTGAAAATATGCATTTTATATATTATAAAAATTATTTTTATCATTTTTATTTGAATGCAAGTAGGTAGTCTAATTTTTGGGTCTAAAGTCTTCAATTTATCATTACTAATACATTTTTCATTTGATTATCGTCAAAAAGTCAAGAAAAACTTTTTCCTGTTGTACCAAATTATGTAACAAAATATGTTTTTGAATAATTTGCTGATAGGAAACTTGATTTATTATGAATAATCCTATAATCTCAGCCAATATATGAGAAAAGAAATCGAGAAACCCCTCCCAAAACATACAAATTACTTTATTCTAAGATTAGCGGAGAGTTAAAATCATACAAACCTGTTACAATTTATGAAAAAAATGTAATGTTTAGCTAATAACATGAATAGAAAAGGTTTACTTATTCAAAATTTGTGATGTTACTTTTAAAATTAAAAAAAAATGGATAATCATAATAAATCAAATAGTATCAGAAATATTAGGCTGTAAAATAGTTTTCTATATCAAAATTTATATTTTTCTATGAGAATAGTAAGTGGGAAAATGGAGAAATTTAAGGAAAGTTGGAAAAAAAGTAACATTTGAAATAAAATATCGGTTTATTTAGGCATTTTACACTAATGATCTGTATCAAATATTCTCTTCCACTTTAGTTATTTCAATAATAGGTAAAATCTTATTATTTCCTTTGAACTGTAAACATGCTGCACTACAATATAAGCAACTTACAACATCCCACAAGCAGTTCCACACCCTTTTTTGCAATTCAAAAGTAACAGTTGCAGTAGATTATCCATTGCTGGTAATTGGTTAATCGTTATTGGGCATTGGTTAACATATGATTGAGATAATTTCACCTCCAATCTCCAATATTTATGTCGTTTCCCAACCATATCTATGTTTGCAGTAACACTCTTTTCAGTTGTTCAAATGCGGCATTAGTTGTAGGTGATAATGATGACAACATAACACTTGTATTTTTGGTTGTAGATTTAATGTAAAAATTGTATCTCATTATATTTCAAACCTTTAATTTTTGCCAATCTCAATCTCAATTTTTAATAATAAATAGTTGAAATAACCAATTATATTAGAAAATTGGATGAAATATAAATGTTTTTCTCTTTTACTTGTTTATTTTTGTCTCATTTTACTGTACTACTATTCATCATATAAATCGAATTGATTTGTAGTTAAACTTTAGCTTCTAAATATGATTTATAGCGACTTTATCGTACCTATAAAAACAACATAGTAACGATAAAACGTTTTAGTAGAAAGCACAAATTAAAATAATTATCTTAATTGCTTTATGTCCATGTATAAATAAATTTAATTAACTTAGCAAACACACAATAGAAGAATGCTAAACGATTGTTTGCTATAATTTGTTTACAATGTGAAATATTAATATTTTCTTATGATGTTTTCGTGTTATTTCAATTAAAAAATTAAACCGTGAAGTAATTAAAACAAACTTTCTGACATACGGATTAAAGTTATGTAGCACGCACTTAATAACTAATATACGAGGATGGTCCCAGAAGTATCTGGCCTGACCTAGAGAAAAAATTGGTCATTTTTATGTGATACAATACTTTTATTTGAAAGACATTAGCCCAACCATTATGAAAGCTGAATCAGATTCTACTATGTGTGAGACTGCTCCTTTGTTATTAACAGTGAAATATTGAGTAGCAGAGATTAAACGAGGCCGTACGACCTCCGAAGACCAGCAGTGGATGACCAAATGAGGTGACGACTCTAATGTTGAATAAAATCCACAAAGCGACTGAAATTGCGCGAGCTAACAGATAGAGAGAGCTGTGCGCAGAATGGGCGCCTAGTTTGTTCACAATGGAACATAAACAGTGTCTTAAAGAAGCTTCCATCAAGTATTGGTAAAGTTTCACAGAAATAAAGCCTAATTTTTGCGCCCTTTCATAACCGTCGATGGAAAATGGGTTCATCACTTCACAACCGAAACTAAAGAATCAAAATAATGGACTTTCTTCAGATCATAGCAAATAGAATATGGATGTATATGGACTATCAGAAATCTACAGTTTTGTAACCTATGAACTTGATCTTACCGTTGTCTGCTTTTGTTGAACGATAGCATCCACCATCTTCTTACACGTATCTTTTTTGGTTTCTGTGCACATGATAATAATTTAGTACAACTACAGTCACCGCATCTGCGATTGTTTCATCATCCATTCCCTCGAATTTATGGAAACTTTCAAACGCGACACCAATATCGGCAATTCGCACACACAATATATTTTTTTAAACTTGTCTGTATTGCTGCGTCCAGCCTTCATCCAATGTTCATCCAACGCTTGAAGGTGTGTGGTACCGACTTAACTGTTACACAAACAATTCGCATACGAAGCTGGTAACATATTTGATGATTTCGTTTTAATTTATTTAATAATATTAAATGTAATTTATACAATAAATAAATCAATTATTATTATATTTTATTATTTACAATTTAAAACTGAATTTTTTTTTGTCGAATAAAAGAAACTATGCTAAACCGTTTTGGAGCTAGAGATACACAATACATCAAAAACAATCTCTATCCCACAATAATGCTCTTTATAGGAGTAGCAATTATACTCTCCCAAAACGGCAAAATTAATTTTGTGGAATTCCTATTATTTACCTTAATGTTGGGATTTCGGTTTTCAAGCTTTGCACTCCATAAAGTGGTTAGAATTATTGCTATTGCGTGAATTTTTATTTCTTTAGTTCCTACTACAATTGGCTTTGGAACTTGGATGGTTTCTGTCAAATCTGAAACCCGCAGTTATTTCTAATTTTATGAGGAATTATTATCTTTTCGGTTTGCTTTCGAATTTCATTTCGTTTAATATTTATTGTGACATTAATTTTGTAGAGTTTCCAGAGTAATAGACCAGGAATTATCTAGTGTCTCATGTGAAGTGAGGCTAAGATACTCTTTCAAAAGCAATATTTGACGATTTCAAGAATAGTATAAAGGAATAATTTTAAAGAATGAAGAATTTTAAGGAATTTCTAGATTAATTCTTTTAAGGAAACGATACATAAAAACTCTTGCACCCTTAATTAGCAAATTATTGAATAGTACTTTATTGGACTAATTTTTTCATCTGCGAGGCGAGGATACCAAAAATTGCGAAGGAATAAAAAAGCGATGATGTATTAAGTAGACCAACTTTTCTGTATATCATGTTTTTTAAAAACTAACCAAATTTTTTATGATTCAGCCATAAAAGGTAATGTTACATAATGGAATATATCAGGAGAAATGTTTCCTGCTTATTTGCCATTATCGGAACAAAAAGTCTTCGATACTATCGAAGCTGAGTAAGAACTGAAAGACACAAGAATTGGGGAATTACGTAGAGCTATGAGTGAAAAATAATAATCGATTATTTTCAATTTCTCGAGTGGTATTTGTTACGACATAATGAATCGACAAATGTCGTCATGTATTTTGTATTATTATTTAACTTACAATTATTGGAAGTAATTTGTGGAACATTGTTGTCTTGTCTGTTTAAGAGTTTAAACTAAATTGTTATTTCAGTCATTTTTTCTCTTGTTATTTCAACAATGCTAAAGTGATGTTCATTGCTTAGGTTTAGTTATGGTTTGCGATAATCAGTAATTAGAAGAACTTCTTTAAGTTGGCTTCATATTTTGTCAAATTACTTACTGCGAAGGAGCGAATGGAATGATGACTATTTTCACTTAGCGCACCTTAATTTTCCCATTCACTGAGTTGGTTAATGACTATTGGATAATGTTTATACCAAATATCAGTCTTCTTCGTATCTCGAGTTGAAAAGAATCAAGTGGTTTAGCTTACCATCTTTTTTTATTGAGGCACTGGACGCTTATTTTGATATTGTTCATTCGATGTTAACTAGGATTTTCACGGCCATTTGCATTTTTGGGGAATATGGTATTGTATTCAAAATCACCGAAAATATAGATTTCGTTCTTGAGGAGTCATAAGATTGTTAAATAATAGATATTGATAGATCTTTTTCTGTGAGCCATCCGATGAGTTCTCATGAAGGTGTTCGCTTAATATTGTTCAATACTACTCTTTTTTTGGCTCTATGTGAGGTTTCTGGTAACCGTGAATGGGTCTATTTCCCGATTAAAATTTTGAAAATACTTAAGATACGTTTCCTGCAAAAGCTTTTCGGAAATATTCCAAAATGTTTTATTAAATAATATAAAATAACAATTTGGCTATATTTGGTATGGATTTTTCAGTTGAGTTGTGAAAGTGTTTACGAACCAAGAAACGGACTCTATGAATGAAAAGACCGGGGAAGGTTGAAATTTTATATTTTTTAAAATTGAATTTGCAATGCGCTCTACTACTTAAACTATAAATATAACTAATAGCTCTTTTCTTTAATTTGAAGATAAATTCTAAGAGTTGCCAACTACAAGACCCCCAGAAAGGCACAGGATAGCGAATAGTTGTAAGTACGAGAATCGAGTTTAGACACAGATTCAATGAGAAAACAAGCATAGGATAATTTTTTTTCTTTATATGTACAGACCATAGATAGCCAAACAGTATTGAAATCAGTAGCATCAAGAATAACAAAATTATTAGTAGGAACGAGCTATCTCGAGAGATAGCAGAAAATAGGCGGTGACCCACTAATTATCCATCCAAATTTGAGCGAATGGTGAACCTTTTTGAAAAGCATTGGCATCGAGAAACGTTGCCAACGTTATAATATATCAAAAAATGGTTGTGACTTAGCAAGTTTGAGGATTGAATCAATGTTTTTTTTAATATTTGACGCTCCTTTTGCAAATAATAATGCTGATTACTTCAGTTTCCACATCTGCAGAACTGGATTTTCTATGGAAGCCCTTGTAACTATCTTTTTTGGCTTTATGTGCTATTACTGGTAACCTCGAAACCTATGTTTTCAAATGTGTCTATTTCTGTTTTCACAACTCGCTTCTCAAAGTATTTCAAAATGTTTCCTAAAATTAATAAAGTAACAATTTTGCTAGAGAATTTACATATAGTATTAAAAACAATAACATCAGAAATATAAAATTAGTTATAGAAAACTGTCGCGAGGGACTTCTCTGAATTCGGGATACTTAAATAACTTTCTGCTGGGTACCTGGGCTTTATGAAATGGAAGGAAACTCCAATGCAAATAGGATTGCCAAATACGGGTTGAGAAGAGAGCATACCAAAGAGATGATTACAGTGCTACCACTGGAATTGTTAGAAGATGCTATTGACACAAGCCAAACATGAGGTTATATAATCGAAGTGATTATATTGAAGAGAAAACAAAATAAATAATAAAATTAACAAGACACTCGATCTTAAAATGCTCTGACAATAAATATACAATCCATGAAAAGCATTACATTTTTTATCAATTAATAAGAAATAGACAAAATCTCATGCAATGTGTTGAACCGGATAACGGTAATTCCCCGAATATCGAATCTTGTAAGTTTTGGTAAGCTACTACGGATGAATGTTACCCATGGTATGAGTTTCATGAGATTTTCTCAATGGGGCTGTTTAATTTTGGAATAAGTTGAAATTATTTTAGTTGGGCTGAACAGTTCCATTAATACGCAGTTGAAAATTCCCTAGATATTAAGTGCTTTTCTCCTACCCCCAATTGCACAAAGAAACCATAGAACTAGGTAAAAACTACCTATATTGGTATCCTAACCTAGAATAAAATTTAAGTAGAAAAATAAGGAAATGATTCCTTTCATTTTTAAGTAAAATCAGTACGACAAAATAGTCCAATGCCCCAAACTATTATATAATAGATCAAATAAATTTTTAACGAAAAATATAACTGCAGGATTTATATGTTTTAAATCAATTTTTTGACGTTACTTTTCGTCTCTTTTCTGTAATATACGGAGTACTCAGGTTGTTTAATGATGAAGCGACCTTAATCCAAATCGTGGAGTTGAAATTTCGTTTTCAACCGCTCTTCAAATCGAAGTATTCTTAATGTGTGTTTTGAACCTTCAAAGCAAATGTCGACCTTTGAAAGCTTTACGACCGCAAAACGTCAATATAGAGACCATCTAAAGTGTTATATAAAATATACATTCTCCAAAGAGTTTAGTATTCATCATTTCAGTCGTCCTGAAATTTTCCAAGATAAATTTTAGAAATCTGCACTGTTAATTTAGTGATAAACTAAATGGCATTTTTATCCAGCTTTTAGCATAGTAGCAAGACTTTCCGGTTTCAACCCCTCTATAGTGATTTTAATAGTAAAATTTAATAGTTTTTTTATTATTATGAATTATTTGAGTTAATTGATATATAGGCAAGTATGAATTCTTCATACACTGAATTCTGTTTGAGTTCAGAACTGAATTTTCTCTCTAAATTGGGATTAAAGCAATATATTGCAATATTTTTTCCGTCACCTAATTAATGATTAAGAGGAAATTGTGAAATAAAACGTTTTCCCCATTTCGGAAGGTGATTTTTATAACCAGTTTCTTACGATGATGCTTATCTTTAAATATAAAATTCCTAGAACCGTTTTGATGATTTGTCTTCAAAAATTGTTTATAGTAGACAACACAATGACACAGAGCAAAAACTAAGCGACACACTAATTTCCCATCCAAATTTGGGGAAATAGTAAACCATTTCTACAAGAAATTTCACCATCAAGTATCAAATTCCATGAACGTTATGAACCTATTAATATATCATAGTTCATCTGAAACATTGTGGCGACCAAGGGGCCGTTAAGCAAATAGGCCTCCAGATAGACCCCAAATGAAGTTAGACAAGCTGTAAGGTACGTGCTCGTATGAGTGTCATGTATGAGGTCATCCACAGGTGACGTTGTCTGTGGTTTCATCCTCCACCATGCACCAGCGGCACTCCAAATGGTCCGTCATATCCATGGTGTGGACATGACAGTGTTCGGTTAGGTTAGATCACTAGTTGGATTGGCGTGCGACGCACATGTCTGGCTTTAATTGTCTCATATCAGCTACACCAAGGATGGGTTCTGGCCCATCGGTGAGCTCACCGATCCCAGTATGGATCAGCAAGTTTAAAGATTCTCTCAATGTTTTTTGATATATTTGACGAACTTGATTGCACCTTTTGCAAATAATACGAAGATCGAAATATCACATCTTCTCATGAAGATAGTTTCCAAAAAAGTCAGAGGTTTAAAAGTATCTCAAAAAACCAAGAAAATTCAATCTTGGTGTATTGTGAAAACATCCGGAGATAAATTGATTATTACTAATCTACATTGTTTATTGCTGTTAGAAATGGTCAACAAGGAGTAAATTTAATAGAATGCTTGTTAAAAGGGAGGCCTACTAATGAATAGGAGTACATTTATTCTGGATATATTTCTCATCAATCTATAATAAACAGATAACTTTAGCAAATTTTGCCCTTTTTCCAACCACATTGAACTCTTCAGGCTTCATAATTCATGCTTACGAGCTTATATAATGTAGCGAATTTGAACTTTCTAGATAATTATTCTTTGAATTATTGTGTCAACTGGGAACATATTTCATAAATGAATTATTAATTAATATGTTTACCTAGAGAATGAAGTTAAAGGTGGAAGCGAAATAACAATTGTAGGAGAAAATTTGAAACAAAAGCCAGTACAACTAACATCCGACTTGTTACTGACTACATACCTCTAAATCAATCATAATTAACAAATGCAATTAATTCAAAATACAACATATACAATAAGCAGGTATTTTAGGAAATACATAGTTAATTTTAGACGTATAACAAAAACCTCATTAATGAAAGTAGTCATGATAATAAATCGTTACTAACTGGACTAATAAACTACCCAAAGTGTTACATAAAGTACACGTTTCCAAAGAAGTTTTTCGACTTTGTGACATGAAACTTGTATTATTACAAGTCATGAATTCAACCGAACGCGATGATTTTGATTCTCTTTTAACATTGCATTTAGAATCGATTTACCGAGGGTTATTGAACTAATCAACTGTTAAAGTAAACTTGTAATTGAGAAGAATTAATTTTAACGAGCTATAAGAGAACACGATTGACAAAGGGTCTTAATAGCGAAAATTGTTCTTATATTTTATTGTGGCAAAGGGTGTAATTGAAACGTCAAGAATGAGTTACATGCAGCGCCAGGATAAAGCCCAAAACCTCCTGAACTACGCTGTAATTTACGTTACGAATATTGCGTCGTTAGAGTGGGATTAAGTTGTCAATTTTTCACGAGATCGTAATACAGTGTGTATCAGCTAAATGGATTTTATTCGATAAAAATAGGTGGAGGAGAATTGAATAAATAGGATACAAAAATTTTATTTAATTTATTTATATTTCATACATACATACCGTTTGTTATTAAATTCTGATATTCAAAATAATTTTATCAAATTCTATATAGGATCATATTGTTAATACTCTATTTTTTTACTTTTCCATTACTAAATTTATCCATATTATTTTTTTAATTTACACATGATTCATAGTGCAATTCATAAAATAATTTTTTTCTAATAATTCTCCTTATATTTAATTCTATTTCTACTTATTGTTGTTTCCAGGAATTAGCAACCATTCTTGTTAACACATGTTCATGATAATGAATGAGTGTTTTTTCAATTCACATGTGAGTTGAGTTTTTTCCGACACCGAAGCTAAAAATTCTCTCGAATGTGCAATGAGAACACGAATTCCATTCACGAAATATAAAAATTTTTTGTACAACTGTGAATGTACATCGTGTGAAATATATTAAAAATAAATACTGTCAACAAAAATAAATTCATATACCTTAAGGTGGCTGGAAATCTGCCTCTGATGCAGAAGCATGTATAAAAGATAGTTTCAGTAACAAAATTATGCATGTTCTTCCAAAGAAACTAAAATATCCGATAAAACTGTGGAATCAATTGTTCAAACTTTACTATCAATTATTATTCTAATAAATGGAATTGCTTTATGATAAGTAATCAATAATTGATTAGAAATGAATCCCTCAAAAAGTATTATTTCATGTGTATTTGTATTTGTTTCACGTTCATATTTACGCATCAATAGAGAAGCATAAATGTCAAGTTTTTTGATAGTTGTACAAAAAAATATTGTTTCATTCTTATTATTGTTCATTGGAATATTTAAAACATTTTTGGCACGACGAATGAAGACATTTTACTGAATTTTCTCTTTTATAGATATAAACACAAACACAAAATTTGCCATAGATATATGTGCCACTGAAAAACTTACTCTATACATTTGAAATTATGATTCTTCTCCTCATTTCGTTTTAATTTCATTAATAATTTCAATAAGAACCACAGGAGAATCAATTTATACCACCAGAAACACGGTAAAATAGTAGATAGTAGAAGAAGAAGACAAAGAAGACTGCCCCACTTTTGGAAAAACAGTTTTCGGTCTTTTCTCTCGTCTTTATTCCCTGGAATATTCAATTCAATTTGTTGCTGCTTGTTCTGGTCGATATTTCATTTTTTGTCCATTTATCACAAGGAAGTCTGTTGCTAGAACTTATCAAAAGTAAACCCGAAAAAATATTTTCTTACATTATTCCTTCTTCTTCTTCTTCTTTATCTTACTTTAGGACTTAGTCCTGTGTTTGCATCAATGGTTGCCTAGTTGCAGTTAGGATGATGAAGACCAATTTTCAAACCATCTTCTAGGTCCTGGTGGTCGGGATGTTTTCGGTTTTTCTTCCTTTGCATTTCAGAAGTTCTTAAAAGTCGCTCAGTTATGGTGTTCGCTGCTCTGGTCTCTATCACGTATGTCATTACTGGTCTCACACAGGTCTTGTATATTCTGACTTATATTCATTCCACATGATTCTACCTACAATTAATTTTCTCAAGATCTGCTCGACAGACAGATGTGACTCATGAAATCCGAGTTCGACTACAGAAGCCGAAACGTTAATTTATCGGTACTCCTTTCTTCGGATAAATGCAAACCTGTGAAATCAACTACCAAGGAACGTCGTTCCGGAAAACCACAACCTACGGAAGTTCATGATCTCCGCTTATTTATACGGCAGACACCACTCGAACTTCTCGAGTTTGATAGGGTTTGCTCTCTTGTACTTACTTTTTGCATAAAAATTTCATTCATTTCACCAGAAAATGTGTTTCAACACACCGTTTGGTGATGAACATCATACTCAGCCTAAGTGCCTGACACATATATTCAAATGGAGAGGAATATTGGGCCACAACAAGTAATTAAAATATATTCATCGAAATTATATACTTATATCAGAAACTTGATTTTGTTGTAGACAATCATAGTTTTATATTGTATAAGGGTCACGTTTGGTGCCACGTATTCCCAATACTGTGAGACCTAACAAAATCCTGATTTTTTTCTTCATACATCTTACATCAATAAACACCTGTCTAGAATTTTAGCTCAATGCTTCTATTATTTCGATGTGGATAATTTTTTAAATATGCATATGTTTTTCATCAATATTCGATCGAGTTTGGTGCCAATACTGTAAGTATAATTAAATAAAAATTGAAGAATATGAAATCGAGTAGTCTCTATTTGCAAATCTTAAAGTAGCAACTGGAGCTTCAATGCACGGTCTTGAATTAGAAGCATGAGCAATTTTTACAGATTCTAAAAGGGTTTTTATTCAATGCGAAGAAGATGTATAACAATACTTATCAGTAGCTACTGCTTTGAAAAGACAACGCTTTCAATAAAAAATTATACAAAAACGATCACAATCAATTAATGATGTAATGAATATGACCATTTTTCGCAGCAAATTCCGCATTCATAAACCTCAGTAAATATTTCACCAACATACGCCACGAACTTTAGCCTCAGTCCTTTCGTGTAGGCGACTAAACGGAAATTAATTCAAAGTTATAGTATTCTCACACATACAGCATATTCAATAGTTGGTAGGTTCTAAATTGCAAAACTTCTAATCCGTTGTAATCAGGGAATTCCGAGTAAATCTCTTTGTTATATATCAAAATTTTGTTTCCTAATTATTAAACTTGTGTGGTGAGAATCGTTCATCATGTGGAAGCGACAATTCGCCTATAGTACAATAAATATTTTCAGTAGATTTAATGTTCATTGTTCAACTTTCAATCATAAACTAAATGTATCGTTATTTTAAAAATTCAATTGACGATAACAGATATTTGCTTGAATTTGGCTCTTCTCTAACAACGGATATTTTCAAATTTCAATATATCTTATTTCTATGTCACACAACTACATTATTGTATTTGTATACTTCATATAACATTTACGAAAGGAATTATTTGTCTATAAAGTACATATTATGATCTACTTGGGCATTGTGGCACAAAATACAGTTTTTATTATTATTATCAATAGTGATAATAAAATAACAAAATATGAACTCACGTTTATGTATAAAATTTCCTTATATTTTCATAGAATTGGAAATTCTAGAAGGTTCAGTTGATGATTTAATTTCTTGTAGAAAAAATTTACTTATGATCCAAATGACATGTCTGTCGACATCGTTGAACTCTCATTTTATGCGGAAACATTTATTTCCGGAGATACTGGAAGTAGCCATTATCTCAGGAAGGCTAACAAATATCGAACCATGGATAACTTTTTTCGATAGATCACATCAAGTTCTATATGTGTGTGAAAATTCAGGATGATTTGCATACGAGACGACGAATGGGTCCATTTTTGGTTCAGATGTATATTCTATGTCCTCCCAATTATCTGAAGGGACATGCCTATAGCGGAAGAATGCTCTCAGAGGTCTCCACAGAAACTCTTCCGTACATGCGTCAATTATAATGACTTTTCACACAGATAGATCTTGATGAGATCTATCGAATTAAGTTATCAATGGTTCGATATATGTAAGCCTTTCTGAGATAATGGTCACTTCCGGTATCTCCGGAAGTAAATGTTTCCGCATAAAATAGATATGATAAATCGATTTCTCTTATGATCAATAGTCTATGTATAGAGTTTTATGATGGTCGTCGTGGGTTAACTTATCTTACCTCTTATTTTTTGAGAACATGTGCTTTCATGTCTTTGTGCATCTGTAGTATTCTTTTTTCCCTTATGACGCTTCAGGGTAGATATACTTGCTTCAAGTTCCGCTAGTGCCATCGACTTAAACAATGACTAGTATATTTTTAGGGGTTTTTCTAATCAAAATATTAAGCAATGATGTAGAAACATTTTTCACAAATATGTTTTTCCGACAGGGTGTACAGTAAAGAGGCCTCGTCTTTTGGCTGGAATGATTTTTTTCTGGAGAGCCATTTGGCTGCAAAGATATACAATCTCTTATAATGTTGAAAACTTATTTTTTGTCAGCTTTAATTTGTGACACCGTTTAAAAAATCTACTACGTGCCCTACTAATAAGTTTACAAGTGCATACCAGAAATATCATAGTATTGCGAATTGAATACTTTGAAAATTAGTTATATTCTTTGTTATAAAAGTATCTGGATTTTCTCATTAATAGGGTTTGCCTTTCAGCCTAGTTCGCAATTTCGCCAGGAATCTTATTCCTTTTTTGGTTTTTGATCAACATTTCTATACATTTCATACAAAGTAAAAGTCATAAATAGATAAATAAAATAAAATTTCAAAAAAATATTTTTTAATCTAAACGAACTGGTTTGATATAAAAGTATACATCACGATTATTAATAAATATGAACACTTGAGCGACTTACGAACCCCTGGGGCTGGAGACCCTCGGTTCTATAAGTCTCTAGCCCTCAGGGCATAATCATCTACTTAGTACCCGTGAGATATAAATAACTATGAAAACTTGAAAATGAAAAGACGAAAGAAAAAGAAAATAAATGTTTAAGATACCTTCCTAATAATACTAATGCAAGGAGTAGAAGGATATCATTACTGTTGAGCCCAAATTCTTGCAAACTGCAAACTGGGCTAAACATATCATCGATCTTCTGCTCCGAGTGACATATACTATTTTTTCTTCAAGCGTAAAAATAATACATTGAGATATTTTTATTTTTTCAAAACAGACAGTTCTTGCCTGCTTGATTACAACGCCCATAACAAGACGTTGCTATCTTTTCTCATTATTTTGTTATTAGTACAATAATGAGCGTTCATTATTTAAGTAGTAAAATAATAGGTTATTTTTACGATCTGTGTTGCCGAAATTAATATAGATATTATTATACGCTCCAAGAAAAAGTAATTTTCAATGAAAAAACTTGAATGACCAAACTTTAAAGAAAAATAGGACACTCTATATAAATTTTACATCATATTCTCGTCAAATAGAAACAAAAATTCCTGTTTTGTTCATAATGGAATTCAGGAGTTCGTTTATTTTATCGAATTCGAATATTATATAATCTTATGAATGGCGGTATTTCTTTTTTCAGAATCTTCTTACATAACGTAATATCTTGAGATCTGCTTATCTTTTTCGTCTTTATTTTTACTCATCAGTTGTGTTGATTTTCTTCTAATCATTTACCATTCGTCATTTTTAGCACAACTCCCACCACATGTCTTGATGAAAACAACTTTTTCATGTTGATGTTCCTCTCTAGTTAGTGGATTAATAAATTAAATTTATTACCAATCAAATTAGATGATATTAATTGTGAAAACCAACATTGTTTCTATAATTAGAAGTTACTTGATTAAATCAAATTAAATAAAACAAATACGTTGTGCCTTTGAATGATATACCAATCAAAACTTACTGATAAAATTCCATTCGAAGTATTATGTAATGTGGATGCCCAAACCGCAATTTTTTTCAACCGATCCTTGAGGCACTCGAGATTAGGCAACCCTGCCATAGAGAAATAAATGCTGAAATATTATTTCGTGCAACTTGGATAAATTAAAGGGTTCTCCCATCTATTTTGCTCTGCCTTTGTTGAAAAATTTTTGATTGTCGATTCCCACCGACGCACAATTTGTACTTTCCGCTTATATTAATGAATGTTATAGCCGCATGACACGGTAAAGAGCATGATTTGTTGCGGTTTCCGCTTCACTTTTTCTTTTTTAGTTGATACCAGTCAGGACCGTAGTTATTTTCCTATCTGAGAATTTGATTGATAGCACAAACTAACAGTCTACTCGTTTCGAAATATTACATCATGCAGAAAGAACAATATGACGGTGAACGGAAGAGCACTAAAATTCAAACGCAAAAAACTCGTGACCAGACAGCATGAATGAAAAATACTTCATACTGAAAACTGAAAACAGTAAAAACTGTTTCTATTTAATCGGCAATAAATAGAATGGAACAGATTAGTTTATATGAATAATCTAATGACGATTAGAATCACAAAGGTAGTAGCTAGCAAATAGTGTTAATATTTTATGAAAATTTATAGGGTGGGAAACAAGAATGATGCATCAATAAACGTGAAACAAAATTGCTATAGAGAGATAATTTGGAAAAAAATAACGTAAACAGATTTGATAAATAACCTATATATGTATATACGAGATTGGAGATCTTCAGTGTTTACTACTGATGTATTAATTCCAGACCGCTCAGAAAGCGCAGAATGTGGTATTGCCTTAGCTGCGAGAGATCTTCGTCTTCTATTTCATACGCTCCCAGTTCTTATGCTCTAAAGATGCACAGGCTCTCACACTACGAGAGAATGTAAATAAAAGTTTAATCCTGTACTTAACAGAATCTGCTGAAACTATAGTTTTTAGGTCTCCATTGAAGCGACAGTGCCCCTACAAGACAGATGTTAGCAGATTGTTCTTGCAAAGGAAAAAATAAGTACTTAGTAATTATTGGTCTTATCCAGCAAAATAGCTATTACTTACTAATGGAGATTATTAATAGTTTTCTTGTAATCGTTAGTACCAAACGAGGTTTCTTATACTTCGCGTTTTCGCATTTTTTACCCTTAATAGTTGGAAGTTTTAAAACACTTGAAAATTCAAAGAGCAATTGTGCTATTTTGATGGATATTTTTCAAGTTATTAAGTGAGAATGTACTGATAAAAATGGCGGACGTGACTATAAAGTAGAATGAGAAAGTATCAATCATAAACCCCATCAGTAAATTGGGTGTTTTTCAAATTTAAATTTCATACACAAATCAATTCCATAAAACTTGATATAAAAAATTGGTAGATCCTAACTTTATAATTGAAGGATTTTCATTGAAACTTTCATCCCCTTGGTCTGAATTTTTAAAAACTCTGAAATACGCAGTTATTATTTCTTCACCTTTAACACAATACTGGAAGATCCTAATTTTAAAATTAACTGACTTTCATACAAATTTTCATTTCTTATTCAACCCTTTTATATATAACAGGCCCCTTCGATTCTTGGAGCTTTTCGATTTTTCTATTACGATTAATTACACCGAATGACTTCTTTTGGTCTACTTCACAATCGTTCTATATATTTTTATGCCTTTTAGGCTCTTCATATAGATAGATGAAATAATCTTATATCGCCAATAACATTAGAAAAATGGGATGGGTACTTCTCTAAATTGTTTACAGAAACAAGACCAGAGTTCAAAAATCAAAAACAGGACAATATAAACATCATCACATCTCCGCTTAGAATTACAATTAAAGAAGTAAAAGACGTTTGTCAGTCACTAAAGAATCGAAAATCTCCAGGCCCGGGTCAAATAGCACCAGAGTTAATTAAAAATGGCACTGAAAAACTTTTTTCTCATCTGCAAATGCTTTTCCAGAAGTGTATAAATGGTGAAGCGCTACCCCAAGAATGGAAAACATCTTATATGACTACCGTATATAAAAATGGGGACAGAGAAAATTGCGACAACTACCGGGGACTTACAGTGCTGTGTACAATATCCAGAATTTATGGAAAAATCATAAAAAATAAAATCGAACAGGAATATTGCAACATGGAGGCAGAAGAACAGGCAGGCTTCAGAGCGGGGAGGTCGACTATTGATCATTTATTTACGATTTCGCAAATAATTGATAAGAAAACCGCCAAAAATCAAGAACTCCACCTTTTGTATGTTGACCTTAAAAAAGCATATGACAGCGTACCGCAAACAAAACTATGGGATGCCTTGGAAAGAACAAATATAAATGCGGCCCTAATAAAAGCAGTACAAAAGCTTTATGAAAACAGTAAATCACAAGTAAAAATAGGAAACAAGGTCTCAAAAGGATTCTCCGTCAATAAGGGGTTGAAACAAGGATGCTGTCTGTCACCCACACTCTTCAAGATATATCTGGAACACGCACTAGCACACTGGAAATGGAAATGTAAGAACATGGGCATTCCACTAATCGATTCCACACTATATACCCTGTGTTTTGCAGATGACCAAATAATCTTGGCACAGGACTACGAAGACTTAGAATATATGACAAGAAAGCTAGTAGAGGAATACAGGAAATGGGGTCTAGAAGTAAATTTTAGTAAAACGGAATATATGTGTATTGGAGGAGAACAACAAAATTTAATACTTGAAGAAACACAACAAAAAATAAGTCATTGTACAGAATACAAATAGCTAGGCATGATCATCACTAATGATGGAAGATTAGATGAAGCAATAGCACAAAGAAATAACCAAGGAAGACAAGCAATAAGAAAACTAAATAGTATATTGTGGGACAAACAAATATCCGAGTAAAACAAACATCGAATATACAATAGCATAATAAAAAGTATAACAACATATAGTAGCGAAGTCTGGCCTCTAAAAGAAAAAACAGTCAAAATGCTTGAAGCCATAGAAATGGATTATTGGAGACGCGCGGCAGGAATATCAAGACTGGAAAAAATAAGAAACGACAAAATCGGGGAGATCATGAAGGTGCAACACACGATTACGGAAGACATTAGGGTGAATCAGTTAAGATGGTACGGACATGTCCAAAGAATGCCTGAAGACCGCATACCCAAACAAATTTTAAATTGGGCACCACAAGGAAGAAGAAAGAGAGGAAGACCAAGATTAAGTTGGAGAGAAGGTATCGAGAAGGATATTCGAGAGGGAGGATTGGAAGAAGATCTTTAGGAAGATCGAGAAAATGGAAACTGGGAATCGGAAGACGGCGAAGAACGTTTTAACCCAATTAATATATATATATATATATATATATATATATATATATATATATATATATATATATATATATATATATATATTGAAATGATCAGAAATCTAAAAGCAAGTAGGTACATAATGAAAATTTATAATTTATTGAGATCAGTTTTACTAAAGATAATAATTAAACTAAAGGCAGAAAATCGATCGATGGAAGATTGATTTTTTTTTAAAATATATGAAACTGTTGCCAAAATGACCCATAATAGTGAAAATTCATAAACTATTAATGAAATAAAAGTTTATTTAAAAACATAAATATAAGAACTGACAAGTGATTGAAAAGTGAAGGACATTGTGAGGAGACAAGAGCAAAAGTCTAGTCAGTCATATTATATGGTTGCTAAGGAAAAAAAAAGGGAGGATCATTATTTGGAAAAAGAGTATCAGCAGAAAAGAGAATGGGGAGTGCAAAGTTATAAGAAATAGAAGTTAAATTTGAATCAAAATACAAAATAATTGCGAATTATTAAAGATGAATGGAAGATAAATATCTGGAATGAAGAAAATCCAATGAGTTGAAGATTTGTTTCTGACAATTCACAGAAGTAAATGCAAGTTTTAGATCTGATATTGCAAGATATTATCATCTCAGGTCAGTTCCTTCACGTATTATTGGCCAATAATAATAATAGTAACAATATAAAATAATTTATAAAAAAAAAAAGGAATATTACCTATACTTACGTTGACAATGGATAAAATTCCTTATTTGTGAGGTTAAGATTCCTTTTCCGTAGAAATAATATGAATTGTGTAGTATAATTAAATTTTGTTCAATGTATCATATGTAATCCTTCCACAGAAATAGAACTTCTTGATTATATCATATAAAATTGACATAATTTTTTAGTATTTTCCTTATATTGTACATCTAAATAATAGAATATTCATCTGAGTCGATTTATAACAGAGAACTGTGTAGAATTATCAAATTAGAGGAACGGCTAACTTCAGGTTAGACTCATAGGCGTACTCAACTACATTTTATTAAACTTTATTTGAATTAAAAATAATACAATTAACTTTTAACATAAAACTTTTATTGATTTGTTAAAAGGAAAAACATCCATAAGTTATTTATTTATACCAGAACTCAAAGAGAGAATGAGTTTCATGCCCGGCAAATAACGTGCTAGCGACAACAATAGAAAAATAAAAACAATAATAGAGGTAGAAATAAATAATATATATATATATATATATATATATATATATATATATATATATATATATATATATATATATATATATATATAGGTTCTTCATTAATGATCCATACGTTCCTATTGTTAATATTGTGTCTTAAGTCTCGATTATTTGATTTTTCATTTTTTTTTCTTACTTTGTTTTCTTCTAGATAATAATCCGACTACGGTTTTTCTACGTAGGTAGCTTGTAGTGTAGGTAATAACAGCTCTAATTGCTGCTTTTTAGATTTTTATCTTCATTGTGATAATAAAATTCTTTTCTCGCAAAAATCTATTATATTTCTAGTATTTCCAAATTTTATACAGTCTTATATTTCTTCTGATATATCATTTCTATCATTTACTGTAATGCTCAAATATTTGAAGTTTTTTGCCTTCAAACGCTTATTATGTATTTGTTCTTTCTGCCGTTTATTTCTTATCCTTCTGCTTCTATTAACATAAGTGTCGCTTCTTCTAGTAATTTTTTATCTCATTCTGTCATTAGTTGTGTGTCATCTGCATGTACCACTAACGTCATGGATGTTTATGCAAGGGTTTAAGCCCCTTCTATTGTTTCTTTGAAGCATTTAATTCTTTCCTTTTAGGACTAGAAAATTCAAAAATCTGCTTACATTACAAAAGGAACCGATAGTCCAAATTTCATGATTGTAGAAATAGTTTCTGCTGTGTCATGATGAATCAGTCAGTATATGTTATTTAATTTAATATATTATTTGTATATTCAATAACTTTCTTAGAATAGTTTTAAAGAAAAACAAGATCATTATCCAGCAATATGCACTGAAACAATATACAAAGTTGGTGTTGACGTATCATTTCACAATAATATATGATCACAAAATAAATTCTATCTAACGAGACGACAGATTTGTCAACAGAGAATTGCTGTATTGGGATTTCAAATTTAGATTTCAACATCAACAGCGACAATTGACGAACTTGAACCTCACCCACATTAAATTTGTAAACCAATCGTCTGATAATTCGATTTTGGTGTAAGTTGGCGTATTCTTTAAAGTCGTTATATTGATGGGATATAATTTATAATTGTCAGTATTTGCTACGATGATTTAATAGAATAAAGTTACACAGTGTATTTGATTCAGAAATTTCATTTCTGATTTCTCCACCCTTGCCAATAATTTATAATAATCTTTGTAACTGGCTTCAAATATTCTTACTTAAAACTGAACTAAACATTACGGGAAACATGTCGTAGAAGTATATAAACCTGAAGATATTTTTTCCTTGGTTGCTGATGAATAAATTGAGAAAAAATCACAGATGTAACTCAGAATGTCCAAATAGATAGCGGAAATAATGAAATACAATTAGATTAATGGAAAATATGTAAATTTGTTTATGTTTATCTCAGTTAAAATGTTTCCAGAATATTTTCAGTATTAAGTTAGTGTCTTATTATTGAAATCTATAGTTAATGTTTATTTCTTGGCAACGCAAGTTTGTATCATATTGTTTTCGGTAGTTGCTGTTTGATTATCATACTTTTCCATTACTGTATTATAAACAGTTGTACGTCTTGCATTGTTCTTCATACTTTCTTTTTGGAGTATTTCCAGGAATTAGAAGTAGAAAACTTTATCTCTTTCTAACTCAAACTGTACTGGGGATGAGCGTGAATTTAAACAACTTAACATCGTAAATCGGTCCCTCGTGTCACTTATCTAAATAATTTGTTCTTCCGTAGATTGGAAGAGCGCCAGGTCCTTTTTAAATAAAAGCTAAGTTTAAAATTAATATTGATGCTCTAACAAGAGAATTTTGTGTATTTCGTAGAATCTCATAAGAATTCTTTCAATTTCATACATAGGTACTGAAAATCCATTTTCCAATGCTAGTGAAATGAACGTACAAAAGTATGTACAAAATATATGCTGGATAGTTTCTTCAGTCATTTTCACTAAAGTATGCTCTCATTCTTTTGAAATAATACAAGAACGCCAAAGTGTACTAATTCTAGTATATTCCGAAGCTTTCGAATATCTATGTATTCATCACCAGGGAATCAAATAGTTGAGAATTGCGGTGTTTCAAATTTTGTTATTTCTCCTAAAAATCAATAACTCCATCGAATTCAAAAATAAATATTCAAATTGGAGTAGATTCAGAAAAGTTGGGAGAAAATACCAGGATAGAACGTTTAATAAGAAATATTTGAGTAGTGGAATACAAAATTTAGCAATTTATTCCTGAGATAGAAATGATTCGGAGTGATTCGGTTTGTCGGTAGCCTGGAAGGAGAAATTCAAAAATTAAAAATGATTTATTGGTAACAATAAATTTTGATTTTCTCTATTATTATTAACAATTAAGAAGGAAAGCTGCAAGATGTGGGAGAAAAGGTGGAAGATCAAAATAAAGAGAAATTCGTTTGGTAGTTAAGTTACTTACATCCTCAGTGCTAAAAGAAGTAAAAATTTGAGCAAGCAGTTAAACAAAGAATTAGAAAAGAATAAATTATGTTAATGTTACTATATACACACACCACCAACCACACAACTACTTATCGTAATGATTTGGTTCTGGAAGTATGAAATTATAATATATAGGAAATTTTTGCAAGGCTTATTTGACTGATACTAATGTGATGCCATCATGATTTAACACATTTCCACGAACAATTGTTAATATACGCAGATTGTTTTCCCTACTCTACCCTACATCTGGGGTAAATAAAGCTGCCTATCTTTTAAAAATTAATTAATTGGTGACTAGTCAAAACACAAGTAAAACAAAATTGAAAAATAAACACATTCCAACACAAATGATTTCAAATATGTAATGAATTTATGAAAAGAAACTAACACTAGAACCATTTTTCTGATTGGTATACCTGCAATCTGGACATTATTATTATTATTATCAACTATGCTGAATTTGCACTAAATATTTTATTCTATAGATTCTTCAAACAAGTATTTTTCTCATTTTTACAATTTCTGATTTAATGACTTTTTATAGTATTTCTGTCATTTTAAAGTTTAATTCATGATTCTACTACTCCCAAATATATTTATAGGAAATTTATGATATAAACAGAGGAAAGTTATAACAGTTTTCTCAACTATATAAATAAGCTATCGAAAATAAACAGTACAATTTCTAAACAGACCTTTCTGTTTGTTTACGGCGAACCAGAGATTTCTAAATGATTTTAATCTATAAAGCGGTACTTTAGCAGCCGTAGTATGTCAACAATTTGATGTCATAGTGAATACTTCGGGATAGTGACAAGTTAACTAAAAAGTGTATTTAAATAAATTAGATGTGATGTGTATACATAAATGTTAGTAAATAGTTAACCGTGCAATTTAGTAAGGAATAGTTAAAGTATGAGTAAATCCCAGTGAACTTACTACGCTCACAGTCTTGAACTTTTCAATCCAAACGGAACAATCTCAAATTGTTTTCTTATAATTTTCACTCCTTATCATTGAATGATTGACAATATATTTTAGATAACTTAATTCTATGAGATTAATAATTGAAGTTACTTAGAGTCCTCATTTACCATGATGGAGAAAATTGTGTATGAACTTATATCAGTTAAATAAAATTATTAATGTTTTATTAATGTTATTCATTGTAATCGTTGATATAATCTTGTACGTAATAACGTGTATATTGAATGAATTTATTGTTATTTAGTACCGCCACCTCATAATATTTTAATATCAATTTGGAAATATTTTCTCATATATTTATTTCTTCTCAATACTCATAATTATTATTTCAACATAGATAATAATTTTGCTCATAAAAATGCCTTTCTTTGGGTGATAATTGAGCACAATTATTATTTTTGACTTACATTAATTTTTTCGAAAACACCATGCAAAGATGAATTATATTTCACTATTATTGCGATAAAGTAAGAAAGTCCTCAATAGCAAATCCTTATTAGGAAAATAAATTTTTTATACATTTGAAATTTCCAAAGGAGAATGCACTTACATCATTTTTAACGATCATTTCATAAACCGTCTTTAGAATGAATTTATGACAAAAAGCTGATTTAGCTCTTGCAACTATTTTTATTTTCATATTAACTTGACTAGATTATTGGCATTACAAAACAGTGTGATCGTGTTTTTCAAGTTGAAAACGTGATGATGATGATAAAAGTAAGTATAAATACCCAAAAGAATTCTTTTAGAATTCTGCGAGTTAACTAGTGAAATATTATTCATAAAAACTGCAATAATTGAAACTGCTAAAATATAATTGATTGTCAGTTTCAACTCCAAATTTTTCATTAATTTTTAGGCAACTGTGGATGTAGTTATTCAAACTCATGATACAATTTTTTAATAAATATTCAATATATTTGTTTTGCGGTTTCAATCGAAGCGGAAGATGTTGCTTCTTAAACCCAAAGAGTGCAAAAGATTTTAATAAATCCGCGACCAATCGTAAATTTCCTTATTTACGGATATTTATTAAATTTATTTTATTATTATAAGTATTAAATAATATTCTCCCACACTGCATTTATTTCTTTCCACTCAGCTACTGGAAATATATAAAATCACACTGTTTTTTTCTGTATTCTTGCACTCAATAACTATTATAAACCGTTTTCAAATTTTTATTAGATTTATTTATATTAAGAGCATGATTTAACGAAAATTGGACCACGTCGTGCCCTCTGATCTATTCAGTTGTCCCTAATATATTCCAACTAGGTTATAAATAAAAGACATAAAAGTTCATATAAAACAATAGTTTCATTAACAAAAGATTGGCACATTTACGGTTACTTCTCGTCATAATCACCGAGGAGATTGAGACATTTCTCATATTTGTAGACAAAGCAGTAATGGTGAATCTGAGGTTTTCTTTAACCATTATGTCAACTCGTTGTACCATGTCATCTAAAACGACAGATTTGCGTTTTTGGCCTCGCTTCATCATGCACATCACTACGGCCATCTTTGAACTTTCGACACCGTTCATGCATAACACCATCACTCTAGAAGTTTTCCCCATACACACGACTCATTCCCCCATTGTCTTTAGCCTGTCGAAAACGAATCACACTTCGCAATTCACACAGGGAGGGAGCATCAATAATGGTGGACATGTTTACGCGGCTGTAGCACAACGCCGACTGACGCCAGAATGTCAACAATGGCGGAGTATGTAGTGCGAGAGCTTCGCAGTCGCCCACAGCGCATGTTCTCTTTCTTCTGCCCGCGTAGCCTCTGCGCGAAGCGATCGGAGGTTGAAAAAAAAACGACCCTTGCACTTCGCTCCTTGCCAATAGTCATGTTTAAGTTTCTATGAAGGATAATTATCTATTTCGGAATATGTGCGTAATTGACACTAACCCCATAGTGTTTTGACTTTTATAAATAGAAAAAATGCGATTATATTGTTTTAATTTCATCGTATATATTAATTAAATTTATATCTGGGTTAGGAGAACTTTTAGGGCATACAGAGTAATTATTCAATTCAAATGTCAAGTCATTTGATGACTATGGGTGCTTACCTATTAAATTAATAATGTGGTTCGGAACAGAATAGCATGAATTATGCATTTCTCTGTGGGCTGCATATGAATTTAATAAATGCCAGCTTGAGTATGCACACACATATACGGCAATGTATTCTAAGCATGAAATACTAAATCTTGCTTGTTGATTGTTGCTTCAGTGTACAATATATCATCGAAAATAACGGTTTAAGCTGCAGTTCTTTAGTTATTTACATCATCATTGTTGTGAGTGTACGAGGCCAGATGAGTTATTTGTAGTAATAGAGATCTATTGTTCCATTTACTTTCTGAATTATTCATCCTTTATAGCTTCATCCCTTTCAATAATTATAGGATAATAATATTATAATTGAAAAGAACATTTTAGAGGAGAAGTCTTGTCTACTAGTTAACATATTTATTTTGATATTTTTCTCTATTACTGGTAGGTTTATAAAGACGTACCATTTGCAAATGGAGATTCTAGATGGTTGATCTATATATACATAAAATAGACCTGAATTTCCGATAATTTTTCAACACGTAATGTATTATTGTAAAATTTTCATCTAATTGATCGATATAATTTCAATTCTAGAACTGAGAATTTTTTGGTCCGCCCTTGACCGCTGTAAACTATTATGTATACTCACACTAAAAAATAGGAGAAAACAATTATCAACGTAAATTATTTATAGTTACTTTGGAATTTAGAAAATAGAAATATATAAATTTTACTTTCTTTTATAAATAGACTCTTCCTCTTCTATTTGACTCTGTCTTTTATTGTTTCATTTTTAGTGCATCCATGATTTCTTGATCTATTGGTTAAATAATGAGATGTCTGTCCTATACAAAACGCATCAATTATTACAGAAACTTTATTGCGTGTATATTTTCATAAAGAATTGTGACTTTTATAACTCCTTAATTTTTAATCATTAAATTAATTTGAAAATTACAAAGAGATAAGTTTCTAATACATATTATAGTAAGGTTAGGTACTTATATGATTATAATATTTGTTTATGATTCTTTTGACTATGTTTATATAATTGTTTCTCATAATCATTTTTTCTCTCAATTCAATTATTGAATTTTCCAGAAATGTTGATTTAACTACAATTACAAAATCTGATAATTAAATAGCTATCAGTCAAACTAATGATTACACATTTTGAATAAACAGTAGTAGTCTTGAGGGGGGCCAATTTTAATGTGACATAAACAAAATCATTTACTCTATTTTATAGAATTTCGATTGTGAATTTGTGTTTTTTATCACAAGAATTGAATACTGGGCATACCAATTGTGAACAAAATATCTGTACATTCAATGATATTCTACACATTCCATTAATTAGTAGTTCTGATTATTTTATTCAGAATAAATACATCAAATACTGTACATAGTTTTTTGTATTAAATTGTTCACATTATAACTATGATCTATAATTATCGAATTACAATCTGAACTAATTGGATGTTAGTAATTAGGTACAGTGATGTGGAATAATTTGAAATCAAAGTTTTGTTTTTGTAACTAATTGGAATGTGTTATATTGAAAAATACAGCACAACATATGTCACATTTCTACACATATCTATAAGTTTTATTAATACAATTTCATTTATAATCATATAAAAATGGATTTTTAAACATTCTTTCTCATAAATATATTAGTTATTTGAATTGATTTCGCCTTTAATATTATCAGAAAATTCATTGATGATTCAGAATGATTAAAATTGCCGAAATATTCATTAATTTTCACTAATCCAATTTTCTTCTTACATTTTCTCGTTAAACTATGAAGAGAATCTTCATTTACACCATAGCTGATTCTACTTTTGCAATCAAACGTTATCGATTAAACTTTTGGAAAAAAAGTTTTGATTGTTGTTTTCTCAAAACTTAATTTTATAATGTCTCTACAATATTTGACAACACTTTTAACTGTTAGATATGAAAAAGCTTCATTGTATTCTATTATTGTGTTAGAAACTTGAATTGACCTTGAGAGTGACCTTTTTTATGATTAATCTGACAATAATAAGAACCTTGCATTGTCGATTGAAGTTGCTAATGAAAACTTTCTCTGCTCTTCAATCCATTTGATTAACTTTTTTATTTCGATTTTCGCGGTAAAAATCACTATTGTGCAATAATATCTATGTAATGAGTGTTATTACTCATTTTAAGCGAAATACAACCAGTAACAACTGTGGATACAAAAATTAATATCAGTTGACATATTTTAAATTATTTTTAATCTTATTTCTATTTCCAATATCTACAGCAGCGTCTCCCAAACTTTTTCAAACGCGGCGCGGTTCGAGATTTATCATGTTTTCGCAACCCACCTTTTCGCCGATATATATATTTGTCGATTTTTCTGATAAAATATATTAGAAAAAATTATCCTCAACATATGTCCATTCTCCATTTAAATTTATCTATCATCTGTTAATGGTACCGCCGAAAATAAATATTTTTTCTTTGTCTTTATAAATTTGCGATCATTTTTAAAACGTGAAGTGTTAATTTTTTTCTAGCACCACGAGGATACCCAGCTTTAATTATTAGTTTGGAAATTTCGAAAGGTGTCAAAGTAAGGTTTCTATTTCACTAATAGGGTTCTTCTCATTCTTTTGGCAGCAATCAATTAATTTTTTATCAGTTGAAGAGTTGACTAGCTTATTAGAATACTCAGATTGTGGTGTGTCTGAATATCGCATCAGCTCTGACGGTTTCATAAATTCATTTCAAAGGACCCAGCTGAATTTTTCTGTGAACCATTACTGGGTCTCGATCCACACTTTTAGAAACGCTGAAGTGTACAATCATTTCAAAGTATAGTTTCGAATGAAAAATATCATAAAATATTCGTGGATAACTGGTAATTTAAAACACTTGCCCTAATTAAAAATTGCAGCTGCTTTAAAAAACCAAATGAACATATAGTCTGATATACAATTTCAATAATAATAGGAAAACATATAAATATTTTTTTATTCTTTGTTTTCAAATGATATAGTAATAAAAAAATTCACATCGATATCATATAGATGGAAAAATATAAATCACTTTGTTCTCAGTTCAAAAGTTTTTTTGTTTGAAATATCAAAATACAAACCTTTTTTGAGGACATTCGAGAAAAAAAACTTTATTTAGGAGATTATTCGGGTAAACGAATCATATAGGCGCCGTCATCTACTTTTTTCTACAAAAACATTTTATAATAATTTCCAGAGCATTAGTTGCACTTGCGAAATTCGACCAAATCTGCTGTTGGAATAAAATCTAAATAACAAAAGTTTCACGTATTTCTATTGGTCATTTGACGGAATAACGAAATAACACTCTGCATGCGAATGAACCTTTATAAAACGGTTTTTCATGCCATTTTGTAATTGTTAGTAAAAATCTCGAAAGTTGATAAAAAAAATGCTGTTAAAAGTCAACAAAATGTAAAACAACTATTCTCAATAACTTTTTGGCTATGCAAGTTTTTGAATAATGTTGAAAATTATTCAGTCAATATTTTCAAAACTCAAAATTAATATCGTTCTTCATTTTTTGTTATCCACTGCATGCAAACATATTTTAGTCTCAATGTACTTTTTCGAAACAAATTATTGTTTAAAGGAAGAAAAAAGATATTCAGTAATTTAATGAGGAACAGTTAAATAAAATAAATTCACCATTTGAGTTTCTGAGTATATATAAAACAAATTTTAAGAGCAACAATGTATTAAAATGATTTAAAAATTAAATTAATGGCATGCATCTTATTACAATTGGTCCTAAATATTGATTTAATTGATAGACAAACAGACGAATAATGAAAAAGTTGAAAAGGTATCTCGTGAACATTCAATGCGGTTATTATGTAGGGATTTCAATGAATCAAAGTCTCAATGATTTTTAAAAGAAAGCTGATATTTTGATGGGAGAATTTTCATTCGAAATGAGACATAAAAAGGTAACTTTTAACAAAATTTCTGGGGGAAATTGAAAAAGAAAAACTTGGTTTTTTGATTTTTCACATAAATTTTGAGGTTATATGAGAAAAGTGAGAAAACCCAAGTTGTAGACCTTCTTATTACTTCCCTTCGACAAAATGTATTCATAACTGTAGAAAAATACTTGAGATAGTTTATTGTATGACTTTAATATCGATTAAAACTTATAAAATGAATAATTAAAAAATTACTGAAGTACATTTCACACAATTTACTAAAAACTCCAGATTTTGATTTTATATTGGAAGATAAATCGACAACTGTTTTGCAGAAGAGACAACTGAATTAAACCAATAAGAACGAACTACATGAAATAGGAAAAAAATTTAAAAAAAAATGTATGCTGACATACCAAGTACCACATACTGCAGTCATTAACCTAGATCTGCGAGAGCCACCAAAAAAATTGTTCGACATCATATTTCAATATAAAACCTTATAAAATAATCTAAATTTCTGGTTCAACAAACAAGGCTAGAAAAGATCTGAATTGATCAGAAAAAATTTATACTTTTCCCCAAAATCATCCCAGGAAATGAGAGTAATTCAAAGTTACTACCACGAACAAGTCAAAATATAGAATACATTTAAAATTCATTGGTTACCCAACTCGGACCTCGTAAGACTTTTGAAAAGGAAGCAATGGTCTTCAAATAACTAGTTTCTTTTGAAAATTCAATAAACTCAAATTATTATTCAGTTAGCGAGGTGAATCATTCAAACAGTTCAGATAGGCTTTTGGACTCGGACTCGAAGTCAAGTTAATTGCTACCCCATACACCTTATTTGCCAGATTTAGCCCCCTTGGATTATCGCCTGTTCCCAAGCTTGAAAAAATGGCTCGGTGGTTAAAGATTTTTCAATAATAAAGAGGTAATGTCGGCAGTTAATGGCTATTTTGAGGAGTTTGACGATTCTTATTATAAAAAGGATATCGAGCTTATTGAACATAGCTGGGAAAAGTATATGGAGCTAAAAGGATATTACGTTGAAAAATAAATATATTTTTTGCCAAAATTTTCGAGTTTTATTTGTTGGGCCAGGTACTTCTGGGATCATTCTCGTAATGAAAAATGAAATTGTTTCGGAACAATACAGACAAAACTTATAAATAAATATTATAGATATGGTTTAAATGTATTTAAATTCCTTTACTCCCTAACCCAAAAGATTTGTCATTTTAAATAATATAATTAATAAACTAGGATCAAATGAAGGGTTAATTCTGTAATTGCACGTAGATATTCATTTATGTGACTGGTCTGATATAGAACCAATCATCTTATTTACGGCTTTTCACTAATAAATAATAATAGAAACTAGAAAATGTTATACAGATAAAAAAATTCTCCATCTGAATGGGATTATATCTTTTATCTATTTAATCAAAATTCATTCCTACATTTGGAAAATAGTGCGGTCAAATTTATTAAATTCCAGTTTGATTTCAATTCCAAAATTAAAATCAGATCCTAATGCATATAGATCATTCTCATTTTTTTGTAATGAAATCATGAGTGTCAAAAGAGGCATCGGATCGACAGTTTTCCGTTTAGAATAGTGTAACAACAAAAACGAATCCGTCAATATGTATATAATTTTTATATGTTGTAACCTCAAAAATGAGAGTCCACTGTGTCTAAAAGACCGAATAGGAAAAATGTCTAAATTGCTGAAGTTGCCTTTTAAACACTTCTATATTCAGAAAATGGGTTTTTTCATCTTATAACCTGATGAAATATTGATCTTCGTTTGAAAACCGTCAGAGTTTAATTTTTAAATCGCTTATAAATTTGAATCGGCTTGAATATAGGGAAAGAAAAATGAGGAAAAGAAACCTTCAACACCTGTGTCGTTCAGGCAAATGAACGGCAGAGAAAAGGAGAATCTGCTTCAATAATTTATAAGCGAAATCGATAAGAAACAATTGCATCCTATTAGAGAACAACTTGCGAGTTCAGAACGGGAACTCGCTTAAATATAAATGGAACCACGTTGCTATTCGCATACTCAATAATTAATAACATCCTTTTCAAGAAAACAGGGATGTTCTTCTAGATACTTCATCGTTTCTACTTTTCATATCTATCCCATCGTGTTCTTTCATATTTCTGTATCCTTCTATATTATTAAAAAAATTAGTATTGGTTATTATGAGTTATTAGTCATAATTAGTATGAGGTAGCTCCTTAAGATTCTATTTGGATGCCAAAACTCTTTTTGATATTGAAAATCGTGGATCACGCAGTTGTTTATTAATTTGTGGGAATACAAAGAGGTAATCCGGTGCCAAATCCGGACTGTTTGATGGATAGCCTTTCAGCTCAACCTTTTAGAACAGGGGTAATCAACCTTTTAGTAAATGAGGTTCAAATGTAATTTCAGATAAATAGTGGCGCGCCGAAATTTAGGCCTACCTATCTATACGTTCATTGGATTGAATTATTTTCATTTTCATTAAATTGACACTATGAAAACAAATTGTTCTTCTCGCGCCCAACTAACTTAATACTGCAGTGCCATGGGGGTTACGTTCAGCATCGATCAAGTAGTGGTAGCTTTAGTGAGAGACTTGACACTGTTTGTTTTTTATAAGTTTGTCAATATCCGGTTCAATGCTGGATACAGCAATGCGCAAGCTTCCTCCAAAATGTTTATTAGACTGACAGGTACTACACTTTGATTATTTTTTGTTTCATCTATGGAAATAATTGTTCGCAAAAGTATGTAATTCCAAGCAAAGTCGCCGTTATTGCCGTATTATTCTTGAACAATTTCATTCCATTCGGCAAATATTTTTTGTAAAGTCTAGGATAGAAACTTCCGAGAGTTTCGTTTTTAGCTCGTTATTACACAGAATATCAATTATTTCCATCTGAAACTCAATAGGCGTAACATCAGTTGTGAATGGTAGAAGACAAGTCAAGGTAGTTCTAATATTTTCTCACATCTTGAAATCGTTGTGTAAAATCATTTTGAAGATTCCCTATAAGAGAAGCATATTTAGCCACATCAACGTTGGATTCCTAATGTTCATTGTTCAACAGACATAATGTTGATATTATGTTAATAATACATACAACTGTACGCATGGTTCACAGCTCACCACTTACCAACAGAACTCTCCCCGAATACGATTTGGAGCGACTCGGCGCAGCGCTCAGAAATATCCATTGCTGACGGCCATTTTGTTTGCGTATTCGCACAATACTAGAATTAGTTTGGAATGGTCGGGGCAGTGTTTGATACTTGTCATTACTTCAAAATATACAGATAAAACGGAATAATATTTAAGAAACGTGACAAAAACGAAATAATCTTTTGTTTGTAGTTTCTTTCAGACTTTGAAGCAACATTGCATACAGGGCCGCGGGCCGTAAAAAATGACATGGCGGGCTGCGGGTTTTTCACCCCTTCACCTAGAAGATTTAAACCCAATTGCTAAGTAGCGTTGTGAGATCTTCACGATGAAGAATGATTAGCTTTTGAAATATTTGAAAAATGTTAATCTCATGGCATCCGATCTCCAAATTTACCATTATATTGATTAATTTCTTTTGATAAAAATTAAATTTCCACGGAATCAAAAATTCCAATTACCTCAATCCCTTTTTAAAACGTTCATAAATAAATTAATTAATCATGAAGTTTCCGCTCGTCCGAAACGTATACACGCACCCAAAAATTAGTTGAAAGTCGTTTTTTGTATAAAACTGCAATATATCAGACCATTCTTATCGAGACTATCGGCCACAATAGGAAGGGTGTTGTGGCCTTCTATTATTCGAACCCTCCCTACTTAATGAAACCCTATTTTTAGACCCTTTAACTTCAGTGTCTACTTTTCGCGATCGTATTATAAATTGAATTGATACTCGGTAGTGTTTTTCGCCGTGGCTGATTTTTTTAAGAAATAATTAGTCTGAACGTAATCAATCCTTGAATTTAAAAAGATCAGGTGACTGCAACGGAAAATGGGTGCCGTAATACTGAATTTTTTCTTTGGTATTGTGTTTTAATTTATTTTTAGAACAATACAGTATTCTTCGCCGCATTTAATATTTTCACCTTCGCATAATGGAAATTTAGCATTAAATTTATGGAAAATGTTCTTTAATTAGGATATATTTTTTCAGATTTTAGGTTATGAATAATTTATAACGGAAAGTTATACTTTTCGTTCGTTTTTTATGTATACCTTTGAATTCCTGTCTTTTAACGTTAAAGTTAAGTTTTTACAAATAATTTTTTAGTACGTGAAATAACTCTACTATAGGCATTGCACTAACCTTACAATTTGATCGATGTGGTCAATGTGAGTAATATTATTTCAACCTAACTTATTACTGCATAACTTTAAATAAGGTTTCATTCATTAGTATCTGTACTATACTCTACTTTTGAACCAAGACTATGGTAAACCAATTCCAAAGGTTTATTTTCTGAGAGCTGCTTCTCGTGGAAAATTTGTAATAATCTGGGTAATTCTGTCCATTTTTAAGTACCTGTGGAGGTCACTGTTTCAATAATACCAAAGAGCATTAACAATGTTCCTTAGTACTATTTGTATCGCTTCTTGTTAGGTTAGGTTTCATACTTGCTTATGAAAAGGCGCAACAATTCGGCTTTATTTCTATGAAACATTGCCAAAAACTCGATGGAAACATCTTCACGACGCTATTTTTGTTCCATCTTGCGCACAGCTTTTTCATGTCCAAATTTTCATTTAATATGCGATTTACCGCACTTTTTGAAATGTCTGCTATCTCGCGCACTTTCAGTCGACGATCATCCAGTACCGCTTTGTACTTGTACATCCAGTACTTCAAACATATAGTTTTTATTGTGTACTTTCTAATAGTAATGGTTTCTCAAGCAACTACCGCCATCTCTAGGTCAGGCCAGGTACTTCTGGGACCATCCTCATATATTATCTATATTAACATACACAATAACATATAACATATAATAACATATACAACGGACTCACCGAGGACATTTCAGGCTTTCCTAAAATATCTTTGGTCTGCTGACCACTGGCTCTTAGACTAAAAAGTGCAGTAGTCAACAATAATAACAATTGTTTTGATTTTGAAATGGTAATAATAAACTTGTTGGTAACAATCTTCTAAGTGTTTTTTTTTCAATTTAACAAACCTAGAACGTTTTATCAAAATATGTTTTCAAATGACAATATATTTATTTGAATAATTCACTGCCTGGGACATAAAATAAAATACCATAAACACGCTTCAAATATGCCTCGAAATGGTTTAAATTGAAACATCGTTGAACAGCTGAAGTGTCAGCTTTATTTTATATCAAGATCTGCAACAAATTGCATTCATCTCGTGGTTTAATAAAACGCAAAGATTGGCACTATCTTTACAGATTTCTAAAAATAGATGGAGCTGAAATGCTTCGGTGTTAAGCTAATATGAAATCATTCGTATCACGGGACTAATTTATGCATTCAAGGCTTTACAAATATGGTTAAACTTGTGATTTTATCTAAATAATTTAATAATTATATCAATTGATCGAAAATCTTGACATCAAGTTTTATGTCCATGTTTTTTTTCTTTTTATATACGTGGACAATTATTTTTTTCTCCTCGGATGAAACTTACACATACAAATAGAGTGTAATAAGGGAAAAAATCTATACAAATTCTAAACGCATTGCTTTGGTTAGATAAAATGAACCTAAAGACAAAAATGACAATAGATACAGTCATAATGGGGCCCAACCATTTTAATGTATGGATTATATGGGAGTGTTGGCAACTGACGGATAGACAGGAGAAAATAGCAGAAGCTGTGGAAATGAACTACTCAGAAGATCGTACAGGATATCCAGAACTGAGTACATACAAAATGAAGATACAAGACAAACAACAAATAGAGTTTACACGACTTTAGAAAGAATACAGACTAAACAACTGCTCTGGGGCATGTGAGGGCATGTGATGTAGATGGAGCAGAAACAGGTGGCCCATAAAAACATTGATATATCAACTGGAGAATAGAAGAAGTCGAGGAAGACCCTCAAAGACCTCGAAGAAAGGAATTGAACAGACTACGAAAGGCAGAACTATCCAGGAAAGCGAGTGGATAAGTAGAAAATTGTGTTAAATGTTTAGTTGAAATCGAACCTAACTTTCATGTAGAGAGAAATTAGTAGAGCTAGCTTCTTATAATGATTTATATAATTAAGCGTTAGAATCTCTTCTGCATTCTCTGCTACCATAATCTGCCTAATAAACACCAAGTTACTCATAGTGTCCTCTTCTGAAGTTTCTATAATACAAATATTTGAAGTTATTACCAAATTGCATAATGAAATTTCGGTTTTTCCTGGCCTTCTTCATTCTTCAATTAAATATCATGCGACCAGAGATATAACATCACATATTTCTCAGACTTACTATCACTAATCTTATAGAACTAAATGGATTGAAAATTTCATTGTATGACAAACTTTGATTTAATGATTATGGTTATGAATTCCCCGTATTCTTCTAAAATATATAAAACTGAAGATCTTATACAGGATAAAGATTTAATATACTAATACTAATAATAATCATTAAAATATATCATAAAGTAATTTTTACTACTTAGAATGAATTTGAATTCAACTAATATATCTTATAGCCTCAGGTGTTGAGAAAAAAGTAACAAGTCTGATTTGCTTCCGTTCTGGTTTGTCAATCTACTAAACAGCAGCGTATTCTTTTGTACTCTAGTGTTTTCAATAGTACGTTTCAATTATTTCATAGAAGCTGAAGGCCAAATTTCTTAACATAGAACAGAGTCTACTCAGATATTTAGCAATACTTATTAGATGTGAAGGAAATATCAAAAAATACCACAAAAGTGACATTATTATGAAGGAAATTAGATGAAGTATCCAGACATTTTATTGATATTTTAGAATGCAATCAAAATCCAAACTTTCTTAAAGCGCATCACCTCTTAACAATAACGTGTAAAGCCTAAGGTTTGTTTAAGTGTACTTGTGCAATGACCGTGTAAATATCTAGAAAATCTCTAACTACTTATAATGTACAAATTTGTACAAAACTCTCGGTGGGCGAGTCCGACTTGCACTCATCCATATCTTTTTTTTTTTATATAGCAACCAGTCATACGTAACTGAAAAATGTGGTGAAATGATAAATCTTGTATTCACTACTTACGTAAATTATTGAGGTTATGATAATATAAAAATTATTTTTAAGTTATAATTTACAATGTGCTGCGTATCGCGCGAGATAGTCATTTACTGCATAACAAACAATTTCCTCCATTCACATCAATAAACTTTTAAAATATTGATCTTCTTGAATACCTTATCTTATCTTTCATGTGTTCCATGCGTTCTAATTCATTTTATGTAAAATCAAATATCTGTTATGTTATCATTAACTTCAATGTTGTTTTAATTCAATGACTGGGAAAATAACGTATTTGAATATACAATTTCCTGGATGTTCACACAATTTATAAAAAATTTTTGGCCGAAATCCACCAAACTTTCAACCATAATCTAATACACTCCATAGATCCGTACAGCGCTTCGCATATGAATACCATTCTCAACGGTTGAACAATTATTTGTGTCAATTTATGGGGATTTAATGGCTTCCCCAACGAGCAAACGTATTTGAAGCTATATTTCTAGATATTGCGGCATTCACTTCAGTAGTGATTGGTAGTGGTCCTAAGTTGTCACTCCACCTTTTTCTATTTTTACCAGTCTATCGACTTATATATTGGTTGCTTGGTTTCTTACTCTGTATTATCCACTCACTAATGCCATCTACGTCTCACGATTTTCTGATGTTTCCCTTCTTCCTTGATTTAGAAGTCTAATGCCCGAAATTCCATTTCTGTGGTCTCCAAGAGTTGTTTAGTTTTAGATGTTTCTAATATCTTTATTATTAGAAATTATTATTATGTGATTATTTCACCATACTACGTTCTGAAGACATCCTGCGACCTTATTTGCTCTGGGTACTTGTACTCTTACCTCGTATTCTACGTCTCCATATTATATCAATTCCTAAATACTTGAATACCGTTTTCTGGTGTACTATTTGATCTTTTAGTTCTAATTTGCTTATAATGAGCCCTATTGATGTTGTCTTGTATAAGGTTTTTTCAATCGAGACAAAGGTATTCAATAATCTTTCAAGATCATCTTCCTTCTCAATAGATATAATCGCGTCATGGTATAGCACAGGTTTTTGATTTTTCTGCCTCCCATTTTGTAACTGCACCTTTTCTATGAATTACCGGCGCTGTTGACTGGTATAGGCTTGGTTTACACATTAATGCTAGCCTGAACTTGATTATCTGAGGATATGTTTTCTATGGTCTGGATCTTGTATACAATTTAAAACGGTCAATGAAGCATAGAAACGCTGGTTTGTTATATTGTAAGGATTTCCCAACCAGTTGTGTACGGATGAATACTGCAGGATCTTTCTAATCTGAATCCTTGCTGCTCGTTTTCTAGTGTTGTAATCCATTTAATTCACTTTGTGAGAATTTTTGTTGGAAGTTTTATTGTTGTATCCAGTAGGTTTATATACCTGTAGTTAGTCTGCTCGTGTTTAAACATGGGTATAATTGTACTGGTTCGCCAACTGTCTGGTATTCCACAGTGTAGCACTATTTTGCAATTAAGGTTTGTAAGTTCTTCTGTAAGGTGTTGGCCACCGAACATATAGTAGGTACATAACGGATTTTTTGTGCACTGAACATTAGTTATTTTGTTTAGTCACTGTACTTTTCCTTTCCTGCAACTCATCCATTTCATTGGTGATTGAAAATGTTTGGAAAATTCCTATTCCTTTGTTCAAAATAATTTTACAATCAACTAATCTGACTAATATGCTAAGAAATAGACTTTATAGGTCAACGCATATGTCTTATGCTGGGGACATACGGGTTTTTCCCGGATCTGAGAAGAGTAGAAGAATACACTACGTCCAGGGGGGTTCAATATACCATGGTATTCTTTACTCGCCGAATAGGGGTTTTCTCGGAAGTAAGCAATCGGCTACTGTACTAAATGGAAGTGAACACATACGCGGATAATCTCCCGGCGCCTATCAAACACTTCAATTCTCACACAATGTATTTCCAAGCAATATGAATGATTTGGTGTCGTTTGAATAGTATTGTCAGTGTATTGTTGTATTTAATCATGACATATTCTGAAATAGATGTAGATTTATTAGTAAATTTACTACAAGAGAGTGCGGAACAGAACATGGATATTTATAAGGATAGAAACAAATCCAGGAATATTTGGAGGATTTTTTGCAAAATATTTCTCTTGTTAGTATCTTTTCCTTAAATATGTATCTTCATTTTCTTTAAAAGTTCTGACGCCACAAGCATTCTAAAATAGTTGAAAAACTTGATATTATCATTCTGTAAATAATGAATAGAACGCGTCATAACATTGTCTTCTTTCTACAATAGGATGACTACAAAAAGTTTTGAATCGTCTTGTTAATTTTATACTTGAAAGTAACTGGACTACTAATGTAGAATTAGCACAATCCGGGCGTTTTTCCCGGTCGTGTGTTTAGTGCTGCAAATTTCCCGTATCTGGATAGAACCTCGACTGGAAATTGACTGGGACTATGTGTTCCCAGCCGTAGATATCTACAGTCCAGAAAAATTTTAGGAGCGCTTATAGCATCCTGTCCCCATCAGAACTATATTTTTTCTACTTTCCTATCACACAATGAGGGTCTGAATTTTGAGCTGCACAATCAAATAAATTCTTTCTTGACTTTCGCTTGTAAAATCGATTAACCTCAAATCAAAGTACTGTTCAATTCAAATAAATGTTTTGTTTTAATATTCGTATATAGTATATAAATAAAATTCATAATGAAAAAATGAAATATCATAATACAATAATTACTAAATCTAAATCACATTTACGCGCTAATATCATTAATTGTTCAGTCTACAAATATTTCTATATTCAATTTTTTTTCATCAACTTTATTTTATTTCTGTAGATAAATGACAAGGTTTTCCATTGTGAATATATTTTATGGAAATCTAGTGGAATTTCTTTCTACTCGAATACTGCTAGAAAATTTATATCATTTTTTCGTCTTATTTTCCTTTGATTAAGGATATCATTTTTCTTCAAATAACCGCAATATACATATACCGGTCTACCATGTCTTCAAATTGAAATATACGTTTAGCGTTTGCTAGCATATTAAACAAATGCGAGTTGAAAGGGGCATTTGTTTCTTTGAATTACCGCTTGTAAAAATAAATTCGGTCGTCGAGCTAAGGTGGAAATTTATGCTCATACAAAAGGTTTTTTTATTCAACTTCTTTATGCCACATCTTTGAATGGTTTCTTTACGTTTCTTTTAATTTTAGAAAGACTGAATGCTTTGTAGAAATGCACACAGTTTGTTTCACAAAATAACAAGTTGGAGAAAAGAGTTTACATAATGAGTACATGTATTATATGATTAGACGAAGGAAAAATATACTTCAATAAGCATAAAAATGAAATTTTGTTATTCAAGCTCTTTCAGGAGTTTATCAAAAAGTAAGCTCCACTGTTTCAGTTTGTTCGCGGGTTTCACTTTGTTACGTTTCAAATGACTTTAAAATGATGAAAAGTATTCTACAAATAATATGTCAAGTCACTTCTTGCAATTTTCATCTAAATTCATAAACTGTTAGTTGGATAGCTCTATCAGCGAAACAACTGATCTTTTTTGCCACATGGGATGGCATGAATTGAATTTTAAATATCTTTAGGTTCAAGTTAGTTTTGTAGATCATTTTGTTTTTGTGTTATTTTCTAATTAGAATTGAATTTTTGACTTTCCAATATCAGTTTTTCATAAAGCGATACGACGAAACGGAATAAGGATGGAATACTTATGTTAAGTTTGATTACGATTTCCTACGGTTCTTCCATTACTAATTGTAATTGTAGAACTTGATACGGCTGCTAATTGGTTTATGTCTTAAAATTTATGATTTAGGAGATATGTAAATGTTTAAATCGTTCTACATGTCAAGGAAACCGCCATAAAGAGACATTCTGACGAAAATAATCATAAATTGTAATTATTCATTGAAAATACTTACACAAGCAGATATTTCTAATTGAACTACATACTATCGAACATCGTGATATTTACATATAAAAACATTTAAAATTCAGCTGGTAAGCCTACAACTCATCAAATTAAAAGGGAAAAAACTATAATAAAAGTTCGGAGTTTACGGAGGATATTTCTTTGAAATTGGAAGAGCATTCCAAGAGCATTCCAAGATTCTGCTTTATTGCATCACAATGGAAGTTTATTCTATCGATTATACAGTTCCTTGTCTTCACTGGTGTTGCATATACCAAGCTTATAAGATATCCATCCACCTTATCCATCTCCTTAATAGTCTATTATGCCCTTATTGAGTCACCTCTGCGAAATGCGCTTATCTTCTGGGGTACGTGTGGTGCGACTCGATTTGAGCGAATCTTCAAATTTCAAAAGAGAGCTGTTAGATATTTACACGTACTAAATAGCAAGGCTCACTGCAGGGACTTCTTTAAAAGATTCGGACTCTTCCTTCCTTATTCATCTTCGAATCCGTTTGCCTAATTCGTAAGCACGCTTCTCCAATTTCAGAAAGGTCGTTGCACAGTTATGCACTTAGAAACGCGGAGCACGACCTTTACCTACCTACTCCACTTTCAGAATTAGTTAAGGGCTCAATATTTTACAATACAAAAAAATGCAAAATCACTTGCCAATTGAAATTAAGTCGATATCATATTTTCCCGCACTCCGCAGTAACTTGAGGGCATATTTACTGAAAAGTGCCTTCTACTCTGTAAAAGTCTATTCTAATAATAATATTTAATTCCGGACATGCTGCATACTGGTATAATTTATGCTAAGGGCTCGTATATGACTCATATACTAATTATAATCTATTACTATTATCTATAATTCTGTTATTCATTGTGGTTTGCTTCTGTATATTGAAACTTTATTTTATTTGTATCTTCATTTAGGTATTTTTATGTTTGTTTTTTAGTTTTACCAAGCTTTTGTCTACAAATTGTAACAATTTTTTTACAATAAACATTTCTCTTTCTCTCTTTCTCAATCCCCCCAAAAAAGAATCCATTGTATTTCATTCCGAGGGACGTATGTAGTTCAAACGTTTATGTATTCATTCATTATTTCTTCAAAAAATGTTTTGATGCGTTTTAATACGTCTTCTAAATATTTTGAGTAAATAATTACAATCTATGATAATTTTCTTTAGAATGTCTCTTTTTGGCGGACGGCTTCCTTGGAATGTACAACAATCTAAAAATCTACACATCTCCTAAACCATAAATTTTATTGAGTTAAAAAAGAACTACCTTTTTGTTGAAAAGTCAATTGAAATATTTATATTTGCTAGCTTTAGATTGCACATATTGTCCCTATAAAAGTTACGAATTAACCATTCATTATGCTCGAAATTCTCATACGATCGTATAAGAATTTTTTTCATATCACAGCATTATTTTCACTTTATCTACTCACTCCCAAATTTTTTGCATCAAGTCCAGGAACACCTTGTATAATTTCATTTTCCAATTTGAACTATGGTATTCATCCATACCTTTAATAAATTATTTTAAACAGTTTTTTGTAACTTTGTCGATTTTTTTATCAATATATCTTTTACAATTTTGATAGGAATATTTGTATTTGAAGAAACTAAATCTAACGAATCGCCAGAAACTTTCTTTGAAATCACATGTATTTTAGAAATATTATTCAAATCATTAGATAATGGGGTGAGAGTTTGAATAATTGATAGATTTGGTCGAAGAATTACGTGAAGTTTATGCAGTTTTATATGGGGTATGGTATCACGAATTTTCAATTCCTTTGCATTTAATGGCGAAATAAAAAGTTGTCTTTCTATCGATCACATGAAATATTGTTTTGTTTTTGATAAGAATTCGTACGGTTCTGTCTAATTTTTCATCCTCTTATCTTCTGATTTCATAATAACACTTTTATTAGATTTATCGGCTCTCAAATATTTTGAGATGTTTGTTTTGTTCTTTAAATTTAATATTGCTGTTGTTCGTGGTTCTTACTCCCACAACTTGTTTTTAAAATTATTAAATAAAGTATCCGAACTTTTTTATTCTTAATTTCATTATATATATGGTATAACTCATAAATTATCACGAAAATTGAAAATATATGTTTTTTTCGAATTAAAATTCTGTGACATTTTAGATGAATGAATTATAGAAATAAATATTTCGAACTTATAATGAATACCTACCAAAACTATTTATCATGAATAGTATTCCAAAACTATTTATTTTTGGTCTACTTTTGATCATATGACAAAATTGCCTTTATATACTTTTAACACATTGGATCCATTTTAAGTTTTTAACGAGAATTGATTCAACAACAGTAAATCAATATACATCAGTACGCAGCAAAAATATTCTGAAAAATACAATCTTATTTCATACGATTGCGGTCCACAATATGTACATAAATAACAACCTATAGAGTTCAGCAATAAAACTGTCAGGTTTGTAGGAAATATATTAAGTACTTTCGCTGTACTAGTAAACAAAAACGGATCTGTTTTTAGATAATCTATTACGGAAGCTCTCCAATTTAAATTCACCGTTTTCTGCTCGTTCATCATTTGGGATAATTAGAAAAGTTAATGTTGGTGGTTGCTTTTTTCTTTAAATTTTGATCAATATCAATAAAATTTGCCATGTACTGTAATGTACTTTCTTTAAGAAATCCGCGACTCGAATCTGAGTTGATATTAATGATAAATATTGATGAATATTTCTTTTGGTTGTTAATAATATTTAACGTGATCGAGTATATTTCCATTTCTTGTCAATAAACATAGTTATACAACAATATAATTCACGAGATAGGGAACGTCTACAAATTACGTAAGGCATTATTTGAAATATTAGATATGCCCTTCCCCATGTAAAGAAACATCAGGTTTGATATCCACACCCCTCTCTTACGTAAGAAATATGGTTGAAAATATTTATTTGTATGCCAAGGACTCGTCTGTTGCTCGCCTCGCCTCGCACGTCTCGCAATTTTCAGACTCGTCCAACACAGTAGTATTTCAGCCGCGGCGTACACAACATTTTTTAGACGACACATAAGATCCAAAACTTTTTCAATTACACTGAGTAAAGAAAATAAATAATAGAGAATTATTTATTTATGCCAATATTAATTTATTAATTATTTGCAAAAAGTAATGTTGACTGTACCTCCAGGACAATTATTAATATTTATTGGATTAGATGCAGATGTAATATGTACATCTCTACTAGATGTTGATGGAATCTCTGTAGATGTGTTTGTGATTTCGATGCAATTTGTAGATAGATGTGTTTATGTCATCGAAGTGAAACTGTCAACTGTCAACATTGAAGTGGCTAGAGTGACATTTAAGGAAGTTGAATTTGTCTACTCCAGAGCGCCCCAAAAGTGTTTTGCAGTACGGAACTGTCACTTTCACTACATGGAACACACAAAACGCAACTTTCGGTATATAAATGAATACATTAATGAATATATTAAATATGGTTAGCGCTTGTTTTACTGCAACCGTCTTACTGACAGTAGTTGGTATGGAGTATCCGTCAAGTTTCATTCGGCATTCACGTGCTTTCTTAAAAGTTTGAGCTCGCGCTTTATACATTAAACCAGCATTTGAATCGCAAGTATTAAATCAAAAGAAAAAGTGAATCTCACTTCATAAGGAATGTTCAACTCCACCCACCCACTAAAGAGCCTTACGTAATTTGTAAACGCTCCCTTAAATGTATCCCAGTCACTTAAAGATTGAGGAAAATATACTAGGAAATCGCTGCCAGGAAATAATTGCTCAGAAGGATAAAATTTTGAGAATTTATCATAATGAAACATACTATGACATATATAACAATGAAAATGAAAAATGCCTGTAAGTGGGGTTCTGCTTAGCCGATTCATATGATCTTGGTGTTGTCTGGAACATCTTCTGTCCAAAAACACAAAATGTATAATTTCTAAGCAATTTAATTAACAACTTGATTGCTAGAGGGCGCTGTTTCATATATTTTAAATATTGTAATTTCTCTTGATAAATTTGAGCATTAGCGTAAAAGTTGGAGTAGGTCTTTCCAAAGTAAACTGAATTAACAAAAACATAGCCAAAACCGCATGTTAATACCTTTTCTTTCTCTCGAGATATCTTAAGATAAGTGTAAACGGCGGGAAATTTTCTATTAAGTAGACTGGTTCGCCCAAACCGAAATTAAAAATTTATTCTGGAAAGTGAAGCAGTAATTTAATCTGTTCTCATATCAACTTGTTTCTGCTAGATGGTGTTATCTAAATGGAAAACTATACTATTAACAATAATTGGAAAAACAAATCTAACAATTAACAATTTATATTACTAACTATGTAATTAGTGGCACCCCAGATGTTCAAAATTTTCTATATATAAAATCAGTCACTAATATGATAGCAGTTTCAATATCTGTCATTGAAATACTGCATATTGTCTGTAGTTTGCTTTCAACCATATCATCATTCGTCATGATGTATACGAGATATTTAATGCAGACCCATAGATAAAAATCTAATTTAGTTAGGTTTGGAGATCTGGATGGCCAAATAAATAAATAAACGGAAGAAAGGTATATAGAAAAAGGTAATATGAAAGTAGAAGTCGTGCGAGGTGTAATCTTAACCAAAAAAAGGTATATAGAAAATTGTGAATAGGACTTGGATTATAATCCGTTCTTGAGATATGGCCGTCGGCCGTTCTTGGTGACCCACCCGGTAAATTTAGCTAAAAAATTGGAAATATTTATTGAAACTCTAGATATATTGGTCCTATTAAAAACGGATTTCAAATATTGATAGAATTTGTATTATATCGATGAAATTATTCCTAAATATCAAGTTATTAATTATATTTAAAGTATTTAATGGACAAAATGCTTATTTTCTCGAATAGTACCGATATGTTGAAAGGTACATTATATTAACAAGTCGACATATTAGTTGTAAACTACCTCCGAAGTTTCACAGTAAAATGAAACTTTGGTATGGACGAGGTCAATGTAAATACTCTGATGATTGGTAGATGAATGTATGTGAATTTTTGTATCACGAAAGAAGAAACTTGAATAGAAAGAGAAAATTTGGAAATGAGAAAGAGGCTCGAGAGACGATTAACTACACCATTTGCTATACGAGAGAAATGAAGTAATAAAATGATAAAATACAAATGTTATAAAAGTGAGATATTTCCAAAAAGAGATTAAAAAGGGTTTTGAAAGGATTAAGTCGTAAATAAAAAATAAATGAGTTCGCATCTCCGAACCGTTCCAGTTTCACACTGGAAAAACAATTCTTATAAAGTGTACCAAATGCCACAGGATTATTTTTAGTAAAATACCTAAGACCCGAGAATATCATGAAAATAGAGTGCGGTATTTTCACAGAATAAAAAAATGATAAATTGTATACGCTGTAATGAATCGCAACTATATGTATCTGAATACACACCATACATGAAATTTAATAGTATACGGATGGATCTAAACAGTAGACAGAACTGGAATAGGAGTGTACGGCCCCAGAACCAAATACTCTGAAAACCTAGGCAATACGCTAAGCATTTTAAAAAGAGAAATCTAGAAATGAACTATCGCAAATTGGAAACCATCATTATGTCCAAGCGGGAGCAGACAAGTCCTCCATGAGAACTTAACCGTTATTTGGTATCAGATATAGAATAGTAAGAAAAATTATTGGAAAAGAAGGTAGATAAGAGCAAAATCAATTATTGGGACAACCTACAGGAGCTAAGTCAGGCAAAGACTCTCCTGGGAAACTATAACCAGAAAATATCTACTGAATCCATAAACCTAAATAAGAACAATTTACGAATACTAACTAATTTTGTTGTACAGAGGACGAAACCTCTATCCATTCTTTGTGTGAAATACTACAAAACTCCAGAGCACTACACCTGGAAGCGTATAAAATAGAAGACGAAGATCTTTGGCAGCTGCAGCAATCCCACATTCTGGATTTTCTAAAAGGATTGGGATTAATATATCAGCTGTAAACAATGTGTTCGCAGCAAGAAAGGGGAATCCTTTGGGTCGTAGTTTATATGATACCCCAATATCTACAAATATACATATGTATCTGAATAGAAAGCAAGTTACAAAGTATATTATTGAATATCAACTGTATAATTTCAATTTCAATTTTTATCTAGAGCCGAAGATCTTTAATGATAAAAATGAAAATTAGTTTCAAAAATACATTTGCTCGAATGGTACAGCTTTAAAGTGCGCGAACAACTTTGGTTAGATTTGGCTCATCTCGAAAGACTCAGACTTATATAGTCTATTGTTGTCAGGATCTTGAAACAGCGCGATTGAGTTTTTCCATCTTTTTTGCATCAATCGAATCGTTTTTGTGAGCAGCTATCAAATTATGCGAAACATTGTGGCATGAGATGGTGCTTTATGACCAAAAATCGAAGACAGTTGTTAGCACTCTGTTGTTGGTTTAATCCACGTCGAAAGTCATAGTACGAATATGTTTAATTCTATTTTTTGACCAAGATGAAAGTATTTATAAATTTGTAATCAATTATTTTCTTGAATATCAAACAGACAATGAGTGATTCAAGCACAGCTTATATTTAAAATGTTGTATAAATATTTTTAGTCGAGAAATAATTAAATTCTTTTGGGGTTATAAAACGAACTACAAGAATCGCCTCTAATCCCAATGAAACCGTTCCGGAAGATTAATTAAAAAGCTTACAATATATATATTAACAAGCCGTTGAAAGAAGATGGAAAATCCCAGAGAGGACGGGATTCCAAAAGAAAAAATGTTAATTATTGAGAGGAGACATTTATATCACTACAGCTCTTATCGCAACCAACTTTTAATAACGAGCTGTGATGCTTTTTCGCATAAAATAATTTGACAACAATTGTACAAATTTTTTAATACATTACCAGCATAATAGGGAAAAGCTGATGAAATTTTTTCTCAAATCATTTGTTTTTCCTGTTTTCTCTACGGCCACTTTGAACTTTAGGTAGTTTTAATCCCATAGGACACTTGCACACAAGCGAGTTTGGATCTGTTCTGGATTATATATAATTTCACGAAAATATAAGACTGGATGAGAAAACTAGTTACTCAAAAATAGAACAAAAAATATTCAAAATTTCAATTACAACACTGGTTAACAAAACTTTTATTAAACATTAAATTATGAATGTAGTAGGGCCACCAAACAATAATAGGTGAATGAAAAAGAAAATGACACATCTTGAGACATCAAAACTTATATTCTCGTGAAAAGTACAAACATCAGGTACATTTAAAGATATTATTGCTTAGGTTCGAACGAACTCTTATGATTTTCGTGAAATATTTGGCTTGTCTCTCTCCTTCTAGCTTTCCTGGATTGCATTTACCTTGATAGTGCTCTTACATTAAAGAAATATTTGACAGAAATTCTCATCTTTTTTTTACTCATAGCACCCAAATTTTCCTGAAATAAATCCAGATCAACAAATCCAAATTCAACATTTTATATAGTTTATTTAACATTATAAGTTGATTTATTATTTGTAATTTTCCGATTTATGGTTTCCTAGAAATTTCTTATTCATAGCTCTTAATCTCTATCAGCTTCTGTATCTCTGAGTGAAAGGGAGTTTCTCTTTCAGAATCTACTGCCATCTATAAGAATATATCTACAAAAAAAATAGTATTTAATGAAAATACTAATTATCTAATGTTGAATACCCAAGACTTTCTAACGGTGTGTAGTAATCAATAACTTTAAAAAAAAGATACAATTCAGTTTACAAATAAAAATAATAAATCCTCAAGAACAATTCTTTGGAACATATAAATGCTTCAATTATTACATTATTTAGTTAATAATAATTTGTACCAAGTAACTGCGACGAATTTTGCAAAATAAATTGTACAGAAAATATAGACGCATGATAATTGATGGTGAATTCCAGTAATCTTGTTGGCAACTTATAGACAGAAAATTATTTTGGATCTTCAAAGAAGACGTCATTTTCATGAGAATAATTAATACTTAACAGCTCACAAACTTATAATAAGCCCAAAAATAGAAGAAAAATTGATGCAGGCGCTTGAATGACGGAGTATATTAAGCTTCTTATAAAGCTTTAATATAAAATTGGAGGTGTTTTATTGTTAGTTATTTTCAAATTTCAAAGAAATTATTATTCCAAATTTAATAAGGTACTTTCAGAGAAGAAATGATTATACCCAGTAGAAGCATGTGTTGTTTGGAATTAAAAAAAATCCCATTTTTTTCATCAATAAGAAGCTTTTTAGAGAGCGGCGCACAAAATTTTCGACCTCCCTAATAATGTATTTTTTATTGCAACGGGGTTGTGGATACTACTCAAGTTATATATGTAAATTTGAATTTGTACATCGTTCAAAACCTTTAGTAAGATATGTGAATGTGGACTATCAAATAGTGAACTGAAGCTGCTATGCAATGATTTGTTGCCCATCATGTCGTACATATATAAAAGAAAGTTGTGTTGGTTACACTATTTATAACTCAAGAACGGCTGTACCGATATGGCTGAAAGTTGGTGAGGAGGTAGATGAAAGCCAGGAGACGGACATAGGATACTTTTTATTCCTTTCGACAGGGTTCCCGTGTGACTTGACATAAAACGAGAGTCAGTATAAAACATGGTGTAACAAAAAAGAATCAGACTTGGAATAACAATATGCAAATGACAGCTATGTAATGGACGTATGGATGACAATTTGGTTTTTTCGAGAATTGGAACGGGAATGTAAATTTGATCACCAGGAATTAGATTTGGTAGTTCAAACGAATGTACCCCTGTTGAATTCCAAACAAAAGGAAGTTTATGATACTTTAATGAAGGCAATCGATGATGGAAATGGTGGTTTATAATTCCTAGATGCCCCTGCTGGAACAGGTAAGAAATTCCTCATGTCAGTAGTTTTAGCTACTGTTCGTGCGAGATCCAACATAGCGATTGCAGGTGCTTTTTCTGGAATAGCAGCCACATTGTTAGAAGGATGCCGTACGGCTCATTCAGCATTAAAATTACCGTTAAATCTTTAAACTATTGAAGAACCAAAGTGTAATATTGCAAAAAACTTGGTTATACATTCAGAACAATATGTAATTCTGGTATTGATTGAGGCAAAGATAGACAATACTGCGTCGTTTCAATAGGTTTCCTTACTTTATCCACAACTTTGGTAGTTACGAGTATGTGTACATTTTAACCAGATTTTTCAGTCCGTTATTAATTTACTAAGATTTTTCTGTAATGCTGCCCATCGCCTTCTGTTTTAATTCATTTTGAAATTTCTTTATTGAGGGAAGTGATAATTTGGATAGGCTTTAAAAAAAATGGTACTCATATTTGCTTCAACGTTTTTAGGAGCGAGATAGTTATGACAAATATTATACTGTTCCAAACAAGTTCACAAAATGGTTCTCTAGACCACCCTTTCCAGCTACTATGGAATTTTAAAAATTCGGCGAATTCGCGCGGCGCTTTTTCGGGCGGCGTCTTTTACATTTTCTACACACATTAGTTTAATGTTTATTTGTTAATAATTAAGCAGCTTATTTCTTCTAAATAATTTCTAAGAATGTATATTTATTTATTTGTTTTGTTTCTTTTTGTTCTAGAACTTTGTAGAATTTTATTTAGATATATAAATGATTTGTGTAAACGCTGTTAGTTTTGAATAAATATTCCTGGTGAAAAGATTGAATTAGTAAAAGTAATTGCAGGAATTATAAATAAATTATTATAAGTTAAGTGTACTGTATAGTGTTTATTAATTCACTCCATGAATAGAAAGAGTGTAAACTAATAGAAAAAACATTACAATATTTTTAAACAACAAATTCATTCATTTAGATTAATTGACACTGCAAGTTCCTTTTCTTCTGCATCTATATGTAATGCCTCTTCCAAGCTGTCCAACATAATCTCTCCTATAGCAGTTTTTGCAAGACTTACTCGACAGGCAGTTGTATTTATCGGGACTAATTTCTCTGTAGAAACGTAAGCCTATGGTATCAGCTAAATCTGAACACTACAACCTATAGTTCAAAGTGAATATCCACAGGCATCTCCACACGATAGGCACCACTCCAACTATTCGAGTGTAATAAGGCTTACCCTCTTGTGATTGCTTTTTACATAAAAAAATGCCAATAACTGCTCTTTTATCTATGCAAAACGTGTAGGAAGGTAGATTATCTTTTTCTCTCTACATTGTGAACTCCGCTAATCATAGTGAAGCGCCAAACTGTCCTTACCATTCGAGGAATTGCCCCTTGCAGTAAAATGACCAATACTGGTATAATCGAAAACTTTTGCAGTTAAAAAAGTAACTGGTCTGAGTTATGTTAATGGTTGATTCGGAAACTCAATCCTTTAGCAACGTTCATTTCAAACATGAATTAAGATAGGAATTTTCACGATAAGTTTATAATAATGTTATCAAATTCAGACAAAATGAATGTATCAACAACTCAAAAGATGAATCAGTTCATTAGCTTGCTGTTATTGAACTATCTAAATATGGTGAAAACGTATTGATGTAAATCAAATTAGATTAGATTAGAATAATAAAAAATTCCATAGATTAGAAGCTCCGGATTAGATATATGAACAAAATTCACAGAAGTTGAAGGAAATCACAACAAAAAACAAGTACAAACTTGAAAAAAAAAATATTAAAAAAAAATAATTTTGATATCCATATTCATAGTCCAGATAGCTAACTTACCGTGAATTTAATGGCGATTTTATTTCTCCTATGGTAGTTATGAGTATAATTATCCTGTTTCAAATATTCTTTTCGTTCTAATTTACATAAAATGCGACTGTTTTGCATATTCAAAGCATTTAGATTATTTTATTTGAATTTATATTTTGTTTTCTATTATGTGAGAAATTAAAAACCTCAACAAGTGAAATTGTTAACTTCGCTATATTGTGTTTAATTCAAAAGCCGTAAGCTTGCGGCTAGCATGTATCATAAAGTATTTAATGTAACAATGCTCTAAACCAGAGTGAGACAACCTAAAATTAAATTTAAACAGAAACTTACTTTCCCGTCTCGTAAGTCGCGTTCACCGTTTCGTACGTAATGATCCTATCGCATACGAGTCGACTGCGCCAATTTTATGCACAAGCATGCCCTTTGTTGTTCACAATAGCAGCCCTGAAGACCGGAGAACTTTGCGTGGGGTGGAATTGGGGGTAGGGGGCAATCTAGTTTAGTGTTCATATACTTTTCCACTTTTCTTTTTTATTGAGAGGCAATTTCGAGACCAAATTGAAATCTTTGTATTCCCGAGTTCGACGTGGAAGCCTCTCCAAGTCCGATATCTGATCGGATTATGCTTGCTGCTTGGAGGCCTCCTCGGGAACAATTTCAGCCTTACTTGCCAGAATCATGTCGAGGCAGTAGCGTATCCGATAATTTTTTTTTTCAAACGATAACAAATCAAATCAAATAACAATATTTTATTTATCTAATATTCTTATTTATTGATTTTACTTTTATTAAAATGGAAAATAATCTACTTAAATATATTATAATTGGATATGATTATTTGTTAAAAATAACTAAAAGCTAAATTTCCACAATATAGAGTTCATGGTCAGCCTTGAGCCAAACATAATACTTTAAAACTCAGTTACTTTTCACCAGTATATGAATTTCGTATTTGATAAAAATTCTACACCCGATATCGTCTACGACCGTACTTCTCTCACAGATTTTCACTAGTAAAATATGGTAATATGTACTGTCCATACTCTCTGGTGTGCTGCATGGAAGTATTCTCGAGCCCAACCCATACCTATCATTGATAGCAGTCATTGGCGATCACATGTACAAAACCAGATAACCATCTGCTGCAAGAATGAAAATAGGAAGATTTCCTGCAGTAAGAATAAATGGTCAGGAACTGCGAATAGAAAGGAATTTGAATACTCGGTAATCCATTTATATAATCACCCAAATTGGGGCACATATCTGAAGCCTAAAATTAGGATTGACACCCAAGATTTATTAGTTTTTGATTCCTATAGATTCAGATTCGGGACACAAACATTGTGAGTATCTAAGGGTTTCAGTCCAAGATATTGAGACACATATTCAAAGCCTTATGGTATGTTCCTAACCACGATGTTAAAGTACCCATATTAGAAGCGATAATCATCTCTGGTCGTATTACTTTGAAAACTAGAGTTCCAGCCAAATTAATTAGCTAACAATTTTCTTCTGTAGTCAAGAAACAAAAGGTCAAAAAAACTCTATCCACGCCATAATTAACTCCGTAGGGTAGTTTCTAATAAAAATACACCATTGAGTGCGCTTCTACTGTGTCATTGTTTGTCAAATTTGTTACTTATCATTCCATGAAAAATATATTATAACAATGAAAAAAATATTTTTCAATTTGATAATAAATCATAAACTGTTGATATTGTAGGTATTTCAATCTATAAAAATAAAACTTTGATAATGCATGTAATCATTTGATTGTAATTACAGGAAATTCGTCACCACTTAACACCAAACCAAGTCTAATCGAACAATTAACATATTTAATCAGTTCTACTGTTAGATTTATTGATGCTGCTTCGCGAAAATTGTACTGCGTGAAAAATTACCCATATTCGAGGGAAAACTCTGCCAAACACGTAATGCATATATCTTAATAAATATAATCCGTGAACAGAAATATTGGATGTGTTGCCAAACCGAATTAATCAAGGAGCATAAGAGTTGTATACACTCGTATATATTATTTTGGCTTGTACTACACTGGAAGAATATTGGTGCATATGAACCATTTCCACTATTGTTTATTGGCAACTTGATATTCTAATCATTTTAATAAGAAAATCTAATTAGTTTTCTCAGTGTATGAAAGAGAATTAAAGATCATTACCTCTCGTTCTAAAGTTAATTCAACCGCTATAAATACATTTGCGTCTGGCATTAGTGCAAGTTGCTACTATACGTTTTTGTTTCTAAATTGTATTTATATTCAACTAAAATGTTGTCAGATTAGAATTAGTTATTAAATATACACCAAACATCAACTGAATAACAATATCACAATCAAACATAAATAATTACCTGAGTATTTGAGGTGAATGTCGACTTAAATAATATTTTTCTACGTCCGTTATAATAATCACGTTTTTTTCATTCATTTGCATTTCTGAATCGGCCAAAAAGCGTGAAAAAAAGTGCCCTAACGTGTCATTTTTTGACGTAATTGTAAAATTGTTCTATTAAAATATTGGGCCGTGAACGCTTTCTTTCTCATGTGAATTCGTTTGTCCAATAAACTGTCACACATTTATTTCTTGAGTGTTATTATTTTTCGTGATGGAGAGTAATAGTGAAAAAAGTTTAAACTGCACACCAGAATTTGTTGTTGAATCCAGGGAACAGTATTTGAAGGAATATGATTCTTTTATGGAGGGGCATACTAAAAAAGATATAAACAGCTTTATAGCAAGAGTGTTACTAGCTTACATTGAAACTAAATCCAAAATGTGGAAATCCTCAACACTTTTGTCGACTTATTCAAAACAGAAAGGCACTCTAATAGTAAACGATGTAGACATCATTAAATACTCTAAACTCATTGCATATTTAAAAAATAAATCAGTTGGCTATAGACTCAAAAAATTTAAAACATTTGCCCGTGAAGAAATTAATAAGTTTCTGTTGCAACCTCCAGACGATCAATATCTCATGCATAATGACAGCAAAAAATTTTAATGTAAGCTTAGATATTATTTGTAACTTCTTTCGGGTTGCTTTGATATTCGGAATCACATGAGCTCTGCGGAGGGAGGAATTATATAAAATAAAGTGTAACGATATTGATAATACCGGAAATGTTTTAATTATCACAGTACCTGATACAAAAACTTAGGTTCAACGTCGATTTACTGTTATTGGTGAATTATCTGACAACAGATTAAACTTTATAAAACATTTATAAAAAAAAATAAGAACCAACGACCCACAAATGTCAAAACAGATCATGCAAAACCCAAGCTGTAGGTATCAATACCTTTTCAAAAACTCCCTCGCTTATCGTAACATATTTGAATTTACCTAATCCAAAAAACTACTCTGGGCACACATTTCGAAGGTCTTCGGCGTCTCTATGGAATTGCCGCCTACCTACCAACTTGTGAAAAAAAGTATTTCTTCACTCACTTGTTGGATAAATAAGTATTTAAATATTTTTGCCCCTTTTTTGTTGGAATACTGTCACTACTGTCACTGATATCAAAAAACTTCGAGTACCTCCCACTGAAATATTTTTTATTAATAAAATCAGTAAACCCCAAGAAATGTTTTGTCTTTTTTCTCTTGTTAAAAAAATCATCAATAGCATTAAGTGCATTCGAAACAATAAATCAAAATAAAAAGACATTTTGGTACATTCCTTTTAATTAATTGATCATTTAAAATAGTCTTATTGCACTATTCATTTAGTCCATAAAAGTACAATGTCTATTTTACAATTTTTTTCTTTCATAGTTATCTAGAGAATATCTTTCTTCCGGAATATTTCCGATACCTCAATACATACTTATTTTAAATATCAAGTTCGATAATGTTCAATAAAAGATCAAAAATACGATCTATTTATTAAAAATGTAAAAGGTCAACTAAAAAAATACATATCCTATCCCTGTATCAAGGACTGACAGCATTTCTTAAAAGCGTCTCTCAGAATGGCTTTCATTTGCATTCTCAATACAAGCAATTTGCATTTTAGCTCTTAGTTTATTTTTAGAGAGAGCCAGCAGTGGTACGATGTTAATCACGAAAATCACGACTTGACTCATTTGGTGCTTTGTCATAATAAAGAGGAATACATTTTTCAGGTCTCTTTCTTCATTTATGGTTTCGCAAACTTTCTAATATCCTCTTGTTAAGTATAACCTTGATGGTCGACTTTCAATACGGACTTTTTTAAAGCAAGTCACTGGTAAATCCAACTTTCATGTCCATTAACAGTTTTGGCAATGTGATCCGGATCTGTATGACTTTTCATTTTATTCCTTAGTCAAAAGCTTCGGAAAAAATTCGTTTCATTTTTTCACTAAGCTCTCGAATATTTCTCATTGGAACGAAGAAATTTATGAACTTGAAAATTTTCATCTGTATGTACTATCAAATGACGTCCCGACTATTCATTGTCTTTATATTTTCCATTTTTAATTTTATCACTTTTATCACTTGTAAGCAGTGCTTAAAGTTACTACATCATTACCTTAGACAAATTTTTACAGTTTATGAGCTCATTATCAATATTAAAACGTTGTCGAAGATCCATTTTATATTGATAGTAAAATTTAGACTTAGATGGGATTTACGGTAATTCACATCCATTTTGAACTCCACCTGAAGTAATTAATAAGAATTGAGTGTGAAACGTAAATATAAAACTTTGAGTCTTGTTCAATAATTACAAGGCAAGCAATGGAGATTAGTACGATCATAAAGGAAAAAAATTGAGAGTGCTCAGAGCTTGTCGTGCAAATGACGGAGAGTTTGCCCAGCTTCGAGGAGTACTTATTAAAGTGGTTTAAATAGTGCCGTTATTAAAATTTCAACATTAGTGGGCCATTTTTACAAGAAAAAGCTGGAATGTATTCGAAGTCTTTAGGATTTAATGATTAAAGAGCAGCAATGGATGGTTGCAAAAATTTAACCATAGGCTTGACCTTGTTTTCAAAAAAGTTTGTGATGAAAGTGTAATTCTTGCAACTTGCAACAAATAGACAAGCGAAAAACTAATTTGAGGTTTGTTACGTGATTAAGACACTGAAAACATCTTTAATGCAAATGGAACAGTTCTATTACTGTCTTCTTGATAAAAATTTAAGGGTGGAACGCATAGCAAGAAACATACTTGCTGTAGGCATGACAGGTACTCTCACCTCTACTTATTGGAAAATCAATTGAACCTCGCTGTTTTTCAACATGTAAATCGCTGCCATAAAAATATGAAGCGAATGGATGACTTCTGGAATCATCCGAAACTGGCTCATCGATAAGAAAATTACTAAAAAAGAAGAAAGATCCTATTATTCATAGATAATTGCACGGTACGCAAAGTTATAAATCAATAAATGTGAGTTTTATCTTCTAAGAACAAATCAAAATTAGACCCATTGGATCAGGGCGTCATCAAAAATATTAAGTCATTGTACCGTATTGAAGTTTGTTGCAAAATATGGAAAAAAAGAAAGATTATCTTATGGATGTATTACAAGCCATACGAATGACTAATACAACTTGGCGAAATGTGAGTGCTACTACTATAAAAACAGTTTTGCTCACTGTGGTTTTTCTTCGTCTTTAATCGAAGAAATTAAAGATATTTCTGTAGAACCTGCTGAAGCTTAAAATACAGCAGTGCGCGGGGTATGTTTCGAGGATTATTATTACATGTGACGATGAAGTAATGACTGCTGGAATATTATCGGACGAAGAGGTTCTCAATTCAGTATCTCAGAACAATGAAATAAAAGATTTCACAGAAGATAAAAATAATGTAACATACATCTTATTGGTTTCCATTAGAGAGGCAAGAATAGCACTAAATACGTTATATAATTTGATAGAACAAATAAGTAAGTGAGAAGACAAAGAATATGCTGCTCTTTGTGCTCTAGACTTTTTAAATTAATTTTTGGAATAAATATGTCTATTATCTATGTAATTTGAATTCGTATGTGTATGTATATGTTTTTTTCTTTCTGGTCACTCTGTTCCTAACTCGAAACCAGTTGTCTCCCATCTCGAAATGTAATTCGAAAACTACGTAACCCAAATTTTTTTGCCTCTCCCTTGGAGTTCCAGTTATAGATCTTCTAGTGTGTATTCACGTTGATTTACTTCTAGATATTATCAAATGTCTGATGTTGATTCATAACTTGTTATAAATATATCATGAAAAACATTCGTTCAGTTAATATTTTTAATAAGTTGAATAGCAGGTTGGTAAATAGGCCAATTATTGAACCTTACTCACAGCCCAATTAAAATTGAATAAGTGTTACAGTTAAGTTCAACGGCTGCGTATTTTCTTTTGAATAATTCTTTCGTCATACTAATTTTGAGAATACGTAAATCATCTTTGTCATTTTTTTGGGGATTTATCAAACATTTATCAAATAACAATTGAATAGCATATATCTTTTTAAAGTTTTTTTGAAACGAGTATTACAACTAACTAATTGGTTAGCGTTCATTATTTTTGTACACCGTTTGAGGTTTCACAATTACTCATTTCTTTCTTCCGGGGGTCTTTAAAATCACAGTCTAAATGGTCTAAAATACAGGTAAAAAGTATTGGACTGGTGAGGAAGTTTTGGCTGGTATTCAATGTGTTTTTGAAACGGCATCTCATCAAAACTTTAACAGTAAAAATTACCAAATTAACTTATAAAGTAAATTTATTAAGACTTTCAGAAGTATCATTCCTAGTTACGATATTTCTTAAAACAAAGGAATTTGGAATAATGAAACGGAAAACATAACGGAATTGACGTTTCTAATGAATACAAAAAATAATGATATTAGTACATTTACACATGAAAATGCTGTAAAATTATAACAGACAGGAAGTCTGTTATATTTTTCAACCTGTCTACCATCACTCAAGTTTTGAGTATAACCACCTGGGATTAACTGTATGTATAAAGTTAAAAGAGTTGGTTTAAATACACAGCATAATTATAACTTCCGTACTTTTCAATTCCGCAGACTTTATTTCAAACTCCCTTCATTTACACTTTTCTGTCAGAAACTTTTTGGGCGTTGTTTACAAACCTTTTCACCACAATTTACTTTTTAGCAAATTTTTCAAAGTAAAAACCAAACTCTATTCTACAAATGATTATACAGAATAAGCTATTGTTTAACTTCGAAAACTGTTTTCAGAAGAAAAATAATCGATATTTATAATTTAAAAAGTTCTAAACTTGACAAAAACCCTTTTCTGGATTTATGAGAGCCGTCGATAAAAATCTGTTACCTGAAGGCTCACTTGAAGACTCATTAATATTAACAAGGTAAAATTCAAAATTTCAGCTTTTTTCCCAGCTTCTTTTCAAATATTCATAAATAAAGGCGTGAAATATCCATTAATGGAAAATTGAATTTACACGGAATTCGGAATACAAAAAGTTGTTGTTGATTTCCGAATTTCAAATTTAGGAATAAAATGAAAAAAATATTGAAAATAGTAATTGAAGTTGAAATTTTTAGTAGGAATTTTTTTGTCCAGATAAAAGAGGTATTGAAAATTGAGTATAATTTGTTTGAAAAGCTCGATATTGTAAAATTTATCTACTATAGAACCACATCGTATCATATTAGAGAAAACCTTTTGATTTTCAACGGTGGGCGGTTATTTGTTTCCTTGAAATCATAGTAATATTTCAAAAATATCAAAAGCTGAATAGCAGGGCTCACTGCAGGGACTTCTTTAAAAGATTAAAAATTCTGACTCTTCCTTCCTTATTCATCTTCGAATCCGTTTGCCTAATTCGTAAGCACGCTTCTCCAATTTCAGAAAGGTCGTTGCACGGCTACCCACTTAGGAACGCGGAGCACGACCTTTATCTATCTACTCCACGCTCAGAATTAGTTAGGCGCTCAATATTTAACAATGCAAAAAAATTGCACAATTGAAATCAAATCGATAATCATCTTTTCCCGCATTCCGCAATAATTTGAGGGCACATTTACTCGAAAGTGCCTTCTACTCTGTAAATGACTTCTATTCTAATAATAATTTTTAATTCCGGGCATGCTGCATACTGGTTTAATTTTTACTATGGAGTTATATATGACTTATATACTAATTATCACCTATTACTATTACCTATAATTTTGTAACTCATTGTACTTTTCTTGTGTATATTGAAATTGTATTTCATATGTTTTATGTTCATTTAGTTATTTTTATATTTTTGTTTTTTAGTCTTTACAAGCTTTTGTCTACAAATTATAACAATTTTTTTGACAATAAAGCATTTCTCTCTTTTAATCTTTCGGAAATAAATTAATTATTCGATGATTTTCGAAATCTGGATAATCCCTTAAAAATTTCCAATGTTACCTCAATAGACCACGTAAATTAGTGTAAACGCCTAAAAAAGTGTATTGATTTCCGTGGAAAATGTTTCAGAGAAAATAAAAACTTTGAATTTTCATCATTGTCAAAGAAATACATCATTGTATCACATCATTAATATACATTTAATTACAATAATTATTGATAAATATCCAAATTTTGATTCTCCAGTTCATCTCCTGACTCGGCAATGCCTGTGATCTAAAAAGTAAAAACAACTGCTTGAGATGAATGCATTTTCAAGATCATACCGAAAATTATACTAGAATTAAAAATTACGATGAAGTTTTTTTTGAAAAGTAACCAGTTTGTGTAGGAAACTCTAAAAATATAGAGAATATGATAACAACATTTTTATTATGGACAAAAAAAGTAACGAATGCGAGGACATCTCCGTAAACTTTGAGATGCCACGGATTCGGAGCAGCTGGAGCTGGTAACATTTTTTTCCAAATCCTAACACCCTTACTACTGTGGTCAGATAACAGTTGAATTGCTGATATCACAAAGTAAGTAGTGGATCATACTATTCGCCACCGAAATGTGATTTGTCGAGAAAACTAGTACCCATTATGATCTACTATAAGTTTAATGTGCGTTCAAGTGAACAAGAAAGTCTTGAACGGTTGCAGCGCTCATTTGGTTACGAAATTTTTCCACGAGCGATGGTGTTTCGCTGATTTAGATAATATAGAAAGGTACGGAAGAGAGTGAGATGCACCCATCAAGCAATAATAAAAGTTAATTAATTTATATGGGATTGTGTCTATAGCCTATTTTTTAAGAAGAGAAACAATAACAGGAGAGTATAACTAGTATCATTACTTCATGAAGTGAAAGAAAAATTTGCAACAAAACGAATGCATTTGAAAAAAAAATGAACTGCTTTTCCGTCAAGATAATAATATTTTCACGCCGTATTAACCAGATCTAACCCCCTGCGACTTTTCCTGTTTCTTAACTTCAAATATTCTGTTTCCTTAAAAATATGAAATTCTATTCATGTTAATATGTAAATGTCGGCTATGAATCGAAATTTGTCAACTGAAAAGAGTATCATCTATCCATTATGAATAAGAAAAACTTATTAAAAGTTTAAATTTGAAGTGCTATAACTCGGATTGTTTTAATACTGAAAAGTAGTATCATTTTTAAGATTTGTTCTATTGAAATCTATAGACATAGATACAACTCTTTTGAAATTCTATTGAAAATTATTTTCCCGATTATAAAACATACTGATACGACACTGAGCTCGATTTACTGGCTTAACGATTAGTTTTTACCTGCAGATCCACATCTGGCATAGGGAAAATCTTATTATGACGGTACCAACTTTTACGTGTGGCATTGACAGAAAAGTTGAAAAATATTTCCAATTATGTCGATTCCCGTATCTTATTCTGGAAAGTTTAAATTCAATGAAAAGATCAGATCATTTTTTCTTTGATTTTCCAACCCAGAATTTCAAAATTAAATTGCAAAGTTATGTACGTAACAGTTGGTCGATAGAGAACGATTGGAACCTGAGAACTGAACTGTGTCATCAAACATCAGTGATGTTGGGAAACAATTTATACTTTTAAGTTTTATTAGAAGCGAGTAGAATGTGACTATGTGGGAACGGAAAATATATAGATGTGTGGATTTGATTTAACGTGTGTACTTGAGTACGTTATAGTTATTTCGATATCAACAGCAGCTTACGATCAAGCATTTTATAATTAACCATTATGCTACTACGACGCAAAATGGGGCTTATTCATTCGAATTCAAAAATTGAAAGGATAAAACGTATCTTTTAATCCTTGTTAACTTAGGATTTCTGGAATAGTTCATTTTCCAGCTACGTTTTGTATATTCCATTAAATCCGTAATGTTTGGTTGAATTTTTTCAATAATCCGCCGTTATTTCACGAATGTACTTTAGAGCAGCTTTTAAATGTATCATCACTATAGCAGAAATATAGGAACTGAGTATCAGAATTCGCAGTTACAAAAAAATGATTCTTTCACAATGAAGAGATTTTAAAATATCAGGAATTTATATTTTCATATTTCATTTCATATTCCTATGAAAACATTGAGATGTTCAGAAAAGTTTTTGTGGAGTGGATTGTGGATTAGTGATTCTAACTAAAAAGATATAGACTCTAGCAAAATATGAAAAAAAAATGATAACGTAGGTAATTTGTACATCACAAAGGTTTCATCTATTGACTATGACTATGTGTTCGAAATTCTATCATAAATTGAAGATAAAGATAATATGGATGGCAGAAATATCTGTATTTTTGAGAAAATTCTAAAGCTATGGAGAAATTTCCAACTCCGGCAATTCTATTCCAATCGTTGTTTAACTATCATCTATTTTCTCACAATATGTTTTATCTACTTGATTTGTAGCATTGTAATGTTTATTATTGTTTTGATCTTAATAAGAATCGTAATGTTTGGATATTGCAGTGTGTTGAAGTCCGATTTTTATGACACATTGATTTATTTATAATCTACTTCATTATATCGTGTTAAGTAAACGTGTTCAATGTTTTGGGAGTGGTTTAGTTTTGAAGTAGGTCTAACAAGAATTCTTGTGGCAGAAAAATTGTTGTATAGCTCGTCTATTAGGTTATAATTTTCACACTACCACTTCATCAACACTCACAATTACACTGTATGACGCGCGTTTGATAACCAACTTATCGTCTTCAGATATTGAAGGTACACTAAAACCACTTAACTTGACTTACCAAATTTTCCTATCAAGGAAACTTTTTCTGGAAAAAATCATTCCGGTGGAAAAACCTCGTCGGCGGGAATCCTCACATTTATTCCTAAACTTCTAAACATGACGGATCTCTTAGTCTGTCCGACATACTTCACATCACAATCATAACAGCTAATTTCATATATACCACTCTTATATGTACTATAGTTGGATCTATAAACCAATTTAACACTCATTCTGTTGAAAACTCTTCCCAATCCTTTCGTGTAAACAAGACTGGAAGGTATCATAACGAATTTTTCTTGTTTTTCATTTCGGTTTTGGAAAAAGATTTCTTAAAACGTATATATAAGCTATATGCTCTTTAAACTGTACATCAACGGATCTCTTAGTCTGTCCGACATACTTCGCATCACAATCATAACAGCTAATTTCATATATACCACTCTTATATGTATAGTTGGATCTATAAACCAATTTAACACTCACTCTGTTGAAAATTCTTCCCAATCCTTTTGTGTAAACAAGACTGGAAGGTACCATAACGAATTTTTCTTGTATTTCATTTCGGTTTTGGAAAAAGATTTCTTAAAACTTATATATAAGCTATATGCTCTTTAAACTGTACATCAACGGATCTCTTAGTCTGTCCGACATACTTCGCATCACAATCATAACAGCTAATTTCATATATACCACTCTTATATTTATAGTTGGATCTAAAAACTAATTTAAAACTCACATATATTGATTTTATTCAACTTTAGTACAGAAATAAAACAATATATTTGAAAATAATCATCCACATGAATATTTAGATAGACATAATTCTATCCAATCACAACATTTAAAAATCTGAAGCTATTATTAATTAAAAACAGGCCGAGTTCCAATTCGATCGAACTGCTTCGTCTTTATTTATAATTATCGTTTGGCATCCGTTTTAACACCTGTCACTACCCACTTTGCACACAAGTTTAAGTCTATTAGTATATCGTTTTAACCTAAGAGCAGACGAGAAATTTGTTGAGGGATGGCGATAGAGCATAATGTTCTCTACCAACTTTCTACGAAGACTAATGTGAGAAATCTCATAGGAAAGTTTAACACGTATAAATATAACTAATATAAACTTTCTGTAAGGATAAATGGTGTAATTATATAGAATAGTTCGTTGCGAAATTGAATTGTGGTCAATAAATGCATACTCAGATAGTTTATCGCATTTATTATCAAATTTCACTGTTCTTTTATGCTTTTATCCACTCTTTTTGCTGCTTTATTCATTTCTCGTTTTTATGTTTCTTCCTCTCTCCTGTGTAACTGCTCTATCAAATATTTCCTGAGTCTTCCTTTCCTTCTTTTGTTATGTGTTTTAACTTCTGTCACTTTTTTTAATTAAGCTTTGTGGTAATATTCTCCTTTTTTATCCATACCAGCTGAACATCTCTCAACTATTACGTTTCCTATTGGTTCCTTTTTGAGCTTTTCCAGAATTACCTCATTTCTTATCACGTCCTTCCTAATTTTTCCTGCTATCGCGCTTAGTTGTTATTTTTCTGTTTATCACCCAGGTTTCAATTTCATATTCTAATGTGTAAATGTTGTTTTATTTGGTTAGAGCATAGTATATAAAATTGCCTTCACTTCCTATCTTCGCTATTCCTATAGTTCCAGTTCCTGTTAAAATGAGTGCCAGTTATTCACATATTTCTATGCTCAGGTATTCTGTCGTCAACTTTTTCTTCCATTCTCTCAAATATATATATGTTATTACTATACTGTTTGCTTATACTAATCTGTATATTTTCACCAATTCTGGGTTTGTGTAGCCAATTAGTTTCTCCTATTTATTGTCCTTGTTGTTCACTGCTAAGTCTTTTCTGGCTTCACCTCCATCTCCAAAGTAGACTGTTCCGTCTATTTGAACCTTATCACTTACGTTTTAATTAACTCTTCTTCCTAGTCTCTTCTCCTCTCGTTAATATGTATATGTTTGTTTCCCTTTTTTAAATACACTCTGTTCCTTCTCCATTTCATTATCAATGTGTTTTCTTCCATTTATATCTATGATTCTCGTATTCATTTTCACACTAATATATTCTGCAATTTGAATAAATTTCAAACAAACTCCATTCAGAAATATTGATATTTGGTTACGACCACGATACATATAATCTAACCTAACCCTTATGCTGAATTGTCGGCTCAAATTTGACACATCTCGCGCATAACGTCACGCTGGAATCCCAATGTTTTCTTGTCCATTAAGATTAAGTTAGACTTGTACGTATTTACCATAGATTTATTACATATATGCTATTTACCGGATTTTTGTTGTGTGTTTGCGATATTTTTTTGTGTTTTGCTGCTTCGCCAGTATTCAAAACTATTGTAAAGTTGATGTAAATGTTATTATTTTCTTTTAAAAGATTGTACTTTTTATTATCATAATACCTGGTTAGCTGTAGATACATAGAAATCACTAATAGAAATACTAAAGAAACAACTATTAAATACTTTGGGTTTCCAAAAAATTAAATTGTGGATAGAAGCCTGTTGTCGACAGAAATAACTTGATCCAAAATATGGTAAATAAGTGTTGTAAATTACATTATAACACACTGATTGGAATTTATCTTCATATTTTGCTAGTAATCGTTCTGATGTGTTTTAAAATATGTATTTGAATACGATACCACTTATTCACGTGTTTCATTTATTTCGAAGAAGATAATTCCATGTAATGAAAAGTGTCTTGGTTTAAGATATTGTTTATTTACCTATTTTTAATTCGCTCGAAGTAATTAATGAAATATATGTGAGAAATAATATTATTGCATTGAATAATTTCATAATTTTGCTAAAGAGTCTCTTATTTCACGGAACAGGCAGGAAATTATATTTCTTGTAAACTGCACGTAGCCCCAAGAACGTGAAATTTAACTGGTAAATTCAACTATATATACAGAGTGAGTTTTAAGTATGGAACGCCTCAATTACCTCGGATAAGGCTTATACAATTATAATAATTATTATAAATGTTTGTGTACGGCCGGTATTATGGTGGTATTTACATTGTTGTCAGATCTTTCCTTATTATGGAAAAATAATGAACATTGTTATTTCAAATTGATCACCCTGTATATTTACCGTTAGAAATCCTTAAGAAATACCAATTATTTTCAATGTGATATACTTTATACCATATGCCGATTTACGTATCCATTAATACAAAAAAAGACCTCATCGCAAAACATAACATTACTTAAAAAATTTGGATTGTTTTGATTGTAATATTTTTCCATCATTATATCTGCACGTATATCGAAGTCGTCATCTGACAACTCTTGAACCAACATTACTTTGTATGGATGGAATTTATTATCACGTAAAATTTTCATTACGGATGTTTGCAAAATATCAAGTTTCCTGGATTGTCTAGTACTCAAGTGTGCATCGTCTTCTAACGTTTGTATCCAGAAGCGTATGTTTCTAAGCATGATATAATTCTCCTACAATAACAATTAGATTTTTTATAAATTTTTTTCAATGTATCTTCTATCTTATCTATCTAGGGAATCGATTACATAACTTTCTTTTTATGTTCCGCTCACTGAAAACTGACGTTTCGAAGTTTTAAATTGAATTTGGAAGAGAGAAAAATGTTGATAACATTCGTTAAGACTTTGGTTTAAAAATTCAGTTTAGTTTATTGAAGGTAGACATAATTTCCATCAATTGTAGTCCAGTATTTTTTAAATATATTAACTAACTATATTTAAATTAGAATAAAAAATTAATTACTAGTTACTGAAATGCTTTATGGGATCGTACAGCCCAGAAATTTAATTATTAGCTTTTAATATTGCCTAAAAGTTTGTTCGTCAAGTTTTCGGCGGGTACTAAATGCAATTTAATGTTTATATAAGAGAAAAGTTTTTCTAGTAAAACAAGTAAATAACCTTTTCCAGAAATGGCGTACAAGAAGGGAAGTTTTCTAACCGATTGCCACTTAAAGTTGAGTTTAGCGTAGAGACTTTAAAAAGTGCTCCGGAACTTGAAAAGTTTCGATGAGAAGCCTCAGCTACTGTCATGTAGATTTTTAACTTGAAATTTTTTGGTTTAATTCGAAACCAGAACAAATGGGGGACAGGTATATAAAACATTTTTATAGGTGTGGCTTTTCAAAGAAATATATTTCCAATCTTAGCAATTATCCTCTATATTTTTCTCAGTGCAAGTAAACTACCAAAAAACGTCATCAAATAGCGTGCGATATAAAATGCCACTACAATCGTTGAAAGTTTTTTGTATTAGAGATTATAAATATAAAAATTAAACATTAGTAATAGCTCTCAGTTTATTTGATTGAAAGCAAATTGAGAAATTTATAGATATGAATAAGATATAGTAGATGTTATATCACCATATTACAATCCATATTTAATTAAATTTTAGTTGTATTTTCCTTTTTCGTAGCTCATACAATTCAATTCATCTAAAGTTGTCGATTCTCTTGCTCTGATTTCTGAAATTAACAATTTTAATCACATAACAATGCCCAAATACACAATACCTTTCTAATAATATCATTATACCATACACATAAACTATAAAGTAACTTGGTATAGCTATCGACTAACAATAAAAATACAGAAACGGGAAAAAAATGAACTTTTTCCACACGAATATATAACATACATATATATTTTATATTTCACATATTTCCAATAGCTGAGTGAAAAGATATAAATTGTTAATTGTTAAATGCAGTGAGGACAATAATGCCCAAAATTACTTGCGTTTCGGCACATCCACAGCATTCAGGAATTAAATTAAAAAAACTCGAGCTCCCTAAATGTTTTCTATGAGGAGATATCGCTACTAGACGGATGGACGGACGAAATACTAGTAATATCTCTTTTTTTGTAAAAAATACGCTTAAAATCTCAAAAAGGTAGTTAGGGGAACAGTGACAAAAATATTGAAAGAAAACTATAGTGTAGTAATTGTCAAACTTAAAATACAATCAATGACAAGTTTTTTTTGCCATTCTTTGGCACACATATACATTTTTATAGCCAGCACAAGAGGGTGAACCCTATTATAAGACGTGCTTTGGTAGCTGAATCCACAAGCTTGCACTTCTCCAAAGAAAGGAGCGAACTCAGTGTTCAAGAGCCATATCTGCCTGTCGAGAAGGTCTTGCATATATTGCTCTAGGTGCGATTATGTTGGGAAGTTTGGAAGAGTCAGATGAGCAACCTTTCTTCTATCCTCATAAAATAAAATAATATATATTCTTATCGTAAAAGTGAGTATGTGTGAAGTGGTATATTTCGCTTTGTATCGTATGTTTTTATTGATGCATTATTCTCAACTGAAAAACACTTATTTCTCGCTCTAACAATACATTTACATATATTTCCACTTGTAGGAAAACAACTTCGACCTTTGAGAACCATTGTAAATTCAATTTAACTATGATTGATTGATAAATTGAAAACTCCAGATTTCAATGGATGACAATTTCGTGAAAGTAAAAGAATAATTAGAAATCGTTTGATTATCATCGTGGTTTCATACAAAGAAGAATTTATCAGATCAACCCATAAAATTATCAAATAATACTTATCTTTTCAGATTAAGTATACATATTTGGGGACTTTATAAGTCACATTGAATTTAATCTCTAAATCACAGAAATGAAAATAGATCGGTTGCCGCCTAAACTAAATCCATCAACCTGTTAGTTTATTTTGCCGTATATTCATGTAAATCATTAATACTTTTAACTTCATTCACGCTGTAACTGCACTGGCAAATTGCCAGTAAGTTAATGATGCTCATCAAATTTTTAATAGACCTCGTAATTCATTTGAATATTCCAGTACGAAAACCAAAAAAATCCTAAAAACACATAGACTCTATATCCTTTTTCTCCTCACTCATCTTGAAGGAAGTCTATTTTGACACATTAGGCTACTTTTCTAATAAACGTGTTTCAAATTACGACAAAAAGACAATAGTTGGAGCTCCTTGAAGAATCCTCACTCTTTCTACAAATATCATATCTTAGATATCGTCGTGGATGACAAATTTAAGAATATATCGTAAACATAACCACGATTATGTTTACCAGTATGTTTTTCAAATCATTGATGATCTTGGTGGCAAAATTAATCATCATCATGTAATTCCACAGTGTGGAACACAACACATAGCATACGTTGCAAGCCTGCTAAAACTCGAAAAAATCCATTATTCAGTATGTTTATTATTTTATATTATATATTCAATATTTCACTGAGTTGTAGTTGAAATGGAAAGACACCACGTTCTACCAGTACCATTAAGAACATACCGATTAAAGTAACAATGGCCGAGAATCCAACTTCTTCTTTGCGTCCCTCAACCATTATCGATCGTTGGCTACCATTTTAGTTAGAATATTGATTACTATCGCTTTATTTATAGCTGCGCGGAATAGCTCAGTTGTTAATTTCCCGAACCATGGACGATGTTCTGTTCCGACATATGCTTTGCGATTTCAAATGAAAAAGATCTTGTTTGAAAAGATGCGGATCACATGAACAGAATCTTTATAAGATACGTCTCTGCATATATCTTCAAACTGATGACGTTTTCTAAAGTTTTGTTCATGAACTCAAAAACTTCGGTATTTGTAAGCGTCCATGCCTCTGCGCTATATACGAGCAATGGAAAGATGTGATATTTCGTACGCCGATCAGATTAAGATCACGGCTGCAAACGTTTTAATTCTCCCTTGCTCATTAATGATCGTTAATTACAATTATTTCTCCTTATGGTACATTTTGTTGCTTTATTATGATCATATATTTAGTCTTCTATGTATTAAGCTTTAGTCCCCAATTCTTGCAACATATAACAGACGACATAAGCTGGCTTATCAAAAAAGTCTCATAAGCGTATTGTTGACCAAGACACCTTCATCAACGAAAATATAACAACCCTTTTTACGATTTTTCGATATTTCACAAAAATAATTATATATATATATATATATATATATATATATTATTTAAATTATTCAAATTATAGCCAAACTCCACACTTTCTAATTCATTTTCGTAGTAAAAGTTCATCCCTTCTCTGAATTCTCAATTAATTCATTCACTTATCCATGGGAGCTCCACATATTCACTAAATAATTCCGCACGTTCTTGTGGTATCCATTCAAGCTGATAACACTTGTCTTTGAATTCCGAAACCTCAACCACATTTTCTCTTCGGTCCTTATCGTGTACTCTTCTAACGAAATTAACGTAATTAAATTAGGTGACTATTTCTGATTTTGATAGTAGTACCATTGTATTAGATTTATCATTTTATATTCGATGTTTTTAATTCACAGAATGACACGTGAAAATGTTTTTAATAGTATAGTTTGAAAAAAACACAATAATTTGATCTTTTTACTTATATAAATTGAATATATTTATCACAATCACTTGTTTGAAATTTTGTTTAGTTGGCACGTTCCTCTGTACTAAACGCATGTTTTAGCTGCTATCTAGTTTGTCTACGAAATACAACTATATGTTTTATTACAAATCCTTTTTCTACAATATATAAAAAATATGTTTAAATTTGTTTCGTTACGGTAGGGCTTGAAATAGCAAGAAGAAATTATCTTTCATATCAAGAAAAAACAACTTTCAACAGCTACCCCAATTTATTCTTTAGTAAAAATATTTTCTGAAGATAATCATCCTAGTTTAAAAAATTGAATCACTTGAAACATAGGGAATGTAAAATTTGAAATATTATCCTTTCAAGTACTTATCTAGCAGTACACTCTTCCACTTCCAATTTTGAATCCAATACTGGAAGCATTCCTTCGAAATGGATTTTATCTGGGTAGATGCTAGGGGCGGTCTCACATCAGTTTCTTATTTAGCATAAATTTTTGTCTCGGGCCAACAGTAGCAGAGTATAAAGTTTAGAAAGGTGGATTAGAATAGACAAAAAAGACTTTTGGCAACCAAAAATGCGCGAATCAAAAGTGACTCGTAACACGGCGCAGCGCATAGTCTAAAGCACTGATTTCAATCTACTTTGTGATTCTCACACTATATAAGCTGCAAGATCTAGGAACTGCACGATTTTTTCTCTGTTTCAATAGTGTTCCCAATACTTTAGGCCCAATGTCAGAATTATGGAAGTTTCACCAAATCAAACAATACTCTAAATGAGTGTTATATAATAGTGAAAGAAAATTCTTTCCCTGCTCTATGATGCTTAACTTAGCCTCAAATCAGCTACACTGGGCAACAAAAAAATTACGCGCCTTACAATGTTATGATCTACGATTTTTAAACAAGCATTGAGATCAGCGGTGATTTCAAAAAGAGATCCAGCTTCCTTCAAGATGTGGAGAGTAATTTTTCAAACTGGACGTATTGAACTAAATATAGATAAAAAATAATTTTTGATTTGAGTACGCCTTCTTTTCTGTACTACCTTGTTCTTACCCAATTAGTGGAATAATACATTTCTAACATACTGAATGTCATAAATAGTAATGCAATGGTCGACTCGGAAAAATTCAGCAGATGTGACCATTGAGAAGTATTAATGGTACTACGGTGCAAAAAATTTTGTTGCACGGTGCAGAGGTCCAGAGGTCCATTCTCCCACTCGGAATATTGTCTCTCATGGAAAATGTCTCGTATATCCTCACCAACAAAGACGTGTTCCACAAGTTACTGCAGACTTCGAATTTTTTTAATACAAACATGAAACCCGATCCAAAAATAAGCACCTTGAAATCATTGAGGAACTGTTAATTTAATTTCCTCGAATTTTGAATGGTAAGTTTCTTTTCAAATTGAATAACTTTTGAATTTTAATCCTTAGTTTTGTTATTCATAAAATTCTTCAGTTTTCAAGTTTGATTGATTTCACCAATAATCTTTTAATTCCTCTTTAGTTCTTCAATTTCCTTTGAAATTCCGATATGGACAGTTTAACCCCATGTACTTTTATGCTCCATGGGACCAATCCCAGCTTTCTATATATTTTTTCGCTATTTTGGCCATTCGGGCGCACTGTGCGGCGCGTTGCAAGGTGAAGAAGAAAGGCGTTGGCCTTCTTATTTACACATCATATCTCAAACGTTTCAACAAACAAGTTTCTTCCAGTTTTTTTTTTCATTTTTATCTGTACTTGAGATTGGACATGTTCATCATAGAGAAATTTCGTAATCTTCATTGGAATTTGAAAGAGAACTGAATGTCATTGCATTGACGATATAGGAACGATACCACAGAAGTGTCTATAGGAATATAGTGATAAATAGGAATAGGTTAAAATTCGTCAATGAGAATATGAGTTGAAATAAATGCAGTAACTACCGTTATACAAATCGATCAACCTATTTTTAGATAATACCTTGTAAGATATATGCTACCGTTTTGATAATTCTGAACGTTCAATCCATAAGTATACTTTTTCATGAGATATATTTTTTTATAAATAAGCTATGTTTGCGTTTCAAGTATCTACATTGTGTAAAATGGAAATTAAACAATTCATCTGAACGTTACAAACATATTAAGGCTAATATATTTTTACTTTGTCGTGCATTGTACGCGGTATTAGTGTCTGCATATTACACCTGTTTCTTTTTATATTCTCTCCCAAATCCATGCATTCACTTTGTGTCGCCATCGCTTAAGCGTCGCACTAACGAGATTATCATAAAGAGCTAACGCGTTCTACACAGATTTTTAAATTTTTTCTCCATCTAAAAATGTTATTAAGATATTTAGGAATATCCTTCAAATGTAATCTACTAAATTGACACAGAAACAGGGAAATTTAATAAAAAGATTGAATAAAATTATGGAAACTGATTTATATGGCTATCAATTGTAGAAATTGTTTTTATAAGGAAGAAAAAAACTTGCAATATCTTTGTCTTTTGACTAATTAAAACGGCAAATCGTTTGGTCGCGTGGTTTATTGAGCCTGAGAAGTAATAAATCATTTTGTTGATCTAAAATTTCTAGAGATGCGTATGTTCCGTATCATATGTATGTCGAATGATTATATTTGATTGGTCTTTTGGTCTATTACAAAATATGGCTGTTTTCTGACCATGGAGAAATTAAATTGCACATAACAGTAATGAATTGCACGGGTGAATTTAACTACAAAGACTTGCACATACAAACCCAAAAAAAGTTATGTTCTTTCGGCGCATGGCGACATTTGACTACCCTTTGTCATCTCATTCTGTGCTCCGAAGTCCTATCAAAGACATTTTATGGTTACTGTGTTTTGTTCACTTCTAAATAATTGAATATTAGACTTTTTCTATATTTCGGGGTGGAATGGCCGACCAAATACCAAAAAAATATTCTGTATTTTATGCTTTTTTGACTTTCGCAAGAGTTGTAACGCAACCAATAATTGGAAGAAGACCGAGAGAAGATACCCTTAGAAGTAGAAGACGCCCACGGACTCGCTGGTCTGACAATATAAGAAGGTATAAGACGCTACTAGCTGTTTGATGATGGTTACGATAAGACATTCGTAATTTCTAAATATGATTATTCTCTAGGTCAAATCCGGTAATTTTGATCTCTCTGATCAAGAATATCCACAAAATTGAATATATTCATGTCAATGGTAGAAGAAGAAGCGAATTCTTATAAAGTATTCAAGTCCTAAACCAACCGTAGTTAACAAGCAGGTCTTTGGGTCCGATGAGAATGAAGCCAATCATATGCGTCATACAAAATATTTTTTTATCGTTTAATCACTGAAGATGAAAAATACGTGCGTGTCTTCAAACGAATCACCAAAATGTATGTTTGGTGGACTAACATCGGAATTGATCATTCTAAAGTTCTGAAAAATGGATAAACTTATGGTGCGGATCTTTATTGTGAACAATTCAATCGAGTGAAACAATCTTTAATTGTACCTAGAGTCTGCAACATATTCTTGTTCTTCCAATAGACCTCACAATTTTCTTTGAATTATGAGCTGGAGGATCTTATATTTTAGACCTTTTCACTTAACGAAGAATCTCTACGTCTCACATGATATTCTGAGCATCCTATGGTAGGCCCTCATCTCGAGGACTTCCAGTCTTCTCTCGCAATATGCGTTGAGGGTCCAAACTTCTACACTATACAAGAGGGTCGGGATACATCTCTATCCAAGCTGCTAATTAATGCCGTTCTAAAGTTTTGTAATTGGAAAAATTACAGATCATCTAAGAAACTAGAAACTTTGTGTTTGGTTATAAAAACATTAATGAACGAATTATTTCCAAGGAAGAATATTATCTCCAATTAGATATAAATACAACGAACACAATTTAGTGATTGGTTGATTTGATTAACATATTTATAGACCTCAAGTTGTTTTTCTCTTTCAATATTGATTTTCTTGCAACTTAATTTGACATTTATGGATCTATCAATGAACGTTTCGCAGAGTTTTAAGTAAGAGACATTCATGTTTTGTTCGATAATATCTATAAACACAATTTTAAACACGATATTACCCGCTTTCATAATATACTTTCAACGACATTGTAACTATAGCGATTTAAACACATAAATATGAAATAATTAAGCTGTTAACAATGACTTTATTAATTAGTTCTGCATAATAGTTGTTGGTAAGTGACACGCTATGTTTTCGAATGCCCGTAAGCTTTTAGTAAACATTTCATTTGTTTTGAGTTGAAATAAAACTTGTTACATAATTTAGCGATAAAGGGACCAATAATGCGTAGAAAATGTTTCAAGGATAAAGCTTACGAAAATATCCAATTAGTAGTTGATAATGTAGTGTGAGAAGGTGAGAAAGACTGCGAGGATAAACTGTAATTTATGAAGTGAAGAGGTTTATAAATTGCACTGGGTGCCTGGTTTCCATTTTTGTTAATCTAAAAATTTTTTATTGAAGTTCTTTTCGAAAATTTATTAGAAAAGGATTGAATTTAATACTGCTAGGAACAATTGAGTGCTATTATAGGTAGATTACCATTGGTACACTCTACCTTCAGTGCCTATGATGACGATAACTTGGTTATCGAAACGTGCGTGCAACAGTATAATTGTAAGTGTTGCTGTAGTAAACGGTGTGTTCAATATTAGGTTACTCCTTTCATAATGAACGTCTAGTGAATGGAAAATGGTAAATTTCCAAGATGGAAGAAAGTATATTGCGAGTTCACCATTAATAACATGATGATAATGGATAATTTTATAAACTAAATAATTCTTATCCGAATATATTTTCCAACCTTTCAAAATGAGTGGCTACAAAATAAAAGTTTTAATCTTCTAAAAGTTAATTGTCAATTTGAGGTTTATAGAGAGGACCTTAAAGCTAGATTTATCAACAATTACGTACGAGGCCGCGATGACGCTATTTTTTGACTTTCCTTTGTCGCTGGGGATTCAATTGGTTTGTCCTGTTTGGACCAATCCGTACTGGAATCCTTCTAATGATATTATAAACTTTGTTCTTCAAGTTGAATGGAATTCGTAGTTTTGGATAATTTGCAAGAGCAATGCAACAATTTCCTCACATTGTATACATTCCAAATAGCTCCGGAATACTAATATCTTTTCGGTCCTGATTAGTAAAATTTGAGATTAAAACTAACACCGAGGTACGCCATACCAGGAAAATGAATAGAAAATGGTTGGTCGTTATTGATGGTGCGCATACATGGTCATATGACAGGATATCTGTTTTCATTAGCTGGGCGCTGAAAGGCTAGCGTCGAAAAAACAAAATTGGCGCGAACTCACCGCGAACTTGAACGCGAGCGCTGGAGTTTGCAGTTTGTTAGATTCATGTTGAAGACGAATTACGACGTCAGTGCGGGCTCGAGAATAATAGTTTATAAATTATAAATAAAGTATCTGATAGATTTCTGTATATGAATATTGTATATTGCAAATGGTGCAGTAAATAGTAACCGAATCTCACCAAAAAATAATAGTTTGCTGAAGTGATAAATAAATTATATAATTTAACTATTAACTATTTCGGTGATAATCAAAATATTATGATATTTTTATCAAAGGATAACGCATATAAAAATGTTAAAAGGTTTAAGAAGTGAAACGTTTCAGGAATTTGAAATGAATAATTCAAATCTAAAAATGTGTTGGGGCTTGATGTGTTGTTAGTTTTAAAATTTCCGTTTTTCCAAGATCAAAATTAGACCACGGCTTTTTCCGTGGAGGGTGGTGATTTTGGATCAAATGGTAAGATTTAGAGATACGAAACAAAGTTTCATTCTGATCTGTTTCTATAAAAATGTCCAGGCTTATAAGGTTAAAATAATGGCCACGGATTTTTCCGCGGAAGGTGCCAATAACAGCACCGATTTTATAAAGTAAATACTCTCAATTTTTTTTAATACATATGAAAAGTATGCGATTCATCTTTTTTGTTAACAATAATCCATGAAAAATTTGTGAGTCTATTAATATTTCATTATAAATTCAAAATTATATATTTTTAGTATGCTTCGGACCTAAATATTTTTTTGCCACAGCAAGGAAATGATTTTATAGGCAATGTCTGAAAAATTTAAAAATGTACCTCGTAGTGGAATAAAATTTCTGGACCTCAATTCTTCTGGGCATCGGCCAGAAACTATTGCTTTTGCTACTAAATATACAATGTACCGTTTATATACGATTTTATTCATGATGTAGAATTTTAAAGTAAGTTGGTAAAGACTTTTTTCCTTTTCTCTAACTGTAATTCCTATTCACCACTGCGAAATCTCACAATCTCCCACCGTTTTCAATAGAAAGAATGAGAAAATGGGATGCAATGAGATGGATTCAAGATCCTTACACAAAAATATATCCTTTGTGCCTGGATGGCTTGCTTAGAAATTGAAACTCTCTTATTTATTTGAATTTGATCTTAAGGATACTTCTCTCTGGGCTAAGCCGGTGTATTTGATTTGTTCCTTCTTGAAATGATGATTATTTACTTCAATGTCGCTAGTCTTTTACGTGGCATAGATTTATTGGATTTTTAGATTACCTTCAACATTCTCAAGATACTGTGTCATAACGAAGAATATTTGACAAATTCGTACCAATTCTATTGAACATTGCATATTTTTCAGAATTGAAATTATTTTGATGTTTCATTTTCCACATTTTTAATAATTGCAAAAATCATATACGAATAAAAATCTTGTATTGCAAAGCTATTCCTAATTATGTAATTATGGATATATCTGATTAAGAATTAAACAAACGGTTACCGCTTGTCATAGTTTTTTTAATGATATATACGAGGGCTGCTACTAAAGTTTTGAGATAGACAAATAAAAACAAATATTTATAATTGGATATGACTTTATTGTTTTGCAAAATATTCTCCACAAAGATAAATACACTTTTGAATGCCTTTGCATCAATTATTACAGTTGAGGTATCTACAAAACATAATATGTGATTTCAACACATCAACCGCTTCTTCTTTGACAGCCATATATTGCCATATAATGCTTCATCACCAGAAGTTGCAGCAAGTTGATCGACACATTCGCGTTCTAGGAACGTTCACCATTAAAAATGTCAAACTTCATGATGGTAATGTCAGATTTGACATATTCACATCTGTGTTGCCATATCTTAAAACTTAGTAGCAACTCTCGTATGTTTTATATTTTCGGTCATTGATTATCAGTTTTTTAGAATAGCTAGATGAAAATTTCTAGTATATTTTGATCTCTTTTGTGCCAGTTAGAATAGGTTCATGTTCAAATATACATTCTTTAATAGTGAATTTTCATGAATGAAGGTCCTCAATGTTTGTAAAAAAATTCTCCATTCAAGAGATAATTTTGAATTTTCTAAAATATTCAACGAAAAATTATTTTCTTGTAATGGTTATCAGATTTATTATAGTTATAGTGTTCACATAATTTCATAGATTATATTTAGTTAACATCATCATTCACTATGAATTTAAATACCCACCGTTTGTATTAACGAGTAAATCTCTGGGGAAGTATTATTATCAAAGGGAGCTTTACAACACAACTACACGTTAATATTATAACTATGGATATCATATATGGCGAGAATAAAACATTTAAATTATGTAAATGGAATCCTCCATCAAACAGAAACTCTTGACAGGGATACACATTATGTAAAGTAGTTTCTATTGATCTTAACATCCGAAATTACCGCTCTGACCTGGATTATAACGCTGAATTTATGTTAAGAACCTTAACAGTTAATTCTGATTATTATTTCGATTCAATCAGTAGATTCTCATTAGCATGTAGATTTTGAGTTAAATACTTGGAAAATACGTAAAATTGGATTAACCCGAAAGATTATCTTTCATAGAGAAACGAAGTTCCACAACATGTTAATCGTGAATTCTGTATCAGAGAGATTGTCTTAATTTTGTTTCATGTGACGTACATACTTTTTTTCATACTGTACTGTGAAGTAGATTTGAGTCCGGAAAATGGCACTTTACGGTATCCTTGTACTTTACTGTACTCTTAAATTCTATCAATCTTGTTTGAACCAGAAACTTTTATTGTAGGAATTACTGAATGTACTTTCAATAATGCTGCTGGAAGATGTGTGGCTTTGGTTTGTACACTTGTACAAAAGTTTCATCCCCTTGTATCATTCTTGCTATTTTCCTTTTGTTCTCGATGTATTATTTCCCATATTTTTCAGATACACTGATGAACTCTTCCATCAACCATGCCGTTTTAAAACACTGATATTAGCCTCAGCGTTGGCCTTCTAAAGCAATGACCGGTCTACTTTTCTGGATGCTCAATATTCAACAATTATATTAGGTGCCCCGCCGACGGTTTGTATTCCAGCTCTTTGACCTACGCATTTTCCTTGTCTGTAATCTATCAAAAGAGCTTTTAGTGAAAGGTGTTTAAGCAAATTTTTATATTTTTTGAACACATCCTAATATTGCACCGCATTGCTGTTGATCACAGTAAAAATCCGTCGAACATGTGTTTTTGTGTGATTAATACGAACCACTATTTGAGAATCGGTATCCTCTACATCGTCTACTTCTAAATTATAAATGTCTTCTCTTCGACAACCTCCGAGAATGCCAATAAATACAATAACTTTTACCAGTAAATGGTCTTTGTCTGGGGAGCCCCTCATAAATGTTTCAACTTCTTTCTTTATCAGCATCTTCGACTGGTTTGGATGATAGTCTACACTACACTAACAGGAAATGTTGACATTAACTATAGTCATTGATTTGACCATCGAGTATATAGATCATAATGAAGAGCTATTTGATGTTTTTGACTTGATTTAAGGTTTGAAGAGAATGCTTCTAAAAAACAACTGTTCTTACCACATCAAAAAAATAAACGAAAATCACATTTTCTTAAGAACTTTTTAACTCGTATTTGATACGCCAGGCGCAAAACATAGCATATTCTTTTTCGTACCTTTTCGTAGACTTAATTGGAATAATTTGCCCGACTGCTTCTGCAATTTCTCAGCAATTTTATTTGATCCATTTTTTCGGAAAATACTCTTTGTATATAGTGACTTATGTTTATTTTTATTTTTTTAAATAAGAGAATAATCAAAGGCGCTATTTTTCAGTGAAATTTTCAAATATGACATTTCATAATTCAATATTTTTATTTTTACTTAAAACCGAAAAAAGTATGAAAAAAACATTACTAACAAAGTTATCATTACGGTACTCTATTAGATATTTTTGACTCGGCTCCTTCGTCACCTCATCCATAAACATCTATCTCGTACCCGTACTAAATCACTTCCCGGACTTATAACGTAAATATCTATTTTCATATGTTATGAAGTCCTGGGTTTTCTTCGAAGATTCTCTAGGAACAATTGAGATTGTGATTATACCATAGGTTGTCATACGGGCGGGCAAGAATGTTTGGTCGTTTGTTTTTTGGAAACCAATGAACGATCAACTGGTATTATTTCTACATGGTTTCTCTTCTATTTAAAAACTAAGAAAATCCATTAAATGATTCTGTACCTCGCAATTCTGGAAAGTAATAGAATTTTTCGGTATAATTTCCATTTTTTTTAGAGATATAAGTAAAATATGTCGTGAGGTTTTTCAGTTTTCTCGTCATTGATTTGAAAGAATAAGAATAAATTTAACCAATCGAATCAACCTAAAAGTATTAAGTATTTTTTGAACACTCGCACCATCTGATGTTTGTTGATGACGAAAGAAAAGCTAACGTTGGAGGATTTTAGTGAAAATATTGATACAGTTTTTCTTCAATGCCTATCTGCTTCAGTCACAAACAAATTGTAGTTATGGAAAATGGGAGTTTTCCAATGTTCATCACTTATTTAAGAAAAAAATTGGAGTTAATGAAAGATGTAATAACTTTTGAACCGAACTGTATTTTATACATTCAGTTATATATAGAAACCTGATTAGTAGAAATTATTTTATTTCTAAAATATTTGCTGTACATATCATTCCAATCCAATCATGTGATCATTCTGCGTATCCTTAATAATGTATTGAAGGTTTACGATTTCCCTCTTAGACATACTCAATCTAAATCCCCCTTGTGTAGTTTATATTATTATACACCCCCTCTATCTCATATACGCCGTTGTAGTAGTATCTCAATCTTCTACAGAACTGGGGTCGCAAATGAATTTGATCTTGGTGGAAGTACTGCAAGATTTTTCTGCTCATATGTAACAAAACTAACTATATTATGAAGACTCCTAAAGTAATTAGATGAAAACAAACTTGACTCTCAGTCATCGTCAATCCTCATACTTCAACTCCCACAATGCGATGTACATGCCGCTCAAGCAATTGACAGTACGGACCTCGTCTCCTTTTTACCCTTGCTTTGCCATTACGCAAATCTACGCGTAATAAGGATTTGTTGCTGAAGACGTTAGCCTTTCTCAACACTACTAAAGACGATTGCAAGGTAATTTCCAGAAAAAAAAACAAAAGCTGAAAAACTATAAACTTCTATATCACATAAACCGGCCATTTATCATTTTTGACACCTTATTGAAACATGTAGTTAAAAAAGTCATTGCTTAATATCATGCCAGCTTAAGGGTGGAACCAGGTGGATATAGTTCGAATGGATAACTCCTTTTCTTCTTCTCATCTTGTTCACTTCATTCTTGATGATATACTTCAATTTCCTATACTTTTACTTTCTTTCTCTCTTAATTTTTCTATCTGTTATTTTCATTTGTCTTGCTCTTAGACTGTATCTGACTCTACCGGTAACAAATCATTGTTCCCATAGCGTATACTTGTTCGTTGTAACAGACATACTGTAGTGATATATGACCTCGATATAAATTTTATATCCTCAAGTGCTTTAATCGACCCACGTCTGACACGAAACATGTTATACAATTCCAAGTAAAACCATCGAAGACATGCATTATACAGAACACTTTATACGTTCGAATCCCTATCGTATTTTCTCTGATGTAGGATCGATAATTTTGCCCTCACAGTTTTTCTCTCTATATTCCACAGTAACCCAATAAGGTACAGTTTATGTGATATTGAAATCAATGTACAAGAAAGTCTTTTTCTGTAATTGCGACGAACTTTGATGTAAATTAGTCTTCGAATTCTGATATTTGTTTATTTTATCACTCAATTGTAGTAAGACAGAAAATATTTATCAACACTCATTTTGAGAAAATTCACGACATCTCGGTGAAATGAAAGGAACACTCACACACAACACTCGCGATATATTTGGAACAGAATATTGTACAGCTCAAATGTCACATAAGACATTGGGTCACAGTTATAGTCTTCTACTTATCGCTCACTGCTGTATGCGAGCTTCACAGAATCGATTTGATGACATTGTGCGACACGCTCATTATTTTCGATAAGTGAAGCAGGCATATAGGCAAAAATGCTCAACATGAGGTATAGATCATTGTCACATGCTGCTTCAGATAGGAAATTGAGTATAGCAAGCGGCATTGTTTCATGTTGTCTCAATGGAATTGCGTAGTCTCGAGGGGTTTCCGGTTACAAACCCTCTTGAGCCAGTAAAAAAGGCCCCAGGCTACAGAACTTAAAAAAGGGTGACATACGAGAAAACAAAATAATGTTAAAGAAAATCCCATAAATTTAATGTTTACTATGAATCATATTTTACTATTGACCCTATACAATAAAGAGTTAGGCCAGAAAAATGAAGTTACCCTACAATTGAATCCGGGATACACCGGTGTTAAGGGTCACAAAATAGTTGACAGATTCGCTAAAGTATGAGCAAACAAACCCTTCATAGGACCTCAACTCTTCTGTGATATGAGCTACAGAACAATACAAATGCATTGGAAATTAAGGAGATATGGTGAAAACCAATTATTGGGACGACCTACACTAGCTGAGACAGGCAAAGACTCTTCTGGGAAACTATATCTAGAATAGATCTGTTTGATGTATCAATTTAAGTATGAACAACCTACGAATACTAACAGGAGTTCTGTCGCCTCAGTAGACACCTGAAAACGCTAGATTTAGAAGCAAATGCGGCGTGCATAGAGGAGGAAACCTATATCCACATTCTCTCAAAGTGTAAAACACTACGGAACTCCAGAGCACTAGGCCTGGATTCATCCTACAACTAATATCTGGTTTTATTGAATAGAAAGACATTTTGAAATCTCTCAATATGAGTTGACATTATCTAGAGAGGAAGAATAAAGAACTTGTTGCCAAGTATGCCACAGGTGTCGATTGCAATTGATTGCAATCAACAGGGAAATAACATAAAATTGACCAGACTATCATTATTATGCATGAACCTCTACTAGGCTGAAGATCGGAAAATATGGAAAGGCAATGGATGAGGATTTTTCCATCTCCTTACTTTTTGCACTTTTTTATTTGTTTTTCTTTATCAAAATACACAAGAAATAATTTTTCCTACGTTCTTAGATTTCAAAAATATTTAGCAGGCATCAATAAACTCATTCGTAGTTTCTAAATTTTTATAATCGAAAGTATGTTCTTTAGACATTCCATAGATTGTTGTGGCAGTTTTATTTTTTTTATCGATTTAATCGAATTAATTAACATAAGAACGAACATGCTGTCAATGATAAAAAAGTCCTAAAAAATTTGACTCAAATCTATATCAATAATGCAACTAAGAATAATTCAATTGAATGGCTGCTATATATTTTCGAAATTCAACAACTAAGGAAAAGGAAACGTTGAATAGCTTTGAAAAAAATATAAATCTTGTTCTATTTTCGTTACAGAGAGTCTACGAGAATACTTTAGCAAGTTCGGCGACATAACCGAAGTTATGGTTATGAAAGATCCAGCCACAAGAAGATCAAGGTGAGTAATTGAACGTACAAAAAGCAAACTAACTGAAAGTTCCGTGACATCTAATTTGAAATAACTAATTATATTAGTTGATAGTTTTTTCTGGGTATAACCCTAATAAAATGAAATTAGAACTCTCACAACTCAGGAAATTTATTTTGTATACTCAATTTTTTTGTTGCTGTTTTTTTTCAAATTGAAATATGAGTGCATTAATATCTCATTTGAAATATTTTAATATTATATATTATAATTACTTCATTTCATTTTTAGCTTCAGAATTTATTAATTTGAGCTCGCAGATTTTTCATTGTAGAATTTTTCCCTAAATAGATTATATTAATTTCTTAATTTCACTGCATAAGTACTTGCATACAAAGAGAAAACCGTATAGTATATGTGCCTAGTTAATTTTTACGCCTTCTAGTTAATTTTGAAGGTAGCACTACGATTTTTGGACCAAATATATATCCAACCTCTGGGAAATTGACGCTAGTGATGATAAATTTACTCTTTTTTAATGGTTTTTCTTTAGTATTCCCGTTCGATTTGTTTTTGATTTTAACATGAAACAACAAAATAAATTTGAGAAGTACTGCTTTACCATTGACAAAATCGCATTTTTTTCGTATTTGAAATAATAGAATAAAATAGAATAAAGTTATTACACGTTTTTTTCAAATAATGTTTAAATATTCTGAATAATCAGAGCCTATTTTTACTGCTGATTTAATCACCTTTTACAAATATAAAATTGACAGGTTTTGCTTCACATAGTAGGAAATTATACACGTGTTGAAAAATAAAATTTTAAAAATATAACTAAGTTTTATTTTGATTTTATAATAACGGCAAAAATATATAGAAATATACTAACCAAGTTACTTTCTATTAATGAAAAGCATAAAACTAAGCAAAAAACTGACTAAATAAATAACATTTTCTATCCACGTTTTTCGAATAAGTATAAAATGGAATCACATTTTAATTATCAAAAAAAGCTGTGAATAAATATTCAAGTGCTTTATGCTTTTAAATTCCTTGTTCTAATTAATCGTCAAAATCGTCACTTAGTGTAAAGTTTCTCTAAAACTGTCTTTGGTTCATAGGCATTTTTCGAACCAACGTTTCTACAATTTTCGTTACTTTAGTTATTGCAACACCTTGGTCATTTTCCTTTACTTCGGTCATATTGTCCAACTTTGCTTTTCGGTTTAAAGTATTTTCCACGTTAACATACTTACAATCAGGTGAAGTTTTGTAAAAAAAATTGCACGACACTTTTAAAAATTTTGCAGAAACTATATTTTTAAATAACGGCATGATGTTTTCAAAATTAAAAAAATCTTACAGTTGTAAAACGAAACAAGATTTTATATGCGGTGTTTCCTTGGGAAAGTTGGTATAATAGCCGAGTATATTATGAAGGTTCAATATTATATATCAGTTTATTCGGTTCTGCCGTAGATTCAAATATGAGAATATTAACTTTAGTAAAAAGAGAAAACAGGATTAGTACCACATATAGCGTTCCTCTACTGAAAAATCAAGAAAAATGTCAAAATTGCCAGTTTGTAACTAAGCGTATTTGCGAAACTAAGAATTTCCGCACACCATTAAAGAAATTTAGAACATTTGTTGTCCTGAAAAGAATTGTTGGAATTGTTCCTCAACTTAGCCGCGTTTTTATGTGCCGAATCAATAATTAAAAGTTTATATACTTGGATGTAGATTTTTATTTGAAGGTATGTTAATAATTCAAATTGACAATATACAGTCATTCATATTATCAAAATTCAAGTAAGGAATAATATGGATCGCATTCCTGACAGAATTGCGAATAATAAATCTGGAAACCCATTAACCAAAAATTTATGCTCTTTCAGACTTCATCCAATTTGTTTGAGATAGCATGGTAACTTTTTTTACTTATCTACTCTTTACGCCGTCTTAAGTTTTTATGCTATTTTTTTTATTAACTTTTATGAACAATTTTAAAATTCTCCGAGAGATTCAGTTGCCTAATCTACTAAACAATGATTGATAACAAAAGAAGGAGCGCTTCAGTTAGTTTGACTTTTTCCTTTAACATTCCCGTACCTACCGTTTCTATCAATCCCTTTTGACGTATGAACCATCTGCCGAATTCGAACTTATATTAAAATTGACCGTCACTTACAAACTTGTTTTGGCTACTTCAACTTTTATCTACTTTTGAAGAGTAATAAAATTAATTTCGAATAAAATTGTTTGGAAATGTTACTAAAATTTACTACTGGATGGAACATATGTATCAAAACTTTTGGAAAAGTTGAAATCACGCTTCAAAGAACTAATACAAAGTTTTTGTGTTACCAGAATTTTATAAAATCATTATATTATGTGACAATGTTTTTGAAAATTTCCTTTAAAACAAAAATAACACTGTTTATTTTAATTTATTTGATATTGTTCTTTCTCAATTCAATATCTGTTTTCTATAAAAATTACAACTTGTTATCTTACGAGGGTTGCTACTTAAGTTTAGAGATAGACAGATAAAAACAAATATTTATAATTCAAAACGGCTTCATTGTTTTTAGATATTCTCCATTAAATCAATAAACTTTTGTATGTGTCTGAACCAATTGTCGAAGCATTTTTCCCATTCTGTTGAGGTAACTCCAAAATATGTGATTTCAACTCATTAACCGCTTTTTCAGGTATAGAAAAACGTTGACCTCGCAATTTATTTTTGATCTACGGTAATAATAAGAAATTATTGGGTACCAAACCAGGACTGTACGTTGTATGATCAATCAATTCGATGTTTTGTCGTTTTTGTTTGTACTAATATGTGGAAACTCGCATTGTAGTGGCGGAGAATGATTCGTGTGCTGCTTCTACGATTTGTTTCCCTGATTCGAATACTTCTGGTGAACAAATGCCGGTGTCTTATTCAGAATGCACAGTTCTACGTTGTTTTAATGAAACGGTGACCACATATCCAGTCATTCCGAAAAATCAGACGACAATTCGCTTCTAAGTGCTTAATGCGTAAACAACTTTCATTGGATTTGGCTCATCTTGAAAGACCCATACAGTCGATTATTGTTTAGTTTGGGGTTCATATACATAGATCCATGGCTTAGTCGCCTTTTTTCAAGCAATTTTCTAATTCTGCGGCATCCAAGGCGAACTTGTCTTTTTGACAGCAATATGTTCATGCAATATTGAATGTTTGCTAGTGGAATGCCTCAATCTCACAGTTTGACAAGTGTGATCACTGAGTTTCATCATCAAAAGTGGAAGCGAGTTGATCATCATCGCACGAAAATGTTCGTGATTTAATTCTATTTTTTGACCAATTCAAATATCACTCGTATGACAACACGTTTTAAATACGATCATAATTAGAAATGTTAAACTTTAGGATAACAATGTCATTGATGCAATATCTCAAAACTTAAGTACAATTTATAGATGTATATATATTATGGATGTATAGTGTAAATATCTAATAAAACCATTACTCACATTAAAGTATAAGCTTAAACAATTGCAAGGAATTGTTATTTTTCAACGGATTTTTTTTTATATTCTATATTGTAATACAAATAAAAAAGTTCCTGTGACTATTCACGCTAGAGATGATATTTTTAGAGATATGAATTTTTGAAGGTTTGAAAAATCATGAATTTGGGTACTTTGGGCCCATTAAAAAAATACAAATATTTTTTTTAATTCTTGCTACAATAATATTCCTATTAGAGATTTTGAAAAATTTCATTGTTTTTACCTGTTTTTGTGCAAATACCATTATATATTATTATTGTTGATACAAATGCATAAATTTCTATGATAATAATAAAAACATAATACAAACTGATATAAAAGACATTTTAATTAAATGCTTCAATAACTTTTGTAAAATTGATTCCAGAAAAAAGTTTTTTAGAAACAAATTATAGACAATTCAATTATTAATAAAATCGTCCTCCTTAATAATTTTGATAAAGTTAATAGTTTTTAAGATAAACGATAAATAAAGATTCAGACCGCAGAGTATTGTGTATTTTCCGAAGTCATGTCTGCAGTTAGTGGCTATTTTGAGGAAAAAATGTATGGAGCAAAAAAGAAATAACGTTGAAAATATTTTTTTCTAAATTTTTGTGTTTTCTTTGTTGAAACAGGTACTTCTGGGAACATCCTTGTATATGCAATGAATATTACGGTATTTTTTTTATTCAGTTCATCGATAACCTCGAATGAATGAATCATTGTTTATCACTTAAAAATTAGACTTCTTTTTCTGTTTCATCCAAAAACTTCCTTCTGCTTAATGTATCAAGTTCAAAATTAAGTTCATTTGCCGGCGAGATAATCAACACAGACTGTTCAGTAGTTTTGATCGGATAACTTCCTTATACAGGTCCATCAATCCTTCTGACGTATGGACTGTCTAATAGATTCGGACTTATATGAAGAGTGACAAGGACATCAGAAAATTGTTTCACCAAAACTTTCCTCTAACTTCCAATGAGACATTCCATTAATTTAATGGCAGACCAACGCAAAAACCTAATCTTTACTTATATAGTTCGCTTCTGAAATAGGGAAACTAAATTTGTTATAGTCTAGTGACGCTAAAAAAATCTTTCTACTAAAAAGGTTGATATTTTGGGAAATATAATTTCGCTATAAACAATTGGACTTTGGAAAATGGAAAATTTATCGATGCCGTATTGATTGTTTAAGCAGAATATTTTCAATTGTAAACCGTCAAATTTTTAGTTAGTAATATTAATTTCATCCAAATTTCATCTAATATTCTTCGAATTAAGAGGAGTAGAGGCATTAAACTAAACTTAATTGTCGTAATTACCATATTCACTCAGATATTCAGCTTATAGATTAGTTTTTCTTCGATATCGGAAACAGGAAATAGCTACTAGAGGAATGCCGGAATATATCCAGCCGTTTTGTCGGATTGCTTTTGGTAACAATGTGAAAGTGATAATGTTCTAAATAATGTGTTCGATAAAGTTCCTGTCGTATTCGATATCCTGTTCGTCCCATTGAAAAGTGACATTTAAGTGACACTTAAAGAGGGTTTCTTGACATCTTCTTCTAAACATGCCGTATAAAGTCCCCTTGACGATGGCGATCATCATGGCAAAACTCTGTCTATCTTGAGCTAGTCTAAATAACTGTCCTGCTTCTCTTATCCCAGTCCATTCTATAATATTCTTCAACCAGGAGGCTTGTTTCCCTCCAATTCCTCTACGACCTTCAACTTTACTTATCGTAATCAACTGGAGGATATTCAACCGGCTACCACCCAATGTGTCCCAAATAAGCTATTTTCCTGTATTTAATGTTATCCACCAACTCACGAACCGAATTTGCTCTGTTAAGGACTGCATCGTTTGTTTGCACAGCTGTCCACGGTATCTTGAACATTTCTATGCGAATAATGGCAGATAATCCATGCTTCGACAACATATAAGAGAACTGACCATATGTAACATTTCATCATCCGTTTCCGGAGTTTTAAATTATCAGAATTATCAGAAGAGTGATCTTATTTTAAATAATTTTGTAAGAGTCTTATTGCTAGAGAACTTGCTTTCGGTTAACCTAACATAGATATTTCTCCAATAAAACCTTAAACATCGCGTCAGCTGTCCACCATATACCTCGGTATTGATAGCTCGACCATCAATAATGATTTCGAAGTACACGATATCTTGATTATTCCACCTGATACACCACACTTTCTGCTCGAATCAACCACTCTTTGTGAAGGGTTCTAGTAATTGTCAAATATTTAACGACTGATTCTCTATCGTCTTTTGTCACGACTACTTCGAACTTTTGTTTCCAATAAAGTCTTAACAGTACACGAATTTTATATTTTTTGCACTTCATACTACTATAACAACGCACTGCGTCGTCAATAAACAAATAGAGAAATCAGTAAAGCAAAGCAGTTGTACTTGTCATACAATTACAGACTTGTTTAAATTGAGACGTAGGAATTTTCACGTGTGAAAACTAATAGTACTTATGAGACTCTCTCAGTAATATATATCAAGTTGCTACTACTTATGTCAATACCGCATTTATTCAACAGTAAAATCGGAATGAATCTATTAATTGGAACTTGTGATTTCTCCCATAAAATATTCAATAATATATCACATGAATGCCCGAGGACTTTATACAAATATTGACATTGGTATCTTAATAATTAACAATGGGAGGGTGCTATTTTCGTCAACAATTTAGCACCACAAAATTCACAGTGGCGTTGTTTAAGTAAATTATGTAAATATATTGTCAATAAAAAAACAAAGTTGAGGAGAATTTATAATATTAATGAGAAAATGAATGCCAAATAATTCTTCAAATTCAGTTGAGAACAAATTAAGTTTGATCAAACGAAATGTAATGCTTTTTCACAATTGATTATTGCAGCTACAATGAGTGTGACTAGGTGAGGAAAAATTGCATTAACAAAACACAAGATGTGAGTAAGCAAATTTAGCATGAGAATATCCAGTTTCTTTATAGAAGAAATATATATATAAAAATTGAATTATTCGATAGGTCAATTAACTGACAACGTTCCTTGAATAATAATATTGTTATATGTCAACATGCAGATCGTCAATATGAAAACCTAAAACGAAAATTACGCATAATTGTTTTTATTGATCGCAACAACGTACTTTACAAGGAACTTTTTCTTTACATTTAATGTAGAAAACAAAAAGCAACAATATTTTCAGTAGAAAAAAAGGAAAACTGTTTAAGAGAATATCATGAGAAAATTTATTTATCAAAGAAAAATAGTAAACCAAAACAATGATCAGTGCGTGATCAACACGGGAGTATCCCGGACGAAACAAAGCGCGGCATCGTTATTAGCCCAAATCAAATAAAAAACCGCGTGGAAGAGGCGAGAGCCTCATAGCTGAAGAAGTCGTTAGATCAGGTGTAGTACAGGGATGGCATCGTATTATCGCACTGCAGTGAGATTGTTTATATTTGCATGTAATTTTCTTAAATATTTCTGTCAAGGAGACTAAAAGGGAACTAAAAAGCTTCATTCTAGCGAAAAACAAGTCTGTTGATGATGTTATTTCCAAAACAGCAAATATATCGGGAGTATCTTCTTCAAGTGTTCAAGGTTGAAACCAAAATGTGGAGTATAGACGTTGTCAATAAGAAAATGTGTTTATTGAGGTAGAAAATGAAGATTTTATTTTTTGATACACATATTATCTTTCGATTTCTGTATTCGGTCTTAGCAATAACAGGCTATATATGATCATTGAAAAATGCGATAATTCGAATATATTTAATATCTAATTTTTAAATGAATGTGTTTCATATTATGGCCGTTTACTTTTTATCTGCTCTATGAAACCGTAAATTATTTATTAAGTGCGGTCCTGTTAGAAGCTAGGCTTTGGCATTTTAGAACCCTGATCACGTGCGCTTTGCGTGAATATGTTTTGGTTTAGTAGTTTATTTCGATAAATTGACTATAGACTTTAAAATACTTGCAAAAATTCAACTGTTAATCAAAAATGTCCCGAACATTATTTTATTTTTTATCTGGCAATTTCAAATTATTTCCTCTCAGTATGTTGAAGTTTCTGCTCATTCTATTTGTTCATTGTTTATAGTAACAAATATTGAACAAACTAATTTTATGTATACCCACTATCCCACAATCATATTCCAAATAGGATGTAACGGATGTTGGAGATGTACCTACTATAAAGTTATACGGACCTAGAAGCAAATCCTTAAAACAATGTACACAAAATCGCAGGTGTGTCCTAAATTGGAACGAAATTGTGTTGTATTCCGGCTCATTGGAGAATTTCATGGTAGTCTGATCGTAGTTTGGTCTCATCATTTTCTTTATTAAATTCAGTAGCGTACTTGCGGATATATTCATTGATACTGCTCTGAATGTGGTCTGGTTTTATGTACGTTATCTTGCTAGCAAGTTTATGTAATTTGAAACTGTGTTCAATTTCTTAGTTTGATATAGTCCTTTTATTCTCATGATGTTAAGTTACGTAACATTGATTCTTATGATTATCCTTAGTTTTCCATGCGATTAACCATGGTATACTATAACGAGAATGGTAAGTGTTTGTATGGGATGAAAAATGATATTTTTGGAAATTCATGATGAAAATTTTTTATTCATTTTATCTCACCAGTAACCTATATTAGAATAACTTATGTAATTCAAACTGAGGTACCCTTTTTTGCTTATTCCCAGAAATGGCATTTTTGTATTGAAAATAAGAAATAAGCGTCCAAAATTTCATATACTTAAGACATACCTTAATAATTCTAAGAAATTTATGCTCTAATATGAGCAAGTTTTATTCCGAAAACTTCACAATAGATGTGAACTAGCTTTTGTACAAAACGCGAAATAGATATACACGGTATTTCTAAATTTATGCGACAGATTCGGGAGGTGATGCCATAATATTATTACGGTGAACGTATGGATTGGTATTGGGCCATATTCTCTGCCTCAGCCATTAAATAGAATTTCTTGCAACAGATTTTTCAAAAATGATCTCCCTGACCTACTTGAAAACATTGCAGTCAATATCAGAACAAACATGTGGTTCATGCTCGATGGTAATCCAATACACTTCAGACTGCTGGGCAACATTTAGACGTAAGATATCCCACCCATTTAAGAATAAAACATATTTCTAAATAAAACAAGGTTTGAAAGTTATAATTTTATAAAACTTCATCTTAAAAACAAGTTTTGATTTGATATAAACTAAGGGTTGCTAATTCCACCCCCGTATAATGTAACAGAAATCTCCTCCCCTCCTTTGCGGTTGCATGAACATTGTAGAATTTCAACTTTCTAGCATTATTGAAATTCTTTAAAAAAAGATAAAAACTCAATTTTAGTCATTACCTTTAAAGGGTGATATCTCGGAAAGCGGTGGGCTAAAGAAATTTTGTAATAGGAATAACCCATCTTAATTCCATACGAGCAATCACCTCCTGAATTTTATCACATGTATTTATAAACGCCCTGTATATACAGATATGATGTTTTTGAGGCGTTATAATCCGTATCTGTAGTTAATTATAACTCGTATATACAGAAGGAATAATGGAATTTTTTTCAGATAATTACAATTATTTCAAAGTTTATTTGATTCTGCTGTATACTTAAAATAATAATTGTTCTTGAACCATAAAACTTTCCTAAGATTTTTATTGGATACTTAAAACTTTGGAATTTTCTTTAAAATAAAGTCGTATTAAGTTCAACATCTAACTAAGTTGAAATAAATAGCGTTCCCACAATAGAAGAGACTTTGATCGAGAACTCCAATTTCGAAAAGCTCCGTTCGTCTAACTCTAGAGAGTTCACTTCATTCATTAGATATATGAGGCCCAGATTGGTTACGCTTAACATTAACTAGAAAATAGTTCTGGCACTCCCTTTACGATGCTGCGGTTAAGGACTAAGAAAAAAATTCAACAAAATTGGATACTCAGACCTTTGAACTAAGTTAGGAATAATTTCTTCATTGATTACTTTCTTAAGGATGTTTGGAGATGCTTCAATCGTTGGAATCCCACACTCGAATAAATTATCAACTGGACAGGCCACTTTGATTTCCATCAAAAATTGCAAGCAATCTTAAAATAATTAAAAGAGAAAATAGTGATGATACCATTTGATATATGAATAATTGGGTCTAATCGCTAATTTGTTTTTCAGTCACAAAATCACTATACTGTAAAAAAATTTTCATAATACGTTTATTATTATCTACTTTTTACTCAACATTCTTAATCGTAGCGAGCCAGATCAGATGAATATGGTGGTGGAAGTAATAAAACCCATGTATATTGTTCACTATTTTCCATAACAATAACAGAGAAGACTAGCGCAATATAGTGATAGACCTAAACATTTCTCTCCAACAAATGCGCTAGTTTTTTCTAAGGTCCAGCAACAATGTGTTTGCAAATGATCACAAAATGGGCCAGTTAACGTTTGCTTCTATGAATAATCAATAAAGGGTACACAGAAAACTCTGTGTCCATCCAAAACAGTTTTAACTTTCTTAGGAAGACATTTCTTCGCCAAAGTTCATTATTTCCACTTTTATTTCTAGGTCACAATAGTGTATCCAAGTTTGATCTATTGTGACATATCGACATAAAAATTGATCTGGATCACGTTTGAGATATTCAAACATTGGATTGATTTTAATGCTAGAGATCTTTTGATCAGTATTAAACAATCGTGTTAGTTATCTTACAGAAAACTGTTTCACACGTAACCTTTGAGTCAAGGACATGAATTTTATTGACTATTTCTGGAGTAGTTACAATAAATGACAGAACTGGACGTTCGGCATCCTCCATGTTCATATGGCCACTTCTAAAAGAGGGAATATTATTTTATAGGACGGAATAATTTGGGCTAAATGTACACCCAAATTTCTTATTTTCCATATTCAACCAACTACGAAAACAATTTTCTTCATATGTGTAAAATTAGAAGCCGATTCATAAACTCGAGTTTCTGTTTGCTGCTGCCGTTCGCGGATGACGTTCGCCATTTTACGTTTTTAGTAAATTCTACACCCTATTCATAAACTTGACGTTGCTGCTGAAAATTTTGTTATTCTTTTTGACGTGTGTACTGCTTTTTGTTATAGTTTTTTGTTTTTACGCCGGTATATTTGTACGATATTATGCAAATGAAGGAAGAGAAAACAAGCTAAGCGAAAAGACCATCATAAACAAACAAATAGAAAGAGAAATAAGACGTCATACGTCAAAACCACGTGACAAACGCAAACGGATGTGATTGGCATTCTTCTGTTTCTACGAAAGTTGCTACGAAAGAGAAGAGATAAAATTTATTTATTTTGAAAGTCACCAATGATAGAACGTTCGGGAAACGACAACTATGACTGGTCTGATGCATTTCAAGGTTTTTAATTTTGTTAACAGCAAACGTCAACGGCAACGGAAAACAAAAACTCAAGTTTATGAATCGGCCTCAATTCATCAGACAGACGTATATAAGATTGTGTCAACTGACATAAAAAATAAAGTGAAAAGTTGAAGAGTCAGTCAAATCGTAATTTAAAAAGCGAGATTCAAATTGGTTCGTTACGCATATTAGTAAAACTGCAATATTTTGACTACCAAGTGTCATTTTGTATGTTGACGGTGCTCCATTTGTAAGATCTAAGTACGCTCGGCGATTTTTGAACATCTCAAATTATTATTTACATTTAATTTCCCACGAGAAAGCTGAAATTGTCTCCCTTTCAAAAATATATACATATAAGAGACAAATCCGAGAACAACCAAGAGGTGAGATAGGGTATGATTTGCTTTGATCTGTCAGACAACTTTTAAAGTTTGAACTATCACTCTCCTTTATGAAAAATATTGGGAAGCGGATTTTGAACTCGATTCCTACAAATTCGTTCAAGAAATTTCCTTTTTACTATTCATATTGCATTTCTTCTATTGAAGCATTTGCTCACGTTTTAGACTGTTTCAATCTTACTTGCTTACAAATTCAAGTCAAACAGTTATTGTTGTAGATATATGGGAAACGTGGTCCAAATTATCCTTTGTTTATATTTAGTTAAAGCAACTGGAAATGAATCTTCATATTGTAAGGATTTAATACATTGCGTTCATTAAAGAACCAATAATGTTTTAACTATACTTTAATATTTTTGTCCTTAAATATATCACAAAAATGCAACCTTCAATCAAAATCATTATAGTTGTATTGAAATTTATATAGATTCGTAATTTTCATCCCAATTGTTTAGTTCTTTTTTATCATTGATAGCGTTTTGTTTCTACGTATGTAAACTATTTCTAAAAATACCTTTTTCCTTGTCTTTGGATTTGTTCCAATGATTTTTCAGTTTTTATATTTCTTTGATATTCGGTAATACACGTTTATTTTTTATCGTAATGAATTTCTATCCTATTTTCTAAGCATTGAGATGTCTGTCCTATGCAAGTAGCGTCACGAATGAAATAGTTTGATAATGTATTTTGTTTTTTATGACTTATTTTAATATAATATGTATTTAATAATTTCATGGTTGTCTACGTCAAATCATATTTTGACTAAAATCGAAATTAAATCGAAACGTCAAATTAAGATTAATATTGTAGTTATTTCACAGTTATTAAAATAATGATAAATGAATCAGTAACAAGAAGAAATACATCATCGATCTTATTCAATCGGATCTTAAAATTTCCATTATGAAAATCCTATATCTAATTACGTAATTACTGATTGGTTATTTGACAGGCTGCACTGGAATTTTTTTAAGTTTTTCATTAAACAGCAGACACTGTATATATTTTCAGTTTTTCCTTATATATTAAATTGCAAATACTACCGTCAAGACTGTTTACATTTACAGTTGTTGGAAATGAAATTATGAAAAATTGTTTAGGCTAGATAATTCATAGATTTTTTCATTATCTTCAGTGTAAAGGATTCTCAATTGAAAATCATCTTGACGTAGCAAAGACCTTATCCTTACCTTGGAGGTTACATATAATTTTATAGGAACTGCTTGTTATAAGAAAAACTTTATTACAAGATGTCTATAATATTATTAAGATGTAATTTTAACGTTAGTACAAATTACGTTACTTTATGGACACCCTGTATAAGAAAACTTTCAAATTACATCTACAAAAAGTGATGGAAATAGAATTCAAATTTTTAATATTCTCTTTTCGGGCAGCTGCAGACGCATTTCTAAAAAGATTTCGTCAACAGTACTTCGTCTGTCAATCTCTCCTGAAAGCCCGACAAAAAATGTCCTTACGTTGCAAGAAGGGGACGTGATTACGCCTGCAACGCTAACTTTAACGGTATTAACGAGAGCTGTTCAATAGTTACAAAATCGATTTCAATTTTATTTTTTATCTACTTTGGTATTTGCCGGTACACTCCATTTCAAAAATATGGATATAAAACGTCAATTTGTAATAAATTTCCTAATAAGAAAGCTACGAGAAATGAGAATAGGGAAATAAGAGAATTATCTTTTCAATTTTATCTCGTTTAAAATACAAAAAAAAACTTAATTACAATTTGAAGAATGTCATTATTTACACTGTCTAATATGGAATTGAATTGAAACTTTTCATATTGTTTTAATAATTTATGACACATAGAAGAGTGCCTGATTAAAACTCCCAAGAACTATTAAAAGTATAATTTTATGTAGTTAATAGTTTTACGATCTGTGCGTGAGATTGTTCAGTTGATCATTGGATAAAAGTTTTCATTTCTTTTATCTCTATTTAGTTATTTTTATAGTTGCTTTTTAGTTTTCACAAGCTTTTGTCTACAAATTGTAACAATTCTTTTACAATAAAGCCTTTCTCTATATTTGATTCATACAAAAATGTGCAAAGAAACCTGTAAATGTAAGGCTCTCTCTTAAACGTTTTTGCATTTCTTCCGTCGTTTTTTCGTTAAGCAAAAGCCCTACGTTTTCATAATAATAAGGCACTCGGTACTTTACACTCTAGTTCACAAAAGTTGCCGAGTCATTTAGTCATAATAACTTTAGTTAATTTTGACATGGTCTCCGGAACAACAGTTAGGGGAACAGTAGATTAGGCGAAATGCGCCAGAATTTCATAATATCGTATATAAGTGTAATTGTCTGAGAATTGTCATTATATTCTACCGTGAATTTAGATTGAGTTTGTTGCTATCTAATATAGGAACATGTATAAAGGTGATTTAGATAATATTAAGAATACCTTAGTGACTATGATTATAATATAGGAATGGTTGATATAGTTTCCATTTAAATACTCTACTGTGATTATAACAACCTGATTTCCTTTGTATGCTTTTAAATAAAAACCTTTTCCACAATATCCAAAACGATAAATGTTTATTCTTATTGTTTTTCGATATCTTTCTTCATTTCGTAATATTCTATCATTATCCAAAATCAATGCAATATAATTGTAATGAATACAGTGATTAATTTATTTAAAAGTAATGTGATTTGCTTACCACGCAAGTGTTTGATGATGTATACGAAAATATTGAGTACCTAAAAACTATTTTATACTAAACGCTTAGGAACGGTTTCCATAAATTTCAATAAGTTACTTGGGTTGTTGTTTCAATTTTTCTACCTTCTCAATTAAAACAGAAGTCTTTGATTTTTTATCAATTCTCATCGTTTATTTTATGTGTTAGTTTTTCATGAAGTCCGCATTCCTCTATTTCAAATATAGTCTGTTTACACTGTTTACGTTAAAACAAAAAAATTGTGAAATTTTCGTTAAAATTTATTTATTATACAAGTGCGTAAAGTGATACTTTTGCGTACGAGAATCATACAATATTTCATTTTCGACCACATTGAAAAATTCTATTAAGAAATATATTCAAATCAACTTTAAATTTCTGGTAGATTTCACCATTGAATAATGGGGCCATAACGTTGATGATTTCCATTGATATTGGATTGACTTTTCCGAAAAGTAGGCAGTGTAATTTTTGATTTTTTTTAGAGTTCACGAATCCAAAGAGTCACCATGTATATTTTTCTTGACTTTCCGTAAGTAGGTTTTGAGTTACATTACACGAAATTTCAGGGGGAGGGTAATCAGATTCTTATTCCATGTCAGGTTAAGTTAGCTTAACAATCAATATTTTATCAATCAAAATTTGAAAGATATTTCACGAAATGACGATGATCTTTCACACTTCTCAATGATCGTATAAAAAAAATTACAGAGTGTTTTTTAAAAAGTTCTTGAGTTCATGAGTTTTTAAATGGATATTTTTCATGTTGGTCGTAGATAAAATATTTGATACTACCCAGAAAGATTGTATTTATTTGAATTTATACAATATTTTCATTTGAAATCTTAAACAGAATTTGATAAGCAGAATTGAGAAGAATAAAGATTAGAAGAAAAACTAACGGCTTTTTGCTTGGATGTATAAAAAGCCATAATATATGTATTTGTACTGGAAAGACAAATAGAAATGATAATCCAGGAAGAAAACTAATTATTTCCAACATTCATAGCTCTGAAAACGGTTTTGACGTTATACGTAGAGAGAAAATAGCAAAAATACGGAATTCTCCACTATTAGAAGTGTTAAAAAATAATAATAACAAATTAGTAAGCTACTTTAAGGACGATTAGATATTTTTCTGAAAAAAAAATTGAATAAAAATGAGGCAGTTCGTGCCTTTAATCATTATCAAAAATTAGGCACAAAGAAAAATACCTCTTCATTTTGTTTCCGCTTTTTGTACATTGTAAAGTTATGAAATTCAATTGAATGATTAGGACATTGTGTTGGACAGTGTAAATACATCTATATCAACTCAGAAATACAGAGCATGATTGTGCCCAGTAGTTAACACTCCATAACTTGATGTTTGAATTCTGAACATATACTTTCCATACAATGTACTATCTGATAAAAAGAATCGTGTAATTTTCAACGTAAAGGGAAGGTGGCAATAATTATTCGGAATTGGATTGTTACGAAATATAAAAAAATATTCAGTTACTTTACAGGTGCTAATTTCACTACATATATTAAAACAAAAATAATAAAAAAATATATAAGAACCGTGAATTGCTTTAATGAATGTTCCATTTTAATGATCATTATGTGAATATATGCGACCGAGATTTGAAAAATGTTTTTCTAGTTTTTGACATTCTATAACATCATTTTAAAATAAACAAAAATGTGGTATCAATCATTTATATTTATAATTTATATTTTCATGATTTTAAAAACTGACTAGTTCATTTGAGAGTAAACAATTTATTCCGTTTTTTCTTAACAGATGTGAGTTTTCAGTAGATGACTGCAGTTGAAATTCAATGCCAGAACATTGAGATCTATTTCCGAGTTTGTTATTTTCATCTTGCATTTATTTTGGCATTATGACAGCAGGTTTCATAGAGTTATTAAGAATATTTTTCTTTCGAATCAAATGGTTATTTTAAAAGAAAATATACAAATGTTTTTCAAGAAGATATCTACCTACACCTTATAATTCCAAGTGATGTGAATATTTCAATGCAATTTTAAGAAAGTTGGGGTTTGTTCCAGAGAATTGAGAAAGAAAATAAATTTATTAGTAAAAACGGATACAAATTTCCAATGGTTACTTTTAGAGTAATAACCTATTATGATAGTTTTAGATCTAGTAAATCCTTTGTTGTTGGTTGTATGAGGTTGAACATTGAATCATACAGTTTTATGCACGGCTACTTACTCCTAAAAAGTGGCAAAACGTTATATCGACATTTGGTATTCTATATTATTCTCTTAGCAGCTTTTAATATCTCTAAATATTCCAGAAGGGTCTAGCCTGGCACGCCGGACTTGGAAGCAGTTGACTATCCAACCGCCATATCCCATAATAAAAATGATATATTAATATCTGACTCGCAGTCGAATTAATGTCAAAGTCGGTTTTTGCTTATCCTAACAATTTACTTCAATTGCTGGCGTACTACAAGCCTCCATACTAGCACCTCGTTGGCACTTGGAGAAAAACCAATTGTATGCGGACGATACAACACTAGGAATGAATGAAGGGCTACCCAATTCGCAAAAAACTCAAGCTACTGACATCCAAATACCCGGAGTGGACGACTACCTCCAAATTTTCATTGAGGCTTCTAAAAATCTCGACATCCACATCTATTTGGAAGTAAGATTCACCCACACTTTCAGTAAGATGCCTCATCTAACCTATACTCTGGAGAGCCTCGGAGAAACTCACCCCCTCATCTTACTTGATAAATATAAAAACCTTACTTCTATCCCATAATATAGGGCAAACGCCTGCTACACCTTAACTAACCATCTCATTGAAAAACTCTTGTCTTGCGAACTGTCCGTGCTCAGGTACTGCCACTACAAGTGCTGACTGAGCCTCAGTAGTACCGATTATGTTATATATTTAGATAACACCCATTCCGAGCCGTCTAAATGACCTCCAAGCTCAATACACAATTCGTAACTTCTCATCAAAGGCAAGAGGAAATTCTCCTATCTTCCTTTTCGGATGCTAGCCACGGCATACGAAGAACTTCCTGAAAATTACCTTGCTTTCTTGGACACCGCTCCTAACGACATTAGATAACACCCTCTAGGAAATCCCATTTCTTCTATCGTCGGTGTCGCAGGTTTTTGATTTTGGCCGACGTTAGGGAATAATACAGCCACACTATTGTGAATTCTAATGTGATTATGGAAAAAAAAATAATAATTGTTTTGAATTATTTACAAATATTTATGTAAAAGTATGTGAAATAAGTTATTAGAAAGGTGACATGTGGCGAGTTCCAAACAGCACGTAAAACAATCAAAATTTCGAATAGAGAATCATTTGAAAGAAAGACAAAGTTTTTGCTACGGTTCGAGATGATAAGAATTGGAAGCGATATTGAAGTGTGGAGAAAAAATTACCTAAGGACTATGAAAGAAATGAGATATCAAATAAGAATTATATTTTATTTAAATCACACCTGGATCAATGAGGGACATACATCAAATAAATTTTCGCACGACACAACTTGACTTTTGAATCTTCTCGTACTACCATGAGGATATGTATGATGATATTTTTGAAGAATGGTTCAAACAAATAATAGATTTACTTTGAACTGCTTAATAGTAATGAATAATGCATTTGAAATAGAAATACTTTATATTATGAAAAGATTTTCGAAAAATACTCGAAGTATAACGTCAAAAAATATTTTTAGGTAGTAGTAAAAGAAATTATACATCTATGGATTACGAATCGAAATCACGGTTGTGAAATTTCCGGAGCTCATTATAAAAAAAGGATACTATACAATTCAAATTATGCCTTTCTGTCAAGCCAAATATTTTATCGTGTAGTTTAAAAATTTTGACAATTTTCTACAATACAATCCCAAACGCAAGATAAATCATTTTTCTCTTTAAGACACAACTTAAACGGGTTAATTATGTGTTTCAACAAAGTATGCAGCGTATAATTTGAACAAAGACTTGATAGAAAAAAAGCAACTAACGATATAACTCTAGTTGATCGACTTATAATCTTGATGTACGTTTGTTATTAAAGGTTATGTTATGAGACCAAAAACACACGCAGACCCAAATGATAATTGTTTATTAATTACTGCAATTCGTTGAAAAGTAATTACATTGTGAACTTATTCCACCTTTTAATGGAAGTAATATCACAAAGTGTGTAAATTATCTCACATTATACTGATGGATTAGATTCAAATACATCATCATCAAACATCATAAATTATATCGTTGAATCAACAAATATCAGTGTATGATTTATAGATCATAAGTTGAGGATAGGATTGGTTGTGTCAAAAAGTTGATATACTTTTTTCCTTCTTATTGAAATTGACTTTGCAGACCAATTAATAATTTGGATAAAATAATTATCACAAACTAAGAACTTAAACTCTGAACTCCATCATTTGGACTGCTGGCTTTTCTCTTCCCAATTTCCGTGATGATTTCCGCGATTTTCCATTAGTTGCACGGATCCAGGGGGTAGATGTACCTGGCTTCCTTAACTGTTTCACCTAAATCTTTGTAGATACTTGTAAGGTATTGCTTCATACTTAGTTTTCAAAAGATGATTGCTCTGTAATGATGTCCTTCGTGCATCCCCACAACTGGATTTTATGGATCCACATAGTGGTAGTGTTAGATTGTGTACAAAAATGTTATTCTAAATCGATATTTTAGACTACTGTTGGCCGATTAAGCAATAATAATGTTTTTCTTATTTATTTATACGATTTCTATTCCTGGGGTAAATTAAAAGACAGTCTCTTACATTCTTATTTTATTTAAACACTATACACACACACTTAATAATAATTCACTTATCACTATCACTTAACTAACTTAAATAATTTAATGAATGCGCTACAGAAACCCGTTTTATGTATATATTCCAAACGAATTCTAAAAGTTCACAAGTTTTAAAAAAATACAGAAACAAAACAAATAAATAAAGAGACCTTCCTAGAAAATCTCAAAAGAAGCAATGTGAATGAACTGCTTGCTAGAAAAACTTAGAAAAACAAAGATAAACGAATTCCGTGTATTTCATTAAAGGCAGCGCCTTCGCCGAATTTCGTAATTGCACTATATCCAAGCAGGACCGTCTCCAGAGCGGAGATGAGATCGTAAAAATATATTAGTTTAACGTTCAAACAGACACCTAAATATTTAACATTCTTCTCTATTAGTGACATTTTTCTATGTTCAATGTTCAATACCTCTGGGCAACTTAGTCTTCAATTCGTGAAATCTATATGTACAGATTTCTGTTTTTTGAAACCAATTTTCCAGTTTTATGTCCGTTTGATAATTATATTCATAGAATTTTGTAGCTATTGATTTTGATGTGGTATTATCTGAGATTATGGTTATTACTATTTGTTCTGTACATGGAATATCACTGATGAGCAAAAGATGGAGATAGGTCCTAAAATACTTCCTTGCGAAACGCCAATTAATTCTGAGTATTGGTTTTCTTGTTTTTCTGAAATAAATGGTATCTACATGAAAGTCACATGAAATTTAGGACACTATCTCATAAATGTTACTCTGAATAATATAAAGAAATGTATAAAGTAAATAGTGTTAAATGACATGAAGAGGCGGCTGTTTGAGAGAGAGTTTTCATAAATATGCTCTCAAAATGGAAACTATATTAAATAAGTTGAAGTGATCGAATAACAAGACTGACGATGCAATAAAATAAGTGCACAAGCTCTAATTAAGCTCTGTTGCCGCGAGACCTTCTGTTAAGAATGCAGTGCCGTCGCTACCATAATTAACCAGTGTACTCTTAGTTTTCACTAGCATTGTTTTTCTGTTTCTGCGGAAAATTATTATTATTGTACAAGTTACACGTAAAACTTATAAACATGATGTATTAAAAGACTATATGGCAAGAAAATTTGATCGCATATGTTTTGAGTAGTCCAAGTGGTCGAGAAGTCGTTCACGATAAGAAAATCGGAAAAAATCGGTTATCTGATTCGATTTGACGGCCCATCGGTTAAAAAATTCGTGAAATTACTGAAACTCTGTTAATTGACAAAGAATCCATAAGTCGCGTCATGTATTCTTCAATACAATACGCCAGCTGATCTGATTTGTGTGTCAAATGGTTTTAGTATCTCCGTCATATACCATCCACTTTATTATTTGGATCTTCGTCGTACGACTTCTATCTGTTTCCTTGTATGACATCTACATTTAAATGAATATACTTTAATCCTCCGTGAAAGAGAAAGCAGCACGCATTCCGGAGGAGCTGACAACTAAAAACTTACAAATCTATTCTAAACAGAAGTTTAAGAATAGAAGAAGTTTGTACGTTTAAGATCGTAATGGATGGTATGAAATTGAAATGAACCATTCTTCAGCCAAATATGGAACCAAAATCAATCGTTTCAGTAATGTTAACAGTATTTTAGTCATATAAACACGTATTTTGATGAGTTGAGGAAAAAATATATGATGAAAAGTATCTCAAGCCAAATCTAAAAAAGAATGAACCGTCAACAACTTTTAATTAAGAGTAACAAAGTACAAAGTACAAAACGTATAGAGGACTATTAAGAATGAAAGATATTTTAAAAGCCTCCAAGTTACGTATTTACAAGAAAACCAACGGTGCTGTATGACTACGAGAGCTGGAGCAAGAACACAAAAGAAGAAAATAAAATAAACACGTGGGAGAGAAATGTATTGAAGAGGATTTTTGGAGGAATGCAAAAGAAAAACGAGTAGAGAAGAAGACTGAATGCTGATTATGGTCAAGATTAGATGGGTTATATGGTCAGATAAAAAAGACTTCGTCCGATGTCACAGCCACTTTACCTTTGCAAAATTTCAAAATATATCAATCAACAACCAAATAAGTCCATAATTGAGAATAAATGTTTAAATTGAAATAAGAAAAGCAATTTGAGCATCAATGAAACTAAATTCATGTCATTTTAATGTGAAATGAATTATCAAATATTAATCGTATTGAGTTGTGTTGTGGCTTGTACGCGATTTTCAATGTTGTAGTATTCTCATCCTGAATTCTAGGAAAACGAAATGGAAAACTATTTCATATTGAACATTTTAACTGTTACTTCTGATATGTCAATTCCAACTAAGAAACGAATATCCAACGACATCGTTCGGTTGTGAATGAAGTTATTAATTCTGCACGTACAATTCTACAACTCATTTCTATTTTCATTCTTTTGTTGTAAATTTCTTAGAATAGACATGATTGTGTCTGAATTGTTATCTATGTTTTTATGTGTTATTATCAATTGTAATTAGAATTTCATTCCAGAATTTCTTTTCTATTGTTATCAATTGTATGACTTCTAACAATTAACAACAAGTACATAGAATGATATTAATTATTTATCTTCAATTTTAATTTTGATAATTGAAAATTTTTCTCGGATTTCTGGTTTATAAGTTACTTTAGTACAAACTTTAATTGCAAACACTAAATCTTCTCATTATGTATGAGATTTCTAAACTAGATCTGGCAATAGAAAACCACCACGAAAGTTTAAGACGAAAGTAAATATAGAGTAAGTTCGATGTATATTTGGAAAGGAACGTAATATAGCCTTGAGGCATCGCTCTAATTGAAATAGAAGTTGCTCTGAGAACAGAAATTTTACGACGCGCATTTCAAATGTAACTCTTGTTATTTTGAAACATGTACTTATCTCGTAATCCTAAAGTAATTTATCATACGACCTTACTTTCTTTACTATAAATTATTCCGATCATTTTTGATTTCATTATAAACTGCTGGTTTTATACATTTATGTTAAATGTATAATTTTATTCGAATAAATAATATGATACTTACAAATATATTCAAATTTGAAATTCAATAAGAGGAAAATAAGTACTCATGGTTAGAATGAACCTAAACTAAACAAATACAAAAACTTAGCTGCGACATCTCATTAATAGCTGGAAAAAAGAGAAGATTTCAATATGGGAGAACACGATTGATGAAATATTTAGAGAAAAAAATTATATATAACTTCTTTACTTGTAAAAACTATGTACTAACTAACAATCGTAGCAATATCGAATATATAGAACGCATCTAATTTATTAATAACGTATTCACTCGAATGAATTATCTGAAGACATTTGGATTTAGTCAGTGAAGTACCGATGACGAAAGGAAAGAAAAAATATACTAGGATTGATGATTAAATGAAAATAAATCTTTGAAAATATGGGTGTTTGGCTTCGACTTATCCTGTAAAAGATGATAAACGTATATGATATCTAGATTACTATGATAAATTAATGCATAAATACATGAAACGTACAACGTTGATTTTTGGAAACATTGAAAAAACACGTCACAAAAGACAAAACTGACAAAATTAATATTAAAAAGCTTGATTTTTGAAAAAAACTACATAACTAAAAGATGTAAATCTTGAAGTTACCTAATTCTCCCAATATCAGTTGCAGAAGACAATTAGGCGAGGAACAATTGATTGTTAAATACAATAAATACGCACGGTACTCATAACGTATATAAAACATCTAACAAACCGTCAGTCCACGTGGACTCATCATCTCCACTGTTTATCAATGAAAACATCGAATCGTAAACATAAATGCATTTCTATTGGCCGAAGCTGTATGTACACAGTTTCTTCGAAATATCCCTGGCAGACATTGGCGTCGCTTGGCAAGATTATTTTAATTAATAAATTTCTTAAAATGAATAGAAATATTGGCGTTCTTTAGACCATGAGCGATTAAGACAATAAAATTGAACAGTGTAGTGAGACAGGTATAAATATAATAATAAATATTTAGATATACGAACACAGTAACTTATTTTAAATATATTCGAATTTTTAAAAAAGGAAAATATTCAGCAATCTGATAATGCAATCATAATAAGAATTGATGAATTAACTAGAGTAAATAAATTTTCCATTTATCGAGTAGTCACGAATCAGTTGACAAAGATACTCAAGATTGTATTCGTAAGAAAATTTATAGTTTATATAAGGAGAACAGGGTTGCGGCATTAGAAGTAATACAACAAAAGGTAGCAGATTATTCAGAATACAATTATACCAGTTTAGAAACATTGTGTCAAGTTTTGTCGGCATGTGGTTTTAAACACAAATAATTGAATAAACGGATGGGAATAACCGAATCATCAACGATCGTTCGATGGTAACAAGATTATTTACGTCTGATAAAAGACTATCGATGTTCTAATAGATACATAATTTATCTAAATGAAACATGGTTTGACAGTCAAATTGTGGTAAATTTCGTTTGGGTTGATAATAGTCAAAATTGCTGTTTGAATGGGCCATCTTCTAAAGGGAAACGCATTATAATAGTGCGTGCTGGAAGCAAAGACGGTTTCGTGCCTAAAGTTTATTAATATCTGATAAAAAAATTGAAAACTATGCAGCTAATTATCATGAAGTTATGACAGCAGAACTATTTGAAAAGTGGTTTTATGAACAGCTTTTACCTAATATTCCACCACAATCAGTAATTGTTATGGAGAACGCATCCAAACACTCGCAGCAACTCCTTAAGATACCAAATAGTAGTAGTAACAAAGCTCAAAGTTTAGTAATTAAGTCTGTCACCGATCGTAAAAAAGGCCTACCAAATAAAGAATTGCTTACTGTTGTTGAAGGTCTAAAATTGGAGGTAATTTATTATATTGACAAGATATGATAGATCACATACTGACGAAAGAAAGAAAGAAAAATACACGCAACTCAGATATTGGACGCAAGGACTCTGAATTTTGCAGACGTGGGTGGTGAACATAAGGAAAATCCGCATGAAAATAACACCAAGGCGTGAATGAGAAAAAATAACTAGACAAAGAATCAGTACAAAATCACAACAATTAGACCTATAATGACAAACAGCAGAAACAAGACCAGATACAATTAAGGCAAAAAGACTACAAGAGACAACGGAAATGAAAATTGTCTGGGTACTAAAACGAAAACAAGAATGAAATAGTCACTTTAGCAGAATGACCAGCGAAAGACTAGTGTATATCGGAAGGGATAAATCGCCAATAGGCAGAAGAATTGTTGGTCGACCGAGAAAGAGATAGTATGACAATCTAATCCAGGAGGCTGAAACTAAAGAAGAAACAGGTTTTACATCTACCATGCAAGAAGGAAGAAAAGAACAGAGTAATACTCTTCTCAGACTACCTACTTACAATATTGTATATTTAACCCTATAGAGTTAATATGGGCAAACGTAAAATCAGAATTATGAAAATGTAATTAGTTTCCAAAACTGATTAAATAGGTTGCAGAACTCGTAAAGAAAGTTCTAGCAGCAGACAGCTAAGAGCTTTGGAAAAACTGTGTTGAACATGTTATCAAAGAAGATGAGTATGTGGTATCACCCTCTTTACAACCCTTCATAATTCAATCAAATGATTGAAATGTTTTTTCTTTTGTTCTATTTGCAAAGAATTTATTTTCCTTTTTGGTTTTTGCTTTGATATTTCGTTTTCCAAAAAGAAAAAACGGATGGATGGGGTACAAAAAGGGCTCATTTCACGTCTGGTACCCTGTTCAAACCAAACTCCATCACAGGCAGGTACATTTTACTCGTCCATTTACATTTGATAATTTAATATTTAGTTGTAGCAAGTTAGTGAGGTATAATAATGAGTTTTCCAAGTTCCAAGTAGGGCTTCAAGTAAGTGCATCTGTCTAAATAGCACGTCCAATTTATAATGATTCGATTGTCTTTTAAAGAATACTCTGTCGCATATTTTTAAATGTATTTATAAAAATTACGAATTTATAAAATGAGGTATCTACGCCTATAGTAGATTAAACAGAATTTTCGGCAAGGGTTTTTATAATCTGGAATTGATATTGGAAGAACTATAATAACATCTGTATTTACCAATTATCTCAATAGATTTCACAAAATAACTGTTGGTCAGTGTCAGTCTTACCAATTTTATTATTATGGCTTCCTTTAACCAAAAGAGGAAGGATAGAAATTCTAATAATTTTTTGTTCTAATTTAAATGTAATCGATCAGTTTCACGGAACAAATCGTTGATTATTTTAAGCTAATCACAAAAACTGAGAAGAATTCGTTCGACAAAATCCATTTCAAGGAAATTGTTCTCAAGAAGACAGATAAATAAAAGTCAGTTCCTAAGTACTATGTAAAGCGCACATTATACAAAACTTGGTAACAATATCAAAGTTCGAAAGGTCGGTCGAAGCAGGGAGCAAGAAGGTTCTCAGCCGTGTTGCCATATCCAGAAAGCCGTTTCAATTTTATTATATCATTTTTATAGTCTACTCATAATATTTTTTCTCAATTTCAGGATCGAAACAATGTTTTACTTGAAAAGTCTAATTTTCCATTCTTCTTTCTTGTAAATTTCATACATTAGATGACATAAAATGAAACTTTGCAAAATCGTAATCACTGTTTATGGTTCTGTTTGATAAAATATATTGTTATAAATAAGTTGTATCTATGTGTTTCATACACTATTGAATTCTGCTTATTAAAACTACAATAGTTATTTATGATGTAACTGTTTAAAGTGATGTTTTATTTTGTGAGTGAAAAAGTTTGTGAAAGAGCTGAGTCAATTGAAAAATTTCATAAATTACATCCCCTCTATCACAATATATACCATACAATATTTTTCGAACAACTGCCCTATTTTGATAATAAAATCAGCGAATTTGGAATGACATCAAACATTAAAATGCATTTTAATATTCAAATAATCACAAGTTTGTTGTGAATAGCAAACGTTGCCAACACTACGGCTACTAACAAATGCTTGTTTACAAATAAAAAAGACGCTGTCATTTCAATTGCGTCCTTGTCCAATTTTTGTCATTTGATTCGTGACTGCTTAATGTGATTGTCGATAGTGGAATGATTAAGAAAAGTTTTTATTTGGTTGTTCTTGTGGATATTTAACAGTCCTCCATGATATTGATAATAAAAATTTCCAATAACCAAAATTATTGTAATATAATTATACAATCAAACAAATATAATAAGATTTCATTAGATCTTGTTGATTCGACACCGCCTGTATCTAAACTGATGCATTTGGTGCTGATTGATCTGTTGGAATTTTATGTCGAGTGAACGAAACTTGGCAACAAAGCAGAAGACAGACTAATATCGTGAGCAGCAATAACAGCCTACTCCATATGTAAGGCTCATGTATATTCACGCAAGAACAAAGCTTCCCGAGTAAACAACGATGCCGAAGGAAGCGCTATCTGACGGCTGCAGAGAGTAATATTACCATAATCGGATAAGCACCGAACAGTCATTACGAGGGCCGATTAGAAGACGACATGACACCTTCACAATGGTCATCCAAACACTCTCAAAGATATATAGTTTTATTATTCCAATGAGTGTTAAGTAATATTTGTTATGATAGTTTTTGGGAATAATAAGTATCATATGATACCTATATTTGACAAACATATAGTACAGATCTCCAAATGATGTGCAATTTTGCTAAACTAACAATTACTCTTTCAATATTATCGTTAACATTGTCTGTAAAATATCAAAGTTACATTTATATCATCATATAAAACTTGTTCATGTAATATTTACAAAAAAAGTGTTTTACAAATAATTCAGACCATGTCTATAAGTCAGGGCCGGATTAAGATTTATAAGGCCCGGGGCTAAAATAATGACGGGGCCCCCTTAAGGAATTCGAAAATCCGGAAAAAATCACAAAATAATATTAATACGTTAGATTTGTGGTATCAACACATCAAAAAATACAGAATGATTTCCAAATGATGGGGCCCTCTTGGACCTGAGGCCAGGGGCTATAGCCCCCTCAAGCCCCTAGCTTAATCCGGCCCTGCTATAAGTATACAAAGTGCATCGTTACTTCAAAATAATTTATGAACATTTTTTTAAACAGTGAATTGACCGAACAGGATCAAATTCTTTTGATGAGAAGTTATAAAATAGTAACAGAACCTGTGCCGAGGTGTCTCATTTCTTAATCACATCATAAAGCATTTTGAAAAAGTACATACAAACAAATATAGTCCTTAAACTGGTTGACCCAAGACCGTCACTAATGATGCAATATAATTTGACGTTTTGTAAAAAACGAAATACTGATTTACAGTGTGAGACTACTGTAGAATTCATATGTAACATAATTATAAAGAAGATTCATCCTTATAAGGTAACACGAATACAAGAGAGATGGAGATGATGATAACTGCAGACCTACACGGAGTGCTGATGCCCTCGCAAGACTGGGATCAGAAAAACCATCAATGGGCCGAGAGAACATTATTGCTGTAGTTAATATTTCTCTGTGGAGTTGAAAAGGCGCTAATTTCGATTTGTGATTTGTCTTTTAACCGGATATGGTCTTCTAAGAAGCCATGCCCATGCTTCGGGATGATCCGGTATTCCGCTGGTGCTTGAAGGAGGAAGAAACTGCGGACCAAACCAGCAGTCACGTGTGTGAGGTTCAAAGATATTAGTGAGACATTTTGATCTGTGAGATTAAAAGTTTCAGCAAAGGTGCCAGATTTGTTTTTCCATGGATGTCGACATTTGCTATCAGAAGGCCCTTGACCGCCCACTAACTTGATTCTTTTTGTTTTAATTAAATAAATTTCGCAGTGATACATTTTCTGTATACTTTTCACTATTTTTATCTATGCACTATCATTTAATCTTGTGAATTCATCTTCGTACGCACGAGTCAATTCAGTTATTAACAAATTATTTTCTTGATTGTTAATTACTCAACTGACAACTTATATCATTTTTTGTTATTTATTCAAAACTATCACTTGCGTATTATTTTCATTTCTTCTGTAATTTTCATAAAGTTTGCACAAAAGAAATTGAGTTCTCAATTCACAAAATTATTATAACGATAGTTATTTAACACACTTTTCGTTCATTATCATTTTTTTGAGACCATGAGAATCCAATTCCCTTATTTTTAATTTGAGTGCGACGCCCATACTGTGAAATCTCAATTATTGAGAATCCAAGGACTCCTTGACGAAAAATTCTTTTATTTCATTAAAAAACAATTTGGAGTCAGTTCCAGCGCTCATAAATAATTCAATAAGCTACAAATCGCGCTCCCAAATCCCAAAAAGATAAATTAATATCGAAAAATATTACCGAATGGGAAAAGTGCCCCAGTTATCCTATGTAAGTGACAGTGTAATAGGAGGAAGAAAAAAAAAATAAAAGCGAAGAAATATCAACGGTGGAAGATTAGAAATTAAAAGTGGCATCTGTCGCAAGACAAGATGATTAAATAATGATATTGTTTACTATAGATCCGTTTATTAAATTGTATGTTTGAAATTTAATAAAGTGGAGAGTTATTAAGTAAGTGAGTTCAAAAGCGATTATCGAAAAGATATCAGAACGATCCACAATTGATCAAATGAACTTTATGGAGTTTTTTTTTATATCACTCAATTTTTAGTTTTTGTATATATGGACAAACGAAAATTGAGGAAAATTTGGCAAGGAAGAGACGCTCCCGTTGACAAGACTAAGCAACTTTAGAACCGAAAGTTCCACTCAACAATAATAAAAATGATGAAATACAGAACTACTTCAGGAACTTAACTGCAACAGAAGAACATATTATGATTTTTAGAAAACAATGAAAAAACTAAATGGACCGCAACCAACAAATCCTCCTCTCCGCACTTCTAAAGGTCAATTGGCAAAAATCAGTCAAGATAAAGCCAATGTGTTTGCCAAAACACTTAGGATAATTCTTCAAGTCCAACCCCATAGTGAATAACTAAATATTAATTGTCGAAGTCAAAAATTTTCTGGAACTTCTAAATCAACTAGAACTTAATAATTATCAATAAATTACATACTAGTACAAGATCCATAAGGAACTAATTAAGGGTTGAAGTTTCTAACACAATTGTAAAATGAAGTATTAAGATCGGGTTATTACATAATTTTGTTAGCCCAGATTGTACCAATCTCTAAGCCAGAGATATCTATTGAAGACTAATACCTAACCACTAATTTGGATTTAGAGAGCAATGTTCCCCCATGGAACAAATTCATCGACTCACAAAAAAGTGTACCAATCTTTTGAAGATGAAGAATACTGTTCGTTTGCCTTCTTAGGTACCGTTCAAGCATTTGATAAGGTCAGGGCGACGGACTACTATACAAAATCAGCAAAAACCTCCCAAACCTGCGAAACAGACACCATCAACTTAGAATCCAAGACTATATCACAACTCAGAATAAATGAGAAAAATGAAAATAAATCTGTTCATGTTACCTATACCCAACGGAAAAAGACCTATCCAACTGTAACATTAAACACATACATACTACGAAGAGAAAGCAAAATAGACGATTTCTGTCAGAAGTACTAAGAATTATTTTAAATCTTCGTTGCTATGTACTCAACAGTGTTATTATTTGTGACCTTAAAATTAATTCAATTGAAGAAAAAACATCTCACTTCTCTCAAAAATATTCTCACGTGATTGAAACCCATCGCAATGTGATGTTTGATGTCATAGTGATGTTTTGTGCTAGTGCATAGTTATTCCTCAATTAAACAATTTCTTTCAAGTGAAAAGAAATTTCATAAAAGACAACTTATATCTTGCTTTGAACTATCTGCTTATTTTAAATTTCAGTTAGAAATACAAAAAGAGTTGTTAAAGAAATTTAGTTCACGATATAGGAAAACTACTATCGCCTTATCCTGAGATTGATCAGTTGTAAAGCATTTTAAGCGGGATTCAGCTTTATTTATTAATATGGTCATTTTAATCAATTTCCCAACATAGGCTTCAGGTGAATTTTTTTTCAAAGATAAAATTTTTCGATACTTTAGCTTTATCCAGAAGCATGTTCCAGGTTTGTTCGTTATTTAGGGACGGTTTTTCTCTAGTGATTCCATCTCTGAACATTCTAAGTGATGATATGAGAAGTAACGAATCAGAAAATTTTTAGTCAGAACAATGAAGAAGACATATGTATATGTGCGAGAATGGATTTGATTTACTTTTGTTCAATATAAACAGTGTGTATGAAAAATGTATATCAGAGCTGCACAAGGGTCATCACTGCAGCTACTTGACGATAATTGTATGACACATCTTGATGAGCAGAATATCTTCCAGGACTAGATAGATTTACTTAGAAAGTAAAAAGGATGTACTAAAAAAAATAACATGAAAACTGTGCTAGATCTCAATGGTAGAATACTTAGTACATTATTTGAATTTGTTCTCAAAAATAGGTATTTTATAAATACCTGCTCATACTTCTGGACAAACCCAATCCAATGCCGGTGACATTTCATATTTCTAGAACAATCAATGATGATTGTAAAATATTTATAATCATAGTATCCCCTTCAAGTTTGATATTTAAAACTCTCCTGGGAACATTTCTCAAATGTATGCACACCTATACTTCATAAATTCAATATATACAATAATCTAGAGAATTGATTTTCGTTCTAATAAATTCTCACATTCGAACATATTTCACATTCGCGGTATTACTTAAAAAAAGATCATCCATCCACTGAATATCTATTCATATTTCCCTACTTACTTTGATTCCACCTAATCTGGGAGTACGATCTCCAATATTACAATTTCCGTCTAATTTCGATTGCTTCCAAGAATTTATACTGAATATCCATATCAGTAGCGGAGTATTGGGACAACTATCATTTTTAGCTAGATCAAATTTATATTTATCGGAAGATTTAACTTCAAGTAATTATATGTGAAAGATATACGGAAAAATTGACATAAACCTTAGTATCTTAAGATGAGAAGAAACGAGAGAAGAATCAAAATGAGAAGGCAATACAACGAATACGACGAAAAAAAACGGTCACTACAATAGAAGTCTCTAATGAGGGAGAACGAATAATTGCACAAAAACAGCAAGAAGCCAGGTTAAATGCAATAACGAGAGAATTGTTAAAATTTGCAGAAAAAGAAGATTGAACTAATTTTAATAATAAGATAAAAAGAACAACAACAAGAAGCCAGGAGAGAGTTCAATTACCAAAGAAATACTGACCTTTGGGTTTAATATATTTAAAAAAAAAGAAATAAAGTAATTCAAATTGTGGGAAAAAACAAGAAGCAAGTAGGAATGGTTGCAGAATCATACAGTTAAAATTTTTCAATGATATAATAAAAAAAGAAACAGCAACTAGTCAGGAGAAGTTAAAATTAACTCAATACTTGCAGAAGAAGGAAAATCAACTGTTCGGATAATGTAGGGGAAGAGAATAAGAACAAGAAACCAGAAGACAGTGAAATTAAGTAGAAAATGCTGAAATGCCGAGTAGAATGGTTACAGAAGAAAATTGAATAATGTTGACAATGGGATACAAGTAGCCAGGGAAACGTGAAATTACGAAGAAAAACTGAAATCTTCAATTGAATGCTTGATTAAAAAGACAAATAAACTAATTCGAAAAACGTGGAAAAATCAGAAACAGAATAATCATAGCCAGCAGAATGTGAAATTACGTAAGAATGCTGAAATTTATTTCAATTTGATTCTAACAATATGATAAAACAAAGAACGGCTATTATCCAGGGGAACATTAAAGCTAAATTAATAGTTCCAGAAGAAAACAAATGGAGTAATAAGAAAAATATGAAAAAGCGCGGAAAAGTTGTGATGAGCCCTATCTTAACAAAATCTAACTAATCACCCTGGGATAATTATTTTATTGCATGTTATGAAGCACTAACGAAAATAATGAAAAAGACATTATAGAATTATGTCGATAAAGTGCTAGGGGAATATAAACCAGGCTTCAGAACTAATAGATCATATAGTAAAATTCTCCTTTGAAATTGTCACAACAGATCCCATCCATTGAGACGCATGTTTCACCGTATTAAGCAAATTTCATTAATTCCAGTCTCAAAAAACACTTTTTGAAATCACAAGCATAATATAGATGATTCTATTCATGTACTTATCATGTCAATCGTTTGGATTTATATATTTATAAGTATTATGTAATGTTTTCAATACTCTCTATAAGTTTTTGTTTGTTATCGTTTATCTGAGTTTATCCTTATTATAATTTCTGGTTAATGATAATCACCATTCAAAAAAGTGTTTTCTCAACTTATAGTTTCATAATATTCCCAACTTGTAACATTTATACATTTATATAAAGATACAAAATGTTATCTGAATAATATGAAGCACGAATCCACCCTTTTCTATGATCCTCATACATCATGCGTAAATTTTATATAAGATTCCGTTACACTCCTTACACTCTAAAAGATTATTTATTTAAGTGTGAATATTAAATATTCATTAAACTATATAAAGACACACGTGAAGTTGCAGCCAATCTCAAAGGATATTTTATCATCGTGTCTACGAGCTTAAATACGAATGAGCGGAACGACCGGCACCTTTGATCATATTTCTGTTTTCAAACTCCTCAAAGGGAGCACTGAATTGTTAGATATCTCTTCAACAAGATAAAACTATATTCATCTCAAACATATAGCAATTTTTATTTGCTCGTTTTTCATTATTAATATCTTCTAGTCGTTAAGCAGACCAGAAGCCAATTTTTTCAAAACGATTTCAATTCATTTTCTGAATAAAAGTATCCATCAAAAGACCAAAGCTGAAATTATCGGTTTACATAAACTATATGTCAGTATATGATGTATAATTGCATTCATGTAAGTAATTTCATTGGTTTTTCATTCGAATTATCCTTCAATGGATGATAGAAGCGGTAAGATAACGTATAACGTTGAGCAGTAGGTTTACCTTGTTCCATTAATCTAATGCATTCAACTGCTTGAGCAAACAAAAATAGAAATCTCAACGAATTTGTGTGCTTAATTGATTCGTGTATAAGAAAATTGTATTGGAAAATTGTAAATTCCTGAAAATTTTTTATCCTTCACCTATAATTTTGTATTATTTAATATAACCCAATAATTTATTTAGAAAACGAACTTTATACTGCAATTACACTAATTTATACGGTTGTCATACTTATTTAAAGAATCTGAGTATGATGTATGGAGAAAATCACTACATAACATCAATCCATCTACTTCTCACATGCCCCTAAAGTTTCTGAATAGGAGAGAAGTATGAAAATACAGAGGCTTCGTATCATCCACAAAAAACTTACTCACGGTTATTTGATCTCGTCAGAAAGTCGTCTTGTTTGCCGAAATTTCCACGTTCCTATGCCCGTGAAGCACATCTCCACGTGACATAAGTAAAATAAGAAAGTATTATCAAAACTCCCCTATATACCTTTTCATTATTTTCTATCCTATTTCTATTATTTCTATCCTAATTATGGAATTGTGAGATGCTAATTACACAAATGATGACTACCATACAAATTTCCATCAACTATTTAACCTCTTGAGGAGTGGACAATCCAAGTTTTGAAAGGAATCAATCTAATGTAAAAATTTCATGAACGTAACATTTGTAGTTTCGGCTGTATTATGTTGAACTTCTAGATAGTTATATATTTATAATCATTAGTACCTATATGTATGATAAAGGAAATATCGAAGATACGAGTACCTTCCACGACTCTTCTAACCTATAACAATTTCTGTGACTGTTATTTAGATCCATTGAAGATACTGTTCGAATTTTTGTCTTCAAGTTGGCATAACTCTAGTTAATTCTATCATCGGCTTAATCTGAAAACTATACAATATATTTGAACGAATAATATACATTATTTATTTTTCTTGACCGATTTCAGGTGATGACCTTTGTAATAAATTGTTACTTCAACATATTTATATCATATTCATACTAATAGACCCTGTATAACCTTTATAATAAATTGTTACTTCAACATATTTATATCATATTCATACTAATAGACCCTGTATAACAATGATAAAACTAGAAATTCGTTAAGATGCAATTTGCTGAATTAACTGAACAACAATTTTTTCTACTTCTCTCAACTCTCCTTCTATCTCTTTTTTTTTGTTAATTTTCTTGAACCGAACGAACCTAACATCAATTACCCTTTAATGATAAATTGACCGTTGCAGGTGATAATCCTCACATACCAGAGGTCGAGTGAGTTCGGACACTCCTTCGGTCCCTATTAATGGCGTAATCCTAGGAAAGGGAGGGCCACTAAGGGCCCATAACTCATTCGTCAAAGTAATCAATCAATCAATGCTCCGAATGTCTTGACAACGTAAATCCGATTTCCACTTCTATTGCTCTTATTCCGCACATTAGAAGCGGCATCTACGTTCCGTAATGGTGCTGGAGCATATCATAACACCAATAGACATAGTCAATAATCAATATACTTGATTATTCTTTTTTAATTATTCAATCCTTAGAGTTTTCAAATAAATCATTTTCTTATATAAAAGCCATTACTAAAAAGTCTTCTATTAATAATTCTTTTTGATTCATGAATTTTTTTCTTCATAACAAAGATTTTACAAATATTGTGATGTTTGTCCTACATTAGTACACAGACGTATATTAAACTAGTAAACTGACAATCACTTTGGCATACTTGTCAATAAAATACACGAACTATTTAGATTAGCTATTGCATCGGTAACTTAACAATTAGGAATTAAACTTCTATAGTGAAGTGAATATTTATTTTTCATTTTTTACCTCATGAAGAATGTAACTGAAAACAAACCAAATATCTGATTTGTATTTGTATTAGTTCACTACTAAGATTATATTTATATTGTCAAACATTCAATTTGTCTGTTTTCTGTTATCTCAAATTGATTACTCTTCGAGCTAAAAATGTTCTTTTCACAAGAATACAATAAGCCTCACGATATGTGAAATAATGCAATATATTCCGCAACATGACTAACTGTGTCTCTGCAGTAATCCCATCTTTCAATCTCTGGATATTGGAAGGATATGTTCTAAAACTCCGATTTTGAGTAACCCCATAGAAAATTGTATAGTAGATTTATATCGAACGATCGTCGATGCCAATGAAAGAAACCACGCCTTTAAATTTTCTTGGAAATTCATTCTTCTAGTATTTTTTCACCTCACGCAGGTAGTTTAATGAAATTCCATCATGTTGCTCAATTTTTTTGTGTATTGGGATTATGCAAAACAAAAGAATGTTCGAATTACGATGGTTACTACTTATATTTTGAGACAAATAAAAAGAAATATTCATAGTTGGACATGATTCCATTGTTTGTCACAATATTCTTGCATGCGATTGAACTAATTGTTGAAGCATTTTTCCTTAGTCTTTTCTTCGATGCTAGTGTACCATTCATAGTTGACTATTCGACATTGCTATGATGAGACGGTGGAGACATGTGTAGTAATTCCGAAAAAACTTGAATTTGTCTCGTCTTGAAAGACCCATACAGTCGATTGTTGTTTAGTTTTGGGTTCATATATATAGATCTTTTGGAGTACCACGATTGAATATTTCCAGCATTTCTTTGTACCAATCGACACGAGCTTTTCTTGAGCATTTGTCAATTTATGTGATATCCAACGCGAACATGTCTTTATTACAGCCAAGTGTTCATGCAATATTGAATGTAACAAGTAGAACTAATGCCTAAGTATGCCTCAAGCTCAAAGTATGTCATATGATAATTTTGTAATATCAGTTTATGTACAGTATTGATGTTTTCTGGTACAGTACTCGATTTTGGACGAAATTCATCCTGTAGAGATTTGCAACCACGATTGAATTCGGAAAACCAGCGAAATATGGTAGTCGAGATGATGTTTCATTACCAAAAGTCGAAACGAAGCACGGGCTTTGGTTAAATTCACGTTGAAAATTATATTTTTTCTAAGTAGCAACCCTTCATATTTACAGATATAAATATCTTGAGAATCAATGTTAGTTTGTACGCTGTAAAAAGGTATTCAAAAAGGCTTGATATTAATAATTCCCTACTATCAGAATCTCCCGAAATGGATATCGGCTATGCTCCTATAGCGGCTCATAAAATACAGATCATTTCTAAAATTGTACTCATTTCGCTAAAAGTTTATGCATTGGTCGCATTAGGGTGAAACATATATGTGAAAATTTGGAGAGTATGAAGTTTGGAAGGTTTCTGAATAATTTTATGGAAAAGATATAGTCGACAGTCCGTTAGCGTTGATAGAATGGAAAATATATTTCAACCCTTTGAAGAAATATGAGTTTTGATATTTATACATTTTCAGAATGGAAACGGCTAATATTTGCAGACATATTGTATATATGGAATAATTGTTAATGTTGGTCAATATGAAAAATAAATCATAAAAAACATCATTTATATTTTTTCCAAGAAGATTTTGTTGTAGAAATTATTGAATCAACAGTAACAAAAAATAAGTAAGAATGAAAAGGAGAATATATACAACAAACTTATATTTTATGTAAATGTCAGTGCATATTTTCAATTTTACTTAAATACATTTAACTTTGAAATAAGTATAAAAAGTTTCGTATTGTGTTGTACCGGGACTTAATTAGTTAATTTGTCTGTCGCTTACACAACTAATTTTTATCCACATGCTTAGTTTCAGCATTAACTTCTTCTTAGAACATTTCGAGTTTCAACCAATTGATTCCATCAAGATTCTGCCTGGAAATTATGTCTTTCGAATGGAATTTAGTGTAAAGAGCAGCTGAAAATGTAACTCGACTTTCACGGTGGATAGATTTTATCAAAAGCATGTGCATATGAACGGTACATTTTATTCAAATCGGTCGACATGTGGTGAAAGATTTTCCTTGTTCTTGTCGTACATTTTCGACTTCAACTTCGCTTAACTAAAATAGAGAAAATAGTGAACATCTGGAAGATATAACTGCTAAAATTTCTCTGTCTCTTAAACGTTTTTAAGGATTTTTGAGCATAATTTCACTGAACTATTTTAATGAAAAATTACTTAGACAAACACTATATCTGAATATTTTATTCTAAATACTCATTTTGCTGTACATTACTTAAATTACCACACTCATAAACCAGATTTCGATTGAGGTCGATTTAGGAAAATGCGTGAAAAATATTTTGGGTAATTTTATACGGTCTCTCGTTTTTTGGTTCTAGAAAATCGGGAAATCAGCTGATTTCGATGAATTTTTCTTAAATTCTCGTTTTTACGGAGGATTTACGAAAAAAATTGTGGGAATAAAAAAATGAATACTTATATTGGTTTCAGGGCTTTAAATGTTCATGAAAATGCAATCATCACGTATAATTGTTGATAACTTTTTTCCAAATAATCAAATGTACAAATTGAAATAAAATTTATACGTAAATGTTTTATTTATAATGTTTTTACACTTAAAAATGATAACAATTTCTCTTAGAATTGACCTTTTCTCGCATATAATCGTTTGTACCTTTCTTATTAAGTAAACATTCTTAAAATCACTTATTGTAATCAAGTATACAATATTAAAAGTTAAATTTGGAAACATTTCACCATTAAAAAAATGATATCTTACCAAGATTGACTGTTAAAGAGAGATAAAAAATTAATAAACCAACATTTTTCAATTTTTTTTTCCAAAATGTTCGCTTTTGTGTTGATTAACAAAAAAATATATGCGTTTGATGCTTTGTAAAAAAGTTATGAACGATTATAAGCGGAGTAATTGAGATATTTCACATTATTTTTCTCCTAAATCCGTCGTAAAAGCGAAGATTTTAAAAAAATTCATCTAAATCGGATGTTTTTTCGATTTTGTAAAGCCAAAAAACGAGGGGACCGCGACAGTATACAATTACCATATTTTGTTTAAAACATTATCTGTTGTCTAATTTTATTATTTCTAAAAAAAATTCATGTAAACTAAAAAAGACTTAACTAGGCTATGGAAATAGTTATTTGTAAGTAACATTTACCAGAATCATTTTGCTCCTAAGCGATAGCAAGAGTTCAAGACTAGTATATATACATACATTCAAATCCCGTGAAGAATGAAATATTTGTTTTCCTCCCTGTAGAATTAATTTAATTGAATTACTTTTCGCATGAAATTATGCTTTGCAGCTTTTACTGGTAGCATCATGATAATTGTTATTTCGTCAACAGACTTAAAATCACAGTTTATTATCAGAAATTGGGAAAAATTGACATCGTGCGAAGCAGAAACTGCTACTGCAGGCTCAGAAATTGTGCTATTGGCGAACTTTGATAATGTTATATTGCAATTTTTTGGTATGTTGTGTAATGACAGTAGTTTTATGTAATAAAATTCAAATTTAAACACGTGCTTTTTCACAAATTTTACGATTCTGAATCAAAGACTGAAAAATTCAAAATATTATTCAACTACTACAAGATTCACTCAATTAAAAATCAAAACTTTACGTTCCATCGCTGACGTGCATCGTTCATTTTGAAATCCAGTCCCGGAATTTTTTCAAATTTTTTATGACTTTTGCGAACGGTATTTAAGAAGGAACGTATTAACAAATAATTGTGATGTGAGTATCTTTTATGACGCTATACACTTATTGCTTATGGCGTGATGCGCATCTCTCGTTTTGAAATCGAAGCCTCAAGATTTTCTCAAATTTTCATCAACTATTGCAAAGGATATTATAACGCCAAAAAAATACTTGAAGTTTACATTTGAGCGATGACTAGTATCGTTTTTTTTTCTAATCGAAGCCTCAAAATGTTGTCAAATTTTTGTCAACTATTGAAAAGGGCACAGAACATCGAATAAAACTTTTTATCCAGTGGTATAGGTTATCTGCTACACAATTTTTTTGATTGCTAGGGAAATTTCACACAGGATAATGCGAAGCTTTCCCATTGACGTTAAATGAATAGATAGAAAAATACTTATATCACATCTTTTTGTTAATAAGTTCCATATTAGGTATCCTTCGAAATTGTTGAAGAAAATTTGAAAACATTTTGTGGCTTCGCACTGAAAACATTTTTTTTTCGCGATATAAAAATTTTTTACACTATTACAATTTTCTATTAATAGGTTTTATCTATCTATTATAAAATAAGTCAATTATAAGTCAAACGTGGTACTCCTCATTCGAAAAAACTAAATGAATTATCGATAGAGATATGTTTTCTCAAAAATATATTGAATCAAAATATTTATGGAAAAAAATTATTTGAATTATTGAATATTCATTTGAACTCCATATACATCTTATAGCGAATGTGCTGAAAGTTTCGATACAATTTTGGTCTTCATTTGAATCATTTTTTTCAGTTATATTTCAACGGAATCTCCTGTTTCTATAGTAAATTCCAATATAAGAGTTTGGATATATATTTTTTATGTCTGATCTTTAAACTCCTTAAAATGAAAAAAGTCTGCATCTTTAGGTGATATACAGGAGTTTCCCGAACCTCAGAAATAAATTCCAGCACCTTGCAAAATACTACTTGTATCAATCTCAGCGAAGTTAAGCCGTATATCAGGAAGGCACTATTTGCTACTCCCCTGTTTATTTACGGCTAAAGCTTTAAGGTATTGACTATCGAACAATTTTACAAATATCTGCAACTCTGGGAAGTTAAATTCTACGAGTAATTTTATTTGACTAAGATCTTTGGTATGAATGTTTCTCTGCAATATACATTTTCCAAATATGAATATAAAGATTATTTGAGAGAGTGTTTAAGTTTAATTCAAAATTTCATAATTGGCAAATTTTCGATGTTTGTTCAGAAACATTGTTTCTGATAGTCCATCATGATCCCTCACTTCGTTATTGATCTAAAATGAATCACTATTTCAACTGAAACTTTTTGGAGGACATCATTATCAAGCTTCTCAGCTTTTAACGCACTCCCAGATAGAGAAATCTTTATTGTCAAGAAATTGTTACAATTTGTAGACAAAAGCTTGTCAAACCTAAAAAACAAACATAGAAATAACTAAATAAAGATACAAATAAAATTTCAATATACAGAAGAAAACCACAATGAGCAACAAAATAATAGTTAATGGTGATAGGTAATAATTAGTATATAAGTTCATAGCCAAATTAAACCAGTAAGCAGCATGCCCGGAATTGAATATTATTATTAGAATAGAAGACGTTTTCAGAGTACAAGACTCTTTCCAGTAAATATGCCCTCAAATTAGTGCGGAATGCGGGAAAAGATGATATCGATTTGATTTCAATTGGCAACTGATTGTATATTTTTTTGCATTGTAAAATATTCAGCTTTTAACTAATTATGAACGTGGTGTAGGTAGATAAAGGTCGTGCTTCACGTTCTCACGTGGATAGGTGTGCAACGACATTTCTGAAATTAGATAAACGTGCTTACGAAACCAGATTCAAAGATGAATAAGGAAGGAAGATGCAGAATTTTTAATCTTTTAAAAAAGACCCTGCAGTGAGTCCTGCTATTTAGTCCGAGTAAATATCTAACAGTTCTCTTTTGTAGTTTGAAGATTCGCTCAAATTGAGTTGCATCACACGTACCTCAGAAGGGAAGGGCATATCGGAGATGCAACTCAATAAGGGCATAATAGACTGTTAAGGAGATGGATAAGTTTTGTTCTTTGGAAACTGATCTCAGCGCAAAACAGGAGGAACTTAATTTTTTAGATAAGGCGACAATATGTAACTCCCATTTCAACGAATTGTCCACAACAAGCCGACGTCAATGGTGTTATTTGATAAAAAACAGAAGAAACAAAATAGGGCCTACTACTGAGCCTTGAGGCACTCCACATGCTATTGGCTTGCAGGAAGACATCGTTGTATCAACCCTTACAAGCTGACTTGTGTTAGTAAGGTATGACTTGAACTATACGAGAAATGTTCCCTTGAAACCGTAGCTCTGCAATTTGTGAATTAAAATATTATGGTTAACACAATCGAAAGCCTTAGAAAAATCACAGAAAATTGTTGCACTGGACTGTTTAGGCTAGAATAGATATTATTTAAGATGGAGAATATAGCATCATTTGTGCAATTGTTACCTAAGAACCCAAATTGATGGTTAGTAATTATTTTATATTTAAACAAAAATGATAAAAGCCTCTTTTTGACTAATCTTTCTATGATCTTGATAACGTGAGAAGGACTGCAATTGGGCGATAATTCGATGCTTGATTTTTATCTCCTGTATGCAGAAGTATAATTGTAGCCGTCTTAAGGCGATTGGGAACAGTGCCATTTTGAAATGAAACATTAATTGAAACATAACCTAAGTTATGAAGTATGTGGTATAAATAAGTGAAAAAAAAATGCATTAATCTAAAAACTTTCATATTATAAACATGTCTAATGAATCTGTAGATTGTTAAACTTCATATCTATCTATCTACCTTTTTTTGGTGAAATATCTGTTTCCTCCATAAAGTTACATTCTAAATAAATTATAAATTACACCAATAAAACAGGATAATGCTCCACACTGACAAAAATTTATTATATCAGTTATCATAATTTTGCTTACTTTCTATTCAAATGTTCTACAAACTGAGTCATCACTGATTTTCACAAATTTTATCAACTGATCAGTTTCATGATAAACTTCGAGGCAACGGGAAGCATGAAGGGAGAATTATTGAAGCAACCGTCCGTGTACTGTCAGCCAGGGACCTTCTGCTTTCAACTAACAGACACCCTCAAAGTATTTTCGATTCAATTTGATTTGATCAATAGTTCAAACTAAGTGTGAAAGGAGATAGGTTGTGAGAGGATGTTTAGTTCACCTGTCCCAGCTTATTTAGTAGACATATCAAAAGAAATTGATTCAATAAATTTTGAACGAATTAACACAGTTAAAGCGATAAAACTGATCTTATATTTAGTTCTGGAAATCTATCGATAATTATATTTCTCCAATAAGTTTCACTTTAAAAAAAACAGTGTCTTGGAATAGAAAACTGGGCTTAAAAATACCGCGGAATTTGTTGCGGATATAAAGCATTTTGCATCCATTGTTTTTAATAAATGTTCCATAATTGGATGTTATTCCATAATACTCTGATCTGATGAAATTCTCATCTATTTTCAAAATAGTGTGTTGTTTGTCTTAATTAAACTTTGTATAAATGTTCATAAGTATCGGAATAGATATTGTAGAATGAAAAAGACTGTAAACAATAAGCCTACAAAAAAATGAGGTTTTATGATTCGGGTATTAAACAATAAAAATGATGTAGACCATGTTCCACCACTAAGGATTTGTGCATACTACAGTTCGAATACGGGAGTTATATTCTCCACATTCCTGTTTAAAACATGCATTACTGAAGTTTCCACTTCAAACTTTTTCGCATGCCGATATTAAAATTAGTGTGAAGACAAACCCACCAGCCAGAGAGCCGTAGGTATAACCGTAAATATAACCTTTATATAGAGAAAATTTGTTCGTAACTTCGACGAATGCAAAACGGGTTTATTTGAGCCGGCCCTTTTCATAAATATTCATGGTATCAAGTGAGCAAAAGTAGTTTTGTTAGGGGTTCTCAATGGGTTTTGATTAAATTGTCAGACGGACTTAGCTCGCTCTGTATGTGTCAACGAATGTATGCAATTACTGTTTGCGAAATAGAAAGAGTTTGTGTTTCACACTCGTTAACAAACAAATGAATAAGTTACTCAAAAATTAGCTAGAAATGAGACATTAATAATTCATTTTTATATTGTGAGTTTACGCCTTTTCTATCATTGTTTCAATATTAGCAATTAGCATTTTTATTTATATTAAAATGGGTAAATGTTTGTATGTTTATTATGGTATACCTTCGTTCTCTGTACTGAAAATATGTTCGAAAATTCTCTAACGTAGATATATAAATTGATAAAATGAATAAATATTGATAAACATGGCTCTCCCTATGTAACACTTATATTTTTTAAGTTTAAAAAGTCTACATCGTTCTCAAATCGAGCACAGATCGAACGCGATGCTTCTACCTTTGCACGCTTTTGGTCAAAATTGAAACATTTGGTTCGTATAAAATATTCAGTGCTTCAGATATCCGTTTTAGATCAATTCGACGGTTTGATAAAATCATGTCATGAACTGCATCGATATTTTAGGAGACTGACACAGAAACTGGCCTTCCCGATCGGTCATCATCTTCAATGGAAAATTTACCTCTGTTGAAGCTTGCAGTCCAATTTTTCACGGTCGCATACGAAAGACATTGATCACCAAGGGTATTAAGCATATCTTCGTAAATATGCTTACCTCTTAACCCTTTTAAATACAGGTACTTGATGTTTGCTCGATACTACAATTTTTCTTTTTTCACAATTTCGGTGGACATCTTTTTTCTTTTAATTTATTGCGTAATTCTGGTTTACGTTTTTTACACTTTGACCTAATAAGTTATTGTTCGTTGCTATGGTAAGGCAATATTTTGTTTATGCATGGAACTGGTCTAGGCTAACTAGATATCAATATATCCTCGTAAATCGCAGCTCAATGAATATTTTTCATTGAGCATCAAATATTGAGTTCGATTTCCTACTCTATGTTGACCAAATGAAAATATTATTCATTAGTGTTACTTTTAGACATCGTAACATATTTTCATGGAAACATTCTGAGGTTTTTGAGGCATGCAATCCATTATCATATGTTTATTAAATTACAATCAATTTCTTTTTGCTTAATTAGCTTGTTTCACATCTATTCTGATGGAAAAATTCTAGTTTTGCCAATTTTTGAACTTTATCAAAGTATTCTTCAATTTTTCACTTGTTTTAAAATCAAGAGAAGCCCAAAAGTGAATTTAGCAACAGAACCTTATAAAATGGTCTAAGAAAATTACAATTACGATTAATTTTTCTCTAATCAAGTTATAGGTATGAATACCGGAAAGATTCATTCTATTCTAGTAATTAAATATACCGAATAAGACATAGTTTTGACCGTACAATCAATTATCAGTTTGAACTAACACTCCCCTAAAGCCGATCAATGAAAATAGGTTCATATCCGGTCGGTATCTAACCCACTAACTGTTTAACGGTTAAGGAAGGAAATTCAATCCCGTATAAAGAATATCTTTCATCATTGCGGACTATCAAATCAATGTTGCTGGGTCACGATAACCCATTAATCCCTATGATGTAAACTGATTACACCAGTCACAATGTTCACATGATAAGTATCTTTGTTCTCCACCTTTACGCAACGGGGATCACTATAAATTATGTCGGGTTAAGAGAATCATTTAAAACAAGGAATTGTGGAACATCATTATCTCTACATCAATTTGTGCGTAATGCAATAATGCTGATTAGGTTAATACTAACAAGTAATTCGATCGTTACCGTGCCGTGCATGACGTTGATGGTACTTGAACGTATTTCAGAAATTATACACGCAGTGCATCGACTAATTAACCACATCAACATCCAATATATTGTGATTTTCTACCTCTAGCGCTAATAGATAAACTTACATCTATGGGATTATTATTTCGATTAAGAGGATTATAAAGTTGGTATTTCTGAAACCGTTGCTGATATTCATACCAAACATACGTTTACTGTTTACTGTCTGATTCGCGTTTCGTTATAGTCTTCAGAGACTTAAAGTCAACAAAGTGATTGTGAGTATTGGTGCAGTGGTATCGTGAACAGTGTGTTTAGTATGTGCAGAATGAAAAACAGAATTTTACCTCTATATCTAACAATTCTAGAATTGACCTTATGACTCTTTTTTGTATAACAGAATAGTATCAATATCAATAGTTATCATATAGTTATATATAGTAGTATCAATAGTTGTAGTATCAACTTCTTTAACTTTTGTACTACCGAACTTATTGTGTGAATATTAGGTTTTCAACAGAAGATATGTGTAATATATGTGAATAAAAGAAATCAAGAATGCTTTCAACACGTGAAAACGTTACTATTAATAAGTCTTCTTCTGTAGTGTTGAGTTGAGTTTTTTTTTAATATACACTAAATTGTGTTTATGTAACAGAATTCCCAAATCATTTTAAGTTAAAACATGATTTTAAGCGGGCGCGTTAATGAGAATAAACAATGTGTTTATAATATCTTGATCATTGAAAGAATGTGCATTGCTTAAGGTAAAATATTGAAATATACCCACGTATGTTTTATAAAATATTGTTTACGGTTGATGCTTTGCTCTGGTTTCATAATAATTTCTATGGAAATGTGAACGATATGTTCAAGATATAATAGCGTTTGCATAATGTCATGTTTAAATGTCAAACTACGTAGCTTCTATTAACTTTCAAGAGAAAAAGTGCAAACTTTGCCATTTTGTTTTACATATTTAACGCTACGATTGCCCGCAATCTTTTTTACGAAAGGGTCTTTCGTTTTAACGCAAATTGTGTGTATGCATCGTATGTACGTAATTTTTTGTGTTATTAGGCATTTTATAAGATTGAAATACCATTCGGTTCATCAAGATATTTTATGACTGGATTATATTATTATACAATTATGTCCCAATACAGATTGTGTTCTAGATTCACGTTATATGTTCGATCTTAAAAATTTCATTATTCCGAATTTTATTATTCTCAATCTAATTATTTCTCAAATTTTTCTCATGTTCTCATGTTCATGAAACTTTACGTTTTTAGATAGTATTCGCAAACTGTACATCATTGCTTGTGCTTTTGCAAGCTGAATGTGATACTCTATAGTCTATACTAAAGAAAAATGCACACTTGGATTTAATGATTTATTCTGAAAAAACAACAAATTAGCATTTTGGGCGAAATTCAACATTTTGTTGTTAGGCAAGATATGGAATGAACAAAATGAAAAAAACTTGACACTAATAACGCGTATTCCCACCTCTTGCATTGATGATTGCTTGAAGTCGGCGCGGCGTACTTTGAATTAAGTTGCGGATCACATTCTCAGCTCCTGGGCAGTACTCCCTGACAATTATGGCTGTATGTGGTCTTGCATTATCTTGCATAAAAATGCTTCGTTCTTCCACAGTCACCATCAAAGGCATAACATGGTGTTGTAGCACCTCCGTAATGTACCTGTGAGAGCTTAGGGAGCCATTTTCTATGAAGACCAACTCTGTGCAAGCTTGTGCAGAGATTCCTACCCAAACCATAACTGATCCACCCCTAAATGGAAGACGCTCTTCAATGCAAACTTACAGCATATCTTTCCCCAGGTCTTCTCCACACTCATCGACGTCCACCTGACCCAGTGAGGCAAAATCACGACTCATCTGAGAACAATACCCAGCTCCATTCATCGTCATTCCAACGAACGTGATCTCTGGCAAATGTCAATCTTGCAGTCCGATGCTGGCGTTGCAACGGGGGACCTGTAGTCATTCTTCTGCATGACAGTCCAGCAGCATGTCTTCTTCTAACGGTCCATTCACTAACGTTCACAATTCTTACTTCTTACAACTGATTTCGCAGTGAAACCGCAGTAGTTGTCCTATTCAGTAAACTTGTGGACACCAAAAAACGGTAATCTCGTTGAGTGGTAACTCTTTCGCCCAAACACTGGTCTTCTAGTGATCAGGCCAGTCTTTAGAAAGCGCTGGTACACCTTTTGCACACCACAAAGGCTAGCACCAACAATTATTGCAGTTTCACGTTGCCCCCGACCATCTTGTAACAGCGCAACAATTCTTTCCACAACAATCGGTATACGTAGTGGTAGAAATTGGGGTTGATGAATCCCAATCCTTGGAAAATAAAAGTTGAGTTTATGTACTATAAGCTTTTGCATTTAAGTCAGTGTTCTTCCTTAAAGGCGATATAAGAAAGATATGCTTTATCATATTATTGAATTAGTAATCCTTACTGGCAGATATAAAATGAAAAATATACAATCAGTGATTTTTTAAGAGGTATAGGTTTTGATTTTGAAAAAAACCACAAAAAATATGGAACAATTGATGAAATCTTCATTGGAATCGATAGACGATCAGATAATTTGAGGTTGGCCGCGGCTCCGTTTTAGATAGCCCATGCGCAAGATTCAATTTTGGCACACTATCTACAACATATCGGCTGGTATTTCACGAATAAACATTAGCCCTAACTTGGCCCCACATGAAATAGTCCAAAGGCGTTAAAGCACACGATCTAGGCGGCCAATTAACGGGCCCCAAACGTGAGACAAACTGTTCACGGAAGGCGGCTCTCAATTTGGACATGTCAGGTATGTCCAATTATTCCATTTTGGTGCAAAAAAGAATGTCAATCATCACACGGTAGCGCTCTTCAATCACAGTAACGTTCCGGCTTTTGAAGAAGTATGGCCTGATGATGCCACCGGCCCATAACCCACACTAAACAGTGACTTTTTCGGGATGCATTGATAGCTCTTCAATGCTTCTAACTGGTCTTCACCCTAGATGCGGCAATTTTGCTTGTTTTGTCCAGCTTTGCCAGCGCACATGCACCAAATGTTAGACGTTGTGGGAGATTGTGTGGCTCCAATTCTTGTACCAGCCGTAAATTGTAAGGTTTTACACTCAAGTCCTTTCGCAAAATTTTTCACGTTGTGGAGTAACAGAGTCCCAATTGGGTTCAAAATTTCGTCACAAACTTCTGAAAGTTCCCTCAGTAGGCCGACCAAACTACCCATAAATTGGAAGAAGTGCGCGATGCACTCTCTTAACCGAGCATAATTTTGATTGTAAAATTCAAGAATATGCAAGCGTTCTTCGTTCGTGAGTCGATTCATGATTAAATTATAGACCAAACTGAACAAGTTTGTCAATAACACAGGACACGATTCACATGTGATCTGTCAAAAACCAAAAAGATACCAGCAAAAAAATTACTCGCTATAATTATCAGTCTCTCAGATTCGATTATATTGATAACGAATAAAAATCATCCTTTGAATTTCGCATATATTCCTTTCTGAACTATATTATGAATTATGTCGACTATGAAAGCTTTGTAATTTGACTTGAATTCACAATGGATTCAAGTAATGACAATCTATTGGAATAGGTATCCAAGTTGAATAATGCTGTTTGTTCAAATTTTATATAAATTCCATTTGAACGACGGTGACATAATGAACAACAATTATCAGTGGGTATTGAATAATAAATACTTCACGTGTGCTTCGCAATGGAATATAAATTTATATTAGCACGTCATGGAATCATATCCCAAGATAATTGAACAAATTTATGTTTTGAACCAAAGTTTCCTGATTTAAATCGATTTATAGGACGTAAATTTAAAATTGGTTATCTATAAATATGATAATTAAGTTTCTGTATAACTCACAGACTAACCAAATTTGTGAGCTGAATTCTACATTATTCTTGAAGAATATAAATTAATGGTTTGGTACCTCTTGAATATTGATATCTATCTGATATCTGATATCTAGTTTACTAAATCTTACCTGAAAACAAAGAAGAGACATTTAAAGCTTATTCCTTCCTGTCATCATAACATCCATGACAGATCTATCATAGACATCATGACGCACAGATAAGTAAAATAGATCGTTGTTAAAACTAAAGAATAGTTATTTATGCAACAAGTGAGTAAAGTAATACTTTTCTTCACGTGTAGGAGGGTTTGGCCGGCAATTCCTAGGAGTTTCATATAAAAATTTGACAACACTTCTATCAATTTTTATTTTGTAATAATAATATTAAAAGTACAACTGTGAGCATTATTAATTTGAAGTGAAGAAGAAGTTACATTACTATCAGTACTTGAATTGTCAACATTTAACGAGTTCAAATAAATAACATCGTCTATAGTTGTATTAGTACTTATTGGATTGTTGGTAGGATCATGAACATTGAAATTATCACTGCGGAATTAATTTTGTTTTTTATTGAGTCGTCTACGTAACCCTCCGCAACTGTGTTGGATTTCCACCCACCGTGCTTCCTTAGTTGAATTATACCACCACCAAAATCCACTAATAGAGACTCCGAAGAGCGTCGAAATGTATGCCCAGTGTAATTTTTTGGATTAGGTAAATCCAAATATGTTGCGATAAGCGAGGGAATTTTTGAAAAGATATTGATACCTGTATATACCTAAAACTTGGGTTTTGCATTCTCTTTCTATACTGCAAGAAGAAATGATTTGTTTTGACATTTGTCGATCGTTGGTTCTTATATTTTTTATAAATGTTAACCAAGTTTAATCCATATTTCACCAATAACAGTAAATTGACATTAAACATGAGTTTTTCTATCAGTAACTCTGATTATTAAAATATCTCCGTATTGATATCGTTACACTTCATTTTATAAAATACTTCCCTCCGCAGAGCTTTTGCGATTCCTAATATAAAAGCAAACTGAAAGATGTTATGAATAATATCTAAGCTAACATTAAAATTTTTCGCTGTCATTATGCATGTGATAATGATTGTCTGGAGCTTGCAACAGAGACTTATTAATTTCTTCACGGGCAAATGTTTTAGATTTTTTGGGTCTAAAGCCAACTGATTTATTTTTTAAATATGCAATGAGCTTCGAGTATTTACTGATGTCTACGTCGTTATCAACCATTAGGGTGCCTTTCAGTTTTGAAAAAGTCGACGAAAGTGTTGAAGATTTCCACATTTTGGATTTAGTTTCAAAGTAAGCTATTAACACTCTTTCTGTGAAGCTGTTTATGCTTTTTTTAGTACGTCACTTCATAAAATAATTACATTCTTTCAAATACTGTTTCTTGGATTTCTCAGGGAGAAGATTCATAGTCGCTGCAATTACCGATTCAACAATATCTGGATGTGCTGTTTAAACTTTTTTCACTATTACTCTCCATCACTTATAATAATACTACACTCCTTTTAATTAGACATAAAACGGATTTTCTTTAACGAATATCAAGAAATAAAAAATGACACGCAAAATTGTGAAACAATGAACCGCTAAGGTACTTTTTTTCACACTATTTGACCGATTCAGAAATTATATTCTTTATAAATGCGAATGAAAATGAAAAAAAATGTGAATATTATAACAAACGTAGAAAAATACTATTTCTTTATATATTCGAAACTACATCGAAATCAATCACAAAATGTTTATCTTTATGTCAAAACAGAATAAAATTAATTTGGTCTGAGCTTCCGCTGAACAATTCATTGATTCTGACCTGAAAATGATCCAGAATCTTACAATTTTTTACATTTTAAAATTTTGTGTTATTTACTAGTTCTTCTAATCCCAGATTTTCATCATACGAGTTCCACAACTTTTCGCTAGGCTTTTCCTTTATAGAAGAAAATTCAAACTATATACTCTCTTGTTACTAAAAGCATTTTTCAATAATAAACATTTTCATGTATCTGTTGTGAAGTTCAATACTGGTCAATAAGAGCACTGTCGATAGATATATTTGTTTCGTGAACTATTTTAAATTTTTTATTGAGCCAGAATTTTTCGTTTAAGATAAAATGCAAACTGTTATAATTTTTCAACAATGGAAAATGAAATTTGAATCATGCAACCGCTCACATCAAATAAAATTTTCTATCGTAATCTGTTGTTATCAATAAAACTGCTAAAAATTCCAACCAGATTAATTAATACGTCACGTTGCTGTGCAAAATAAAATTACTATTTTTTCAGCACGTTCTGAAAATTCGTTTGGTGATGATATGAATGGAAATCCTGCATTCCATAATCCTTCATACCATTAGTCAAGAGTTCGATTTTGAAATATTTATTCGAAAACATTTTTATCATCATTTTTTTTTCAAACATACACCTAATCTCACGATTAACAGACGTTTTACATATTTAATATAATGTACTAAGAACTTTAATATCTTAAGTATACCCAATAATTCACTTATGAAATAGACGTTCATGCTCAGTTTACTATTGTCGCTACTAATTAATTCAAAAGACTTGCTCACTGTGTGTAGATTATCGAGAAGTTCCAAAGTTACTTTGTTTATGTGGTTATGTAATCGATTTTTTTGACCTTTAGCAATCTTCTTTGACTGTTTTTATATAGGGCTTTAGTTGTAGATCTTTATTTCGGACATACCCTATATTTTCTTCATTATTCGAGCTCGGACTCTTTGTAGTCAAGCTTAAGTACAGACCCCAAAGTAATAAACCCTAAGTTCATAAGGTCTGGGTATATTTTTGTATACTAGAACTTTATTTTCAATAGTAAGATGTGGGCTTCTTCTTAGTAACCAATATAGTTTTTTATATCTGAGTTTTGGTACCTGTGTTTTTTTTAATCTGTTCGTGCCACTTAAGTTTGCTATACAGATGTAGTCCTAGATATTTGACTGTTTTCTTATATAAGATAATTTTATTGCTTAATGTAACTGGGGGATTGCTTGTCTTCTTCTAGTTAAAGTTGATTTGGGTAGACTTTCCTTCTTTGATTTAATACGCCGTTCGTTAGTTCAGGCATCTATTATTTCTATTCAAGAGTTTTGATCACCTCTCCAATTGATTTTCCAACAGCTAGTATTGCAGTGTTGTCTGCAAATGTGGCTAGTTTAACATTTTCCGTAACAATATTGGTCTCAAAATACTACCTTTAGGGGCTTCTGCTTTAATTTGTTGGAGCTCTGAATATTCGCTTCCTAGGTAAATATTCTTTGATTTTTAGTAAGAACCCCTCATTCTACACTTTATTAACAGCTTTCGCAATGTTTAAAAAACAACTTAGCACAATTTATTTTATTCTCCTTCAAACAATTAATCAAGAGTTCGATTTTGTAATATTTATTCGAAAACTTGAAATCATTTTCAAATGATTTTTTTTCTTATATATTGTCTCACTTTGATAAACGCTGTTGATTCAAATAGTAATAATTAATAGCTTAATAATAAAAAATATATAATATAAGAACATATCTACGGAATGAATTGAACAACTTAACTCATTTCCTCCTCAACCTATTCGAAACTCAATTTTCTCCATCAATAATATTGGCAACTTCCTTTGCAGATCCCAGTGCCTAACAGGCGATTAATTGGAAATGAGTTGCTCTGGGGAAACGTCATTTAAATTACTAGGGCTTATTCACAGCAATTACGAATATCTTCATAGAAAAAAATTAGAAATTTATCTACATTTTATTCTTTTTAACCAATTTTTATATCCAAATTTCATAATTTCATTATATGTATGTAAATTTACTTAGTACACTAGTGCCTGCACAAAATATTTGTGAAGATATTATCGTAATTATTTTTGTTGCATTCATGAGATAACTGTATGTGAAAGATGTAGTTTTTTTTGGGCTTTGGTTTATCAAGCAGAATACATATAGTCCAGTGGACAACAGTGAATTTTAAAGAAAAAGTGCCAATTATTGATAGAAGCATGAAAATTGATATGTTGGGCAGTGATGCCAAAGGAAAATTTTAGAGATCGGGAGTTTATTCCCAAATTTGTTTTTCCCGCGACCCGCTTCAGTATAATTCTACACTTCCACATTGAATTATAGTTTTAATAACAGGTTATTGCGATGAAAATTTTGAAAAAAATAAAAATTGTGGTTCCCTAAATGGAGTTTAGATCCACGATCTTTCTGCATAGTTACCACTTTTCTGTCTTCATATATCGCCATAAAAAATTTTCTGTAGTAGTTTTTTTCAATCTGTTGATTTACGGAAATGGATGTATCAATTGGCCACCAAGTATGAAGAATAGAGAAAAGGGGGAGTATCTTTCTTGGAAAGAAGCTGAAAAAGTCTCTAACCGTATGCGACAAACAATAGTTCAAAAACCTTCTATAATGGCGCTAATTTAGATAGAGCGTATGGTATGATTGTTGCAATTATTTTCTGTGGAGTCAAGTGGAGTCACGTGACGTACAACCTACAATAGGATTTGTCAATAACCGTCGCAGTACCAGAAAACATTGTCATCTTGTAATGATCTTTCAAATAAATTATTATGATAAAGATTTTATTTTTTGTATTCTTTTTAAGAAAGTTCTGTGTTTGAAAACATATATTATAACTCCAACCTGAGGAAGCCATCCCCCTAAATAATGAACTTATTCTCAGATGTTTCTATGGTCATGTAGATAATAAGCTTGAACTTTCTTTGAATCAATATTGTTCTTAGCACATGGTTGTGTAAATGCACTAGAAGTTTGGTCGACTCAGCGACTTATCTTTTCTCAAAATATAACCACATTACTTTATATCGTCTGCAGATTACGACATAAAGAGCTTTTTATTAGGCATATTACGGAAAAGTAGGAAGAGTAGGAAGAAGATAACAAAATATTTTTATATTTCTTGAACAGAAACTTGTGAAAATAATGTATATTTAAGCACTAAATTAAAAATAAGGGTACATTTTTAAATTGCCTTCATGTTGATTTACATCTAGATGCATTTGAACTTTGTAACTATTAACCATTAATCATCGAATACTGGAGTTCATATTCACTATTCACTCCCACGTGAAAACACATTTTCCAATTTGGCAATCAGAAATTCCATTACAAAAAAAATCCGATTATCTATGTAGGTACCGTCGAAAAGAGACGATAACGAAATTTCGACGTCGCGTCGTTTTTGCGTTCCCGCGTACGCAGAAGCAAATTTCAATTTCCTATTTAATTCCTGCAATCAAAATTCCGTAACGAAATTATATTTAATTACCCGTCGATGCAGACGTCGCCGCCTACGATGAGCTTGAGCGTCGGAGTGCTTTGGGGGATAGCACTCAAATCCGGTAAACTACTGGTTGAATCTAGTTTGCAGTTATTATAATCTAATCCACATTTACATATATGGAAGGAAAAACATTTCTCATGCTGAACGTTGAATTGGATATCCAGAAGTAGAAGTAGAGATATTCTTGATATATCAGGGTATTTACTATATATACATTCATTCTAGAGAAACATAAAATATTTCTGCGTTCGCTTCAGTTATTCCAAATTTTTAATTGTTTCCATCTCAGTTAAGCCAAGAATGAAGAAATTTGGTAATTAACTAATCATTAATATCTTTTGCTTGAAGTTTTGTCGGATGCCTGCTGCTCCTGCCGCTGTTTTACTCAATCAAATTATGGAGGAATAAAAACAGTTGGAAGAAACGAGAATCGAAAAAATGGCAATTTAATTGATGAAAGAATTTGGAAAGACTGTATTGAAAATTTTAGTTTAATCTAAATTATTTTGAAATGTTTTTAATTTGGTTATACCTATTCACTCTCAATTTGGTATGGTCTCTATTCACTTTTTCTTTTTGATTGCTCTATAACAATAAGCAATTTCGTTGTAATCTAATCTAATCTAATCTTAGCTAACGTAGAAATTCTTAAATGCTTAAGCTCTACTCCTTTTCATATCTAATAATTTCATCAACACTACAGTTACCAACTTTTTACCAACTCATAATTTTAACTAGTCCATTAACTTTTACGGCTTCATTCTTTTCAGTCTTTTCACTATATTGGCATTGTTGATAACCTTAACGTTTCCATGATGGAGTATCTGTTGTTAATGGCTAATGGTGAATATGAAGATCACTGTCAAGACATTACCAAGGTGCTTCAACGTTCCTCATTACTGTATTTTGGAAACGTTGTATCACTTGAGTCTTACTTTTACTGGCACAGCCCCAGAGCTTTACGCAAGATGACCAGACTGTTTTCAATATCTGTTTATATAGTCCCAGAGCTGTATGCAATAAGTCCACGCAGGTTACAATAATTATTTGTAGAGAAGCAGTGTATGGGTAATTTGAAGTAATTTTTCCTAGAAGTCAATACATCTTTTCATATTTTCCCAAGTACTTTGCAGTGTTGGTATAGAGAATGGGGCTTTGTTCATTATTACTGAGATATTTTGATTTCGTTTGTTCGTAAAGTTAACATACGCAGATTTGTTTTTGTGCCATTTGATACGCCATTTATAAATAATTAAAGCTGCAATATCTCTGCACTTTATCAAAGTCCTGCGCCACGTCTTGGAAAGCAGTTAGGCATACTTTGTTTTAGTCCAAGGACTTTTTGATTACGTTTGTAATTCTATTTCGAAATAACAGGCACCAAAGAAATATGCGAATCGAATGTAACTTCCTCGGGAGATTCACATGGCTTAGGTATCATTATAACTGGAACATTTCATATCGTAGGAACGTATCTCAGTTTGAATGACACATTAATAAGGTTGGTTAATTTGACTATAGCTTTACGTGGAAGCTGCTTCAGGATTTTCCTGATGAAGGGGAAGTAGGTCGAACAATTGAATCCTCCTGTTCCTGTTCATTCAGACTTGTGTTTCTAAACTTTGGTTTGTCTAAAAAGTCTATTTTAATACCTCCAAAATTGAAAATTTCACAAAAAATTCGGTTCACAGCTGTTTTATAATACAACAAATATGTCTAAAGAATGATTTAAAAGAAATTGAAAATAATCTGTAACTTGAAATTATAATGGAGATGTGAGTGATTTACAAAAAGAGGTTTCTGTTGTGTTTACTAATAGATTTATCAGATTAGAAGGGCTTACGATATTTCCTAGTTATGTCCCTTCTGTGAAAATTATTTCTAATTTGAATTAACAATTAAGACAGAGTAGAAGTTTTTTAATACCCGCTTATACAGCGAATATATTGGATTTTCTCCAACCCTACATCCAGGCCATTTCATCGTTTAAGGACCTTTCGATCAGGATTTGCCTACCGGTTCTAAGAGCATTAACGTCATTCTAAGTAATTGCTTTACCAACACAGGATGAGGAACCTTCAAACCGTCATCCTCATTACGTCATTAAACTAAGTGATTTCCCTTCGGTGCCACATTAGGTTTTATTCGACATCGAGTAAAATGGAGTCGAACAAGTTGATCTTGTCATTTTCCATACAATTTTGCTTAAACAAATGTGCTTCAAACTTCCGATCGATTGCGAGTTTTTTACAAGCTTTGGAAATTTACATGACAACTTTCCTTAATTTTTTATCGGAATCAGTTGTTAAATAACGAATTCGAGGTAAACTCATATCTTTACTTTAACTCAAAATTTTTAATTTTCTTTCCAAGGTCAATATTCATTTTTAATATTCATGAAGTGTTATTTAAATTTAGTAATAAAAATTATATATAATTTGAATTATAGTTTTGACAAGATTTATATCTTAAATTCACATTACTGTGTGAAAACGGTATTCAAATGATAAAGAGTAATATTTCCTCATGATACGTAATAATACTGACCAATTGCATTATACAATTAATCATTAAGAAAATTCTTAATTAAGATAAAGTTTGTCCAGAACGCGATTCATCTGTATATAAAATATGTAAAGAAGACAAACATGATGGTATGTGTATACAGTTTCAATTGAATGTACACTTCTTCTTCTTCTTCTCTTATCCTCAAGTCTTTATGATTACGATTCTTCTACCCTTTTCTTTCATGCCTTTCTATCCCTGGAAAATACTGTTCTTTCTTTCACAATTTATAACTTATTTCTCCCTATTGTTTCTAAATGATCAATCAATTATCCTTTTGGTTGTTTTCTTCATTTTCTTGGCTTATTGGTTTATCTCCTCCGCTATTTTTTCTGGCCCGGAAGAAAATTTTGAATGGTCAGATTGAAATCCTCGACATCTTCATTTTTCGTCGCCAATATTGCTCGTTCACCCAGACAGTTATGGTTATTTAACCGTTGCGCTTTATCTGGGAAAACACTCCTGGGAAATAAGCTCCTCTTTTGATTCTGTAATATGACAGAAATATGTGAGTAATGTGATGAATCCGGTCGAGATGTCCACTGTGACGTTTCATCTTGATCAACTAAAAAAAAGAGGACATAACTTGAAATGTCACTATCACAAAGGATCACTGAAGTAAAGAAAGTTCTCGCGCACGTAGCGGTAATCGTCACTCACAAAGATAGAAAGATTCACCCTTTGTCTGAGGTATCGATCGACAAAGGGGATGGATCAACATATTACTTGATTGTCAAATGTCAAATATTATGGTTGCGTTCAGAAATTTAATTTCTGGGAAAACATCAAGGAACAACAAAATTGTTGTTTTTATTTAATTCCGAGCATATCAATATTTATTAACCTTTCAAACCTTCCCTGGACTCCCAAAATAATTTAAGACCAAAATTAGAGTCTTAGCGAGACTAACATTTTTTTATATATAGATAATTTCATTGATATATTCGCTACTTATGATACATATACATTTACATTCATCCATTTATCACTATTTGAACAGTTAACCTTAGCGTCGTAAATTTTATACCGTAAACTTTATCCTTTGTCGATAATGTTCTAACGGTAATAATAACTTAATTGGTATTCGATATGCTCGAATGCGTTTGCATTTACGTATTATAGCTATATTGATACGAATCTGGTCAATATGATGGGCAATTCTGGTTCCATACAAGATTAGGATCGACAACAATATTGGATTACTCGTTGCGGAGCAGCGAAATTGGTGCATTTCCTATTAATTACAATAATCGCTATTTCTGAATCAATAGAATCCTTTCAAACACTCGTTAAAGGATTTAGGTGGCGCGGAGTTGATAATTTAATGAAATAAAAACAAGGATGAAAATTTTTTGTTTATGTCAGATAATAATGCAATACAATATTATTAATTTGAGTTCAAAATGGGCTATATTCAATAGAGAAAGCATTTTCTTATCAACTGTGCTTGAAGCTTGAAGTTTTAAAAAATACTCATGAAAATTGGCTTTGTATAACTCCTGTTTATCACAAAAATATGATGTGATGTGCGTTACACAGATTTCATTCATCAAATGTCTTTTCATTTTGGATTCCATTTTTTGAATGCATTGTTGCATGTTTAATCTAAGTATGTTTCCTGGAAAAACGCGAAAAATACCGTGAGTAAAATATACTTTCTTTTCATGGAAATATTATTGTCAACGTCGTTAGTTTTTCCGTTCCATTCATATTTTCCATTATTTACCGAGTACCCACCGTGGTGTGTATTCCTATAAATAGTTCGTAGAAAACTGAGAGCGCGAGAGATTATAGCGCATTTTTCATGAAATTAGTAAAAACCTTAAGTCATAAAACGAAGTTCTCATGAAAAATAAAACAAGGAAAATATCGATTATTACATTTATTTTGTCATCATTATTTTTTGACAATTCTCTTAATAATTAGTTTATGAAATGAAAAATAACCTCAAATGCTTCAAAAGCTCATTGACATCTTTAATCATTTGATGTTGATCGATGTTTTATGTTGAAGTAGATTCACGTCAATTCATCCAATTTCAGGTCATTTGGCCAATGGGATCACATTTTGGTTAATTCAATTATTTTTTTCCTAATAATGCCCAAAAATTCTTTCCTTTCGTCATATCTACAGCCATACAGGAATTATATGTAAAAAATAAAGAGAAATATTACATTTTTTATAATTGTTGATATAAAACCTGACATTCAACACACTGCATTATAATGATTGAGTGCTCGTCATATACTCACCGGTGACAATAATTGACGCAGCTGCTACAAGTCAATTGGTAATGCATTGCAAACATGGTAAGATCCTATCATCTTTTTTCTTCCGCATTTATTTTATTGGAACTACTGAACCAGTATTTTTCTCCTGCTAGTTTATGACCTAAAATGCTTTCAACAGCAATCTTTATTGAGAAGCTACGCATTTATTATTTTCTTGATAAACTTTGCTATTAGCCATCTCGAAGATCGTCATCATTTGGGTACAATAGGACCATTTGGTCCATTGCGTCAACGTCAACTTTATATTTGGTATAAAAACTTATAATTTCTGGTTTTCGTTTAGCGTCATCACCAACTGATCGGAATATATTGTAGATAACAGAATGATAGCTATTTTTTAGGAATATAAGTACACATGGAAACCTTTTCCCAGAAACGGAACATTTTCGAATACTGCTCATATTTCAAGAAAAATATGTCTAGAAAATTTTTTTTATGAAATAAACAAAAGTTTCAATATTTAGATCTGTGGCTGCTAGAAGACGTCGATAAAGTTGGTTAATAACATAGCTCACAGGAACTTTTTACCCTCAAGTTTTGAAACACCAAAAAATTTTTGTAACTAATCAATAGAATAGAAATATTTATATTGTGGACGTTCAGCTATATAATACCATCAATTTTATGGTAGAAATAATTGTTTGAAAGTGAATGAAAATAGTTATTTCAAAAAGGGGAGAGATTTAAATTTGACTCACCATATATGACCTAACCACGCCACCGTCAACGCATTTTTTATATGAGTTACAAAATTCAAATTTTAATTAATAATAATTCATTTAATCTATAATATTTAACAGTCAATGAAAAATGGTGATTGAAATTATTAATCGAAGAGTTCGAGCATTTGAAAAAAATAGTATTTTTGACCTATTGAACTTTTTTCAAATTACAAACTCTTTGTGCACATGGAATTGCGGTCATATGATTTGTGGTTGTTTTTTCAAACTAAACTTCATATGTCAGTTGGAATGAAAAAAACAATAGGGTAAAAACCTCGATTTCAATAAAATGTAACCTGATGAGCTCAACATAATTGACTAGAAATAAAAGAACTGATGTATGGGAAAATCCTTGATAACGGTGAAACAGATCTGTTTTCATCATTTTTCCGAACCTAATCCGAGCTTGGAAAACAAATAAAAAACATACGATGATGATAACCTGGCGCAAAACAACATACTAAAGTGATATATGATTCCAAGCAACTATAAATGCTCATGAAACTAAGCCATAGAGTTTATCGTGCAATCAGTGATAGTACAGGGTTTATTTCGAAATGTTTGCCACAGTTTAATCAAAATTTGCCGCAAATATAAAAAAAATGAAATTGTGCAGAATTATGAGGGGTATTATTTTAATTTATACTTGAATATTTCCAGTTTCTCATATCTCTTTTGTCTTTCCATGGATATCATAAACCTAGCTGGGCCAAGAGGATCAGAAAATTCAAGATGGATGAAAAGAATTACCGACTTCCGAAGTTCCATGAATACAAATTAATTAATATTAATTCACAAAAAATAAGTTCACCTGAAAAAATACACGGAATTAAATAGCTTCAAATCAATCAATCGTTTTTTTGTTATTTATTTTGTTAGCAGTTGTCACAGTCAATTTGAGTGCTACAATGATAGTTTGCGTGTGCTAGTATAATTTGCGTGCGCCAAGGAAACTTCTCGCACTCAAGTAATAGTTTCATTTACGAAAACACTCACGCGTAATTTTAAAATGAACAGAGTTTTTTTTCAACCGCAATAGCAAGCACTAAGGTACTACATATCCCGCATGAACATTAAATATAGCCCCGGTATATAAGTTTCATATTCCTTTAAGCAAGAATAGATACATTTTAACCCAGTTTACGAATACATGTCCCTCAAATAACATGTTAATATACTTGTAAAAGTATACGAGATCTCTGAAACTCTCAAACTAATTATACTTGCTTGTGTTATCTACAGAACACTATAACTCGATGGGATGAGTAATGTAACTCCGATAGTTTATATTCAATTAATAATTTTGTCCGAGAAATAACATGATTATCAAACCCATGGTAGGTTTATTTAGACAGTAGTTTGAAGGATTGTTTATTTATCTAATAACCTGTTAAGTTAATTCGAATTAATGTTTAAAGTTAATAGTGAAGCTGTCGGTTTAATTAAGTTATGTGTTTTCTTACTGAGACTACTACGAAATTTTTTTAGGGCTATTTTCATTAAAAACATTCAATTTTTACAAAAAAATGCATTATTACCAGCTGTAGATGTACAGAAACCAGAAAAATTTTGTAACATTATAGGTAAAAAATTATTGAATTAACAAAAATATGATTTTTCCCGTACAAAATTTTATTTAAACTTGCTATAGATAAACAAAAAAATTTGTTAAATCGCGATAATGTCATACTTTGTGGAGATTTAAATCATGATATTTTAAAAAACACCGAATTTGAAAATTTTGTATCAGCAACATATAAGCGTTACTATTTTTGAGATATGACAACACTTGAATATTGACATTTTTAATGGTGAACGTAATCAGAAAGTGTTGTCATACGATTGCTATTTGAATTGTTTACTTATACTGGAAACACTCATCTTGGTCAAACAATAGAATTAATTTTCAAGAGATGATTTTCTATGACTTTGGACGTGTATTAAAACAACAGCAGTGTGCCGAACAACTCGATACGACTTTTGGTTATGAAGCACCATCTCGAGCCTCTCTATTTCTCTGTTTTCTCGAATTCAATCATGGTCGCACTTCGCTACAGTATGAATTTTGTGGTCCAAAATCGACTATTGTGCCAAAAAATATCGATACTGTGCATAAACTGATATTGCAATGTGACATTGAGGCCTACTTGGTATTAATTCCACTCGTATACATTCAATATTGCATGAATATTTTTTTTTCAAAAAGATTGGATACCGTCTAATTTGACAATCACACACAAAAAAACTGTGTGTCGATTTGTGTAAATAAATGCTGAAAAATCGTCTATGAGATAGTGAGAGTGAGACGAATTGTGGATCTCTGCATATGAACTCGAAACAAAACAACAATCGTATAGGTCTTTCAAGTCTCTCAAGACCAGGCAAATTCAACAAAAGTTGTTATCGCTCGAAGCAGTTCGTAGAAAATGGTCGCCTGTTTTTTCCGAATAACTGGACATATCGCCATCGTCTCATTAGAACTACATAGCAGAAGACAAATTGTTCTCCATTTACGCAACAGTTCAAACAAAAACGTCCGAACATGGAATGAATTGGTACCCCGCCGTACAGTCTTTGTTTGGCAACCAAAGATTTCTTCCTAATCCCGCAGATCAAAAATAAATTTTCTACACTTGAAGGAGCGGTTGATGCGTTCAAATCACATTTTATGGAGGTACCTAAACCAGAATGGTAAAAATGCTTCGACAATTGATTCAAATTCATGCAAAACTGAATTGATTTTAATGGAGGATCTTTTGAAAAAGGCATATCACAAAAAGGTGGAGTAGAATCACGTAATTGCTGTTTTCTTTGTTGACGACTTGTTATCAGTATTACATTTTCCAATTTATTTTAATTAACCCAGGTTTTGTCTCATATACCATAATTTATAGATACCTCTCCCAGAAAGACTTAATAATAGACGTTAAATCGGGAGACCTGGGTGGCCTCTCTATTTTGCTCCTTCTGCAAAAATTATTTCATTCAAGTAATTTCAAATAGCGGCATTTAAGTGTGCTACTACAACAACAACTAGATTACTCATTGTAAGAGCTATTTCTTAACGAATCTAAATACTTCGTTCTGTCGAAATTTTCTTATACAAATAATAGTCCAATAACAGTAGTGCCCCTAAATATCAATTTGATCTTTGTGATCCAAGCTCCCGCATACATGTGGAATAAGTTTCATTTAACGTTCCTGATCATCTTATACTATTTTTTTCTGATAAAATCACAGGCACATCCTATACCAAAATGATTTTCTACAAAATATTCAGTTTTTTCGTAGTGCATCATTAAATACCTGAGTAACCTCATCACTGGGAAAGTTCCTCACTATTTTTTATGTAGATTTGCTAATAATAAACATCTAGATAGCACATTCATTTCTTTCAAATAGCCAAGTGTCATTGAAGGTCCTGAAGGCTATTGAGGCACTGGTGTACACCAGTCAGTGAGGAAGCAAACTTCCTTGCTAAGAAAGAGGCAAAAACTAGGCTCCTTCTGTGCCCTTATGAAATGACAGACAGGAAGATTCATAATCACATCAGCTAAGATGTTTGGGGAACTTTTTGTGATAACCAGGAACGAGATTAAGCTGGTGGTAGGTATTTTGATAGCTGACTACCCCGTCTAATACCACCTTAAGACGATAGGCATGACAGGGAACGACAACAGGAGATTCTGGGACAAAACCATAGAGACAGCTTAGCATATATTCCGCGAATGTTCTGCTCATTTCATCAAAATGCTTATGTACCTCGAAAGAGTAGTGCTACCACCTTGAGTTTTGTTAAAAAATAACCTGCTTTCAGGGGAGGAATATTTTGGTACAACATTTAGTACAAAAGTATACTTTAAACTGAAAAGTCAAATGTCAAACAATTTAGTGTTACTGTTTAGCAAATATATTATTTTAGAAAGATGATTATTAAATATTTTTTGTTAGCCTAGCAAAAATTAAGCTATAAACACACTGTATACCACAGTGTTATGCTTCGTTTCGAAAATTTACCAAAATTTTATCACATGGAATTCATGGAGAAACCAGTACTAAAATAGTTTCCCATCTTTGTCCACTTCTGCAGCAATTGTACAGGGTCATTTATGGGAACCGAATGTTTTTAGAATAATCATAAAAAATAGAATATTTACTTTAAAAAAGTTTTATTGGTACAGAAACACTTGTTAAATCATAGCATTTGTTACTTATTACTTACGAAAAATTATGTCCGGCAAGTGATGTCCATTTTGGGCAATACATTGTTGTAGCCTTTCCTACTGCACACCAGACAGCCACCTTTGGGTTATGAAGTGGTCTCTCGTGAAACTGATGTGGGTTTCTTTCTGCCCAATACCGGCCATTTTTGTTTGGTGACGAAGTCATTGAGATGGAAGTGGGCTTCCTCACTGATTAACAATATCAAATTTTCATTTTCTTCAAAAATGGTAAGCATTTGTCGACAAAATTGTAATCGCTGCTGGGAATCTTGCTCTTTTAACTGCTGTACGACGGCTATCTTGTAAGGATGGAAATTTAAATCTGTATGTAGAATTCGTCTTACCGTACTTGTACTCATTTGAAATGCTATTGAATGCATCTGAATTGAGCGGCGTAGGCTTTTGACCTACCCATCGCAATCTTGTGTTACGAGAAGGGACACTTGAATTATGATGAATATTAAACTGATGGCGGAAATCTCGCTGAAAAGCAGTTACGGATTCGTCATTTTGCACAAACTATACTAGATACCAGTCACGTGCCCCTCTCACCATGAGGGCCCGTGAACAACCTACTTCACAAACATCCGGTTCCCGTGAATGACCCTGTATTGAATTATGTCATACTGATGCCGTTGTCTTGAATTATTATTATAACGAAGTCATTAAATTCAAACTTACTTTGCTTTAAGAATTCACTATTGGCACCCGTTGCGCGTTAACTTTTTATAATTTGTAATTACGTTGTGTGATATGATGTCAAGAGTGTTGACTAAGAACGGAATGCACGCAATGACGTGTGCACGACACCAATCCCGACGAAAAGTTATCATTATCAATTATCAACTGTTTAATTGAAATACACGGTCATGAGTGATATAACATAACAATCGACAGTTTCAGGATTCAATAATGAGAAGATATTGAAAACATCACAAATTAAGGACTGAGTTGAAAATTATATCTTTTAAGCATCAAATAAGCCGCGCACTGATGACAAGAATATTGGCAAAGAGGAAAAATAATACTTTAATGTATTTTTCTAGCATTTAATTCTATTTTCGATAATTTGCGATGCATATCAAATCAAATTGAAATACGAGGCTGCTACTCGAGTTTTAATATATTATGGCTCGGCTTCACCTCAGGAATCATGGCGCGCAGGGCCTAAATTCTACTTTCGCCCCACATACAGACACGTGCTCATGAGAAAACTCATCTCTCTAAGCATTCACCTCCGGATAAATCCACGGATGGGTGCGAAGAAGGGTATTCCACCAACCTCCTGTCATTTCGACAGGTCCTCATCCTCATTCGCGTCACAGTTTCGCGCGTAGACTCCTTCCTTCCTCTCTGAGTTCTGTGAGAGATTTTGGGAAGTTTTATCTTTTTGTTAAAAGCTTGCCTGTTAGCTATACACTCTTAGCTTCTTTTTCTGAACGTCTTATTGTGTGTGTGTGTGTGCGTGTTTCGCTGTCTCGGGTGAACCCTTTCCAACCTTATTCGGCAAGAAAAGATCTAATACGAGTGGTCCTTCGCCTTGTCTATAGCTGTCCCCGATGTATAACTTGCTCATTTTGTGGGTTGACTCTGAAAACCTAGAATATGGACATATTTTTTTTTATTTTTGTATTTTTGTGTACCTTCGTCCCTTGTAGTGTAATATTGTTTTTATATTTATTGTCGCATCAACTTCAAAGGTTATTAGCGACATGTCAGTCGTTCACAATTTATGATACAGTTGAGTGTCTCTTAGATATTTGAATAAATTATGGTGTTTGGAAAGTTGTTAGGTTACTCTTTCGTTTTTGTACTCTTGACAGTTCAACAATAAGTGTTTCACGTTTAGATTAACGTTACAAATTTCACATATTGGTGGATTTTCTAGGTTAAATAAATATGAGTGTGTCACTTTAGTGTGCCTCGGATTTTATTTGGTCTGTACGATTTTTAAAACTGTTTCCATGGTTGGACGGATGGTTTTATAAATTTGATATCGACTGCGATCTGTTCTACTCACTTTGCCTTGCACTGAACTTTTGTTTTGATTGTCCGTTTATAGTCGTTTGTTATCACTTCTCGTACAATTGTTGCTTTGTTGTTATCTGCTGCTTCTTTGTCTGCTGTTTCGTTTCCTGGGATGCCTGTGTATGACGGGACCCAAATGATTGATACGTTTGCCTTGGATTGGTGGATAAGGTGTAATTGGGCTTAAATAAGGATACCTATAGTGTGTTTGGGAAAAAGTTATTGAATGGTTTGTATTGAGCTCATGGAATGTATAATTATGGCTGTTCTATTATATTGATTTCTTCTAGCGATGATTAGTGCCTGCTGCAGCTCCTAGACCATTGGGTGTTTTGGATACGTCGGTGTACAGAAATGTATACAAGCTTTTTTCCGTAAGAGTACGGAGTGATTTTGTTATTAGTAAACTATTTGTTTCTCCTTTTTTAAAGGAATTCATGTTGAAGTTGATAGTGGGAATAGGGATTGTCAAATGAGGGCCTTGTAGTATAATATACTATCAATTCAAATAAAAAACTGTAGTTTATTACTGTCAACTTCGAAATAATCAACACTACTTTTTTGTAGATAGCTATTTCTTATTTAATCGATCTGCCTAATAAATTCATATTGTCTGAACGCCTTTTACAGTTCTCTACCATACGCTGTTTTATGAACAATTACTGATATACAATTTTTGTTAGATGATAAAATTATAAAGACTATTGACGAAACTGTCGCGGTCACCCTAATAAAATGCAACTATTAAGGATGACAGAATAACGTGAAATAATGATCCAATTTGTCATTTATCATTTGAGAAACGTCCGCCTTATATCGACTTCCGACTGGTAATTATAAGTCTTTTGACAAGTGACGTAATCAAATCTGATAGAACTAGTTATAAAATAGTGCACGTAAGTGAGTAATACATAAAATTATCGTTAGAGTTTTTTGTTATTGCTTGAATAATTAGGTTGTCATTGATTAACCGGGAAAGCCGACATAACGAATATTGCATTTTCATGTATTAGAAAGCAAGCTAAAGAAAGGCTTTTAAAATCATCAATTGAATATCAACTCCTATCTTTCCGTACTAATTATTTGATAGTAATGTGATGTAAAAACGATAAAAATAAAATGCGATGAAAAATAGAGAAAATAGAGAACAAAACTATGTAGAAAATAAAGAATAATTACGAGAATCTTGGCTAGAGGAAGGTTATACTGAAGCTTGTGTAACATGCAACTTTTTCGTCAAATCTTTTTCCTATTTCGTTAATTGCCCATCAGATGAATTTCAAATAAAAATTAAAATCCACCTCTCACTTTATTCGAAGAGTTCCATGAAGATATTCTAAACGGTCTCTTTATCTACAATGCTTAACATGAGTAACATCTTGAAAGTAACTTCCAATACATTTGTGGTGATATTCTTCTTTATACTCTCTAAGCCAAGTACCTCCCATTGAAGTACAACTCCTTGCCCTTTTTTGTGATTATAAAACCAACCTTACCGGCAGACTTCCCGCCGACTCTCTCATATCCATCAGATAAAATTCGACCTCCCACACCCACCCTACATACTCTTTGTCCATCGTCGGTGTTGCAGGTTTTCTGTGGTTTCTCTGCAACCTGGTGAACCGGTTCTTCAGCCAAATGGCCGACGATAGGGGATAACGCAGCCCCAGCTGTACCCGCCTGCCCCTGTTAAGTTTAAAATTAACAAAAAAATGTTTTCAGAAATCAAAAATAAGATTTTTCAGAAAATTAGAAAAAACCCAAACCAAAAAAAATGTTTTTACTTACAAGCTCTCTTTTCGATTCTTACTCGTCCACAAAACTTAGCAAACACAACCCCACGCAACCGCCACGACACCGGCCCTGCAGAGGAGCAATTCCTATATCAGGGTCCACTTCAACAAATCCTCCTTCTACTAATATTTTCTTTATACTAATGAATGATAATTTAAAATCAGCACAGATTAGAAATTTTAATACTTGAAGGCTACCTAAATCGATCTTGAATTGTATATATATAAAAATTCTATCGATAATTCAGCGAGTTAATTCAACTTAGTCCTGCTATCGTCCACATTATGCCAGTCATTCAAACGCTGTAAGATCGGTAGTAATAATACTTTTAAGAAGTTTTAAAACTGTTCAATAATCACTGTTAGAAGTAACTTATGCGCTGGAAGAAACTGAAGAGAAAAAAACCGGATTTGTATATGAAATTGGATAAGCAAAAGAAATGAAAACAAATGAAAACAGAGTGCTTTGAGTACAGATTATCAATGATAATCACATCAGTTAACTGTCCAATGTATAATCAAGTACTTGATTAGCCGTTCACAACTGGATTGTATCCATCACTGGGATGGGACAGGTTCATATTCTATATCTAATATCATTCCAGCGTTGGACTGGAATTTTTGACTGCAATATGTGAACTCGTCTTATTTTTTTCATTGAACTCATTGAATAGGTCAAAAGAAAAATTGAAATAAATTTGTGTTCTTATAAATTTCAACATTTTATCATTAAAATTCTCCGCCACTACTTTATGATGTTATATTAGGACTTTTCGATCATTAAAGTTGTGTTGTCTTCCATTTTCGAATTAACTAAACTTCATACCATATTCTACACAAGTCTTACTATACTGACTCCCAATAGATGGATCTATTGATGTATAAAGTAGAATTTACGTTCCAATAAAGCGAAAGTGAATAAATTTGAAAATTTCAATTTTCACATGTTCAATTAATGAACATATTTTTTAGGCTCATTGCTAATGGCGGCGAATTTATTTCCAGCATAGAAAATAAAGTGAGAAATGCATAACACAACACGCACTTGTTTGATATAAATCATGTTGGTTGAAATAAAACCATTTATCACACGTCCGGGACTCATTTTCAATTTAAAATATTGATATGAACTATTACGTTTTTACACTCACACGGATATGGAATTATATCCAGCACGTGCCACTGACTGGTGCATAATTTTTAAATATTACGGCAATTTTTTTACATTCATCGATTAAAACTGTTGTTTCATATGCTTGACCCAGTGAAAAATTCCATCAATTACAAAAATTATGCAATGTTATCCATACATTCACAACTCATTTCAACGTTTTATAAATTAAAATTAGAATATCAAAAACAATAATTTAATTAATTACATCTTTCTGTAAGAAATGTCAGACACCATAATTTTAATCGAGAAATCACACTTTCCATAACTGTATTTTATCTAGACCACTAACCAATTATAAACCGAGACATCACGTTGTAATCCACGCTCAAATTCGATGTAGTCTCATTTTAATTTCAAAATGGATCGTGTCGAGTAACGTACGGTTATTAAAACTTTGCTAAGAGTTAAACCCAATGTAAATTTACGTAGCTTTGTAGATACAGTAGTATTTGCGGTACCATATGACATTGTGGAATGGTAGGCAGTTTTGTATAGACTGTTACAATAAACGAAAATATCAAAGAAGTCTGTGGATTCATGTTACAACATCGACAAATAGTTGAAGATGTGGACTGTCAACCATGTGGTTGACTCACTACTGAACATGATAAACTGAAATGAAGAAGAATAAAAAATAAAAGCATCGAGATTCACTGCAGCCTACAGTCGGGAAGGTGATACTCACTGCATTTTGGCAATGTCGATTGCGTAATTCTAGTAGCCTAGCGTGCCAATTTAATTTAAAAAATAACATAAAACGTTGTACGGAGAAGCTTTCTTGTACAACTCAGACAGGCTTCTAATTATTTGATTACACTCCATATTCTCCAAATTTGGCCTTCACCGATAACCGGCTATTACGATATGATATTTTTACGATTTTTCTTGTGAGTGGATCGGACGTGGAGAATCAGCCCTGATAAGTTGTACTGAAACTGTTTCATCCGGATATTCGTATGGTGCTTAATTTTATTCTAATTACATATTGAAAGTTGTTTATTTTTCTAGTCATGATTAAATATAAAAACAAAACATGTTTCAGACAACAGTATCAATTCAAATGGTTCACTACAGCTACTCTCAATCGTAAATTCGAGTTTCGATAAGGTATTATAATTTTTAGCGCATTTTTTACAAAATAAAGTTCTATTCCTAGCGCTTTGTTCATCCGTCTGTCCACCTATCAGTTTGTCTGTCCGTCTGTCTGTAGCAGCGATATTTCATCAGCTGTAGATTTGCCGAAACGAAAGCAATTTTGTGTATTGCTAGGAAAAAACCTACCGTAACAGTTCGAAACATCAAATTTTTACCAGTCAGCAATAACTAATTTATTTATGAATTTGGAAATTATTGCATACATATCAAGTGTCCAATACACGAACATACCGATATATTGCAAATTACAGACATTCAAGTTCACATTCCGTAAATTACAACAGTATGTTAAATCCCAGTTATATCCCAGATAAACCATAATCATTCCTGCCGTTAATTATTGTAGAATTTATTCAAAATGAAAGATTTGAGGTATATTGCAAAAATTTAAAAAACAAAACATATCAACTCAGTTTCTTTATAGTACATCCATAATACAGAGTATTCTGGTATTCTGACAACTAATTTTATAGTCTTTGGTTCATTGCATTTGCGTGAAAGCATTAGTTATTTTCCAGGGTTTTCTGTGTCTCAAAGTTTGTAACTCCATTAAATAGTCATAGAATTAGGATAAGTTTATGTCACATAGAAATGTTAGAAAGGTCGAGCATCGCAAAGCGTGTAGACTTGAAAGTATTTGGTAAAATAAATATGAATATGTCTTACCCAAACATTGACTATCAATTGCCTTTGTTTTTTATATTCCCGTATCCATCTAGATTATCATTAATCCAATATCTTCAACTGTGGAGGTTATCAAGGCACAAGGTTACCTGCCTAAAGTTTCACAGCCACTTCTTACATTTCTCTGGGCTCTCGTTAAACATTAACGCCAGTGAGGGCCCGATTTATCAGCGATGCGATAACAATGAATCGATCATCTCTCTCGGATGTGCACCATTTTCTTCTGGAACCGTGTCTTCAAATTAACGTTACCAGTCTCTTGGTAACGACGATAAAATCTGGAAACAGCAGACTGACTCATGCCCAGCGCGCTGGCCACTTCTCGCGAACTCTGGCCTTGTCTCAATAGTATGAACGCTAGAGCAGCTTTATTACTTAGAGCTATTGTTGCACTGTGATAGCAAGAAACATATAGAAACAATATTTTATACCATTTTTAAGCTAATACTATTAGTTTCAATATTTTACTGAGAAAAACACAATTTTATGTTCAGTTTTTATGTCAGCGACTTGCGATTGCAGGGGTGTCAACTGAGTTGATTTGTATTTTGATCTTTTGAAAAATATTACCAATATTGCTTTATGTTTATGTAACTGTTTATGTAATCACACCAAAATTGATGCTTATAAAGACAAAAGTTACTGTTTGCTGGTTTTCTTTACATGTAAACAGTTAATGTGTACTGAGCTCCAAGAATTTTTCATATAAGCCAACTTTTTATCAGAATTGAGCAATTCTAACACTAATCTCTCATACAGCTTTCTCATATGGAACCTTCCGGGCAAAATATTTCGTTCAAATGCAAAGAACTACTTCCAAACAAGGGATCACTAGATATTTATATAACTTTTTGTCGGGTTGTCAAATTAAAATTGTGTAAATTAAAATATTTCATTTCATTAGTTGAACCACAATCATTGTAACGTTTATTCTGGCCACTTTTAAATGAGACGAGTAACCAAAGCAAAGCGACGTTGAAGAGGATGAGATTATTTCATTGAAAATTAGATGGGTCATTCACGGGAACCAGATGTTATTGAAATGGGTAGTACAGAGGCGCTCATGGTGGGAAGGGCACATAACTGATATCTAACGTTTCCCTTGTTCATAGCATTTACATTTCAGTCATTGAGATGGAACCGTGGACTCTAGACCAACGCCTGTACGCGTATGACAGTTTTGTGCGAAACGACGAATCCGTAACTGCTGTTAAGCGAGATTTCCGCCATCAGTTTAATATCCATATAATGCAAGTGTCCCTTCTCGTAACACAATATTGCGATGGGTAAACCACTTTCGAACAAGTGGAGAAAAAACCCACCGGGTCCCCAACGTCAAAATTGTGATCGCTGCTGGGAATATTCACTTTTAACTGCTGTATGACGGCTTTATTGTAAGGATGAAAATTTAAATCTGTATGCAGAATTCGTCTTACCGTAATAGAGCGGCGTGGGTTTCTGACAAAGGGTTCCCTTAATCGTTCAATGTTCTCCGGAGTGCTAGCAGTTTGTTGGTCTAGCGTCCATTGCACCATCTCAATTACTGAAATGTAAATGCTATGAACAAAGAAACGTAAGATACCAGTCACGTGCTCCGCCCACCATGAGCGCCCGTGTACAACCGACTTCAAAACATCCGATTCCCGTGAATGATCCTGTATTTGAGACATTAGACAACTCTACATGGATTGTTTTAATATTTAAGATTGCGATACAAACAATCATCTAAAAATCTTGATAAAAATAATAAGACAAAGGGGTTCGAAAAAGGTGTCATGTAATCAAAGAACGCACCCTACTTCTGATCACGAATAAATTCTGGTAGTTACATGTGACAGAGAGACATTAATGTTTCACACAGAAAATCGCCTCTAAACACATTTCAAAAAGATTAACAACTGCAATAAAAAACTATTGTGAAGTTATTGACAGATTATAGTTCCTTCGTAATGGTGAAGACGATCAACAAAGAAATATATTATAAACAAAAGTCAAAACTCAAATGTCAATTTGTAAATTTTTTGTGTCAAAAGAAAACGTGAAATTTTATCTGCGGTGATATCGTTGGACATCTTACAGACAAATTCACTTTTTAAAATTTGTAGATATGGTTTCGAAAATTGGGGCTTATTTAAAAAAATATTCTCTGGTAACCTTATTACCACTGATCCTTGCTTCTGGTATATATGCCGACTACAGTCGTACGCAAACATTTAAAAGAAATTTGAAGAAACGTGATATCGATGGAGTTCATGAAGCTTAAATCAGTGAGGACGTTATTGTGGAATCGTACGCATAATTATTATGTTGTATGGAATAATGTATAATGCAGTTTAGTTCACAAAACGGGAATATAAAAAAATATATTGACTCTAGAGTGAAATGAGTGTAAATATTTATTTGATTTTAAGTTGAATTGGCATACCACGAAATAAACAAAATTCAAAAAAATATTGGAGGATATTATGTGAAGTAATATATATGGAATAGTGACTATTTCCAGGTTGATAATAATTTCGTTACGGTATATTGTTAGTTTTCGCCATGCTTCTGATGTCATCTGTCCAAATTTCATATAAATCTGACAGGTAGATTAGTTTTAATACTCTTATGAAGTAAACTGATTGTATTGTTTATTAAATATAAAAAAAGAAGAATTCCAATTACTAATTACGTGGAATAAAATTATTCTCAAACCGCACCGACCTTTTCACTGAATTAATGGTTCCCTGCTAATGAAAGTGATAATATGAACACCGATAGTGCTAAACATCTGTGAGTTATTTACTGTAACTATTCTTAATAAAATTTGTGGTCTTTTATTTGACCGATCGTCTCAAAAAATTACGTGAACATTTCATACGAACAGGTAAGTATCATTTCCCAAGGTTAGGTAACAAATTAAAAAGCTATCTGCAAGGTGGGTGCCGCATTGTCTTAATGCTGATCTCTCTCGCATTAAAAATTATAGAAGAAAGTTTGAATGTCTTTAAACGTAACTCAAGTGAATTCTCCCATCAATACGAGTAGATGAAACTCGAGTACATATAATATTCCAGAAACTATCAGATTTACAAAAAACGCACGGCCATTGAACAGTGTAAAAATATATTGGAAGATTGATACGACAGCCGTTCACAAGCATTCACGTTAATTTTGTATAATTTGTGTATGGCATTCTTAAAGTAGAAGTTATTGTTAGGAACAGAACAATTTTAATTGGTTTTGTAGACAATGCCATCTATAAGTGTTCATAAGAAATATCTACAGACAAAGGTCAAAGCCTCGGAACACGTTGGAAGGATTTTACTTTTAATTAAAAACCACGGTGAAAATCCGGAAAAACTTACATACGAAATTACAAAGGAAGCTGCTGTTGTTACAAAGAAAGTCGGACTGGAGGAGGACATTACATCAATGCCGGGTGTTACGGGGAAACAACGTCATAGAAGCAATCATCTAGCAGAAAGCCCTTCAAAATACTGGAAGAGGTCTTTAGTAATACCAAACATGGAGTCAATTATCACATCCCTTGAAGTACGTTTTGTCGAAGATACGCATTATGTAAGTTATACCGGCGCAGATGCAAAAGATGACAAGTGAAAATCTGAAACAAACTTGTGAATCTATTGCCAGTTTTTATGATTTACCGAACATAAAGAATGAAATCGAACTCTAACAAATATAACAGTTGTTGATGTCCTAAAAGAAACAAATTACTTCTTTCTCGAAACGGAAAAATTTTGTTCGCTTTACCATGCAGGACCTGTTCAGTAGAGCGATCCTTTAGCAGCCTCAGGAGACTAAAAACATGGCTAAGAAGCACCATGTTAGAAGATCGCCGTAATTGTCTGGCCATGATGAGTGTACACAGAGCTATAATAAATAAAATCCTAAATAATTTTAATGATAAAGTGGTTGAGAGTTTTGCAAAAAATCTTCGCAGCTTATGTTTTAATCAATTATTATTTTTGTTAAAATAAATAATTATTACTGTGTTTAAAACTTTTGATTTAGTTTTTGTGCTGTAGAGGGCTTGTGAATACATTGATATTGATATTAGAACCGTTTTAATTACAATAGTCATCGAGGCAGACTTCCAAAGTGAAACGCTTCATGGTCTCGACTGTACCAGGCGTTCATATTTTTTATCCTCATAATATTGACCCATTGCCCCTCCCGTCTTAGTCATAAGCTGGCGATGCCCTTGTCTGAATGTGTAGTTTATATCGATTATTTAGAAAAAAGAAAACAAATTAGCCAAAATATTACAAGCTTTGATACAAAACAAAAAAAAAAACAAATAGATTTACTAATAAAGAGAAACAATGCGCCTGTCCATTCTTGTGCTATTGTTGCAGAAAAATTATCTGACATGCGATACATACTGTATCAAGTGTATGGAGTTGGAATGAGATTATGTTATAAAATAGCATACTTTCAATAATATATTAAAAAAGGGCTTCTTCTGATAAAAATTATCATATTACTTTTCTCATAAAATGAGAATGATTTTTGAATTGAGCAACCAGACCGATTGGAGTATTTTATGAAAGTCATATCAAACAATACGCGGAAAAGCATAATGTGCAGTTTTCACTTGTATAAGGAACTTCATGGTCAAAATTAACTATACGGAAAGCAAACTAACCTAATCTAACCTTCCAAGATTACTTATATATAATTATAGGAAGTATCAGAATAAATTCTCTCTACGAGCTAGTCTACATAACAAAGGAACAGGAATTTTTTTTCCATTATCATTTCCATTTTTTTATATAGTCTGCATTTAAGTTTTAGTTCAGCAATGCCGTAACCTTTTTAACCCCTCCAAATAATAGTTTCCGTGATGTGAGAAGGGGAGTTGTCCGGATGGAAAGCACCATCTACCTTCAGCTTATCAAGCATGCATAATATTAGTTTGTTATTATTTTACTTTTTTGAAGAAATTCGATGAAGATAATCCCATGAATATCTCCAAAAAACGGAGGATGTTTTCTTTAACTGGGGGGTCCAGTTTTTAATCGACGAAAAAATTCTTCTCATCTTACATTAACCCTATTCACAAACCCTTTCTAATTAACTAGAGATGTTTGTTCATTTGAGAATTTAAAAAAAAAACATTTTATTCTGAATTTCATCTTATATCCCGTAATCATACTATACTTCTATTATTACCTATACTCCACAAAACAAGCACATTTCGAAATAAAAATAAAAGAACTATTTTTAGCACATGGCGTACCACAGTTTTAGACTGACCTATTTTGAAAAATAAAAAAAAACTCAACACATTTGGTTTAATTAACACAAAAAGCCGGTTGGTTATAATGCAGTCCACTAAACACAGGACTTGCTTTCATACCAGTAGTTAACAAGAGTTAATAGAACTTTGGAACGTTACTCGCCCATTTAGTAAACAATTTGTGTTGTTATACAATCTAGAAAAGTCGTGTAAATTTGAGTAAATTTCCTGTTTTCAAGTTAAATCTGACAAATTCATAAAAACAGTTAACTACAACTATACATAATATAAAATTTTAGTTATCGGATACTTTTTCATGGAAATTCTAAACCACTTAGTCAACCATATCAAAATAAAGGAAATGAGTTAATGGAACATAAAATATATATAATTATACCTAATTGAAAGTGCTCTTTCTTCATTATAATTCACTCACGCAATCGAATAATCCATCATCAAAACATTCTACAAAATCATATCTTGAAATTGACTCCAATACATCTTATATATTCTCTTTTATATCTCTTGTTGATCTTCTAGGTATGTCAATGTTAAGCTTTAGAAGAATCATTTTTATTATTCAAACCGGCGCAAGAACTAGAAACCGAATCGCAAGTAGAGAACATAAATTAGTGAAATTTAAAATATAACTGGAGTAGATAGGAAAGAAGTTAAAAGAAATGTTGAATGGATTTTGCGTCTCATCTGTTTTCGTTCGACACAGATTGAGTGTACACAGTTTGTTTTTTACCGAGCATTTTTAATCTTGAATTGACTTTGGATAAATAAATGTGAATAGAAATTTAAGAAGAAGCAAATTGTTAGAAGAATTGTTCTTTTTGAAGACGTCCACAGTCGGAGGTACGTTTCCAATGGAAATTAATCAGTTAATCGGGTAGTAACGATGTATCGAGAGACCGGAGGACATGAAAGAAGCCCAGTGCAAACCTCGCCAACTTCATCTGTAGACAATAGATTTCTGAGACCGTAAGCTTAACGGATAAGACATGTAAAGGCAAGACAGCTTCTAGCTGATGTTAGAAATGTAGGAGTAGCTTTAGAGACCGTACAAATTATTTCGAGAAATGGGGTTAGATCCAGAGTAGCTGACACTGCTTCTAAACAGACGAGTCCAGATTTTGTGTATGTATTTTAGACCGGAGGAAACCTATCATAGAAGAGATAGTAGATTGAATTCTTCTTGCAACATAAAACCTTCAACAAATTTCGGAGTAGAGTCTTTCATATTGTTAGATAGAATAACTTTAAGGGCTCACCCATTGGTATTAATTAGTATTAGTATTATTAGTATTAATTAGTATTAATGATAATTATAATGCACGACCCCATGTCACTAGAATAGGACAGCAGTACCTTCACGAGGTAAATAATTTAGTTTCATGCTGGCCTGCACGCAGCCCGGACTTAAACCCTATGTGCGTAACGATATTCACAGAAGGGTGAGATCCACAGATTTCATACCACTCAACTGCAGGAAATGTTAAAGGTTGAGTGTGGATATTTGGATTAAAATTACTTGGAGGATATCAGGAGTATGCAACGGCGTTGTCGTAATGTGATTAGAACTCGATGAGGCAACACAAATTACTAAACTTAGTACTAAATATTTAGTTTTAAATGAGTATTACTTTTATAATGTAATGTTTTTCTTATTTATTTGTACGATTTTTATTCGTGGGGTGAATTAATAAACACTGCCTCTTAGGCTCTCAATTTATTTACACTAGACACTACACTAACTTGTAATAATTCACTTATCACTATCACTTAACTAACTTAAATGATTTATTCAAATTCTTGGCTTACTTTCTATTTCGGTTTGTTCACTGCGACTACTTATTATAAATTAAACTGCGCTTAACGAATCCGCTTATATATCCGAAAGAAGTTCTTAAGAATTCTATAAAAATAAAGGAACAAAACAAATGAATAAATAGACCTTCCCAGAAATTATCCAAAAGAAACAATGTGAATAAACCGCTTGCTAAAAAACGTATTTAAAAAACAAACCTCAAACATTGATTTAAATACAAAAAACAGTTGAGACTATCTAAAAACATTCATATAAATAATATGAATATATATAAGTTATTCTATCTCATTGTTATGATCAGAAATCATAGCGATGCGATACTTTTTTGACATATTTATAATTTAGCGTTGTTGAGTTAAAGGCCGCTGTAATGGTTATTTTTCCAGACATCACAAAATGTCGTTTGCACCAATATCTTCTAATACTAATAATTTATCTATTTAAGAATTCTCTTTACAACATTTAATTGCAGCGAAGCAAGGAGGAATTCTCAGTGGGTGGTCACCTTTTACATTCTATGATATTCATTGCTCATAAATTTGGGATGGTTGAAAAATATTACAATACACTTCAACAAAAAATCACGCAAATACACATTATTATTCATTGTTTGTTAAAAATTTCCTGAAAAGATCTTTGGATATGTGCAATACAGTTATGAATCCATTAGTATAGATATTTTTTTGTGTCATATTTTGAACCTTACTGAATTGAATCAACCACATAAAGAAAAAGAAAAATGCTATTAAAATGAAGAAAATAATAAATAGATAGAAAATACAACGAAATCATAATTTACAATAGAAAACGGAGACCCTCTATTACTACGGAACCCTTTGAATTGGATAATCGTTATTTTTTCATTGAGTATTTGATGGAGTTGGGAAAAAAATACGCTAGAATATAGAGAACCGTACAACATATCGAATAGATTATAGCCATCCAAATTTGATTTATTTTCAAAATTCATAACAATCTAAACAGACTGATGGTGAATCTTGGATGTGATTTATCAGACGCAAACATCCAATTTATTTTCAAAGTGTTATATTTATCGAATGAATTCTATGGTACAGATACGAGGTTTATTCGAAAAATTGGTACGAGTTTTCAACAAAGTGTGTTGAAATTTGTTCCTATTCAGACATACATGGCACATACAATAACAATTATAAATGTAAATACAAGAATCAGATAAAGAACCGCAGTAATTCCTTCATATTTAATTTCATAATGGATAAAATTAAAAAATCTCTGCCCAAAACAGCGTGATTTAAAATGGGAGACATCCTTCCACGTCGTCTGCCTTGCTGACGTACTGAAGATAATATCCAAATAACCGTTAAAATATAAGTTGGAAATCGTCTCAAAAATTATCATTCAAAATACCTGAAAGCGGAAATAACCAGTCATGGAAACCTTTTTACCTAAGAAACAGAACAAACAATGAAAGAGGCTGGAATTTGGAGATCTCTGAAAGATATAGTTTGAAATAACAAATACCAAAATGGCGAAAGTAAAATCAAAATATATTTAAAACGACTGTAAGCCCTATCATTACATACAAGACAGATACGAATATGACTCTACAGACGATGAGAACAGGGGAAGTGAGAAAACTACGAAGTATACAAGGCAAAACCCTGCTCGAAAAAATACGGAATAAAGAAAATAAATGGGGCATACGAAGGTGGGTGAGGCAGAGACGAAAATGGAACAAACATATAAAAATAATGAAAGACAGTAGACTGTTAAGAACGCAAAAGGAACACTTAAAAAAGACCACATCTAACTGATGGCGAGAATGTTGGACTTTGGGGAAGACTTACTGTCAATGAACCGGCAGAAGAAGAAAGAAAAACATGTTTCAAAGAAGTAGAAAACCTCATCTCATGAAGAAATTCAATAATTTCCACAAGATACATCTGATAAAAAGTATGTTTTAAAAAAATCCTATGGAAGGTGGCATTTTTTGGTTTCAATTTCAGGTTGGCTAGCCGTCCGGAGAAAACACAGTGTAAGACATGTAAGATAATGACCTCAATTGCAACAAAATTTTGTGCTGAGGAGAAATATGCAATTTTCTTAACTTATTGTACAATTTACTATTATCCTATAGTTCATGGTTGAAAATGGTCCCTTTTTATTATTCTGGCAGTTCAACGCGATTATTTAAATGAATTTCTTTCTTGAAGATGTTTTCGTTGATTCAGTTCGATGAAAACTTTTCATGTTCTTAGTACAAAATATAAATATTTGTAAAATGCACTGTTGAACTGAATATTTGTTTCTTGTATTAATTATGAATAAAATTATGAGCAGTTATTTCTTATAGAGTATATACCAATTAAAAGATATTCAGCACAGAGTTCCCATAAAATGTTTACTTACAGAACAATTAGTATCAAACCAACTACTTTCCTCGTAATATAAAATATTAACTTCTCATAATGTTATATCAGCGAGTTGTTGGAACAAAATTTCCTCTTAATTTATTTTCGGATTATCTACTTGGTTCGAAGGACTGTTCAATAATAATAAAAATCATAGCAAGTGAAACGTAACGCGCAAAGCTAAGTATCGTTTCTCCGCCACATTTATCCAGTCGAGCGGAAAATTCGAAATAGCTTAATTTCCATGAAGAGGAAATTAAGAAACGCCTTAACAGGGAACTTGCTAGCTAGATTTAATTACTAGGTAGTCGTTCCATCTTCTCACTGTCTTAAACCACGTCAATAGTAATTTCGATGATAATTCTGCATTTGACTGAACAGGAAGAAACATTTGATTGATACATAATAAATTATCACTGAAATCAGGACAGAAGCTCACTGATTGTTTACCAATTAACACAATTACAAAAACAGTTCGTATTGCGAGTATATGAGAATATGTTAAAAACCGGAGAAATCGGCTTCCCAGGTAAAGGCAAGCAAATTCAGAGAAACGAATATTCAGTATATATAAAGAGAATATGTCTAAAATTAATTTTTTCTACTCGACAGCAATTTTTAAATTCATCACATAACTTTTTCTAATGGGCTTTTTATTTGACTGGTAACCGTGAGTCTGTTTCTATGATGCTTTTTCTTAGATTCCATTTTCTATGGTAGTGGAAGCCCTAAACAAGTAAACAATAAATTACAAACAATTGACGTGATGTATATGAGACCAGGACAGAATTCGATATGATATAAGTAAGACCTCTAGAAAGAAGCATGAAAAGGAATCAGTTAAGACGATTGGGAAATAACCGACAAACAAGAATTATATAGCAAATAATAATGTGGGAAGATCAAGAAAACCTGCATGATGCGGTAACAAAAATCATGATAGAATTAAGAATTATGAAAGAGACAAGACCGGAAATGAGAAATTTGTTTATGGTTATAATGATTACTTGTACTAATGTCTTATTGGTCCTAATTGCTTGGGTAATCGCTTTCCAGTCTTCTTCATCATTTATGTCTAGCCCATGAGGGCATTCAAGAATTGGAGAATCCTCCTGACGTGCTTGGCTTGAAAACAAGGCATTGGGTGTAGTTAATAGTGAGTCCAGAAATTGTGACAATATAGTGCTATGAATCACTTCAACTATTTTTTCTTTTTATTTGATATCAGTGTTAAATTAGAATCGAATAATTGGATTCAATTCAATTTAATTCACAGCCCACAAGCCCACAAGGACTGTACCCACCAATTCGATGTTTTGACTGTTCAAAAACGTTTTTGATTGAACTTATGTGGGAGAGCTCACATTGTCGTGGAGAATGAGTCAGCTTTTTCGAACACTTCTCGCAAAAAACATGCTGGTATACCGTTTGGAATTGACAGTGCTACATTGTGGTAATGAAACGGTGATGAGATGTTCGGTTTTTCCACCTATTTGCTTCGAAGTGATTCGTGTTCCTACAACTTTCTTTGGATATGGCTAGCCTTGAAAGACCCACACGGTCATTTAATGTTTAGTTCGGATTCATATGCATAGATCCATGATTTTCCACTTGTCACGATCATCTAATATGGAATGGAACTAGTGCCCAAGCTCAATTTCACGGTTTTCATATAACGATCTTACAGTATCAATTTACGCACAGCATCGAAGTTTTCTGGCACAACAGCTAATTTCCATTCATCCTGTAACGAACGGAGACCTCGCTTAAATTCGAAAAAATAACGATACACTGTGACTCGTGATGGTTCTTCATCACCAAAAGTCTAAGCGAATTGATAGGCACACTGCCGGTTGTTTAATCCACGGAATGGTCGCGATGTAATTCCATATTTTGATCAAGATGAATGTGACAAGACATTTTGAGAACGTTCATTATCAAAAATATCTAACTTTATGATGGCAATATCAAATTTTCTGAAGACTAACTTCAAAAACCTCATTAAAAAATCTTGGCGCGATATATGTAGCAAGAGTACTACAGCATTACATAACATCCAGCCATCTACTTCTCTCCTTTCCCCAAACTTTTTGAATAGGAGAGAAGCTTTGACAATTTGGACGGAAAAACGTATCTTCAGTTACTAGAAATCACTTTTGATCTAGCTCCCACAGATATAATTAAACTTAATGGGTGTATCAAATATGTTTTTTTTCACAAAAAGGCAGTATGCACAATACAATACGAGGATATATTCTTAGCCTACTATAGAACCAAACAAAATTTCCATGTCAAAATATTTTATTACTCAACATATTCTTCTCTTAATTGGCGACATTTATTACAGCGAACCTGCAACGTCTCTAGACCTTTAAAAAAAATGTTTCTTTTTGCTCTGCAAACCAGACCTCCACAGGTTTTCTTACATCCTTGTTGGAAGAAAATTCACGACCTTTCAAACTTTTTAGTTGAGGAAAGAGATGACAGTCGAATGTGGCCAAATCTGGTAAACAAGGGAGGTGCTTTAGTAATTGAAACCCTAAATTACGAATTTTTTGCATGGTAACATGAGATTTGTGTGCAGGGACATTGTCCTGAAAAAACAAAACACCTTTGGATAGCTTTCCGCGTCTTTTCTCTTTAATTTTTTTCCGTAGAGTGGTCAGTAATGTCGAATAGTAATCTCCAGTTATTGTTCTACCCTTATCCGAAAAATCAATCATGATTACTCCATGTCAATCCCAAAAAACTGAAGCAAGAACTTTTCCAGCAGATTTTTTTAGAATCAGAATGTCGCAATTCCATCGATTGTTGCTTTGATTTTGGATCGTAGACATGTACCCAAGTCTCATCCATAGTAACAATTCGGTTTAAGAAGTGTACATCGTTTTCAGAATCGAGCACAGATCGAACGCGATACTTCTACCCTTGCACACTTTTGATCAACATTCAAACTTTTAGGAAACCATTTTACAGCAACGTTTTTCATGTCCAAATTCACGTGAACTATATGATGAACGCGTTCGTATTAAATATTCAGTGCTTGAAATCTCCGTTTTAGCCCAATTTGGCGATCTGATAGAATTATGTCACGAACTGCATCGATATTTCCGGGTACTGACACAGAAACTGGCGTCCCCGATCGGTCATCATCTTCAATGGAAAATCTTCCTCCTTTGAAGCTTGCAGTCCAATTTTTCACGGTGGCATACGAAGGACATTGATCACCAAGGGTATTAAGCATACCTTCGTGAATCTGCTTACCTGTTAACCTTTTTAAATACAGGTACTTGGTGATGGCTCGATATTCCAATTTTTCGATATTCACAATTTCGGTTGACATTTTTATTTTAATTTATTGCGTGGTTTACTTTTTTGACATCAAACTTTACACTGACATAAGTTATTGCTCGTTACTGTGGTAACGCAATATTTTGTTTATGCATGGAACTGGACTAGGCTAACTAGGTATCAATACATCCTCGTAGAATTGCAAAGTAATATCTAAATCTAATAATATCTAAAATAATGATTTGCTAGGCAAAGACATGTGGAAAGAGGTTCCATTGAATGATATGCAAGTTACTTTCCTCAAGAAAACGGTCACATTCACCTTGCAATGAAGTTGCAATGCAATATCTGAAATAACAATTCTAGTACTTAACAAGTACTTAATTAGGAAGAGAGGATTTATTGAATGGCCTGCAAGATTCCCTAAACTAACACCTCTTCATTCCATTTGTGTGGATATTTAAAAAAGACCATTTATTATACTGAAGGACGAATACCAAATGATTGTAGTCTAGTCACCTCGAAAATTTTGATGTAATTTCGAGCAACTCTACTACTGTTATGAACACAATGAACGGTATTTAAAAATTCAATCTTAATTATTGATTATCATTATATATAAATACTGCAATTAAATACCTTTCCAATTATGTGCCACACCACTATGTTGCCTATCTAAAAATTAGAAGTAAGAGAAGTGGGTGAAAAGGTATTGTTATATAGATAAAACGCGAATAGTTTTTTTTAAATCTCATACATACTGCCAAATATCGCAAAGGCCCATTCTATATGCTGGTATCACAGAAGATGAAAATGTTTGTCGTTTTGTGAATCTTTCTTCCTTTGCACGTATGAAAACTTATCCTAACGTTTCAGGTGTAATGACACAGAACGCTCAGATAAGATTGTGTTGTAAACTCTGTATTCCTACCGAAATAACTTATGTATTATTTGATCCTAATTGATCGTATTCCTTCTGAAAATTTAGTGCATTTTGATAGTATCACTTTTCTCATCATAGATGGATTCAATGAAGAAAAATTGTCAGTTTTGTTTGGACGTTCTTCACATTCAGTAACTTTAGAACTATGAATTTACGTTTTTTACCGCTAACAAACTATTCTGGGTAACGTGTTGACATAGTCGACAAGATGAGGCTTATTTCGTCATTTAATTCATACTAGTCCAACACTCAAATATCTATAAAGATAACAGGATTAAATAATAAGTAAGGTAATAGCCGCGTGAAATAAAACCTGTACCGCTGTAAGCCATATAAGCTCCTACATCTTAACGAAGACAGATTCTAAAAAATCTAAAATCGTAACAATATGCTTATTGTAAATGAAAATAATATTATTGATAATTTGATACATTTATTTCATTTTTATCGATAATCAAAACATGTTTTATATTTGATATATGTAATAAATGATCTTGAAAAGAATATTTTCAAAAAATATTGTCTATTGTCTCAGAAAACATCGATACTATGCGTAAACTGATATTGCAATATCATAATGTAACACACCGTGAGATTGAGGCCTACTTGGGCATTAGTTCCACTCGCATATATTTAAAATTCCATATTTATTTGTCTGCCAAACGATACCGCATAATTTGACAATTGCTCAAAAAAAGCTCGTCTGGATTGGTGCAAAGATATACTCATAAAATTCAATGGCGGTGCCTCAAAAGACGTCTATAGCATCTTGACAGGCGAATGATCATGAATTTATGCATATGAAACCGAAACTAAACAAATATCGACTGTATGGGTCTTTCAAGACGTGTCAAATTCAACAAAATTTGTTCGCGTACCAGAACTTATTTGCGAGAAGTGTTCAAAAAATTGGGAAAACCAATCACAGAAAACGACAATGCGTTCACACATATGATAGATCATCCTCCATACCCAGTGATTTCTTATTATTCCAGCAGAACAAAGTATTTTTACTTCCGAAGGAGCGGTTGATGCCTTCGTATCACATGTTTATGCAATAAATGCTTCAACAATATATTGATCTTGATTCAGAATATCCAAATACAAATATTTGTTTTTATTTGTCTCAAAACTTAAGTAGCGGCTTTCTTATACTGATCAATATTTCGAATCGAGATATAAATAATCATAATTTTCATGGTGTATTTACTAGGTATTCACCTGCATTCTCTATATCGTAACTTTGGAAAATTGTTATTATACGGTTCAATAATAGTTCAGTAATTAGCGTTCAATTTTATACTAAAAATATTTAGCATCAAATAGAAAAAAAAAAGGAATGAGCATTTTTGGCACTTTATAGTGTACTGCATGATCTACTCATTTCTGTGTTGTACATCTCTTTAAATATTTCAAACATCACTTCAAATAAAAATTATATTATCGTTTTGTAACAAATTTTATAGGAGGAAGTAAGTTGATATGTACTTATCGTTTCTCTCGTCTACTCAGAAAATTTATATACGTGTGACGTTTACTGCGTGTAACGACGAACCCTCTCCAAAATTCCTTGTCGTATTTTCTTATCCTTGTAATGAAAAGTCCAAGGCAGACTCGCAAATAATCATTTGAATTAAGTTGTCTCGTAAAAGGTCTCATTTTTTACGAGAAGCGTATCATTTATGTTTAATCTGTTACTGTAGAAATTACAGCTAAACTGTTCTTATTTGTCAGTTTGAAATATTGGCGTTTTATTATAAAAGTCGAAATTAAGAACGTTATTTATTAGCAGCTAACTTATTTGTTGTGAAAATGTTTGTACAGTTGATCAGTTGATTCATTGAAAAGTTAAAAGTTTTGTTAGAAGAAAAGTTTTTAAAATAAAAAAAAAACGTGAAGGACAGAATAGTTTGTAGGTCTCAAAAATTTTGAAAATCTTGTCACACAAGTACGAGTATACTCGCAAAGATAAGCCAAGTAAAGCTTAATGGCAGTAACTACTTTTTCTTCAAGCGCTTCGTCATATTTTTCAACCTTAATAACTTATTGGGTTTGGATTATAATAGAATAAGAAAACTCACGACGTATGATTTGAATAGTAACCATATCAAATATATATTTTGTATAAAATAAACAAAATGCGACCTTAACAAATTCAAATACGAAAAATCCAATAGTAAACATCCCCCACTAAAATGAAATTTAGTCTACGAACGATGTCCTGTTTGGTGGTTCCAAGTCTCACGATCAGGAAGACCACGTCAGCGACAGGATACTGCGACGAGGACGTTTAAATGTGTTCGTTGCTTTCCACGCCAGATGTCATAAATACAAATGCCGAGCTCAGTTCACTGGAGCAAAAATGTCTGTTTGTCTCTGAATTTGACCATTGTGGAAGATTACGAGTAGCTTATATCTACTAATCTAAATTTATATCCCGGACAAAACATAATGGAGAGTTTTATCTCTGTACGATTTGCACTTTAAAAATGCTATATTTCAAAATATCTGTCTTCGCGTAGTCTTTATTTTTGTATTTTGGATAAACTCTTTCGAATATATGAACATAAGTTCAAATTTTATTTCCTCTTTATTCTGTACATCGTTTTTCATAAACGATAAACGTTTCATGATGAATGTTAGGTTAGACATCGATATTTCTTTTTATCATGTTGTTTTTGATACAAAATATGAAGATCTTTTTGTTACTGTCTCATTAACGATAATATTGTAAGGATTTCAGATTTATTTACACTCTTTCTATTCGTTGGGTAAACTAATAAATACTGTCTCTTACGTTCATACTTTATTTACAGACTACAAAATACAACTTATATTAATTCACTTTTAATTTCTGTAATTACTTCTACTAATTCAATCTTTGCACTACGACTATTTATTTAAAATTAACAACGCTACATTATGTACTTATATACCTCTTATATACCTATCCCAAAGGAATTCTTTAGATTTAGAAGAAAAAGAAACAAAACAAATAAATAAATAGACTTGATTATTATACAAAATAGACAATGTAAATTAAATTACCAAGTATGTTGAGTTTCAGATTAATAGCACCTACTTCCCTTTACTCAGTAAATTTGGGGTTACTAGACATCCCATGATCATCTTCAACTTGAGTATTTTTGATGACTATGCTATTTGATGCATAGTGCTTACCCATAGTTTATAGCTGTTTACCTATAGTTTCAGTCTAAATTGTGCAAACTTTCGAATGCATACAACTTTCGCTCGGAAAAAGCTACAGTGGCTGATAGTTTCGGATAAAAGAATTTGGAGTGACAAGAAATATACCAAAATTGGATAAATTCCGAATAAACATTGAACATTACATTCGTTAGAAAAGCTCACAGTAAGATTTGAGAGTAGTACGAGGAATAACAAAAGTAGAAAATATTTTCATGTTTAATGGTATTCAAGAGTTGATGTTATTCACAATTGACTTGATTGAATTGACGTTTTAATTTATAACGATACCAATTCTATTGACGATGAAAGAAGTCTCCGATTTTTATAATTCGAGTAAATATTTTTTGACAATCATAACATTTTCTCTGTTAAATATTTTCACATAAAATAATTGTTCAGTGGCATTTCGATATTTCTTTTGTGTGTTCACATTAGAATTTCCCAAGTTTTAAAAGCTTTAGTGAAAGAACCATTCAAGTTAAACAAAGAAATAGATTTTCAGTGCTGCTTAGTACATTCTCTTGAGACAAAACTTTAAATTCGCCTCCATTTCAGTTCGCAAAGTTCGAATGCCAAAAATTTCTTTCACTTAATATAAACTTCACATTATGTGGCTAACTTATTAAATTTTAGTTATCAATTTTCTAAATACTGTCCTCAATTCGTCTAATTATCCTATTAGTTTTTTATGAAGAATTTCAGTTTCTCTAAGCGGAATATACGAATATGACCAAATTCGTAAAAAACGTTTTATTTCTTCTTAGCCATCCAAGAGGAAATGAACGACGATATACGACGTATAGATGACGAATTAATAAAATTGTGAGGCTGAGGTTGGGTAAGATGTTAAGAATATTGTTGGCATCCTAAACGAAATTAAAGTGTATTTAACATCTCGATAAAAACGTGTTCAAAAATTTTGATGCATTGAGGCAACCTCAAAGGGATCATTTCCTTTTCGCGTTGAGCGTGGTTCAGAATCTGAGAAAAACAAACGCTTGAGATATTTAGCCATTTCTTATTCACATAATATCATAAAAACAAAGATTGATGTTATTTTTTGCTTTTTGATCTTATATCATTTACAGTTTAGCTTCGAGTCTTCGTAATCAAAACAAAGACAAATGATAATTCATGTTTCATTTGCTGTTAAAAATATATAACTAATAATGTTTATTACTTTTCATAATATATTTCAAAATAATACGAAACGTTCTGAATCTGTTGCAATCCAAGAATATTATAACAACTCTATGGTATTTAAACCAAATTTGTTTTATAGACGAATTCTGTTAAGCTCCTATAACGTTTATTGCACCTCCATCGAAGCGTCAGTTAATTATATTTCGATCAAAATAGACTGTGAGAAACTATTGAGATTTGAAGTGGGGTTTCCTCCTCGAAAGGCAATATCGGGACTGATTTGTTTAATGCAAACGATCAAATTTGAAAATTAGATAAATTCCAAGATGGTTAAGTGGTAATCAATGTTTTGGGGCAAACTTTGCAGTGGAATTCTGTTCATGAACAATATGTATCATGAGGACTGAATGGAAATGTAGAAATTGGGAGTTAATTCTAGAATTAATCGCACGCAAAAATTGATTTCATCGTATTTCATTGATGATCACGCATTGTAGTTTTGGTTATTAATATCAGTAGCTTATCGGCCATTTTTCCATACATCTATCACGCAAATTATTTGAATTGGTTCATATTGTCTACCTACCAACATCATTGTTAGTAGTGTAAAATTTATACCGATAATTTTTGAATTTAAAAAAAATAATAGTAGAATGAAACTAATTGGAAAAGGAGGTGAATATGATAAAAATGAAAGGAAATAAGTTTTTTTTATCTTCATCTTTTACAAAAACATTTTTTTTTCATGAAATTTTTGAAAAATTACTTTTTGATGTCCCAAATAGACTGTAATTTATTTGATTTGTAATATTTGTTAACTTTATTTTGACTTGATATCTAAAAAGCTCCCTAATTTTCAATCGAAAATCCCCACATCAAAATATCAGCTTTTTTTAAAAGTCGCATTCGAAAACTTTTTGTCAATCAATATATATATACATTTTTAGATATTTAATTGAAATTTTACACTATAAACATTGTACATATTGATTAACATGTTCGGATGCTAGTTTTGCTTTGGTTTTCTGAGAAAATTTATCATGCTGAAGGTAATATTTCTTATACCAACAGAAAGTAGAGATTTGAACGAACAAAAAATATATACTTTTTAAAACAGGCTTGCTATTTTGACAGGAGAATTTTCGATGGAAAATTAAGGTGCTTTTTTGATATTTAGTAGAAATAAGATTAAAAAATAAATATTTCAAATCACTTTGGGACGTAAAAAGGTGAGTTATGACAATATCTCGTGATAAAAATGATGAAAATAAAAAAGTGAAAGATAGAAATAAAAAAATCAAAAAGTCGGTTATTAAATTTTTAAAATAAATTTTGATGTTATATCAAAAAAGGTATAGTATAAAAGAGTATAAAAGCATATAAAAGAGTATAAGACTATAAAAGAGTATAAAAGAGTGTATAGAGTATATAAGAGTATATATGACAGAAGTAACAGTATATGAGGTAAAAGGGTATAAAAGTTATAGATCTTTTTATCACCTCCAACTTTGCAATCCGACTAAACCGTTTTTTACCTATAAAAACTCCCCCCTTCCCAACCAAACATCACCTGTAAATTATTTTTTCTTTCATTTTTATTATATTCTTCTCCTTTGTCAATAGATTTCCTGTAACTAATTTCTTTTTTCACTTTTTATCATTTTTAAATGCCTACCCTGCTCTATTAACGCGAAAGCAAATCAAAATATTATAAACTCAATTGTTTCAATGGTACAAGGAATTAATATCTTAAATAAAAGTAGGGTGTTTTCGTTCCCAACATTTTCTTGTAAACGTCTATCACCATAACGAACTACTTTGTTTTAAAAATCTCTGCCACAATTTGAATAATATCTTTTTGTGCAAAACTTTTATACTTTTGTTTTCTATCATAGTATCCATCCTAGATTAAGTGGAATTTTCGTAGGAATATACGATGGTAATGGAGTAGGAAAAAAGTTATGGCAGCAGCTTTCGAATCCCATTATTGAAGAACTGCCATTACCAATTAGAAAAAGGTTATTTTAACCTTCATTATTTTCCAATGGCTTCCAGCAAAAAAAATCCTTAAATGTTATAGATACGAGTAGATGAAAATATAATGTTTCTAATTTAGGGCTGTATGCCAATTATTCCACTACTTTCTAGAGTTCGGCCTTTGTTTTTGATGCAACATGGAGCTATGCCACAAACAAAACAATGCCGCTAGTGAGAAGTCTTAGTCAGCGATTTTGGATAGCTTGCATAATCTTCAATATCACAGTGTCTCTCAGAATTTAGTTTGCGGAGAAAGCCTTTCCGAACTCAAAAACCGTGGCCATAATTTTTCGTATTGAAGTTTCTTGTTCAAATTTTTGTGATCATGTTAGAAAGTGTTGAAGATGCCACTCACGTTTATTATGTCTGTATTTTTGGCACCCGTCTCTCAGTAGTGAGGTAAGCAACAATATTATCATTTACTGAATTTGAAAATTGTTCAAATTTCTAATGAAGCTCGTCAATATTGGAGTACCTGTTTTGACTAATTTCCCTATCGATTTTTTGTGTCAAGTCATTCATTACACCCTACATTTTTTTTTCATCAAGAACGATTGTCCTTCCTTCATTGAGAAAACCTACACCATTCATATACATCATTATTCCTTACAACTTTACCATAAACTAGCTGTCTTCAAATTTCTTCAGGACGACCTTATTTGCGTTAATGTGAAACGCAATCTCAGTAAAATGAGAGACTGACAAAGAGTGACCTACCTTAAACTGGTAAACTGGACTTAACAAGTCGTAACCCTCGTACTAAAAAATGAAAATTTTTAATTCAAAAATAGGTGAAAAATAATTCGGAATGTTTTTACAGTCCAATTATTCCAGTAAACATTTACCCGTAGGCTTTAAACCGGAATTAGTTTTCACAACTTATGATTCGGCTAGAAAATATCACATCTGATTATTATATCTTGAGTTTCAATCCACTCCTAACTCATTATGAGGGAAAATGTGGAAATTATTGTAAAAAAAATTAAATCCCTCTTTATAAAATAATATTTGCTATAATCTTTTTATTTGGCGTAATATTAATTGATGGTTTCTGCTTGGTACATATGTCAACCCCTTATTCCTTCCTTCCTTTTATTTGATTAGATCGTTGAAACCACTGACACTGAAATTCTTTATTTTCAATAAATTTGGGTGGATTCTACGGAAAGTTAAGTGATACATTTATCTAAAAATATGAAAAGCTAGGTAAGTTCGTCACACAAAAGCAATTATCAAATTACGTGCAACAATCTCAGCTTATTATCACACATTTTTTGTAGAATAATTGATAGTTACCCAAAGGTTAATTAATTATTTGTTTCACTTGAATCTAATATACCTTACTTGGATCTTAAAAAAATTTGGTCTCCCATTTATAGGAATTACGAAGGCGTGGATGACAGCAAACTTCATCCAAGTCTCTCCAAACTTTAATACGTTTTGAAACACATTGATATTATTCCAATTACAAGTTTATTATTCTAGTTATTATTTGGTTGAATTAAGGTCCTTACAATATCTTTATGTAATAATAAATTCGCAAATCAACTAACCATATGATAAACTCAATTTTAGTCATTCCATATTCAATTGGTTCCATGTTATTTTGCATAGTCTATTGATTTTTTCTAATTCAATTCAGACTCATTAAAATTGTTTCTCTCATGTTTTCTTGATATTTGATCTACCTTGTCATGCCAGTATTAACCTATGATACTTTATTGTATTTCATTAAATGTTCTATTTCCGTATGTCCTGTTTTTAGTGCTGTCAAGTGAACAAAATCTATTATTTACATTCGTTTAATAGTAGATGCATTGCTCGATTATTTATTCACCTATAATTTACCCTTAATTCTATGTATTTCAAAACTATAGTGCATAAGTGCTTATTCTCAGATTTTATACCTTGAATTTATTGTTGCTTCACCATTAATATGCTTCGAAAATTATTGCTCAGTGAATTTAATACCTGAACCATTTTCTTATCCATGAACGCTTTCAATAATTCGAGATTAAGAACATTGTATAAAATTAATTTCTTTCTCAAATCAGGAATTTTCACCTTGGGTAACAAACTGTTCATTCGTTCATTCTCCTCATATCACATTTTCTCAACTTTCATCAATATGTTTTTATTGTCATTTATTTTTTATATTTTCAAATTTTGAATTGAATCCTATATATAGTTTCTGTTAGTGCTGTTTTCCAATTTATGAATGGAATTTTAGAACTTTTCGCTTGATATATCGGTATATAAAATAAGAAAATATCAATATATAAATATTCAGTATCAGTGGTAATAGTACTTACATATAGATTAGTCGCTTCTAGAAGTAGTAAACCGCTTTAAAAACTGAAGAGGGGTTGTGAAGTAGAAACATTCTCTTTCAGCGTCACGGCAGGCACTAATGGGGTTATCTACTCGATGGACTTGGGAGTTTCAGTTAGCACCCCCAGGTATGTGTGAGACAGACGTTTATGAATTTCTCAGGTCGGCGGTGTCAGAGAATGTTCACCACGTTACTGCGTCATTTTTAGCTTTTACATATTCTGCAGAAGGGGAGCATATCCGGGCATTCTTAGTGATTATAATGAGGGCTAGTTGATTGCTATAGCATAAATGGAGTAAATAAAATTACACTATGTTTACAATGTTTGTTGGCAATACAATTATTTATTACAAATAATCATTTTCGAACAGCGTTCGTGTACTAATTTACCAAATGATTTTATTAATTATGAATTAGAAAATCTTTCATGAATATTGAGTTTATCAATTCGAGAAAATATTCATATAAATTTTCATAAAAAATTAAAATTTCCGATATATTTTCGTATGTCTTCCAACGTTGTTCTAAGTCACTACTGCAACTCTTTATGTTTCTCTGCTCCTCTGGACTGAAATTATCTCAATTATCAATTTCAAGACAGTCTGCCAACATTCAAATCAAATTTTTCTTTTTCTGATGAACTGGTTGCCATGTTCTTCTGGCATTTGTCGTATATGTCAACAACATTCTTCTACAGCTTTCAGTTTAGCTCCTTAACTGCTCATGAGTCTAAATTTTACTTTTCTGTATGTACTTTCAAGCATCCTTTCGGGAATAAGAAACTTCATTCCTCAGCTAACCCTAGTCATATATTCTTGTGTCGACAAAGATGACATTTAATAACTGTTATTTTTGTATTGATTAATTCACTATGGGTTTTCAGGTTCTTTCCATATAGACCGTTTTTTTCCGATCGCACCGTGCAGTCTCTACCCGGACAGAAGAAAGCGGGCATGCGCTGTATGCGACTGCGAAGCTCTCGCACTACACGCGCCGTTATTGTTGACATTCAGGCGTCAGTTGGCGTTGTGCTATAGCCACATAAACATGTCCGCCATTATTGATGCTCCTGCCAAGTGTGAATTGCGGAGTATATTTCGTTTTCTACAGGCTGAAGGCGATAGTACCGCAGAAATCCATCGGAGATTATGTTTATGGGGAAAACTTCATGAGTGATTGTGTTGTGCGTGAATGTTGTCGAAAGTTCAAAGATGACCTAATGATGTGCATGATGAAGAGAAACAAGGACGCAAATCTGTCGTTTCAGATAACCTGACTCAACAAGTTGACAGAATGTTTAAAGAAAAACGCAGATTCGCCCTTACTGCTTTGTCTATGGAATTTCCAAAAGTTTCAAGGTCTGTTTTGTACTTTATTGTTACTGAAATGCTAGACTACATTGGCGACAACTTTCTTTGAAGAGGGTATTGAAAAGCTTATCCATAGATATGGCAAATGTCTCAATTTCTTCGGTGATTATGTCGAAAAGTAGCCGTGAGTGTACCAATCTTTTGATAATAATATTATTGTTTTATGTGAACATTTCTTTTATTTATAGCCTATCGGAGGTTGAAAAAAAAAACGGCCATCGTAGTTAGTTCACTTATAGGATTCAGGCAAATTGTAGTGTATATATAGATTCGTTTTTCCCCGATTGATCCATAAAACTACTATGAAAATGTTTCCTTCTGTGACAAAAGTCCTTCCGCTCATGATTGTTCATTTGAAGACTTTGTATTATTTTATTAGTAATTTAGAAGATGTGAAAAAATGTTAAACAATATTTGTGAATATAGTGAAATTTTTCTCAGTATTTTGTTTAGATGTCAATTTAGAATATTTATTTCGATCATAATATTTATTATATCAATATATTTTTTGTATTGTCATTTTCATATTGTTTTTTTCTAGCAACCATATTTTTATGACATTTTGAAAAAGAATTTGAATTGTTTCAGACATTTCCAAATAACGATTCCAGAATAATGAATAAAGGTGATAAATAACATTCTAATTTTGTTTTCATTGGAGATGATGACTTCCAAACATAAGCAAAAATGCAGCAGTATCGGTTTTTATCAAGTTCTTTTAGATGATTCTGAAGATTCCCATTTTTGAGATCCCTCTTTATTAACCTATGATATTTGTAATTAAAATAAAATAGAATAAAAGGTCATATCATCAAGGGAAATATCATTTCATCTAAAGGATTGCTATACTTACGCGACGGATAGTTAGTGACATATTTATTCAAGGTCACAGATGATATATTAATATTATTTGTTACCCCAAAAGATTGATTGATTGATTTCAATATGATTAAATAATAATTTCTTATTAGAGGATAGTAATATATTGAGTTTGAAATATCTCAATTATTTAGAGAATTACCGAATATTTTTCTAGTTATATGTTTTACCTAGATTTCATAATTTATAGCCACATAAAATTCACACAACAATGAGGAAATTTTGGTAATCGTTGACCCAAAAAACAAGCGATACACTTCAAAACAACAATACATTTCTCAACAGTCCTGTTTGCTTAAGTTATGTAATCACTAAGTAATTCAAATCGATAACACCATATTTTTCTTCTTTTGGAAAACACCTTAATTCACATATTGTTCAACCTCATGTATATAGTGGAAGTAAAGCTACAGGGTATTGGACTCAAATCTCATGGTTGTTTCATAGTGAAAATTTTCAAAATTTCTAGTTAAAAGCATCTGAACATAGAGAAGAAAAAGCCTTATCGAGAAAGAAATTTTCTCGTCAATAAATATTTTTTATATTTGATTTTCATCATCATATCATTTGATTTCAAAGTTACTTATCTCTTGTGAACGGGACGGAATTTGATTACATTTTGCAGAAAAATACAGTTGATCTTGAACTTGTTCAAAACATTATACACATGTATTTAAATATAATGCGCATATATCTGTTCTAAGAAGACAATTTAAGGTCACCAAAAACATACCAAAACGAATTTCAATATCAAATATCAACAATTTTTATGGAATATCATTATGTTATACGAGGTCAGGCTATTAAATAACGAAACTGCGCGCCTTGAGGGCGCCCTAGTCGGGTGGAACAAAAAACGAGTAGTGCGTTGGGTACCTAGATATCTTGTCTATGCAGGTCCCAAAACACGTTACCGTATTTGTGCAGTAGCGGTTTGAAACGAATGTGTTTATTTCTCGTGGCGAAAATCATGTGTGACGAAAAACAGGAGCAACGTATCAATCTCAAATTTTTCGTAAAATTGAAAAAACTCCGATTACATACAAGGACAATGCACCTGCACATAAGGTGCGACTTTTTTTCTTTCCGAAGATGGAAGCGGTAGAGCAGAAAACTGTAGAGCTCCCAAAGGCCTAAAGAAGATATCCAACACTGCATCGATCAACGGAAAAAATATATGGAAAGGTGTTTGGGTAGGGGAGGGTAGTATATTGAAGGGGAACATTCGAGTGTAGAATAATTTTTATAATAAAACCCTTTTTCTTAACCAGTCTCGTTATTTAATAATCAGACCTCGTATACTCCTAAAATATGGAATTATCGCTACTAGAAACTATTCCTATATATGAGAAGAAAGATAATGAAATAAGCATCAGAAATGTTTTATTGAATGGATTATTCGTATCTCACTTTAAAGCAATACATACTACAATTTTCTCGTAAAATAGTGACTGTTTACATCCTTTTTAATATCTGATATCATCATTTATCGAAATACAGTGGTAATATGCTAGTACCATGTAGATGACAAGTGGTTTCTTGAAATCGAAGCTCCCAGGTGACATCTGACTTGTGTGGTTTCTAATACGTATTGGAATTTATATTTGAAAGCTGTAGATCAATAATCGAATGAATTAGAAAATTTACTACACTTAAATACGTCTTCTTTAAAACTTATTCCGCAGCAGACGACAGTGGTCCAGCTATTAGACAAGAAAATCTTACATTGTTGCACTATTACCTTGCTTAATTCAAATTGCCTATCATTCTCTAAATTCTATTCATTGTTCCTGACATGACACAGATATGGTCTTGTAAGCATAAACTTTTGCCTACAAATAATCCCATGATCCTGAATTTTTGAGAAAACTCCTCTTGTGAGAATGTACCTGAATTTCACAATAATAAACGATGGACTCATAGGCAGTGCCATCTTTGTATTTTTTTTAGTATTGGTTGATATATTTCTTTCTAATTACCCCTCAGAATATCATTTTTATATACTTGTATACGCTTCTCAAATTTCTGTGTCGTAAAGACCAATATATTCCAATCATAAGTGAAAAACTGAAAAAGAAGAAAAAATAAAGGATGCCTAATCGAGAGAAAACATGAAATGATAAACTGAAGGTAGTTCTTAATAACACAAATATAGAGATGAAAAAAAAATGGTTACTATAGTATCAAAACGATACAGAAGAGTTGAATGATAATTAATAGTAAAATAAGAAGACAAAACATTTTCAAGCGAAAATGAAGGAAGAAATGAAATAAACGAAATCCCACCAAACAAATTTGACAGATTTCGTGGAACGAATAGTTCAACTTCCGAATAAATCTACAACTGTATAAATTTACGTTATTCAATTAAGGATGTTCCATTTAGAATCAAAACTTTAGAAGTACGACCATGAATTATGGAATATCTAGTTAACAAAAGAAAGAACCGAGTAAACAAGAAAATTTTTCCATTTGGAATTAAAAAATGTTGCACATCCTGATAAATCTTAGAATGATCAAGATTGTTAGAAATTCATCTTCAAACTTCAGGTTAAAATAATTTGTAACATCGTTGATTATCATCTGATTATATCGCTGAAGGTCTATCTGGATAATGAACTCGTATCTTTTCATCAAAATTTAATCTAAAGTTTTCTTTTAATGTATATAATGTTGATACGATTGATTCTTGTGTTCATATATTTATTCTGTTCTAAAATTGCTTTTCAATCTACTATCAGTTTTGTTATTCTGTTCACATACTGTATATTTGTTTTGCCGCACACATGATACTATTTGTAATTCAAAAGTTGTCTATGTATATTTTTTGTACAATACTTTTTTTATTTTAACAATTGAAAAACATCAAGGTAATATCAACAATCCTCTAACGCGGACTCTTCTACTCGTAATGTTCGGTAACTGATGTTCATCCCCATTTTATGATCATAGTTTGGAAATTAATTATTTAATTATAAAACAAATGATATTAGTGAAACATTTTTATTCATATAAAACTATAAACGGGTCAAATAATCATGATTAGTTTTTTTATTACGACGTTTTCAATCTTTCCGTATTGGTTTAGAGAGTTAGTTATACGATATTAACAAAATTTTATACAATACAAGGAATTAAATTACGAGAAATCTCAATTACCAGCTGAGAAAAGATATGGCGTATGTAGATTATTTTTGAAGTTGAATTATTATAACAGAAACTTCTTCTGCCATCTATTAATGGATGTTTGCAATCACTTCTGACCATTTTATCTTGACTCTGGTGCGACGATTCTCAATTCTGCCCAATTATTGATATTGCGGAGCAACGACATCCGCTTTCTGCCCAATTCCCTTCTTCCCTATATCTTTCCTTCTGTCAAGAGCTGAAGCAAATGGTAGCTAACTAAAACATCTGATAAGTAAACTAATACTTACCTATAGAAGAGCCACTGGAGTTTTCAAGTGAATTTTCAGATTCCATACTTACAGAAGAAATTAGAGATTTTGACAGTCAAAACTTGGGTTTTCCACTATAGCTGGAACTAATAAAAACAATTCAACACCTAAGGAAATGATAATGTATCAAGTATGTGTCAAGTTCATCGGAATACCAAAGCTTGGTTAGTATTTATGTATATATTACTCTTTTCAATTTGTTAGATAAATCTATATTCTGCCAGTATTTGTTTTAAAAGTGAGATATTGTAACTATGTCTTTTAATTTTCCTTGGTTTAGATAAAATATATATAAATATTATATATTGCCCCAGTTGTCCCAGTTCTAAGTTTTTATCGTGAATACAGTATACTGCGAAATTAGAACTTGATGAGAATGAATATTATAGAATAAAGTAGATATTCTGTGTTGAAAATTCGAATAAACCGCGAAAATATATTAATTCTGCCACGTACCATCGAGGGCACTGACATCGAAAATCCGCCATGCTGTTTCCACTGAATAACAACTAAGTTTCTGTGGGTATGTTCTGTGATATGGAGGTCCAAGAACAATTCGTTACCAATTTATTTTAGGCAAACACCATTGACACAGAAAGTGCTGTCAGCTCTCGCTACCTGGACGTGAACGATATATATATATAAAAAAAGTGTGCTTCAGGACACTCGACTGAGCTAGAACTTCTTTAGCTTTATATCTGTATATAAAACAAGGGGCATTAACTAAAAAAAGTTCCTTTCTTTGAAGAAAGGAAAACCACAATTTCGAATTATTTACATTCGAAGTCGTTTCAGATGTGATAAGTAGATAGATTTTTTAATATATAGACAATACACTTGTGGTATGAGAAATAAGATACATATGTGTTCGAATAGAAATCAGAAATATTCTAGAGAAAAATGCATGAGTTATTTTAAGTCTTATGGTAGACTCATTCCGGTTATTATTATTATCATTATCCACACAATTTAAGCGTGTGTGAAGAAGTTTTTCTTCACACCTCGGTCGAAAGTACGCATCTATCACGCATATTTCGTAGTAGAAAATGAAATATACGTGCATTGGAGACGCTTCACATGAGAGCTCTGAACTGCGCTCTGAACTCTGAACCGCCCATATTCTCAACTTTTGTCTAAATTATAATTGTTTCAGATAGCGAAAAAATGTTCAAATATAAACCCAATGTCAATACAATGGTAGATGGTGGACAGCAACATGTATAGTAGCAAATCGCAAAACTATTATTCAATTTTTGTTATGTTTGACGGTTGTGGACATATTTTGAACGAATAAAATGAAAATTAACGTCTTATCTATATGTCCGTTATGAATGATGTAACTTTAAATTTTTAATTTGATTACATTTTCAAACGAATTGATTTGTATGATGTAACTTTGAAATGTAATATGTTTTTTTTTTTGCTTTACGTTTATGTTTATTTTATTCTAAACCCTGGTCAAAACCAAAATGTTGAATTGTATGTTGATAATGTACATAAATAATATATTTATAATAAATTTATTCAGAATCTTCTGTATTAAAATTATATTCTGTTGTCAGGGCAGTGGTTTGATTTTTTTTCCTGCATGTTCAGTGGAAATTTCAGATTCTGTTTAATTTTTTAATGAATGTTTGTGTTGTTGGATTCGTTTGTTCAAATTGTTTGTCTGGTGTGAGCAGCAAATAATCCATTGCTGTTGATATTATGAATTGTCTTCTCTCGGTACGTAGACTTATAATTTTTTAAAAAATTTTACTTCTAATTTTTTGTTTGTATAATCTTGATCGTATGAGGTTGAAGGCTTTACATCCTTTGTTTAATCATGAGATGATTGAATATGGATGTATAATTTGTTATTTTTGCTGATTATCATCGTATTAAATATAAATTCTATTGTTTATGATATACTTATAAAAATTTTCAAGGTACTTGATTATTTTCTTCTAGAATATGTTCTAATCTATGAAAATTGTTTTTCCAAAAATCGCAAATGAAAATGGCAAATATTTATAAAATATTCTGATTATCCTGAATTTTTTTGAAACATATTTGTTAAAGTTTTATTATTTTATTATTTACAGTGAGTTAAACGAATGCACTTTTTATGAATGCACATTTGCATTTCCTAGTACTGTACACCAATGATAAAAAATAACACTATAAATTTAATTGATTACTGCTTTATATTTGAGATGTAAGGACTAAGGAAAAATTAATTTTTCTTATTAGAACAAAATTCTAGTTTGATTTTATTCTTATTTTGATATTCATGATGTAGGTGATATATTGATCAATATAAATACGCAAATTGTCAGTGTCAATATCATATTTTGACTTGAAACGTTAATTTTTATCTTTCTTTAAAAAAATTATCAAAAAATCTAACTTTGAGACAGAAGAGACCTAAAATTAAGAATATTTAGGAACGTAAACATATGAAAAGATCCAAGAAATAGGAAATTGAAGAAATAGAAATTTATTACATAGTATATATATATATAGTTGTCTAATACATCTTCGTGTCTGTCACAGTCCATTTTTAATTTTTCTTCTGTTTCTTCTTTGGTTATAACCTTTGTGATGCTAGATATTCTGTTTTTTCAGGTCCTACTTTCTCATATTTCTCCTGTAACTTTCTCACCATATAACCCAGATCCTCCTCATCCTATGCAATGACTGCTTGATCGTCAGCTACATTTAATATTTTCTTAAGAACAAAAAGTTGAATATGTTTATGATTATATTCTCTTTATGTCTCAGTTTGTATTTATATATCTATATATATTGGACCGCCACACATAGAATTTATTCTATTAATCATTTTTGAATATTATAAATTAATCAATAAGGTCTAAACATTTAGCAAATAATGCTTTATTATTATTTATAATATTACTTCATGCTTCGGAATTCCACCAATGGAAATTATTAAACCCATTTCTATCGTAAGTAATGTAATTACGAAATTTAAACGAATGGACGATTTTGGATAAAATCTATTTCACAGATAACAGTTTTTCGTATTTATTGCATTTATAAAACATCAATTGTGTTTCACGCACAATATCCGTTGTTATATATTGTTAACGCCCAATTGATACGTAATTACCAATGTTATTTCTGTAATGATGTTTATTATTATCGCTTTTAAACACGAATTCAATTCTAGTTGTATAAATAATTTGTACGTTATATATAAAGATGGTAACTGTCAATTACACTAAATGTTGCGTAGACAGGAGACTGCCTGCGGCAATTTATTTTTCGGAAAGTTTGCCCAGCCAAACAAAATATAAAGTGCCAGGAAACAGTTCTGATTAGTTTAATCTAGAAAGGTCGAGTGCAATGAATGAATATCAATGACAAATTATATTAGACAAACCTACAAAAATTTTTCGAAATGCTTATTTTGAGATTGAAACTATTGATATGTGCTCTTCTTGACAAAGACAGCACATATCAAATGGTGCTGAAGGATGTTTTGAAAAAGACGTAGACATAGTCATGTCAATAAAACAAATAGAACAAAAATATTCAATACATATTTCCAATTTCAATGAATTTCATTGTTTCCAAAATAAGCTATTCTATGAATTATAAATAATAATAAAGTACACAGTTTTGGATAGAGCTCCATTTCCATAAATTATGGATATTAATGAGCAAATGCAAGACCGAGACCAAGACCAGCTTAGTTTTGGTCTTGTAGCCTCATATGTAGTCTTGTTCTTGACATTAGTCTTGGGTAGTCCGTTTTTGGTGATGGTCTGAAGAATATAACCATCTCATACATGAAATGAAATGAAAACCATTTTCTTTATCGACATAACTAGGTATATATTTAAAAAAATACGCAACGCAACAATTATGATACGTTTTCATTAATCAAAATCCATGTCGTAATATATGTCGTAATAAATTTGAATAATAGATATATAAAAAAAAAATAAAAAGCTATAATGGAACGAAAGAAGTGAACAAATTATCTCATTTCTGATTCCCAGATATATGGTAAACAAATAATATATCAATCAACCTAAAATCCTTCATTTTAAATGGATTTAAAACAAGATCCTCGTTTTAGCATGGTACCTGTTTTATTAGTATTAATAATAATAATAATTTTTCAAAAAACATATTTTTATTGAAATTAGCTATACTTATTCAAAATTCAAATTGCTTTCACGATACACATTCTGTAAGAATCAAGAAACATTATTGAATTAATGAAAAAAAGCAAGACTGCAAGAGTTTTGCAGGCCGGTCTTGGTCTTGCATAAGTCTTGAACAACTCAATTTTGGTCTTGGTCACACTCCGTTTCGCAAGCCATCAATTTTTTAAACTCACTTTGAATCAGTAGCAAATCTTCAACGATTTGTTCAATACGTTACATTTCTCTGCGTTTCCATACTAAATATTCAATTGCTTTCCAAAATTTTAAAATGTGGAAAACTTTGATCAAATTGAAAAGTACATTAAAGCTTCATGCGGGTAAGGAATCCAGCTATCAATCTATCAACCAATCTCATTTCAGAACCTATGCATTGAAGTAACAGGTGTGTAACTAAACGCGACACTCACAACCGATTCTCCTCGCCTCCATTCCAAATATTTTCAGAAGTATTTTTGATCCTGACCGATTTTGAGAAAATATAATATTTAACGCGGCACTGAAGTCTCTTTTTCTACTCGCCTTCAGCCTTGAGACAAAAAGTATGACTTAGTATCTTGATACATAAATGACTGTCAGATTAGGTTAGGTTAGGTTAGGTTAGGTTAGGTTAGGTTAGGTTAGGTTAGGTTAGGTTAGGTTAGATTAGGTTAAGTTAAGTTAGGTTAGATTGACCCAAGCTAACAAAAACTATGGCTCACACTATACATTCTTTGGAAAATAAAACAGATTTATGTTTTTATTACAAATACATTCAACAGATTGGAGTATCCACTATCATGTTTTTCAGAGCGCAATACTTGATAGTGATTCTTATTATTTGTCAACAAATCCTTCCTCTATCCAACTTTATTCTTGAGATAGGAACATAATGAATTGGTTTAAAGATCACAGGAAAATTTCTTATATGCCACAATACCCTACAATCTAGAACAAAATGGTGAAGGGCAAGAATACACGGTACATTAGTAAGGAGAGGTGGACTACACAGGAATGTTGAAGGATTTATGAGTGGATGGGATATTTCGGAGAGAAACTCTCAGCACTGTAGCGTATATTATTAACATTGTACGAAATATTTGAATGTAAGGATTACTTAGAGGTTAGAGGGTAAAACGAATGCTGCCTTCATTCCAAGGATATGTAAGTTATAAAATCAGGGAAATATTCAGTAGAAAACAATTCCATAGTATTATATGTTTTTTCAATAATATAGACAGTGTCGGAAATTTTTTATAATGACACCAATTATCCATATAGATTCACTTGAATAAGAATCCATAACAGATAACAAACACAATGGATTATAGACAAAATTCTAGCTATATTTTCCTAATTGAATAAGGACATTGTTTAAAAAAAATTGATGTCGTTAATTAAAATAACGAACAAAACTGTTTCATTTTTGATAAAACTATTCAAGACTTGTGAAAAATATTTTTATTATCATGATTCGTCCAAATTATCAAGCGGATTTAGTCCCCTACGACTTCTCATTATTTTACAAACTGGAAACTAATGTTTTAATTAGAATCCATTGCTGGTAAGGATAGATATATACATTTTTCTTAGTTCCATTATAAATCATTATTCGATTACAGGTTATATTCGATTTTAACAAATACTTTCATAAGATCAAATATAAGAGACTATTAAATAATTATTCTTCAATACCATATTTGACATCGTAATAATTCATGTTATCGATGTATACTATTTCAATTTTTTTGAAAATTGAGAAAATATTTTGATTCAAGGAAAAAAGCGAAATTTGTGAGTTTGTCAGCAATCTAAGTGAACTAACAACAAGCCAAGACCTCGAAGGCAACTTGCAAATCTTCGATTGAATGACTTTGACAGTAATTACATTCTTGGCCTATATAAAAAATGTAACATCGAAGAGAAGGATTTGATCATCCAAAAATAAAATAATATAATGCTAATAGATGCTAATAGACTACTTGCCATAGCAAGAACAAATTCAATCAGGAAGGTTACCATGGTAGATTCACGATGCTATAAGCACAGCCTCGAATCTTAACAACCAATTTTAAATTTATTTTTAATAAATAAACAAAAACCAATTGATAATACTAATGAAGTATATTAAGGTTACTCTGTTTTCTTAACAGCTTATGGTGGCCATAAATGTCAAACGATGCCGTGGACGAAGGCGTTTTCTACAGTTTAATTTAGAGTGCAAATCTTCTCTTGCTAGACTGCTATTGATTTATGGTACTATAGCTATAAATAGTAGTTCGATAGTGGGATTACTAACGTTAATAATGTTTGAGGATTAGTTTTTCCACCTTACTAACTAGTTTTGAATAATAGACAACTCCAGCAACATAAAGATATTCTAGAAGCGTTTCCTAAAGTTTAAAATGCCCTTAAAAAATTATGTAGAAAGGGAATTTAACCAGTTTCCATTTAAATCAATCTCACACTTATGTTTATCGCCTAAAAAGGTAGGTGGAATGATATTTTGAAAATTGTATTATTGTGGTTACCTCAAATATTATATCACGCATATATCTCGATTACTTGAGATAAAAATTTCTTCAAACTCAAAATAGACAATTTTCTACAAAGAAATTAAACGCATGCTATCTGTGACCTTTGTATATGTTAGTTTATATTAATTATAGTGAATACTTTTTAGTAACTAAAGCGTAGATCAAAGCTGAACGTTCACTACGAGTGTTTGTTTGTTCTAGGGGCTTCGGTTTCATCACTTTCACCGACCCATCAAGCGTTGATAAAGTACTGGCACAAGGCACACATGAACTCGATGGAAAGAAGGTAAGTAATAATCCTTCTCAGTTTATTTTATTTATTGGAAATATTAGGTATGAAATAGATAAATTCTTCATAAAAGGCACCAAGTATTCTAGTAATATATTCTTGATTAACGACGGACACAAATTCAAATCACTTATTTTACTTATCCTTTATTATATATAAGGATTAAAAGAGTTGTAATCATTTTCATCTGAAACTATCAAAACCGTATATTCCGGAGGGCTCAAAATCAAATCTAGCTCCTACACGTACAACAAAATCTAAACGAACTAGTGCCTTTTCACTTTCTACAACCATTATACTCTAGTTAGGAAGTGAATTTCCTAAGAAGAATAGTACGGCATTAGAATTTTGTTCGTAATTCAAAAATGATGAACACTAGAATCATTTGTTAATAATTTCTAAGTTCTGTTGGAAATGAGACAACCGGTTAGAATTTAGCTCCTTATCGGTAGAAAGCGTATAAATTCAAAAAAAATTATTTTGTCATTACATATATAACAGTATTCGAAGATTTCTTGATACAATGATGAACGGAATTATTGTCTTTGTTACTTTTCTGCCGCTCTTTTCTAATCATTTTTTCACTCTTCTTCATTAAAAGTACTTTTATAATGAGTGATTTCTTCATAAAGAGAGGTTAGCAATAATTGGACCATCACTTTAAAGAAATGAAACCAACAATTAAATATTAGCCACACATTGATAAGCATGAAAATTTCTTGTAATCTTCAAAGTAATCAGAAATAAATAAGATTTGTGGAATTGAGAAACACGCTCTTACCAATAATCAAAGTAAAACGTAAAAATAATTCTTAATTCATAAGAATAAAATGGCCGATGAAAAAATTGTATGCGCTCTATGACATTTTTGAACTAACTCTGCGTTTTGTAACCAATAGATCCTAGTCGGATTCCCTGTCCGGGGACTGTTCGAATGATTATTTATTCACTAAGTAGGACTTTCATTTCAATTACTCCTCTCTTTCCCTATTTTATTAATAGACCTTTCTGTGGTAAGATGGACTAACATGACTCTTGGTGGGTACGTTTCTCAATGAACGCTCAACTGTTAAAGCTTCTAGCACGTAATCAAAGGATATGGGTTTGGTTCCTATACCGGGTTGGCCGAATTATTTCTCCGTTACCTAATTTATTTACTAAGTAAGTCTTCCCTTTCCTCGTTTCTCTTTTCCCCCATTTACATAACTAAACTCAAATTGATGATGTCGAAATATAGGACACGATATCACTCATTATAATTTGTTTTCTAGTTTCATACCCAAACAAAAATTTAGTTTAGAATTGCCTAAAAAGCACCCTACGCTTTATCCTTCTCTTCCCTTACCTTGATTCTCTATGTCCCCATTTACATAACTCACTGAAAATGGTCATGTCGAAATGTAGGGACTCATAACCACTCGTTACAATTTGTTACTAGTTTCATTCCAAAACAAAGATTTTAATTAAAAATTTTATAAAAAGCACTCTACGCAATCATAATAGTGATACAGTAATTATCTCATTCTGAAATTAATTTTTAACTATTTAGTTTGATTTTTGCTAATATCGTGTATTTTAGTTTTTCAAACTATAATCTATTTTTCACATTTCATTATAACTAATTTAAAAGCACGTTTCTCAGTATATTAGAATTGTATTTTATTTTTTGCATTTTATTTTGTTATTTTTCTCCTTCTTTAGTAGGTCAATAGATGTGTTGACGGTAGCATTTCAATTTTGTAAGTCTAGGACTGCGTGCTTATGTGATTCACCCACTAGTTCTATTTTTCTAATTCTCCTGCAAAGCATACAATAAGAAATTTATGAATCCTGTCGAATCTAAGCAGGATAATTGTATCCTTACTGTGAATTATTGTATTGTATTTGACAAATGTGGAAAATATAAATTGAATCTGATTGCTCAGAGTAGGATAAGATCAGAGTCCAAAAAACGAAAATGATGATAACAAATACGAACATTCTTTATATTTATTGAAAATTACGACTATCCAACAATTTTATATGAAAAAATTCAAACACAGTTTTTTTCATCTCATATCAAGTCTGAATTTTCCTTTGATGCCATTCCAAAGTCTCTGGTATGTACTGAATCCAAATCTGAAGTTTTACACTTAGTATATAGTATAAAGAAGCTCGGCAATGAGTGTTTAATCATGTACATACAATTTTATCACAAAGAAGAAAACGCATCAGCTTTTTGTACTACAAAGGCAGAACCCGAATAAAAATGTTGGATCGAGTGAGCTTTGAGATGATAAGAACAGTCTCTTTTATGCCATCGTAAACGTTTTATTATTGTTCGAAAAGATATAAAGTATATAATTGTATTTTGGCGAGAAATAAAAACTCTTTGAATTCGATTATAGATTCATGGAAATCTGTTTAATTTGCAAACTGTAACTGTGCACCGAAAGGCGTTCAGTTTAACATGTTTTCAAATTTTTGTTTCGTTTTATGGTATCATAAAATGAGGCTAGTTATTTCAACCTTTGTGTTATTTTCTTCTTGGAGATTGAAGGCTTATATACAGATGATACTTTGTTGTAGATTCGATTTTGTACATAGAATGTTTCAAAAAAATAAAAATTGCAAATTTTCAAGCAGACTTATAAACCTTGGTTCACTTGGTATTTTGTCCTACTCTATTTTTGAGTTAATTTTACTAATTATAGATCATCTTTCATCACAAAGGTCCGGATGAGGCTGTTCATAAATTCTTTAAATCTTGATAAAAATACTTTTTGAGTTATTGTTATTATTATATTATTGTTATAGATGGTTTTTCGGCGTTTGTTTCATTATAGTTTTGAAGCATATGTTTTGTTTTGTTACTGGACAAGGTAACTTCCGTATCTGATGTTAATAAACTTAAGTTTTGAGAGTGAGATACATAAATTTCTGCTTTAGATTTTGATAATTATAAATCTCAAATGGGATCATTTAATTCAGCTCAATAAATTGAGTGTAGCGTTTTCTTAGAAATATGTTTAACTTCAACACTACTTTCATTGTCATTTTATAATATAATTTGACTGAACTGGATGGAATAAATTGGATGTGGATGATCTTTCCAATGTGAAATTGGCATACTACGAGGGTTTTGAGATACGGCAATACTAATGTGATATAAAACTAAATCGTGAGTATTTTCTTGCGATGATTTTCTATGACATTCGGAGTGGATCAAACCAACAGCACCGTGCCAATCAACTCGCTCCTTTTGTGATGAAGCATCATCTTCAGCCACTGACTTTCACTGGTTTTCCGAATTCAATCGTAGTCGTACTTCGCTACAATCGGCTGTTGTGCCAAAAAACATCGATGCTGTGCATAAACTGACATTGCGACATCATCATGTGACATGAGATTGAGGCGTATTTGGGCATTAGTTCTATTTGCATACGTTCAATATTGCATAAACATTTGGCCGTCAAAAAGATTTATACGCTTTGGATGCCGCATAATTTGACAAACAAGCTAGGATCGATTGGTGCAAAGAAATGCTGAAAAAATTCATTCTTGGTGTTTCGAAAGACGTCTATAAGATCATATCAGGTAAAGAATCATAGATCTATGCAAATGGGCTCGAAATCGACTGTATGGATCTTTTAAAACTACCCAAATCCTGCATAAGTTGTTCGCGCACGAAGCACTTCAAAGCAAATGGTCGCATGTTTTGGGAATAACTTTGCATGTCGCTACCGTTCTATTAGAGCAAAGTAGATTGGTCAATTCAAAATGGTTCGAAAAAATCAAGGAAACCAAAAAGGCGAATCATTCTCCACCACGACAAGCAAACTCTCATAGAACAGTTCAAACAAAAACGTTTTTGAACAGTCAAAACATCGATTTGCTGTACATTGTTTGGCACCCCATGATTTATTTTTATTATCTCAGATCAAAAATTAATTGCGACGTTTTTCTACTCCTGAAGAAGCGGTTGATGTTTTAAATTCATATGTACTTAAATCGAAATGGAAAAAATGATTCGAAAATTTGTTCAATCGCATGGAAAAGTGTATTGATCTTGAGAACATTTTGATAAATAATAAAGCCATATTCAATTTTGATTATTTGTTCTTATTCATCAATTTCAAGCAATTCTCGTAACAGAAAGAACAGTGGGATATATATAATACTTGCCTCATCATTTGTATTGTATCTGACCATTTTATTTCAACAATCTAAAACTTCCACAATACATGACAACTGATTAATTTGAAAAAATATTCGACCTAATATTCTACTATACTATAGTCTACCATACCCTAAGATACAAATAGAGATAAGAAAAAAATCTAACAAGGTACCAAAAGGGGTCAATTCAAGTATGGTAACTTGGTTATACAAAATGTTCTTGTGGGTGAGGATTGAAGAAAATAACTACGTTGTCTAATCGCCCAATATTTAAATTTATAAAACTAATTTCCATCCCCCCGATACCGTGATATCCTGAGACCAAAATTATCAATGAAAAAACTTCATCATGTTAGTACGTAATTAATAATTTCACCTGAAAATATCGTACTATAGAGAATAGAGTGATTTATATAGTTCTGTTAAATATTGTTTTGAAAATTCCTCTCTGGGTGCAAGAAACATAAAATACACTATAAACCAAATTGAATTGGAATGACAGCTGCAAACATATCAAATATTATAAATGTGATTTAGAATTACCATAAATATGCAATATAATTATGATTTTTTTTCATTTAGTCGTTCCACACAAATGAGAATATCCTCCAGTCAAAGTATTTTAATAACGTTTATTTGAAAATTTATTCATTTATTCATCAAATCTCACAACATTTTTAACAAAGTAATGAATTCTCGCTTTGAAAGCTAACGCTTTTATGCGGTTCTCCTTTCCCCGATTTAGTTTAATTTGGAAATGGATACAAACAAATTTCAGTCCGACCATTAATTTAGTTCAAATGGTGCTTGTTGGTATTTTTATATACTAAAACTTTCTCCATCTGCATCATTCAATCATTCAAGTGGATTTGGCATTTTTAATGGATTTTACTTGTAGGGTTGTTCCAAATGCCTTTTAAAAAAATACAATTTAGTTGTAATTTATATTCGCAAAGAAACCCTTATATGTTAAGTGGTTTACTAATGTTACAAGATATATTTGGAATTTTAAGACTTTGCTGAATTGCATGTTTGCTAGAACTGTTTTCAGTTTAGTTGGAATAGTAGTTTCTATCTATTCTAACTTATATTTGCGAATATAAGGGTAATTCGAGGAGAAATTAGTGTAGAGTGAGGAGGAATGTGGATATAACTTATGCCTCCACGATATCCTAAAAGCGGACGATTATATCTTATAAATAATGTCATTTTCCAATGTTCACTTCGGTTTATTATTACCACAATTCAATCAACTCATATCGTTCGTCTTTTTTCACATACATAAAATTATTAAACTAAAAAGTAGAAAATAATATAATATAAAAAAGTTTTGTGAAAACCACACTTTATAAAGTCTCATAAGTGCGCTAAAAAGTTAAGAAAAAGAACAGGATAGAGGTCGATACGTATGAAATTGGTAATGATGGAGATGAAGAAAATTTTAATACAACAATACCAAAAATGTGGACGCTTTATTTAAAGAATATTCAAGCCCTATCCTGTCCATTTTTTTTACTTTCTATTGCACTTCTGAACCTTTTTAGAGTGTGGTTTTTAAAAAAGTTTTTTTACGACATACTACTTAATAATCATACAAGAATGAAGCTTTATTATTCGAAGTATAACCCATCTTATTCTATGGTTTCAACAACCTCTTCGAGATCTTGGTAAAACCAATCTTTGGGCTTGGATACAAAAAATGTCGTACTTTTTTTCAAACATGTCCTTTGGATTCAAATTTGTTCCCAGGCACAAATTTCATCACGAATCTAACGGTGCAAGTCCCGAACTAAAAGCTGCATGAGGTGGGAGTTCAATACCATCAAATTCTTCGATCTTATTTCGTGTAACTCTTGCAGATTGTGGTTTAACGTTGTAAGAGAATCCGCTTCCGATTAACTGAACCTGGAAATTTTTCCAATCAAATCTCATACGTTCTGCTCAAATCGAACCCTCTTTGCGACAGGTTTTTGTAATTATCTTTTTTTTAACCATTGATTTTCTATGTTTAAGTGGTTTAGATAATTTTCTATCGCAAGTAAAAATATGTCTGACGATCGTCTTCGGCAGGGCAAGAGGCTGTTTGTACATCTCTACTCGACGTTCGTTTGAAACTCTATTAATTCATGTGGTATTACTATTCGAAACTCTTATATATCTTTCCTTAGGATTTCAAATGACTACTTTCCTTGTAATCTCAATATTCCACGACCTGAGCGCGAACGATCTTTAAGCTTCAAATCACCACATTTTAAACGATTGAACTAAAGCTTTGCCGTTCGCTATGTCTTCTCCTTCAATTTCACATATCTTCCTTGGTGCCACGACTTTAAACTCCATATTATAATTATAAAAATGTACTCCGTCATCAATAAACGAAACGAGAGTTATTGAAATGAAGTAAACAATTCTGCTCTTCATTGTTAAATTCTCTCATATCCTCAAAAATATGGAATTCAGATAAACATCGATTTCTTGGTATAGTTCTATATGAAAAAATTTTACTGATCATCAGTTTTCTGGCATCTTCATTACGTTTGAAATCGTCATTATTTTCTAACAAACTCAAGTTTCTGTTTCTGATAACTGTCACTGGCATAGCACATAACGATTGCAGGGAATGAACCGTTATAATTACCATCGTTCGAATATTCATATATTCAGGGACGTCACAGAAAAGTTCAGAGGGCTTTATATAAAATGCCATTACTTATCTAAATGTCTTTTTTTATGTGAACAATAAGCAGTAAGTGGGAAATCCCTATTATATTTGTGTAGTTCGAGTGGTGTCTGCCGTGTGGAGGTGCCTGTGAGTATTGATCTTAAACTTGTGTAGGTTGTAGTGACGTACCTTGGCAGCTGATTCCACAGGCTTAAACTTCTCCAAAGAAATGTATTTCGATAAATTGACGTCATTGGCGACTACAGGTGAACTTGATATTCGTGAGCCACGTCTGCCTGTCGAATTGGTCTTGCAAATACTAATCTAGGTAGTATAACGTTGGACAGCTCGAAAGAGCATCTGCCGTGCTAGTTTTAGCAAAATAGAGTAAGGTCTAAAACCTTTCTTCTATGCTCTAATTTGTCCAAGTTTATAGTCAACTTTGGATCACCTCTCTTTTGTATTAACTGAGGCTTCCATAGGGTATAATTAGGAGCTAGCGCCAGGTAGATGATTAGAAGCTGCTATAAGTGGAGAAATATAGATCGAGATTATTTATATGAAAATTTCAATTTATAATTTCTTAGCTCACGCAATTGTACATCCATCCGATTTACCCCAAGACAATGTACTTGCTCATGATCTTGATATCAACTACTAATATACAAACATTAAGTAATCATGACAATTGCAAATGACACTGTACGATATCGATGGCATCCAACAACCTGCTAAGTCACCTTAACGAACTGTAGGATTGGGCAAAATAAGGTCACACCAATAATATCTATATAAAAAAATCGATTGGCTAGAAAATTTCCCATATACAGATTACAGATAGCTCCTGCAATGGTAATATTCAATTTCCAACTTAAAAGATTTGGAAATTGGATATGAAAGAAACTGAAATGCTGCATTTGTGTCCTCAACTTGCTGGATGTTAGTTCGTTATAATGAATTTCAGAGTTGTTGACCAAAAGTTCTTGATGAAGCACATGATAAATTTTGATTTCGGTGTCAACCATATGGGTTCTAAATGTCAAGTTTTTTAATAATATTTATTCCATGCATGATTATTTTGCATTGTTTTGGAGATAAGAAACGTTTAAAGAAGTTCATCTTCTTATACAAATGTCTTTAATAGTCTTTAATAATTTTTACTCAAGTTTCAGATCAAAGTAGATATTTCCAGTTTGAAATATTGACACTATAATTTAGTGATTCTTAGTGACTGACATTAATATCTTATATCTATTATCGATTCAAAGCTTTATCTACTGTTACCTTCTGCAACTCATATAATATTACTTAGCAATAACAATTTATTGTTTATTGATGTCACCTTAAGACTAGAAATAATGAATTTTCCACCTGAACTCACCTTTTGTAACTTGTTTTCGCCACTGCGCGCTAGTTGTTTCGATTGTATTGTTTTAATGTGTATTCCAATATTTGGTTGACGTTAACAAGGGTCTTTGTAATTTTCAAGAAAATTCAAATTGTTGTCACAATCGGATATTGTCTTCAAAAACAGATGTGATGATGCTTTGTGGAGTCCTCACGGTCCTTAAAAGTTTTCCATTGTATGTGGTTGACAATTGAAAAGAGATTGTGTGAGAAGTGAAATTGATATTTGTAAATGATTTTAGACTTATTCCTATAAATATAACCAATCTTCGTTTCATGTATTTAGACAAATGAATAATTTTTGGTAAGTACGAAATATTATATTTTTACACTGTTAAATGACAATACCTCATGAAATATAAATATAGAGGAGTTAGTTAAATCTTTTTATTACCACTTGATGATTATAGTGATACCAGCTTCGATTATTCAATCTTAAAGAGATTCAATCTGCAAAAAAATTCAACTCATTCCTAGAATTCATATAAACTTTAAGTTTTCCGATCAACCACTATTAACTGTGACTCTAATTACTATGAACATATTTGTCTTTTTGAAGATATTTCGTCCTTGTGGTTAGTTTGAATAGCTTATTTGAATAACTAACTCACCCTGGATAGCCAAGAGAAATTCTCCAGCTTTGTAGATGACACTGTTGAGTACGTTGAAAATAAAAGCCGAATTATATTTCTAAAACACTCTGAATTGAGTATCAATTGAATTTTTTTGAACTAGCCAAAAACAAAATCTATTGCTGGGACTAATTTTTGATCATGATATCGTTTTCCTGAGATTCCACATAGCAATATACATAAATACCGATGTAGAACATTACCACTAGCCGATGGTTTTGTTGTGCTGGGTCCACTCCATTTAGATGGCTGTTTTACCATGCATTTAAGTGTACAGTGGGAATTATATGGTTATATATATTTACAAATATTCCTTTTATTTTGCCTAACGCATTCTACTGCGCTTGGAAGCATCAAAACATTTGGAAAGAAGTTTGTCATACAAAACAAACAAAATTGTGTAAATACGTTTTATGTCTACTATTTATCGAAGGACTTTTGAATGTTTTTTCCGTTGTTCATCATGGGTGCTCCAACGGCTGCATTTAAACCCCCATTTATCATTCGTTCGTTTTCCTGAAGAAAAGTTATCAAAGTTTATCATTTCTGAACTCTAACAAAAAACTATTGAAGGCAACTAATTTGAAATATAAAAATGTGGTGTAATCTTCATAGATCAAAACAGATCATCAATGTTTTTTTCTGCGATTAAAGAACTATTTTTCAACTATGAATTTTCAAAAATTCTCCTTATTCTTTCCGAAATAACATTTTTCTCATTGATTAATTTTAATAGTTTTATTTAGATTAGTTATGTTTACCTGTCATTACCATTTGACGAACTCTCAACTCGCATTCAATGAATGGCTGGCTTTATATTCCATATAAACCTAACATGTACTTGTTTTTTCTCTGCGAATTTAAAAGGGCACATAAATCTGTTTCGTATATAATCGGTTTGCGAGACACATTTGATTTGTTGCTTTATAAAATGGAGTTTTCCCATACATGAGGCATTTCAACTGCTTAATCATTTCAATTCGTGTGGAAAAAGCTTTTATATGATATAAAAAAATATACAATTACATTATTGGTGTATTTTTACAATTTTTTTTATAATCACACTCTATTTAAAATTATTTATACTATGCGAATCGGTGAATTTAATGGAAACGAAATAATAAGAGTATCATTTGACGAAAAACTAAATAATCCTTATACAACCAATTGTTTATCATGTCAGGTAATTCAATAGGATTTCCAATAACTATTTTTTTAGTTAAATTTATTTTATTTATTTATTCTTGTGCGATCGTATTATGGGCATCTAATACATATGGCAACTATTTGTGGTAAGCTAGGCTAAGAAATAGGTCAAGATCTAATTTGATTTTTTATAAGTGCACGGTCGATTTTGTAGAAACGAAACCAATGGTTTGCATTAGATAACAAATATTGATAAAAAACACAAAAGTCAGTAAAACAAATCAGTTCTTCTAAGTAGGTTGATTTATTCAGTTCCTACTTAAGAGACCTTTTGTTTATAATTATTACGTAATTAGTTAATCTAACAACGTCTTAAAGTAAACACATTAATATTAAATATCTTTCATCTGTAAATTCATTTTATTTAAACATAAATCATTTTTGATATCAATATGGTCACAATAAGATTTTGTTAGATTAGCTGATTACGTAATTACTTAAGACAGAAGTAGGGATTGTATAAATCTACCGACTCCTTAAATATTAACAACGAATTTTCTTGAAGCACACTCTCTGTATTTTGTGCTTTTTTATTTTTGTAGGTAGTCTTCCTCTTTTTCTTCTTGAGCTTTAGCTAGTTTTTCTCAAAGCCTGTCTCTGTGGGCTTTTCTCGGAGTCTGGGCGGTTAATGCTTCATAGTCTATTATATTCACAAATTGAGGATTCCTGTGCTTCACTACTTTCAAAGTCGACATTAATTAGATGTAACCTGCCCAGAATTGATAACTCTCGAAAGTTCCACGTAAGATGGACCGGATGTGGATACTGTAGAACCGATATCCTTCAACGCATTTTTGAGACTTAGGCCATGACTTTTGAAATTTGAAATATACCGTGTTTATACAATACTTGCTTAGTTAGTAGAAATACAGGCTTCTAGTTTAATCCACAAGGAAGTTATAGGGTGCCGAAAATGGCCCGACTGTTTCTAAAAAAGGGTTGTACGGCCGTGCCACACATTTTCTCGACTTGGCGGTGACACTGCAGTACACCCAGATAATATACAAGATGCCAATTTGAAAACGTAGCAACCTCTATATTTCGGCTCTATCATGTCTAACGACTATCGTTATAAAGATAACTGGACTATTTTTTTAGTTATATGAAGATCTATCCTCAAATTTTTTCAATTGAGAAAGAATATATTGTGTTATGATGGAAAAGATTTCCAGAAAATTTCCTGGATATAGTTATTCTGGCAGCAAATTATATTATACTGACGAAACTTGGGTGGATGATGGATGAAAATATATAAGAATACATTTTTTGACAGAATTTCGGTTTATATACCATCAGACACCAAAATTTTTAGTTCTAGAACACTATATTTTTTATATATTTAGATGTGCATCACTTCAATTTGTTTAAATAATAACTATCTTACAAATTTTGGAACTTTCAGATCAATGCAAAAATTTCAAAAACTTTCTCCCTTATAATAAATAAATAAAAAATAAATAAACACATTTTAGAATTGTTTACATCGTTCTATAACTTTCTCAAACATTCTAAATCGATCATATTAAATTGCACTCATTTTGGAACTTTCCAGATCATAATCGATCATAATAGTTGAACACATTTTTTTAACTTTCTAGACCATTCCATATGTTTTCATATTTTCGCCACCCACTTCCTATCACCGCGACGAAATTCACTTACTATGACCTGAAGACCAAGGGGTATTCACCACCCTAACGAGAAGTTGGTTGGGGTTGGTAGTGATAAAGAAAACCCTATCTTTACGTACTAGTAAAGAGTTCTATACATATATATTATAGATTACGTTTTCACTCGATAAAATCGAAGTGGGTAAGTGGATTTCATTATTTAGTAGAATTTATATACTTAATCACCGAAGAACTAACTTTTATTTGGAAATTGTATAATTACCTTTTTAAAAAATTCTATCAATTTAATTTTTTTCCAATTACAAAACTTTGTAGTAGTAAAACATTTTTCAATAGACTTTTCTAGATAATAGCTTTTGTAAGAATTGGTATTGGTTTATCAGGAATTTAGAGAAAGAAATTTTCACAACTTTACTTAACCTCGTATAGAACATTATCGAATTCTTATGAATATATATTTCCAATAAATAAATTCTTCATAGAAATTTTTAATACGTCCAAACCTATTTATCAATCAACATCAATTCGCGTTCATATGAATATTGTTAAGTCGTTATTCGCGATTACCAACAACTTGGTAACATCGTAAATCATCAGTTGTTGATCTGCTTATACATTGCTAACAAATGACTGTTTAAATTTATGTGAATATACGTCCAAAATTCGATGAAAAAGGAATTATGTGGTAGCTCCGTATAATTCTTGATGAAATAGTAAAACAGTGCGAAGTTACTAGTATGCTTTAGTTTCTAAATAGAGTAAAATTTCTAGGAATTTTTTTGGAGTATGCTATTTGACGAAATTGAAAAAAAAGTTAGATATTATCTGAATAAATTCATTTCCATGTTTCGAAGAACGGCTCACTGCAGGGATTTCTTTAAAATATTAAAGAGTCTGACTCTTCCTTCCTTATTCATCTTTGAATCCGTTTGCCTAATTCGTAAGCGCGGTTCTCCAATTTCAGAAAGATCGTTACACGGTTATCCACTTAGAAACGCGGAGCACGACCTTCACCTACTTACTCCACGTTCAGAATTAGTTAAGGGCCCAATATTTTACAGTGCAAAAAACTGCACAATCATTTGCCAATTGAAATCAAATCGACATCACCTTTTTCTGCATTTTGCAATAAATTGAATTGGTATCTTTATTTAGTTATTTTTATGTTTTTTTTAGTTTTTACAAGTTTTTGTCTACAAATTTTTTAACAATAAAGCATTTCCCTCTCTCTCTTTCTCTCTCTCTCTAACATCAATATGAAAGACAAAATATTCCCCGATTTTTGTACGAATCCTATCTGAGAGTTGACCCACCTACTTGACGTACTTTCGTACTTTCTCTTCTCAAATTAATCTTAATTGTAATACAGTAATTCTGTAATGTTACAAATTTTCTGTTATATCATCTAGCAAGTGAAAGCGACTGCGTACAAGTGACAATTCTAAGTGTCCTGGTACAAATTGTGAGTATACGGTACCGCGGTAATCTAAAGAAATCTCACCATCATATTCATACATATTTCTCTCTCATAAATCCATGTAACAACACAATTTGCAATTCATTTTTGAAATGTAGTATAATAATTGTCTGAGTCTACCATTTCTATGATGATTTTAACGCTAGTTTATACAGGAAATTTACTTCTTTCGGCACTAATCGAGCAGCAATCAGTTAAGTTTCCAAATGTTTGCGACGGTACGAATTCGTAAGACACTAATATATAATCGTCTCGCCCTAACTTAAACGACGATTCTCAGTCACGTTTCCTTCACATTAGCGCGATGTTGAGATCAGTTGATAAGTGGGCTAATGCGAAGCAAATTTGGATAATCACTTAAACAGTAAAATAATCACTGTCACATGTATTGTATTCGCACAAATATCGGATTTTATTAGAGCTCGTCATTTACAATTAAGAGAAATTGATTTTAAATAGTCACTATTGACGTATTAAAGAACCAGTAAATGAGAGATTTATAAATGGTTTCATTAAAACACACCAAAATAGGTTTTTTATAAAAATTTGGTGCTCTAGCACTATAATTGAAAGTACCAATATAAAATCTGAACAAGATTCTACTTTAGGTAGCGGTATTGGACGATCGTTGACTGAATGTGCGCGAGCTAGGAGACATAGTAGCCATTACAAAAAGTGCGGTACATATCATATGAACTGAAAATTTGGATATTAGAAAGCTGTGTGCATGATTGGTACCGAATTTTCTCACATTGGAACAAAAACAGCGTCGTGAATATGTTTCCATCGAGCGTTTGGCAATGTTTCACAGAAAAAAAGCCGAATATTTGGGCCGTTTCATATCCACGGGTCCAACACTTCACAGTAGAAACAAAAGAGCAATCAAAACAATGGGCTGAAAAGAGAGAACTGCCTCCAAAGAAGGCAAAGACCGTTTCATCGGCAGGCAAAGTCATGGCGTCGGTTTTTTGGGATGCGCGTAGGATAATTTCCATTGACTGTCTTGAAAAAGGAAAAACTATTATCAACTATTAAGCGAACTTATTGCAACGTTTGAGCAAAGAAATCAAGCACAAACGGCCGTATTTGGGTTAGAAGAAAGTGTTGTTTTATCAAGACCATACAGCAGCTCACGCATCCGTTATTGCAATGGCCAAAATAAATGAATTAAAGTTTGAATTGCTACCTCATGCACCTTATTCGCCAGATTTAGTAGCTTCGGATTATTTTCTGTTCCGAGACTTGGAAAAATGGCTTGATGGTCAAAGATTTTCCAATAATGAAGAGATAATATCGGCAGTTAATGGCTATTTTGAGGATCTTGACGATTCTTATTAAAAAATGGCTATCGAAAAGGAGATTACGTTAAAAAATAAATAAATTTTCCCAAAATTTTTGTGTTTTCTTTGTTTCAATGATTCATTCTTTGTAATTATTTGACCTCAACCATGAAAAAACATAATTTTGAGACTCAGTCCCAGAAAATTTATCATATTCATATTAACACATTATTGCGAGGGTGTTTGATTAATTTTTCCATTTCATTTCAAACCGGCTTTTGCAAGTGATATTGCCAATTTGACTACCACAGCAAAAGTATCCATTTAATCCTTAATTGTGGCCGTATGGCACTTAATTGCCGAAATTAGATCGAAAATAAATGAGTATCATTAGAGCAACTACGCGGGAGTTATGGAGTTCCTACAAGAATGGATTTCTCGGTGGATTAGGCGAAACCAAAATTTATGGCGGATCGAGTAGGGTAAACTCCTAAAGTGACGGGAATTTCAGAAGAGATAATACGCTAAATTTGCAGGAATATACCGTTTCAGTAGAATTTTAAATCGGGTTATTGATTTGTCCTATCCTAATAATTTTCTATTTAAAGCAACATTACCTGTCTTATACCATCTAAAAATGAAAAATCACACTAAACAAGATGTTTATGAGGATTATTGATATTTATGTGTCCCAGTCGCACATGGTACATTTTCCGAACTAAAATAATGTTCAATAAAAAGGTTGATTATATGGAATCAATACTTCATTATTTCTATCAAGCGTCAATTTGAATATTGATTTTTGAAATCCAAAATTTTATTTTTTTTTTTAAGAAATGACACAATTTAAAGCCGTTGCAAATTTTAACAAATCATTTCCTAGACCATAGGTAACGAAAGCTCGGAATATATTAGTGTTAGTGCACTTGCATTCTTCTATAGACTTTTAATTCCGGTTACACGTTGTTTCTCCCAACCCCTCTATTTCTTAGAATCCTTCAAATATCGTTCCTTTCAATTTTATCGAAAACCTTTTTAAGATCAATGAAAAGGTGCGTCTTTTTTAATTCTCTAATAATTTTATTTATTTGTCTTATTATAAAGTTCGTGTCTATTATTTGATTTAAATCCATATTAAGTGTTTCTTAGTGACTAGTAATGTAATGTCTCTATAATTTTTCTATTTTTTGTATCTTTTGTTGTATATTGGAACATTTATGGCAATTTATCAATCTTCTGGTACCACCCCCTTCTTAGTATTCTATTCATATCAGCTCTTAGGCAGTCTATCATCATATTTACTGTTATATAGTAATTTCCTGGTGCTTTTCTTGCCTAAACTTTTATTACGGTTTTTGTTATTTTTCTTTATTATATATGTTTTACTTTCTTGCCTCTCTAGGTTAACCAGTAGTGCTTCCATTTGTTCTTTATCATTTTGTTGTTACTTCTTCTCCTTTCAACAATTGTTTAAAATGTTGTCTTCGTCTTTCCAATACTCCTTTCGATATAATTTGAATATTGTCGATTTTTACTCTCTGTGAGGTTGCTACTTTATTTTTCATTACATCTCACATTACTCCAAAAAACTATCTTCTAATTTTCTTTATAAGCATTCTTCATTATTTTTTTCCCAACCTCAATTCATGATTTTTGTTTTTCGTCTCTGATAATTTCCTTGACTTGCGATCTGCTTCTGGTACTCTTCATTTTACAGATAGTTAAATCTCGTATTCTTACGTTTCTTATGCTCAACTGCTCCTTTCACCCTTTCGTTCCACCATATGTTCTTCCAAATCTACTGTGCTCAATTTTTGTAGTTCTCCATGCTGTTTAGTTGTCTTAAGTACTGCCTCATTAAATTTTAACCATAATTTCTCTACTGTCACTAATCGATAAATTCTTTGCTGCCAGTTATGTTTTCATGTAGGTATTCTTGATATTTGATTTTGGTTTATTTCTCTTTTAATTAGTTACACCTTATCTTCATATTTATTTTTTTGTATGTTCTTTATTATTAATTTTTTTTCTCCATTCCATTCCGTTCCCAGTAGAAAATGAAAATTTATAATCTCCAGTCCTCTCCTAAACTGCACATTTTTTATTTTTGTCTACAGTTTTCTACTCATTAAGAAGTAATTATTTCGTTATCGTCTTCAGAGATTGAAGGTAAACTGTATCGTCTTCAAAGTCTGAAGGTACACTTCACGTACCTTCATTCTCTGAAGACGACAACTTGGTTATCGAAACGCGCGTCAGATATCGTAATTGTGAGTGTTGGTGTAGTGGTAGTGAAAATAATGTGCTCAGCATGAATATCACCAACGGTTCCAGAAATTCCAATTTAGTCGTAATTATATAGATAAGTTAGACGTCGATAAATTGTTAGGGTAACTTTTATGTTGAAATTTTCACGTATATATAACATAAATGAAGCGACCGTTGATAAAAGCGATCTAACATATTTGTACCGTGCCAATACGTTCATTTAAACGAAAAGCTTTTATATTTGTTAACAACTTCACATCATTACTCCCTTTTTATGTAATTGAGACAAAAGAAATCCACCCAAATGACGAAAATAGAGAAATAATACTCAAGAGTACTCATTTCCGAATAAAATAATTGCAGTCTCACATATTCGAAGCATATCAGTGAAGCTTGGGTAAAGCCATCTTCAAATTAAATTTTTCACCATATTTAAATTGGATATTCTTTCCAATTACTATATTCCGATGGCAGTTGGCAAATATAGAAATTGGAAATATGCAATTTTAGAATAGATGTATCGGTTTCAGAGTTATCACTGTTAATTTTTTCAGTCCGAGTGCTGAAGTGAGAGAATCGATACGAAAAGTAGGTAAAACATATTACAAGGGTTGAATAAAAAGAAAAGAATCGCTGGAATCCACATTATACAACTGTAAAGATATCAATTGAATATTTGAGAATATAAAACTACCCTAAAAGTTTTACAAAAATGATTAGGAGCTGTGGCAACGTTAAGTCAAAATTACTTCAAACTTCCAATTATACAATGCCGAATTTTTGTGAGTAATTATTGGAAACTACCACATTTAAATTTTAAAAATGGTTGTAATTTATAAATTTAACATTTCTCGCTTGATAATGGCCACTCCAATAAAATCCAAGAGCATCAAGTTCTTTATTTTAATGAATCGTGATAAATACGAGAGCTATTCTAAAGCAAATGCTTCATCATAGCAGTGGATAATATTTGAAATTTCTTCTTCATATGATTCTGTCGTCTAGAATATTAGCCATTTAGTGGCATTTCCACTTTTTTCTTCCTGGGAAACGCTATTTCCGCCATTTTTAAGCTGAAGGCAGCATTTTCGGCTAGAATTTTTTTTCATTAGGTTGTTTTCATGTCTTACATTAACCTTTTTCGTAAGGTTGTAGGATTTTAGCCATAAACTATATTATAAACCACCACTTAAAACTGGTGGGGTTTTCCATGGCATCGCTCAATTTAAAGTTTCATATCGATAAAACGGTCAGATTAACTCATTCAGAAATATTCCCTATTTTATGCTGTTCGTAGAAAACGGTATTTCGACCAATTTTTAGCTGATAGCCCAATCATAGTAGGTAAAAAAGGGTCAACCTCGAAATGGAAGATAATAAGCTGAAAATTAATGGTATAAACCTTTGTTTTGTCGTTCTATATATTGTCTGAAAAGTCACCATTGCTATCATGTCCGCGTCTTAAGATAATGAAGGTCAAAGGTCATCAAAATCGATTTTTTGCGAATATTTCGATTCCTATTGTTCAAATAAGATTTGTATTTATTATAAAAGTTGTAGAGTATAAAATACTCCACAACTTTTGTTTAACCTTTTTTCCCATAAAACCAACCATTTTTTGTGTAGAACGTGAAGACTACGCAGTGTTTAGTCAAATATGGGCTTATGTAAGGTCAAGCGTTTATCAGTACTTGTATTAAGTCAATTACTTACTAAAAATTACAATTACTAAACAATGCCCATTATTATGTACCGAGATATTCACAAAAAACCGATTCTGATGACATTTGAACTTCAATATCTTAAGACGCAAACAAGATAGCAATGGTGACTTTTGAAAGAATGTTTAGAACGACATAACAAAGGTTTATATCAATTATCTTTTATTCCGAGGTGAAACCCCTAATACGTCTGGGCTATGAGGACATACCGGATAGAACTTCCATTCATTACATTGTTCACATATTGTTCACACAAACCTGTTTAGAAATTCTGGTAGGTTATAGGTTTCTTGTTAAAAAACCGTATTACAAACCGCATCTCACAACTGGCAGGATTTTGAATTGCAGCGCTCATTTTATAGTTTTATATCGTGATAACGGTCACCATAACTCAGACAGAAACATTCTTTACTTTCTGAATAGCCCTAGTATACCATGAAACTCTAGATTAGAGTCATAAACGAAGCAAACAAGTATGTTTGAAACTTCACAAGATAAATTACAAATTACATTCTCAATTATCAGAAGAAGAGATTAATATATTACTTCAATACAACCAATTTTATTTTAGAGTAATTTAAATAATTTTTTTCTGTTGAATTCCATTAACGCGGTTAATCATTTCATAATGTGTTTGATCATTGCACTGGAAGATTATATGTGATATGTCCTACAAACTGTGTTGTTTAAAGGCAACTTTGAGATAATAAAATATTAAATGAATTGGGAGTTACAAGATAAAAATGAAATAACAGTTTGTATTGACCGTAATAATTACATACAAAACTACTTTCTAATTTCGAAAAATAAAAATTACTCCATTTTATGAGAATTGAAAACTATTCGAAACAATCGCTGGTCTTTGCGATACCGCACTCGAAGAGAACGGAGTATAACAGGGCACAGCAGGACTGTCATTGACACGCACTGGGGGGTCCAATTGAAATATTGTAAATCGCAAGTAACATGTTGTATCGAGTGGTGCACACACGCTTATATAACACGATGATGGTCGAGTTCCGTCTAAGTGGGCTGGTTGGTATATATAATACTCGACTATCGATTGTTATAAACTGCGAATTTGTGGGCAGGAATAATTTCACTCGCAGGCTACGAAAGATTCATGAGGTGAGGGCTCAAGTAGTTTCTAATATATGAAGTTTGCAAAATGTTTGGGTCGACTATATGCTATTTACTTATAATACAATGCCTAATTTGTTATATCAATTTGAAATAAACATTCATTAAGAATATCAAATCAATGAACTTTTGATTCTAAAGTTGCAAAAATGATTAAACGGCTCAGTATTCCCAATTCAACCTTTTTTGGTTTTCTATTTATAGATAAAGGAGGTGGGTCTTCAAAATTAGCATTTACGTAGTGCGGCATGTGTTTTTAGCCTAACATAGAAATAAAGTTAATAAATGAAACAGAATATGATTGTTTTTAAATATAATCCACCTTTATTTCCATTTTTTACAACGTCTGGATAAAGCTTCTATGCTAGTATAAAAATATGATAAATCAAGTCAAAAGTTCGTACACCGCCTGTTGAATTTCATCGTCGCTGTTAAATCTTTTAACCCTTAACTTAGCCTTAAGATTTGCGAACATATGTTTAAATGATTCTCACATTATAGATTGTTTCATGTGAGTTATTTGCTGCTTAGGTTAATTAGAATGGAGTTTGAATATCTGGATCCGTCGGTGATATTCATACTGTAAATTCCTTTCTTAATTTATTTACACACTATACAATTCACATAATTTATAATAATTTACTTATAAATATCGCTTAAATAATTTCTGCGATTACTTTTACCAATTCACTACGACTATTTATTTGAAACTGAACTGAACTGCGTTTACACAAATCATTTATATACCTAAATAAAATTCTAGAACAAAAAGAAACATCAAAAGCGCTTTCTCCATTTATAAAAATTTATAAAAAACGCCGCGGAATTCGCCCAATTTTAAAATTCCATTTTAGCTGGACAGAGCCGGCCTAAGAACCCATTTTGCGAGCTTTTTCATAATAATACTGAATACACTGCTTACGTTACCACTACATAAACACCCACAATTACATTGTCTAAAAGGCGTTTCAATAACCAAGTTATCGTTTTCAGTTGGAAGTTAGATGAACCAATTTATTAGTGTTTTGGAATCATTTTATTCGTAGATAATATTGATAATTGACATTTTCGTTCTTTCTCTATTTCTGCTGTACATGTAACCTAGTTTCAATTTTCCATTTATTCCATGTATTGACCTTCAGATTTTTTATCGTTAGTTCGTTTTGTTTCGACTTGCTTGTTGAGGGTTTATTGTAAGTTTCTCCATTTCTTGATTCAGTTGTTTGTTCATCCTAACTGATACATCTCAGTTAATTTAGTTACGTACTGCCTGAAATTTCCCTGTCCAGTTCCTTTATTCGTTTTAATTGAATAAGATTAGTTTTATATAATGTATTGCTAATTGGGGCACTATAAAAATATTCCTGGTGTATGTAGAATAATACCTTCCGCAGCTGTATGCCAGTTTTTGATTTGGATAAAAAAAAATAAATCAAGACCATATGGACAGTGTCTCATAAGTAAGGTCGGTTTCCAATTTTTACTAGGCTTAGACGCAGAAAATTGGCGCACTGCAGTTACATCACGTCCTTTGACATATGAAAACCGACATTACTTATGAGACTGACTTTAATATATGTCCTGAAATTAACTACGCTATCTAAGTGGAATTATTATCTGTTTCCTAGGCTAACGGATATTGATTCTATGGAATATGCTAATTACATAGTAGTAAGCAAGTTAGAGAGCCCACAACACAGTAATATTAACTTGGAAAGCTATGAAATCTCTGAATTCAAAACGGAGCTATTATAGATGAGAAATATACAGTCAAATACCGAGGCAGTATGATTCATGAAAAAAGGCATATTGCAATAACTGTCAGCTATGGTAAGACCTGAGACTATAACCTGAAAACGCTGCTATGGACATGAGTCCCAATTGTTGGAACAATAATCACATATGCAAAACTATCTTGCAATTCAAAGCCTTCGGAAAATTTCTAAAAATTGACACATCTCGCACCTTTTATCTAGTGGTAGACATATCAACAGAGGAAGTCATATTAGGAATATTATGAAAAATGTACAGCGAATTAAAGTATTAAAAGTCATGGAGCTTGGTCGTTCTTTGTCAGGAAATCTTCATCTGTCAATCTTGACAGTCAAAAAAGCACCAAAGATGCGTAGTAATAAGGAAAACAATTTTATAACGAACCTGCATAGAAATGTGACTTTACTTTATTTTAATAAGCAAGCTGCCAACAAATCATTGAGCTCCCGAGTCAAAACTAACATAAAAATGCTAATAAAGAGGCCAAAATACTTGCTAGGAAAGAAGCACGAACGCCGTTCATTCGCACAGAACATCTTTAAGAAAGAGTGAAAGAAGGAAGAAAAAAGAGACGCACTTTGGTGAAGTTGTTAACTCCAAAAAGTTCCTTCGATACTATGATACTGCTAGAGTATTTGAATCTCATTAAAAAGTTTTGAGGTGGAGGAAGAAAATGCTTCGTATAAGTAAACTGTAGAAAAATCCAATTTCCTTGAAATTAGCACATATATTGGACTAAATTAGAACTATAGGCCTTATTAAATTTCAAATAGTAATATTCACTTAAGAGGTTAAAACATAATTATTGTACATAACTAGGTAAGTTGTTTAATTTTTTTAATCAATTATATATTAGTTCAATTACAATTAACTAAATAATAGAATGATAATTTCTTGAATGTTAACTTGAATTACCTGTATAAATTGTGAAAGGTTTCGTGGGTATTCGTCATAAAAAAGTTTACCATTGTCGTATCAAGTCATAAAAGTTTCTTCGATTAAAACGTTCGTGACTGTCAACTGTGTGAACCTCCCATCAAGTGCATACAACTATCCAAATGTTTTAGATTTTATTGTTATTTTAATTTTGGGAAGCATCCGCCTGGAAAGCTAGATAACTACGAATCGGACTAACGTTTTAAAGTTTTTTTTTTCTTTCAGTTTTACTCTTCAAAGCGATATTTTCAATGTAAAAGAGTCTCTCGCTTCCTGTGACTTCTTTTTAATTCCGAAAGATCGTTTTTAAATTTAATTATTCTTATATAATGCGCCTTGAGAATTTATCTGATGTATGAGAAGTTTAGTCATGAAAAAATTCCCGTGGAAGTTTTAAAATAGTGTAAAATATTTTAATTACTATTGGGAGATTCAATATTCATGGAATGGATTCATTATTATTATTATTTTCTAAGAGGTACAGAAAGAGACAGCAATTATTTTGGTATAGTGTATAGTCTATTATTTTACATTGTTAGCAACTTATTTCTAGTTTAGTTCCTTGTACTTCATAGTATGGAATGTTTTTAAATGTTTCCATTTATTGGAAAGTATTTTGATGTCATAACTGCTAAAAATAAATTAATATTTGGAAAGAAAAGCCTCATTCTCATATGAAAATTCTATAATTTCATAATAATTACTCGTATAATACCATATTGATATTGGGTTTTGTTAAGTGAATATTCAAATTTTTTTTTTGCGAATCAAACAAACGGATTCTAAAATGAATAGCCCGAAGAGAGTTGAAATTTTGTATTTTATAAAATAGAATTCACACTACTACTCAAACCATAAATTTAACAAATAGCATTTTCTGTAATTTGAAGATGGATTCCAAGAGGTGCAAACTACAAGACTATCCCCAGAAAGGCAAACCATAGCGAAGATGCGATTTGAACAAAGAATAAGAAAGTGTTAAATCAGTCTGAGAATCGAACTATTCAGACGTAGATTTAATTACAAAGGTCTCTACATGTATAAGCCATTGAAGGGCACCGTAAATATGTAGACCAAGAAACTTTAATTTAAGGATCGTATCAAATCATTGTTGAGTTTGGTGTTTGGTGTTTGGTGTTTGTTGTAAAAGTCCTTTGTAGGATGAAACTAAAGTTTCTCAATATTTAAACAAAGACCGTTCGCGTCAGACCAGGACTTAATATTAATGAGATCTTAGCGCATGGTAAAATGTAAAACTTGTACATCTGAACCACTGTAGGTTAAACGCAAATAAACTATAGAATTGGACCTAAAACTGAACCCTGAGATACACTACCAACTGGTAAATTACTTAACCATTAGCTCGTATCAGTTGTTTTCTATATTCAAAGTAAGATAGAAACTATTTTAAAGGAACAACTCCAATGCCATATTATTCTAGTTTGATGATTTTTCGTGATTGACACAATCGAAGGCCTTAACAAAATCGCAAAAAAAACAAATTCGTATAAAATTTATCATTACATGAGGTATATTCTCATTAAGAACAAAAAACCTAGTCATTAGTTCATTTATTAGGTAGGAAACCAAATTGTTGAGCTTCCAAGATTTTGTATTACAAGAAACAGCAATAGACGGGTTTCCATTAGTCTTTAAATTATCTTCGATAGGATTGGTAATAATGCAAATGCCTAGCTTTGAGTTGGAAAAGGTGTAGATTCTTCAAATAAGTTAATAGGAAGAGCACCAGTGAAGTTTTGGCTCTATACACATTTCTAAGGATAAACAGTTATAAGTAAATGAAACCAAGTACGTTTCTCCAAAATTTTTGAGTTTCAAGTATTTTGCAACATTTTTAGGGATAGCGCTGATGGTATGGCAATCAAAATGTTGGGCGTAACATCTACGATTTCGCTACGCAACGAATAATCTTCTATTGTTCATATTTTTAAGCTGTAGATCCTCATATTAACAGTAAAGTGCACAGGGCTCAAATATACATTCCTCTTTGCGCCAAAGATATCAAACACTAGAATCAATTTTGCGAGTAGATATTATCCATCTTAGGATAAAAATGTGGTTAATTGTTCTGCCGTTAGAATTCTGGATTTTTTTGGTACATAGCCCATAGGCTAACGTTTCGAAAAGGCAATAGTTTTTGTATTCTTGGCTTTTTCGACAAAATATACAAGAAGAATAACTTTTTTGAGATATCGTCATTCCATAAGAAGTTGGTACTCGTATATATCTCGATCTAGATTTTGCTGGCTTGTGCCTCTAGACTAATATGTTTTAGGAATATCTGAATTTTGTCCCAAAACATTTTTTAAAACTACCATGAATTAAACTGACAGAAAATAGAACAATGTCGATAATAAATATATCGTTACTATGGAAATATTGATTTTGTTTGGTACTATTACGATGTATTATGATTACTTTGATAATATTATATTCAGAATTCAATGGCTGAACAAAATTCGTTCAAAGTGAAAAAAATTTATCAATCCATTATTCTCACGAAATGTAACTATTGAAGAAACCCTACCGAATTTTCACGATAAATCTTCGGAAATCTCAATTTTGGGAAGTTGAACAAACATAACGCACCCGAATCTAATTCTAAGAGATATAACACGATAAAAAAGTTTTTTCATTCAATCCTAACTGGTAATGGTCGTAAATAATATAATTATTACATCACATAGCTGAAAAGATTTTTTTGTGGAAGCGTTAGAAGGAAAACTGAGTGAAACATTGACCGAAATTTCATAAGTAACGAAGGAAGGAAGAGACTAGTAAAATTGCAACATTATTAATTGAAAAAGTTTAAGTAAATATGTCAATTTTGTTTATAATTGCTTATACTATTTTGGATTGAAGAGATTGTTTTAAATATGTTAAGGCCCCAATTTTGATGAAAGTGTTTATGAAAATGTTGTTTTATGCTTTAAGGATTGTCTTTTTCCGAAATAAACGAATAGACCATTCTTGGATATACCACAAATGATATATACAGAAGTGCTACTAAAACAAGCACCATTCTTCAGGGAAACAACATTTGGGGAAAATAGTCAAGCTCTGCTCTATTATTATAGAATAAAGTTCTGATTCACTGAATCATTAACAGCATTTTAATTATTTCAACATCATCACCTGAATCTGAATTGTCAGTTTTATCCTCTATCTGGTTAATCGACAGTGCACTCGTTAACAATTAAATAATCAACTTTTTTCTTGTGTTGAGAACTCTGTCGTGTTATTTTTCAAACACGAATCCATATTTCATTTCCTACAATTTAGAACGTGTTCAGAGAATAAAGATATTGAAACGGTCGGATCCAACAAAAGTCCAACAATAATTATGTCATTGTATGTATGTAAACGGCCGCCACAATTTAGATTTTAAGAAAATAGCATCAAAAATAAGAGGTACTTGGATTTTTCCTTTCATGATTCAAGATACGTTGAACCGGATAAATTCTATACAACCCTACCATTTTCCGTTTTAGAGAAAAATATAAATAAATCAACGCATATATCTGTCAGAAACATACGCGACAAATAGAGGGTTGATATTTGGTCAGGACTCATAAAAGATTATTTATTTTCCAAATAAAAGGTAATAGAAAGTATTTATAGAAATAGAAAGTAGCAAATATTGGGCACATCATATCATATTGAATCTAATGGATATTCACTGTGAATTTTTTTGGTTTCTGAAATTTCTCATAATAGCTCAATAATTGCTACTTGTTTTTTCATTTTTCATTTAATAGGACCCATTCCTGTTTGAATCCCAATACTTAAACTCTTTCTTCTGATCTCTTCTTGAGCCGCTGAGTTCTAGATCTCATATCATATTTTCGATGGTCTATCTAGTGGATTCCCATTTTTTCCTCATTCTTAATTTCTAGTTCTTGTCCAATATCCTCTATTTTTAATTTAATAAACTTATTCACAATATGTTTCTAAGCGGTGGTTATACGTGGTGAATATTTTAAGTCCACATTAGATAATTACAAGGTTTTTGGCCAGTTTAATGGGGTGAGATTGAAGTCTTCCATTATAATTTACAATTCAATCTTATCTAATCGGAAGAACTTGATCCCTTGCAATGATTTTATACGTAACATACCATGCAGCATCATGGAGCAGCTATTATTATCCTCAGAGTTTTTGAATGAAATATGTCGATAAAATTTATGTTAGACGCTGAATCCTACAACTGAATTCCATATGTCCAAATAGGTTTAATTATTGTCTCATATACTTATATGTAATTACTTATTCTCGATGAAGAGTTGCCATTTTCCCCAAATTATCCAGTAGAGTTGCCTAAGTTCAATCCCAATCTGTTTTCTTTCAGTGAAGAGGTGTTTTCCCCGAGTAAATCTCCTTTCCAAATGGATTTCAAGATATTTGATTCACATCTTTTTATGGAGTTTCATGTTCGCTTATTGTAATGGATGGACAGTTCCATCGTTTGTTTTTGCAGGTCACGTGGATAGATTTAGGCTCGTCAACTTGATTTCACAATGTACTTAACCATTGTTGTAGCCTGTCGAGATTTGTTAGAAGGATTTGTGAGGCAGTTTGGGGATGGTATAACGTTCATTTTTTAAAAATAAACAAAAACTCATCACATAAGAAAAAATTGTGGGAATCAATGAAAAACAAAATCAACTGAATTTGACTTCCTGATTTTTTTTCATTCTGTCCGTGTGTTTTAGAATTAGCGTTATATCAATTTTTATATTACGGATTCATTAACCGAAAGAACGAGAATAAAAATTATAATGATGATTATTTACGTCAATAGACTTTGAAGTCATGAAGAAGCATGAGGAGCAACAAACACATTTTGGAATACTAGAAGGACAGTAGGTAGACATTTTAGCAATATTAATGAAATGGTAAGCGTGAGGGATGCTCCAAAATCTGAACGACTAGGAATCAGCGATGATGCAAACCAAACCAACTACAATAAAAAATGTCTTACAACAAGATGTTAGTCAGTAGTTTGTAATAAAGTTTTAGATGAAAGAAAGTTCAACATGTTTTCAAACTCTTGAGGATGATCTGGACAGACCTTATCAATTTTGTGAAATCTTTATGAGGAAGATGAAAATCCAAATTTTCTTAATGGTATAGTATTTTCAGACAAGGCAAGGTTTTGTTTAAGTGGTATAATAAATATACACCCAGTGCTTGCAAAAAATCAATGTGTGGATAGGCATCGCCAGGTGATTGGTTTTCATTTAATCGCTGACTGATATTCGAAACATCTTCGTGTAAACCTGGGTTTGATAGATTGTTTAGTTATTTTATGAGTTATTATTAAAATTAAATTTAGTCAAATGATGTTAAAAGAATTAGCATCCTATTGACAAATATGACGCTCAATTTTTGACTATGTCAAAAAACGCATAATTAAATAATCTATTTGACGTGTTTTTATATTTTTTTCAAAAATAAATTACCACAGAAATGTTGGGTTGTTAACTTGAGGAGCATCAATAAATGCATATATTCGTTAATCTCGTGAAGATTTATAGACTGTTCTCCAGCTTAAACTTCAACAATGCCTAGAGTAGAATCTCCAAGAAGTTGGTATCATAAAGATTTATCATTGAAGAATGTTGTTTGTGAATTATCAGTAGTCTAATTTTATTAATGTTTGCTTGGATTATTTCTTAACCGACTGTATACTTTGGCCTTAGGAGATATTTTTCGAATGATTTTTATTTTTTGTGAGAGGTTTATACCAGCATATCATTGTAAATTGTGAATATGATGTTAAATACAACGTCTTTTGTTTCAGATTGATCCAAAAGTAGCATTTCCGAGACGAGCACACCCTAAGGTAAGCTTTCAATATTATAATATAATAAAAATATCGTTTCAAGTTCAGTTAATCCCAGCATATAATCAAATATTCATATCCATATATTTTCGCTAATGTTAAAAAGCATAAAAACTTAATTCTGCAGTACTGGTTTTAAAATATACATTTGAGCATATGAATTTTCTAAAAATAAATACATAGAACATAATCGAATTCACACCTTAAAAATTTTTCTTTTCCAACAATTTCGATACTCTTTTTATATTAGGAACTAAATTGCTCCTCAAGATGAATATTATCTGTCCACATCTTAGGAAAATATCCAACTACTGAGCCGTTTTTGACTTGTTTTGTAACAAATAATAATACGACAGAAGTATGGGTATATAAAGTTTTTTTCAATCACAACTACTACGAAAACATACGTAATTCTTATGTGGCTGTTTTTGCTTTATTTCTTTTCTTAAATATTGCAATATTTTCTTGTAATATTCGTTGTTTATTTTTCTTCATACCAAGATTACTGAATTAAATTATTAATGCATATGAAACGGTTTTTACTTGCTTGATAGGCAGATTTACTTTTCCATTACATTGTTTCGATTGGCTTTTTATCTCTCATGTTTTATCCATATTTATCAGTACCGCATCATGTTATCGTTTTATTTAAAAATTTATTTATTCCAATATATAATATTATGCGCATAGAAACATTCTATTAAAACTTTGTGCGACTCTTTGAATATTATGGAAGAGGGTGAAGATTCTTTCTGGAAACTGTCGATCAAAATGTGTAAATATTGGAAAAATAAAGATGGATAACTATGATAAAACGTTTACAGTTGAGTGTCATGTTTTTTTTTGTGGAAATAACTGCTGTTTTATTTTCGAAAACAAATTACTATTTTTATTTCGTGCACCCTATACAGATTACTCCACAGTTATTGAAGTAGTAAATGTATCGAATCGGGTTAACATGTCGACACGCTATGTTGAGGAAGTAGGTAGAGTTGTGTATATTACCAAAATATATCAAGACTTGAAGGCTAGGCTCTCACTTGTTATATCTTATCACGCGACTTTTTATAGCAAAAATAAAAGTTTCTCTCCAAAAATGAGGCCTAAGGCAGTTTGAGGTTTGTCATAAATAAACAAACATGTAAAAAGTATTTCAAATATTTGTCAAATGTCCAAAGTATTCTAGAGGTAACCGTAACATCTACAAACATGGAAGAATATGATATGGATAAGAGAATTCTGTTAATAAAACTGTATCGCTATCGATATTACTGAGAGCAAAAATCTTTCAACATCAATCAAAATCGAAGCGTATGCAAAAATTTTTAGACCAGCAATTTAGATATACATTAGAAACATGGTCGATGATAGGAAAAGATTAGAGAATAAAAGGGAAATGAAAATCTTCAGAAAAATAAGTGCCGATTAAAAAATGGCATTTGATGAAGACGACAAACCAAGAACTAATTATGATATAAAATAAACCTGAAATAACTTAAATAGTTAGAGCAAGATGGTTAGTACACATTTACAGATTGCTGCTGCAGGGAATTGGGAGAATAGTACTAGAGGCAGGAGAAGCAGGAAAAAGTTGAGGAGTTGACCAAAGAAAAAATAGCTACAAAAAGTGATAAAAATGGGGTAAGACCGATTGTGTGGAGAGAAATAGCAAAGAATCGAAGGAAGTGAAGAAAGCATCATGAAAAAGATTGTGTAGGATATAACATTATATAAGAATAATAAAACTTATATAATACTAAGAGGAGTATAAGGTACATCGACATATACATATATATATATATATATATATATATATATATATATATATATATATATCATTCAGTAGTCTCTGAAAAAAAAATTGGAACGTTTTGTTTTTGATTTTTTCGTTCTGAAGGTTTGCGCAGTTTATGATTATGTGTTTTAAGGATATTGGAAATCTACTGAAGATTAAACTAGAATATTAAAGATGTATTAACTTGAATTATTACCAATAAATTCTCTAAAACTATAAATGATAGTAGTTGAATGCCTTTCTGAAAATTTGGAAAAGTCAACGCGTTATTCTGAGTTATATTTATAATAAAGGAATTTCCGTGAAAACCGAGTAATATATCACTTCCTGAACTGTGTCTCGTCTTTTGAACAAGGCATATATTCGGGATGATATAACCACGGTGACGTGACGTTAAGGAAGGGTAAAATGTGAACAGCCATTTTCTCTAGAAAGTATTAAAGGAAAATTCTCGCCAAGTTTCAATTAGGTAGGCGCCGATTAAGTAAGTTGCAGAATGAAGTAACATAAATCTTAGGTTGAAATTATATTAAAATTCCTCTTCTTCTTACTTAAAATATAGGATCAACATAAATTAACGTCAGCAGGTTATGTCGTCGGAGATGTAAAGATGTATATCAAAATTTATTGAATAGAATTGTGACAACTATTGCTGTAACGGCTGTTTACGGTGATTTAGTCGTAAATTTTATGAAAGTATAAAAAACCATGGAATTCACACTACCTAGATACATACTTATATTAAAAAACATCAACTGAAGCATCTACAACTCTTAATATAAATATTTGATTCGAATTTCAAACCAGTCCTCAGTTCTGGTTAATCATAATATTTTTTTACAAATTTAGTCTTACAAATCTTTTTACGTTATAAGAATATAAAGCATAATCATCTAAAACTAAAACATAAAAACTAAATTGAAATGTATGTATCCAAAATTTATTATTTGAATATGAATTATAATTTTACAAGAAGCACTTCATGATTCACATTCAAGCACTGCCAACAATTTTAAAATTTTACAAATACATATTGAACTTCCAGGGGTAGAGTTTAGCCAATCTTACTATACTATGAACTCAGCGAAAGTTATGTGGGTACCACTCGATTTTATACGCCGAGTTTCAAGAATGTTCATGACGCCAGTGAAAGATAACCAAACTCCAGGCTTCCACGAGGTTCCCAAAAAAGTATTACATAGACATTCATTGACAGTTTGTATGAAAATAGCCTACAATGTTTGACTTATCTCTCAAGTTGGTTTGGTTGATAAAGCGGAATCGAATTATTTCTACAACTAAGGTTTGAATTCCAAAATAGTTGTATGGGACTAAGAAATGAAAGTGAATCCAAGACTCACTTGTGTGACACGTGGTAATATAGAAAAAATTTTTATTTTTCCTGATATTTTATAAACCTTCATGTTCCAAAAAAGGTTTCGAAACAAATGTCATTTAACAGTTGAAGCAACAGTTTAAAGCTTTCGTTGTGTTTTTTATCCCAGAACAAGACAAAGATGATATTCTTGAGGTTGTTGAGGGTGACCTTAGTTTCGCCATTCCTTCTGGACCAATTTTCTTTTGTATAAAAAAAGCTATTACATGAGACAAATATTGTTTTATCAATAATGGATAGAGTAAAAAGAGCCCTTCATAGTAGAGACTGTTAGTACATGTTATATGTACACAAACTCTTGGGTGAAAATCAAGAAAAATCGTAGAACTTTTATTTAATGTAACATATTCTTTGTTAATTTATAGTGATAATTAAAAAAATTTTCAGTATTAATGGTGTATGGTGTTTTAAGTATCAAACTGAGCTGCACTAAAATATCAGTACTATATGAAACCTTTGAAACACTTTTCAAAATGAAGGATTGTTAACAAAAATTTCTACCTGCACATATTCTTTATTTCGTTGTCATTGCTTCACCATCCTCAATAAATTCGACTGATGTAATACGCCGACAGTGGCATGCTTCTAATATGAAATTTTGTTTGAAGATTTTTTTACTATCTACTCGACAGCGATTCGCAGCGATTCGAGATGATTTACGCTTAACGGGTCTATACTATTGAGCTCCTCTCAATAGGGTTGTACTATGCTTTAAAGAAAAAATATAGTGTCGTTTTTTCCATTCAAAAAATATGAAATGAATAATTTACTACCACTTAAACGGATAACAATTTTTTACGAACGAGAAGTAACTGATAGTTTTGTCATTTAAAAACATGACAGGAATATTTTCATCTAATAACCAATCGAATTTTATTGCACTATCCAATAAAGAAGAGAAAAATCCTTGATTTGATGAATACCTCCGCAAAACATAAACTAATGCTTTCGAAACCCGAAATGGACTTGAACATATCTCTTTCTCATATTTCCATATAAGTTTTACTAGAAGAAAAAAAATTGACGTCTAAAAATCTCTGTATGATTAATAAAATTATTTTATTTATCTATTGATTTATTATCTACTTTTTTTTCTTTTAAAATTTATCATTTAAATGTAAAAGTATTTCTCAGTATAAGCTCAAATTGCACATTGTCGAGTTAATATTCAAAAAAGCCGGAAAACCTTTTCACATTAATAGTTGTAAAACAGACAAGTAATTTGCTTCCTTATTTCTCGTCTGCACTTTCTTGGCACTTGTCCTTGCAGGGATCGCTTTGCCAAATCACCTCTACTATAACCATCTATTCCGTTTCTAAACTTACTGTATCATTGTTAGAGATGATTCCCGTTATGTTGGATGCTTGCTTAATCTTATTAGTAAAGCGTGACGTTACATTTCTCCATAAGCCTTTGCTTATAAGAACGATATGCAATAAATACTTCTAAAATAATGCCGTCGGGTGCCAAAGACCTATAATCCTTATAGGAATTGCAAGGATTCACTTGATTTAAACACTGGATTAATTGCTATGTGATATACTATTATGCTACAGGAATTATCTTTATGTTTATTGTTTTTGGCACTTTGTACAGCAACGCATACAAGGTGGTAAGAGGAAAGGGTTAATGATGATTTTTTCCATTAAATTATATTCTACATCAATGATAATGGTACCAATTTGTTGTTGTATTGGATCCAATTATAGACAACTAGCAATATAATTCTTGTCAAACGATGATAGCTTAGAATAATAACGATGAAAATTGGAATGGAATGGATAGTTATTCATGTATAAGTATCATATATAATAATACCCCAAGGGCGAGAGTCTTACAAAGCTTGTGGTCCGAGGCTTCATAAGTTACCCGACATTTTATATCTATTAGAAACCTTTCTTTTCTTGCTGTAGACTCTTCCTCAGGGAATGGTAAACGGCCTCAGTCAAAGTATATACTCAGGTAGGGTGAACAATTAATATCAAATTAGACGCCACTAGATTTTTAAAAAACGACGTTCAAAGTGAATAAAAAAGGTTGAAAAGCTGGAAACACCATGTGAATTGTATTAATAAAAACATTCTCACCAAAAAGTCTTAATCTGTAATTGACATTGACAAGTGGATTGCGTTTCACACTAAGCATTAGTACTGACTACCTTGATTGCTCTTAAGAAGGATAATGAGTTTATGTCGCTGTAACTGTTTTTAGTTCTAAGCAAAAATATGTATTTTGTAGATTAGTTTCGAACACCTTTTTTTCAAAGGATTGGTACAATTCATATTGTCATTAAGGACTCAATCAATATTTATATCTCCTGAACTGAACTCCAAGTTTCAGGATAGAGTGATTTGCTTAGTAAAGGGGCTATGGTATGTGGAGCTTGAAGAAACTAACCTCTCTTCAATTGCTTGACTCATACAAATTAATCACATCATTGCTTGCTTTAAGCATCTAACTGCTTTGTAAACAGTCCGTCACGCTTTATAAAATCGATTAAATCTCTCCAATAATCGATGATATTTCACAATAACAAAACTCACCAATATTTTTTATGTGAAGCCTTTATACTGTTTAGGATAGAGCAATTTGCGTAGTAAAGAGGCTATGGTATCTACTAATGTGAAGCTTGAAAAAACTAAGCCCTCTTCAATCGCTTGACTCATTCAAATTTTCAATCAGTTATATCAATACTTGCTTTAAGCATCTAACAGCTTTCTAAACAGTCCGTCACGCTTTGTAAAATCGATTAAGTCTCTTCAATAATCGATAATATTTCACAATAACAATACTAACTAATATTTTTTATGACAAGACTCCATACTATCTATCTATGAATAATGAATGGTCGAATGTTAAGGTCAACGCTATACTATACAAAAAACTAGTTGTATAACATCACTGTGTAATATTTTAACACAAGAGAGAAATGTTTTGTTGTTTGGAGTCCCGTTAGTTCACTGACTTGGAATTTGCAAACAAAATATGTAGCTTGGTTACATATTTATTTTGACATCAAAATTGTCACAGTTTTTCGATGAATGGAAAATATGAAAACTCTAGTCTAAATTGAAGCAGAAGTGAAGAATGCGTTAGAAAAATGACCCGTACATCTAACGAAAATTTATCAGATACCAATTCCAACGATGATGGACGCAAAACTTCTAAAAATCCACTAACATATAGAAAAGGTAAGATAACTAGAAATCCATTTCTAAATTTTCTCCGAGAAGTAAGAAAAAATTCCCATGGTATGAATGTAATAGATATAGTAGTTAAAGGCGCAAATTTGTGGAGAAAAATGGATCCTAAAGACAAAAAGATTTATCAAGAACAAGCTAAATCAGCCCCATACAGACCACGCAAAAGGAAATCGAGAAGAAGTTACACGCATTATATAAGCAGGAGTAGATCTTATTGTTCTCCCGATAGAAACAGTAAGTTGTACCAGAGAAAGAAGCCATCAAGATACTGACTTTTGTGCCGTTTGTGAATGATATTAAAATTTATGTGACTCATTAAAATATTTTTTGAAAATTCTTTCTCACATAATGTATTTTAAATTCCAAATTTATAAAATTGAACACAGTTTTGTAAAAATATGCAATAAATCAATTTTATATTCAACAAATATTCACTCAAAATTTTACCGACTTTCATTCATTCATTCAAAATGAAATTTGGGCCTTTATATGGAAAAAATATTTCACGGATGGGAGCAGGAAGAATCAGCAAATTGAAGAAGTATATTGAGCCGATAATTAATTCTCGTTTTTAATTTATATCGCGCCCAAAAACACAAATTAGAGATAAATCCTCAGAAAACTCGAAATATTGCCATTTCTATACTTTAACATTTTAGAAATCTTAAAAGAAACACTTAAAAGCCGATTTTTTCTGATAAAACTCATGCTTATTTAGCTAGAAACAATGAGAATATTGTATGTTTGAAATTCGTATAAAAAATTATGGATAGAGAAGGAAGAATCAATCATTTGGAAAAGTATACTAAGCTGATGACGGTTCATTTCTCTTCTTCAATTTATACCGCGCACAAAAACACAAATTACAGATAAATACTCAAAAAACTTAAAACATTGCAATTTCTTTGTTGGTACATTTTAAAAATGTCAATAGTAATAAATAAAAACCGATTTATGTGATGAAACATGAAAATTTTCATGCTTATTTCAGTATAAATAATGAGAATATTTTACTTTTGAAATCTAGGTTGAAAATGTATGTGAAAATGTATTTTATGCATGGGAGAAGGAAGAATTAGTAAGTTGGAGAAGTGTATTGAGTTGTTGATAGTTCAATTCTCTTCTTCAATTTCTATCACACCCAAAAACACAAATTACAGATAAATTCTCAAAAAATTGACTAAGGAAAAATTCATTTTTCTTATTATTTTGATTTTATTCTTATTTTGATGTTCATGAAGTATGTGATCTATTGATTAATATAAATACACAAATTTTCAGTGTCAATATCATATTTTGATAAAGACTCAAAATTAGTCAAAACGTCAAATTTTATCTTTCCACCAAAAATTATCGGAAAAAATTAATTTTAAAACAGAAGAGACCTAAAATCAAGGACATTTAGATGAATTAATAAATCAAAAGGTCTAGGTAGAGAAATTGAAAAAACTGAAATATAGGCATTTCTTTGCTTGTACATTTTAAAAATCTCAATAGTAATAGATATAAACCGATTTATTGTAATAAAACATGAAGATTTTCATGCTTATTTCAATATGAATAATGAGAATATTGTATCTTTGAAATCTAGATTAAAAATGTATGTGAAAATGTCATGTTGTATACATTATTTATATATATATTTCGAGCATCTTGTGGTAAATTTTCGATTTAGAAACTTTGCAAAGTTTTTCATATTGAAATATTGCTTTTATACAATTGAATAATTTCCAGTTGAAGTAAAAACTTAATCTCAATATGAACATTCATTGGTTGTATTTTGCGATTATTTATAAATTATATATCAATAAACTTTCAATCTATCTCTCTATTAAGATGTTATAAAGGACATGAAAATATTAATAAAAAGATGAACCTACCTTTGACTTTTTAATCGTCATAATGTTTTGTATTGGAAGATGCCGCGTTCATTTTCATGAACCAAAAGAAGTCGCATTAAAAACATTCAAAATATTGGTCATAATTGATTTCGTTTCTTACAGCTCATTGTAATTATTGTGATAAAACGATGCGCACTTATCATATCATATCTATATTAAGGAGTCCAATTTTTCAATGAATCTTTGATGTGGCTACGAGATGATCTTAGAATCAAAATATAGCATACGCTTAATATGTCAAATAAGTCATAAATTAGACTATTCTGTCAAATGTTTTGGTTCAATTTCGATTAATCAAATATGATAAAATAAATTATGGCACCAAGAAAATTTGAAGTGGATAGGAAAAAACAGGGTTCATTAAGTTCGAGGAAAAAGAAGCACATTAGACCATTAGATTATCAAAAATTGGCGAAACATCAATTTTACAATTTTTTAAGAGATGTTAAAAGAAATATACCAGGAGTCACATTTAGCAAATTTCAATCTAAAGTAGCTCAAATGTGGAGAAACAGCGGTAAGTCAATTTAAAACAGATAACTTCAAAAGATATGAGTCAATTGGAAATGAATTATATATTGATATTTACAACTGGATTAGAAATATATCTCGAGGTTCGCATCTGGCCATATACTTTCAAGGTTCTTATAAATAGACTTATAGGTTTCAAATTATTGTTACGAAATCATACATCTACATAGGCCTAAAGTCACATTTAACATTAATGAATGTTTAAATTTTGGCGAATTCGCAGGGCTCTTCAGAAATCGTCAGGTACCCACCCCAAACTCTTCAACGATATCTGCCCACAGTTATTCAGCGAGGTTTAGATGCTGATGGCCATATGCCATGTCTAATATTCTTTTCATCTGATCAGAATTAACGGTTGTTTCATTGGGTATCATCTGAAGGACATCTAAGGAACCCCTCCGACTGGATATGGTTAATTAATATTCCTCATAGGTTCCATTATTCTTTCTGTTGGTCGCATTGGACTATTCTATCCACGAGATCTTCTTCATTTGATTTATCAGAATTTTGATAGGTACAAACGAAACTTATTCGAAATACTAAACTGAATTATTCTAGTATAGTTATATTAGAATATTTGTTACAATAAAACTAATTCTAATGACCCAACTATCAACATCTCAATGAGTAGAAATCATGGCAAAATATTCTATAATTGATTGACAGAGGATATGGCTACAGATGGTTATGGAATAGGGAAAGATCAAAGTGGATTCACACAACGGAAATCATGTTATTTTGCAGTGTGAAAAACTGTGAATCTGCACACTCAGCTCGAGTTTGAGGACAAAATATGTAAACAGTTGTAAATGAAAACATTGTTAAAGTCATTGAGGACTTTTTACAGATAACTTATCATATGTGGTAGTAAAAATAAAAAATGCTTGAGTCAAGAATGCCATCCGTTACTTATATATATTTAAAATTTAGTTGGAGTTAGCATTTTGGAACTGGAAGCACAAATTTGATGGAAAGAGTATTCCTAAAGGTTGAGCTAAATAGTTTTCCCCCAGCTTTGCATTTGATGATGTGGTACTCGCACAAGAGTCGTGACTTCACTAAAACCGAATTTTGAGTGATCAATTTTTAAGTATCAATAACCTAGGATCCAACATATATGGAAACGGCTTGACTAAACAAAAACAAGGTATGTTATAAATCTGAGGTCTGGACTTGAGATTGAGTGAGAAATTATCAAGAAGGAAACGAGTGAAAAATAGAAATAATACAAACCAAATAGAAGCATATCATAGAATAAAAAAATGTGTAATTAGATAAATCGGTATTATAGAAAAAATGCAACTATTCTGAGCTGGTAATAACAAAAGTAATCCAAGCGTTGAATAGTAATATCAGATAATCCAAAGATAATTAATCCAATTTTCATATAATGTTTGAATAACACTGATGTCCAGAGACTCTCCAAATACTTAGGAAATCGGAATTTGTTGCTATTTTCATTTTTAGGTAGAGAAATTAAGATGCCGTATTCCCAGATAGCTAGAAAGTCTAGAAGACGATATAGAGATATTCAGAGATGCAAAAGAGCTTGGAAACATATAATCAAATCTCCTAAAATGAAAATAAGAAGAAAACGGCTGATTAAATCATCTTATTAATTCAATTCAAATGTGTGATAAATTATTGTTAAGTTTGAATATGTCACCAAAAAAATATAACGTCTTTAATGAACTATTTAATTCTAATTGGTTGGAACTACAATTATTTTGATAGATATATTCTACATTACATGTCCATATATGGCCCACGCGGACATAAAGACGCAAAAATCAATTTTCGATATATTCTTTATTTACAAAATACGAATTCAAGTTTAAACATTATTTGTAAGTATATTCATAGAATTGGCCGTTTTGGAAGATTTCGCTGGTTAAAGTCTCCTTCATCGCCAAATATTTAGCCCGCAAAGGGATCGGGAAAATTTTTTTCATCATCAAAATACCCCAATGTTAAGTTTTTCTGACAATCAATTTTATGGGACGTGTGGGTCCCTGGAATTTATCGGTAACAGGTTTTGAGTTGCATTTTCTTGCAATTTGCAAATTACGGACCCTACTTTAAAGGCCTATAACTCTGGATTGCAACTTGGTTCAGGGGTAAATTAGCTTACTACTGTACTAACAGTAGATATGTCGTATATTTCTGTTTCCAAGAGAATCAAATTAATTGAAATTCGAAAGTAATTATGATTATGAGCTTTGGTTAACGTAAATTCATTGGAGATCACCGATATAGTAACCTCAAACAGACGATTCGGTCTCCATTAGAATCAAATTTATTTAATGGTTAATTCCAATAATTTATTTTGGATTTAAATTTAATTTATTCAAATTCAGTGAACTCAATGCAATTTCAAATGCAATTATATCTCTGTTATCAGAATTACACATTATAGAGTATAATAATCCAGAATTCATATTTATTCGGTAACTAGAGCATCTATTTGAAATGAAATTAAAAAGTGTTTGTAGAACAAAAACAAACGATTCGTCTGTGAGGAAAAAGTGAATAATGCTTCTCGTTTGCGATAGACAAAGAAATAAATTATACAACCAGGATTCCTCACAATCAAACAATCGTATAAAATTAAATTCATAATTCTAAAAGGGTAATTAATTATTGAATTAGTTACTTCTTTTATCAAACTGTGGTTATGCTAACGTTGTTGGCAGAGCTAAGGATTTAGGACATTCTAATTTATATTTCTCTAATTTCATATTAATTTTATGGTAAATTCAAGATGAGGAAATTCTTGAGCGATGGAAAGAGGAACTCTCAATGTAGAGAAAGAGGAACAACTGTAAATTCAAGATGGAAGACATCCAGAACGAGATAACGATAAGAACGAAAGTTAAAATGAAGTAAATCAGCGCGTCACGACAACATTACATTAGAAATGCTACAAAATTTGGGAGAAAGAGATCTAGACACGTTAATAAACTTGTGACAACAAATATGGATATAAAAAAAATAGTAAATAGTTGCAAAATGGGCTGCAATAGTTATAGATGCAAAACATTATCAAGTCTGTTATTGAGAGTCTCATAGAGTTACTTAGAGAGAAGACCGAGGAAAATAATAGACAACCAATCAAAAAATGCAAAAATAGCTTTAGGATATCTTTACATGTCAAACAGGTCAAAAATATAACTCGGATTTGAAGACATCTAAAAACCATTTGATAGCGTCCAGAGAAATCAAATTGAGAAACAGTATCATATTTATAAATGAAATAACAATGAACCAGGTAAGAATAAATAAATATCAATCCTATGGTTTAATGACAAAAGAAGGATTAAGACGGATGAGTACTGAGTCAGGCGCTATTAATAATGATAATGGATAATTTATTAGAAGAAGTGAAACCAAAAGTAAAACGGATACAAATTGAAATTGGAATCTTTAAATGACTATTTCACTATTCCACTGACTGCGCCACTTATATTTTCTTTCATTGTAGACGTGTGTTTTTAAAAACTTACTAACAACAAAATAATTATGGGAAAATTTAACATCAAAGTGTACTTAATATATATTTTCGATCTTCCAAATACTTAGGTATTCATCATCTAAGATTTAATTGGTTAAGAATTGCGGCGTTTTACCAATCAAAAGGCATTAAATTCATCAGTTTCGAATATCAATATTTAAAGGCATCCGTTAGATCATTCGACAACAATATATATATATATATATATATATATATATATATATATATATATATATATATATATATATATATATATATATATATATATCCTTGTAATGATTAAAATTCCAGGTTTTCATCATCAGTGATAACAAAGAATTTAGTACAAAATTTTCGTTCAAGTTAAACAATCGGATCCTTATTCCCTTTTCACGTACTTTATGTAGTAAACGTGCCAACTTTATAATTTTTTTAACCTAATTAAATCTGACTTAGTTCTTAAGAACCACAATAATATTTGTTTTCTAATTTTTATTTATTCATTTAGCCGTTAAATCAATGAGAATATCACAATTTCCAATGCTGTATTCTACCAAAAAATATATTTACATAAAAAACTCGTATTTTCATCTATTTATATTGGATACATTCCGTTATTACTCTGGCAATAACAGGATTAACATCTGGTATGTGCAATGTAGATAGGAATTTGTGATAATGTAGTTACATGCAAAGCAAACTTTACTACGAATTTTTTGTGGGAATCATCAAAATAGTTTCAGCTGACCTGAATATGATTCTGTCTATTTTACTGATCACTTTTCAACGTATTTATATTTGAAATACACATATTGAATAAAATTGAGTTGTCGTGCTTATACAGATAGGTCAAGAAAAACTATTTAATCAACTTTCGTCAGAGTTTCGACCGCTTTTCTTGTTAAAATAAATTTAAAAAATTAAATAACAATTGCATTAGGAATGATTGCATTTGAAGTTATAAGTGAAGAAAGGTGTCATATTTTTCACGAAATCGATTTGTTTCAAAGCCTTGACATAATTGTTTTCATACCAAGATTATGATTGGAGCAGGAATATTTAGATGAAAAGGAGAATATTTTCCATAAAATTAGAAAAAGAAATTAATTAACTGTTCATAGATTGGATGTAAATGCTAAAAATATAACAGTATTTGAAAGTATTCAATTCTACTAGTTTCTCAACATCTATAAAAAATTGTAATGCCCAAGGTAAAACTATATAATTACTATGTGAAACTGAAATTTATTCTCCGAACATCCTACTCTAGATGTTTCAAGTCAAACAAAAATATTTGCCCAATATAATACCAGAAAACTGGAAAATTAGGTCAAATCCATCCACCGAAAGTTCTCTAGGTTAATTTGAGTTATAAATCTAGCTTTACATTTTTCCGCTATTTTCCATGATTAAATGACATAAATTGTGTCTCATGCTTTTGCATTCTGGTTAGATTATCATTTTTATTATTCGCTGACAGCAGACCAGAATGGAAACGTTGCAGAAACGTAATTGCGCGACACCCACAAACGTCTAATAATTGAATAGTTATTGTCGCAATAATGAAGATCTAGCCGCAAGACTGGCAACATTCCAAAAAACCATTGACTTCTCGCCTCGTCGTGGAAGTTTACCAAGAATTATATAGTGGAATTAACTACATTACAATGGTTTAAAACGAAATTAGAAAATTTGTATACTTCCCTAAAAATAAGAATACGAATTAAAAGAAAAAATTTATAGATTCGTTGAATTTTCTCAATTACAAAGTTATCAATTAGTAGTTACGAGGGAAAGTTTCATCAGCATAGAATCTTTGATTTGACTTCAATAGGCAAACAAGAGTCTATAAAGAGTACTGAAAATTTTATATACAATAGAAACTCGATTATCCGACCCTCAGTTATACGGATTTGCGATAATCCGAAATCATAGAAAACATATTGCCGATAAATGAATAGCAAGAAATGCAAGAAGATGGAACAAAAGAAAATATAGACGTGAAAAATGATGTGGGACCATCTCATGATGAAGCACTTCAGGCTTTAGAAACTGCATGAATGAAGAGAATGAAGGCTTTGTCAAATATATATGTCAATATTCTCAATAAAAATTTAGCAAACTACAAAAAGTTAACATATAATTGTAATAATTTGGTGTGAATTTGTATTAAAAGAGTTGTTTCCAATTTCGTTTGTTTATAATTAAATAGCGGACAACACATTATGATATTCAATATATTGAACCTACAGTTATAAAAAATATGTAAAATGGAAGAGCAACTCAAACAGTTTTGTTTATTGTCATGTCTACGCAATAATTCCACAGTAATTTGCTTATAACTACGTCCTTACCGTTTACAGTAATTATAGGCTCTAAAGCCTACAGACCACGTATAACATGCCAATTTCTTTATTTAAATGTTATTGGATGACGATTAAGATGTTATCAATCATTTTCTCTAATGTGGTCAATCGAACTTTCACATTAGTAGACTTGTTAACACTCATAATATGGGGGCCAAGAAAGTTCTCACAAGATGGTACATTTGCTTGAGAGACACTCTTATAAAATTTATGTGTTTTGTGCCACATCCTGGCGGAAAATCTATGTGCCTTTCTTTTTAGTGCAGCAACTCTAACCGGTACTTCTTACCTTGAAATACTCCAGTAACGGCTTTTCCAAGTGAGCATTAACCACATATATTCATTTTCCACCTGACTAGTTTATGGTTTAACAGAGCTTGATCCTCCACGTTCACCAGATCTGTCGATATTTCTACGTTTAGAGCTTTAGATAGGATCGTTTGTTTATATCTCCACTACCACCTGACATCCCGCAATTAAGAAATAGGATTGAAGCAGCTCTTGCAGCAATGACTGATCGAAGTTTGGTAGCATTCGGCGATTGATTTGATGTGTGTCGTGTAACAAATGGTGCTCACATTGAACACTCAAAGGCAAAATTATCCGTTGCACTTTCATTTATATATGAAAAGTGATTATTATTATAAAGTATGTGAATTATAATATTCATTTATAAACATCAAGTATTCTATTCTTGTTAATCAAACACGAACCGTCTGTTTTAGTCCTTTGTCTAGGACTAAATTAATAATTTTCTTTTAATCTAATATGAGTATTGTATATGAATTTGTTTTTTTTTTCATCAGTATATTCAGAATGCACACTCCGGTCCTTACAAATGAAGCAATAGGAGAAATGACAGACACTTATTCACGCATACCGAATATGTAACACTAATTATATTCGAACGCCGAACTAGGTAATCCAAGTTATATTCCATGAAATTGCCGCGGGATTCTATGATTATTACATTCATTATTTATTAGTTCCGAGTCAAGTTGTTTGCATATTCTGAAATTAGTGTTCTGTGCAGTTTGGAGAGTGGAGTTATATGGGTGTACGCCCTTCCTTAGTGTGGTTACTTCACTTCTATGATATATTCATGTAATTACGCGAACGGTATTTAGAAAATATCACTTCGCGTCCACTTGTTATAATGGTCTGGGAAACAACGTTATTAACAATAAAGATACATGGAAAATGAACTAATTACCTACAACACAATTGCTGCATAAACGTTTTTTAAAGGGATCTGATGAAATGCTTTTTTATTATATCCTATCATAATATTTGATAAGCTCGGATTAGTTAATCGCTATTTAAAAATATATATTTTCTTAACAAAAGTCTTTTATACAACTTATGTAGTGCAATAATAGACAATAGCAGCTTTCTCTTTGTAAATACCGTATTTTATAGACCATTCATTTTATAAATCCATCATATGTATTTGGAAATATATATTTTCCGATTTAATAAAATAAGTTAGTCACAGAAACTCACATTCCCAAAACTAATGATTGAAACAGTTTATTTCTTGATATTGTAAAAAAATGACGTTCGAAATTCTTTCGTTTCTTATCAAATTCTTATCTGGAATGAAAATGTCTTTCTAAAATCCATAGTAATTATTCCCTTTATATACTTCCTCGGGTTTAATGTTGGTTGAAGGTATTGTAAAATACTGATATGATACTAAGTTGGTCTATCTGAAATTTGTGCATGTATTGGATCAATGTTTAAGGTTATAATTTAGCATACAATTATCTGGAAAAAATGTTATGATTTCCTTTGAAATTATCATGAGTTCAAAGTAAGCTATTTCAAGAGTGGTTACTTTTTCTTGACTCTTTTCTCTACAAGTAGTACTAATTTACACGATAGTATAACAAGTTGAGCACACTGACCAGAGGAAGAATCTCAAATGGATCACTTATTATTCTTAAGTATCTCTTAAAGTTGGTCATTGTCTCATGAATAATATCCATTTCCTATATAAATATTGTTTATTCAATAATTATACAAAAAGAAAGTTTTGATATTCAAAGTATACCCCATCGTATTCTATGGTTTTCACTCAACGTTCAGCAAATTTCGAGAGAACTTGCGTCAACCATTATTGGAACTTGAATACAAAAAGTGGTTTCACTGCATTTTCAACATCTCTTTTGGAATAAAATTTTTCTCCTGCTATAATTTCTTCATGGATTTGAATAAATGAATGAATAGTAATCTGACAGTGTAAGATCCGGAGTAAATGCTGGTTGTGACTGGAACCAAGTTCTTCGATATTATTTCATACAACTTTCTCAGTATGTGGTTTCAGCACTATCTTGTTATCGGAGACCCTCATACCCTTCCATCAGCTATATACCTTGACACTTGTAGCTCCACCATTTGGAATGAATCTGGAGTATACTGAACCATCATAATATCACAAGACACACAACAAGACTTTCTACTCAAATCGATCTTTAATTTCAACCGGTTCTGGTACTGGTCCTTTATCTAACCATTGAATTTCCAGGTTCGGTATGATATCTTCAGAAAGATAACCTAATATCACATGCAGGTGGACAACCGAAACGCTAACGAACTTAAAGCGTCAAACGATTTATCCAACGCAGTGCAATTCGCTCTTTAACTGTGTCCTTTCCTTCAATTTCATATTACACTAAGTTTTGCGTCAAAAATTGCGAATCAAGATCTATAAATCAGGAAGCAAATCAAGTGAAAATTTGGGAAATAGGAATTGTCGAATAAAATGGACAGATTGAAATAAACAAAGTTAGCTCAAAGAAGTGATTGGGTCACAGGAACTGTTACAAAACGCTGTTCTAACAAAGAGAACTGATAATGAGCCAACAGGTTTCTTTAACATAATAATCTGTCACTCTTAATTCAAGGTATTTCAGCTGCCGTTCTATTTGTTCATATTTGCCTCACTCATCAGATACAGCACTATGCGAATTTTAGATCTTCCCATAAATGTACTAGAAGGTGAAGATGCGTGCATTTCTAGCCAAAGAAAGTACTTTTAAGGAAATACTTTTACGATATAAATCATTTTTGTACTACCATTTAAGAACAAAACTAAGTCGAATGATAATATCAAACTTTCACAAGTTCGTTGTAGTGAATCGAATTACTTGCATTCCAAGAAGACCTAATATCGACTTTTGATTAAATTGGTTTAGGATTCTTCATCCTCATTCTCATGGATTTTCCAATCATACCTCAGTATAATTTTAATAGAGGATCATTTTCCGTAAATAACAGAATGGATGCGAAAAACATCTAAAGAAGACTGGAAGATCATATATCTGACAAATGATTAATGATATTATTATGATGTACAAAACAATATTATGGCACGAAAATTTTGAAAATCAAATATTCTGAGAAAGTAAAAGTTTATGACGGTTGTGTGAATGATAAACTAATTTCTCGTGATATCACGGGTCGAACAACTGTCTTAGTTTAACCAATGTATCAGTTTTGTTAAATCACTGTTCATACATTCAAATTAAAATAGACTTTAGTCCCAAGTAATAAAAAATTTGTGATATTTGAATTGAAATCAACATACAAAAATATTGTCCATGAATGTATACTGAATCCGTTTCTGCTCCACTTCGCGATTAATTTCCTGGGCGAAATACGAGCTCGTTAGGATCATTGCGGTGCCATTGTATACCTTCAACCGCCTTGTGTACTTATATTCATCCGGATTGTACGTGTGGGTGGCGTTCCTTGCGACGACTAAGGACCTGGCTTAACTTCACAATATATATATATATATATATATATATATATATATATATATATATATATATATATATATATATATATTGTGACATTTCTGGTATTATATGTTATACGATGTGCATCTATAGATTAAAATGTATTTCGAATTGTAATAATTATAAACATGCCGTCCTTCGGAAAGATAGAACAATAATTATTTTCCTCCTTTATGCTGCGAACTTGAAGTTTATAGACTGCAAGATGAGAGGTATAATCCGATGACCGGTTTCGATATTGTTGCATCTCATCAGAGCCGTCTAAGAATCTAAAGAGCGCAGCTTCCAATCCTAACTGATAGCAGCACAAGCTAGAACTGTTATTTGTAACGTGAAAGTGAACACTTTCTGGCGCCATTCCCATTCCCATTTGCGAATCATCAGTCAGGTATTTCGAAACGTAATCGCCGATTATATGAAATAAAATTTCCGCTGTTATACGAGGTACGTCTAAAATATTAAAATCTTCTCGTTTTCTTTGTATCTTATTAATACAAAACATTGTCTGCCATTCTTCGAAGGAGAACATAGGTTTTTGGCTAATGCCGCGACGAATAGTCCACAAAAAGCGGTTCACTAAGATATTTTTTTATAAAGATTATTCAGAAAAAAAATCATTATCGCCTATGGTTTGTTAGTTTTTTGTATAATGTAACGTAAATCAACAGCTGTTACTATATTGAAGAAAATCATAGATTATCCCACAATTCCACAAGACCCACACCCAACATCCTGTTAAAAGAATCAGAAATGATATTGTTGGACTTTTTTGCTTTAAATTTGAATATAAAGTATCAGAGGATACTAATAACACTTCTGTCACAAATATAATCGAAAATAATATTAGGAAAACGGAAAATGATTACTATTACCAACAAATCGGCACATTTTTATATTACAGTAAAGTTATGAGGCTATATCCTGATAAATTTTCCAGAAATAGATCGGAAAGAGAGGTTATATTGTGAGACCTTCGTTGATTTAACGCTTCTGTATAATTTTTTATGGGGTTTTTAAAGAAGAACGACGGGTTTAGTCTTTTATTCAATTTTGTCTTACTGAACTTAGAATCTTATTTCTATATTTGCTTGGTTCATATCGCTTCTGAGCAAACGCTATCAATTATCGCACCTAGGTAGCTCAAGATCAGTAGTGAGTGTGTTTGTATCAATAGTGTTCATTTTTCATTTTCTCAGTAACATTCCAAGGAGGAGGCAGATTGAGGCCTTGGAATCAACCAAGAAAAGGGGTGATTCGTTGCGTGGAGTAGGCAGATTGAGACCACGGATTGTATCACTTCTTACCAATGAACGAATAACCACTCTATTCCCACCATTTTCTTGATAATGACTCCAAAGTGGGAGCCGAAACGTCGAGAATTTTCAAAATTTTAACGCGATTCAACCCGTGAAAAACGAAACACTCGTTCTCAGTACTGTTTTGGTAGCAGCCTTCTCAGTTTTTCTCATTTCCAAAGCACGAAGCAGCCACAACATAATTATTCCGAACATTGTTTAAACTTGCTGTAAAAAGTATATACTATATGCTAAGAAATCTTGATGGAAATTTTAAATTTTATGTTTGAATAGTATTGAGATAAGAATTTTCAAGCTTATCTATATGTTTCCAACACTCAACCACTTTTTCAGTTGGTTTTTGATGCTTTAATACGTCCAATTATTTCAAACTATTTTCACGATGCTATATTCTGTCTTAACCCTCGTAAGCCGATTGCATGAACTTTTCTTGTACCTTTCCAACGCTCAATCACTCTTTTCTCAGTACATTGTTCCCTAGTTTTCCGGAACTGGAATTTTCTATGGCGAAATGCCGGTAGAAGTCGGGCGGACCAGCTGCTCCATCTTTATTACATTTTGTAATCAGAGCAGGCGGTGTTTTATTAGGGCCAGTAATTCGCATTGTAACGGCTGTGGCCCTTTAAGAGCGCCGCTGATATATCGCCTTTATTGACTACAATGTTAAATTTTGGGAAACGTGGTAAAATTCACAAATAACGATATATCTGAAAGACATACGTTCTATTTGGGATTGTTTTGTTTATTGAGTATATACCAACACGGAAATAATAGAGATTCGTGTGAAAGGAAAATAGGTTCACACAAAAATAATAGTTTTTTTCCGAATAATGGTAATAAAAAATGGAATTGATGTGAAAAATTCCATTCACATTTCGAACAAAAAATTCTTATTATCAAAATATCATCTTAACGAATAGAACGCATTTTAAAAAAAATGGGAAAAGTCACACAATCTTTTCAAAACGTTGATCATCATCAATTCTGCAATCGATATTATCCATGTTCAGCTTTTTTCATTTTCCATTGCAGTACAGCTAGCTAAGAATCAATATTAATATTACATAAACTTCCTTTCAAGATCCACAGCAAATTATTATCTCATTGTTTTTTTGGTTAGCTTGATATTATTTTGAAACATGAATTGATATAATTAGTTATGAAAAATTACTTCACATTAGTCACCATTTCCTTGAATCTAAACACGAAATATCACCAAAGACAAATACTCCTATGGTAAACAACAATAAAACAAAATTTCGAGAATCTAGAGTACAACAAGAAACTAAAGTTTCATTTTCTCAATTATTTGCATAAAATCTCCCTCTGTGACCATGATTCGTTGACCTATGAATCTTCATTGGGTGTAATAAGTGTATCCTTTAGATCCTCCCTTAACATGTTTTGGCTTAATCTAAATAATGAGGGAGTCGCTATTCCTATTCTCCCATTGCGTCTTTCCGTTTTCGAGAGAAAAAATTTACATTCTGATTTCTAAATAGCTTTTCTAAAACCGCTATTAGTCCCTGGAAATATATACCGTAACATAAAATGTGTACAGCTGTATGAGGACAACATCAGGATAATTTTGACAGCAGACGGTGTAAGAAGTACAAAACAGAATAATTTATAATCAATTCCAATATTCGTTTTGGGTAAATTACACTCAATCAAATTGACCTTCATCGTGTCGTCAAACACTGCAAATATGATTAATAAAAATCACAGCTATCAGATCAAAATGAATAATGTTGAGATCAATAATACGGCTTCCTCCTGAAAATAACCGTTTACATATATGCCCACGTCCTCTTTTGATGAAAATATGTCTCCTTCAAGTGAAACTTTTATAGAAATAGAAAAAAGTTACTGTGAATCAAATCTGGTGGATACGGTGATTATTTAACCAATTCGAAGAGCAATTCGTGATTTTTAGTCACGGCCATCAATAAAGTGTGAGAAGGTGCATTGTTTCGGAAAAGAACTTGTTTCTTCAAATGGAGTCTCCTTTTGCCTCATCAAACATTCATGCATAATATTCTGTTGTTATTGTCGAAGAACACGATTATTCCAAAAAATCATCACCATCATTTTACCTGCGGATGAAACCGGCTTTTTCAAGTTAGTATATAGAAAATGTGTTATTTTGATATTCGGATTGCCTCTTTACCATTAGGTGAACTTTTTCCACTGTTTGTCGCAGTTTTTGCCACCTCCAACGATCGGCGATTCCTTCCTTATTCATCTTTCTTTCCGTTTGCCTAATTCGTAAGCACGCCTCTCCAGCTATCCACTCAGGAACGCAGAATTAGTTAAGAGCTCAATATTTTACATTGCAAAAAATGCACAATCACTTGCCAATTTAAATCAAATTGATTTCATATTTTTCCGCATTCCTCGATATTTACTGGAAAGTGCCGTCTCTGTTCACGACATGCTGCATACTGGTTTAATTTTTGCTCTGGACTTATATACTAATTATTACCTATTACTATTACCTATAATTTTCTTATTGTGGTTTTCTTCTGTATATTGAAATTTTATTTTATTTGTATCTTTATTCAGTTATTTTCGTGTTTGTTTTTAGTTTTAACAACAACTTTTGTCTACAAATTGTAACAATTTTTCGACAGAAGGCATTTCTGCATGTCTCTCTCTATTTGAGCCTTTAAACACTATAAAATATCCACAATAATGCAGTTTGCATAACCTGTGAGAGTACTCCAATTAAATTCCAAACTGCAGTTGAATTTGATAAAGAAAATAACAAAATTATATTCTTTGTTAACATCTTTGAGAATTATTACCATTTTTTCTCCATTCAATTATCCAGTAAAATGAGAAAACAGTCTGGCACAAATTCTTCTACCCTGTGCTGCCTCCTCTTCTTGTCGCTCTCTCTGGCGGTACAACGTTAATTAAGTCCAAATCAAATTATCATTTGGATTTTATGCTCATTAAATTGTAGTCAAGAAATGGATGGTGCGTAAGGAAGCCGCCATCTTAACTTTCACTCATTATCCATCAGAGGCGTCGCGATTTTTTTAGGTAACAATGAGAAAATTCTGATATGTGAAATATATAAAAACAAATGAAAATATTGATTAATTGGAAGGTTATATACGATCCAAACTAAAATATGAAACATACGTACATTCTAATAATATTTGAAAGATCACATTCCTAAAATTCATGTGTAAAGTAATCTGAAATCAAATAATCATCAATCTAGCTTCATAAACCAATAGTTGGAACCTCGTCTCAATAGCTCAAGACAGAATTGTTCTTGTTGATATTTCCCTAATTTTTCCCCACTATAATGTGATCCATTATCCAGTTGAACTTTCACATTTTTACATAAATACTTGTGGTGGTTATTAACATCGAAGATTCGAAAGACTTATATGAACTGAGTTGAATTGAACGCGAGGTCAAAGTAGAAAAAAACCAAAATTAGGTTAGTAATAGTTTTAAACAATCATGAATTAGCTATTGTATATTTAGTAATTCATTTAAACAAGGTATATAATTAAGTAAAGCTCTAATTGCCTAACATTAGGGTTATACAAATTAAGTACAGAAGGTGTCAGTTGATAGATGATATAGTTGTATCCAATATGTTTCTACGTATTGAACTAGACCATAAATTATTGTACGGGTCAAAATTTCAGTATAGTTATTGTGTTATAGTGTGTGTAATGGAAACTCAATGATCTTGATGATTGGTTCATCCATTTTCCACCCTGTATTCCCGATTGGAAAAAGTCTGCATTTACATTAACTCCCAGAGTCGACGTACACGTAGACGTACAGCGTTGTAGTTCCACCCAACCATTGTCCACATGCTTTTCAAGGATTTCTTGAATCAAAAATTTAAGATTTCTAATATTTGTACCCTCAAATTAATCTTCCCGATTGGGGTAAATCTTCATTAAGTAACCAGAGTCGGCCTATACGTACACGTACAATGTTGTCCTTCCACTTAACCATGTTCTCCATGCTTTTCAAGGATCTCTTGAACCAAAAATTTCAGATTTTTAATAATTGTACTCACAAATTAATCACAAATCATTTTCATTTAATTCGTAGAAAAGGATCTTTTATAAATTTTTTTATTATTAATGTCATTATTAATACGTTTCGTATTAATTGACATACATAAAAATTTTTTTGTCAGTTCATCCCCAACTGAAATACAAGCTCTCGTATAATATCTAGTTTATTGCTAAATATTTTCAAATCACTCATTATGAAACTATGTAATCTCATTATTGTACGCTGCCGCTGCTTACATTTAACTCACAGTTATAAATAATGGAACGGAACAAGTACTGTGTTGACTTCCGTTAGAAAGCCTCGATGATACGGCAACTATAGAACAGAAAACTTTTTGGGTTTTACAGTTTGGATAAACGTGAGTTTAGTTATATTGTGATCTTCTAGCATCTGCAGATGGTGGTACCAATTTAAAGAAACCTTTGTAAAATATCGAGTAGATGACGACCAAAAGATACTGAAGAGACGCTAGTCGTGATTTATAACTTCCTATACTGACGATAGAATGATAGATGAAGGTACCCTTACGTTTGCTGTTTCTACAGATCTTGGATTACGTGCTTTGCTAACAAAACCTTAGTGAGCACATGATGTGCAGTTGTGAGGCTCAAAATATCCTAATTCGATGGTACAAGTGCAACGCGTTCTAAACTAATTGCTTTTCGTGTCATGTTACATGCCATTCGGTTTGTTACTATTTTCCTGATACATTTTAAATATTCCTATGTGACATATTCCAAAGGAATATGCAACATTTGGGAGAAAAACGTAACAAGCTGAATGGCATGTTACAGCCATATACGGAGTATTATGTGTTTTGCTCCTGAGGAATACTTTTTGTGACATATACGGAAAATTATTTTTTGTTGAAGGTACTTCTTACATAGATACTCTACATCTATGACTTTTCTCTCCGTCGCGTCTAAGAATATGAACCAGAGAACTTCATTTTTCAACATGATGGTGTAACTGGCGTAACATATTATGCGCATAGGATTGGTTGAACGTTATTATTGTTTTCCATAATCTCCACCATCACACTTAATCTCATTTCAAGTGATTTCTACCTTTTAAGTTTCATGAAGAATCGTGTGTATATAAGAAACATAATTAAAAAAACACAAATACTCGGGAGCTTCTAATCAAAGTTGCGAGGAACCCGTCATGTGCCATGTGATGATGGTGCCCACGATGAATGCATGTTGATGTTATATTATTTGAAGTGCCCTTTTGTCAATATAATAAATATGATAAATTGATGAAGTTCTGCTTTTTATTTTGAATTGGTATGTATTCTTCGCAAGGGAAAAACATAGAGAAGAGTTCAGTTAACATTGGTAGCAATGGATGTGTAGATCATCTTCCCATTTCATATATGAATAAGTAAATCTTCCAAAAATGTTTGAAATAGAGTTACAGTCATAGTATGTGTATTTACCTCAGATTCTATGTAAGTTTGTTGAGAGATCTGTATCGAAAAAATCTCAAAATTCATTTCCAACAATACATACGGAATGGACAATCAAAAGGTAGCAAATTTTTTACTTGAACAGGAATTTTTATGGTAATAGCCTCTGAATAAAGCTGAAAAATTATAGAATTTGGTTTTCAGAATCATAAGGTCGAATTCACAAAAACTCCTGTACCTTTTATCTGATTTTTAGCTTTAAATATCATAGGTTACAGTAAGTAGTCATTAGGATACAAGTATTATGACTTACGACCTAAGACCACAACGACCAATGGCCGCTTAAACAGCGTTCTGAGGATTTAATATTGGCTGGAACTCGGAACTGTTTTGGTAGAGTCGTTAAACTAATTATATGAAAAAAATTGAAATAATAATCAGCCTCCAGGTTATATTAAGTAAGGTCGTCCACGTCGCATTGTGACTCTATAAAATGGCCACTGGTGTTTCACAGAAACTAAATACTCTGAAGGTAATTTTGGAAGAGCATGTATAACTAGTTTCCAGACCCAATAGAAGAATTATGATCAAACGAAATTCCACAAATAGCTTACAGAAAAGGTGCTTATATATTCATAGTTAATATGAACACCCTGAATATTTTTTATTACGATCTAATATACTTCTGAAGAGGAAAAAAAGTAAAAAATATCAAAATATTGGAACGAAGTATTTAACAACATTATAAATAATTTTTGGAATATTTTATTTCATATCATTGAAAATGTATTTAATTTATCACAAATTAGTTGAGATCGCTGCAGATTAAGAACATAATTCAACAGAATAAATAAAATTTACAATTTCCCACACTTGCAGTGGCAAAAAAGCGGAGAAACAGGAGCAAGGCTAGAAAAAAATCGTCCACAAATCTCCACTTTTCCCATCCAAGATAATCCAATGAAATCTAAGTGAAATATAAATGTCTGTGGAGTGTCGCTCGGATCCCTGACGTTGTAAGAAGATACGGTCTACAGAGGCGGACTGGTGATAATAAAATGTTTAATAGTTTCGAATTAAATTGATGTAAGTTTTGGTCGAAATGAATAAGAAAATATGGAAATTTACAAAAATTTTATTTCAAGGTTAAAGTTCCGTCAATTATCCATAAAAAGAAAATGAGAATTTTTGGATAATACTAGGTACTGATTAGAATCTACGCCGATCAAAATCAAACATTATTATTAATGCAGCGCACTACTATGAAGACACAACTTAATATTTGCTTTTTACTGTGTTTCAATAGAAATATTTGACATCTTGATACATCAAAAAATGCTATTAGTATTTTGAAAGAAAAGTAAAAATTCATCACCACCTTCTATGAGACTACGGAACCTACTCGTACATTGACGTTTTACTTACTTAGCTATATTTTTTAAAGTGAGACGATGGTAAAAAAGTCAAAAATCTAATTAAAATTCCGATCGGTGAAAATTTCTTTGTAGTCACTTCTAATCATTGGCAAATTTGCATCCTTCCTATTCAAAGTCAATCAGATGTCAATTCTAGAGGACGAAGTGTGTCGTAAATTATGTGGGTCTTCAATGGTAACTGTATGGTTTTAATTAAATGTTAAGATCTTTCAGGTCTGGATAAAGCCATTCTTTGGAATTAGATGCCCTAAGTTGTCCTACCTATAAGCTAGAAGTGGTAGGAAATCAATACAACCAATTTCTTCGATCTTCGATATGGAACGATTTAGAAGTACACTAAACCTTCAAATGAAAAATTTTTTAACATAGATTCAAATACGTCTAACCGTCTAACCAAAAAGTAGTAAAAAAAGGTTTGAGACAAAAGTATACTAAAATCTTACGTAGATCTCAAACATGTATTAATATACAGGGTATTCTATTTAAAATAACAAAGTTACAGTCGACTTCCGGTAGAACCAGAATCTACCATCTTTGAAAATATTTTAGTTAAGATCATATCCAAAAAACCAAACACAGAAATTTTCATGATTTTACTATAAGTATTTTGCCATATAGAGATAGTTTTAACTCGTCGGAAAACACCCGGTATAGTTACCTTCCAAATAAGTTCTGCTCGCTAGAATGATTTCCTTTAAAAATGAACTCATCCTACTAGTATACGAATATACGCAAATGTGTTATGTTCTACACCATACGTTGTTATAATTTCATCTTTCGTTTTTAGCTTTTAATTTCCTTCATTGTATTGGAACCGCATTTATATTTTAATTGGTTAGCAGAAATCCATTCTTAAAAGGTCCATTTTCAGGGATATCTTATTCAGCACAAACTAATCAGTTTAATAAAATTGGCTAGCGGTTGGCTATACGGGGCCGCAGTCGAAATCCAGGGCAATACAAACCCTGAATATTTAAAATTCCCCAGAGCCACCGCACAATCCACTTAAGGTAATATTATTATTCGGAAGATAATTTAATATTTATTTGATTTCGATGAAAATGAACAACCTAGAGATTATGGAGGTATTTCTATTAATTCATTTCGCGCGAGATGCTTATCTGGCTTACAGTTGTATTCCATATATTAAACATAATCCTGATTCTGACATTAAAAATATATAGGAATTGCACAGGGTAGGCTTTACCAGGACCGTGCTGGTCATTCCGAGTTTTTTCGTTTATCGTTCTTGTAACTGTTACGTGGTACTCACACTTATTAGAAATTTTTTCATTAACCAAGTTATAAGGAATATAATTATCTTATTTAGAGTAAAAAGAATTGAAAAATTAATTAATCTTAGATTTTTTAGTTTCACTGGTTCCTGTTCAAATAACTTGTTTGTTCACTTTTTTTCGGCTTTATATTCGACTTTTTAGCTTATCTTGTATCAAATTAGTCACATATTTAAGATAAGTAACAAGAATGTCCAATATTCAAATTCTACATATTGTTTCAAAGTACCATGATCCAGTCCAATTTATTTTCTGTCATGCAAAGGCTGATGAAATGTTGTAGTAACTAAGAGCAGCTCATACGGTTTATCGTTTATTTCGAATAAATCCAATAGGAATAATTTAATTTGATTCATGCTCCTAGATAATATTTCCAATTCCCTGAATATGGCTTCCCTTTGGAGGTTCCTGAATATTGATATTTGAACGACTTGTTTTTGGACGACCAGATCTTTTAAAGTGGACGAGAATAAAAACACTATTTCAACCAAAATTTGTATGAAATTTTGGAACTGCGGCTTCCAAGCTTACATTATTTTTAAATATCATTCAATAATGGAGGCACGCAGTAATATCGTCTAACGCTTCATTTTTACTAACCCTCAACTGTCAGCAGCCCCAAAGAAAAAATCTAGAGGCGTTAAATCACCAATCGACTGTTCCGTTTCTTGATATAACACGCTCATCAAACTTATTCTTCAATAAATCGATTGTAACATCTGTTGTGTGGCTTGTGGCGCCTTCCTGTTGAAACCACATGCTGTTCAAGTCCATATATTCCAATTTGAGCTAAAAATAATCGATAATCATGGCGCGATAACGATCACCATTCACAGTTTTCTTTGGCTGAAGTGGTTTTTCATTAAGCACATGTGGGTTTTCACCCGCCCAATACCGCATATTTTGATTATTGACAAACCTATTGAGGCAGAAATGAGCTTCGTCACTGAAGATGATTTTGCGATGAAATTGATCATCTTGGCGCATCTTTTTCAGAGCCCGATCGGAGAATTTACGTCGCTTCGAATGGTCCATCGGCTTCAATTCTTGAGTATGCCTGATCTGGTATGGGTGTAAAGTAAGATCCTTACGCAAAATTCGCCAAGAAGTGGTATTGGCGTTACCAAACTCTAGAGAACGCCCTGGAATTGACTAATTTGGATCATTTACTACGGACGTTTCAACGGCAGTGATATTTTCCACACTTCGACCAACCCGTAGTCTCACTGACACCGCAACATCATCCAACGAATATGTAGACTCAAACTTTTTCACTCAAACTTGTTAGAGCCTGTCTATTAAGTCAAGAAGTACGACCGAAAATCGGAGTTAACGCTCTTAAAGTAGCGGCCACCGACTCCGAATTTCTGTAGTAAATTTTTAAGATTTGCAGACGTTGTTCGTTTGTGTACTTCACCATGATGATTAATGTCTACTGGATAAACTGACAGTGACAGTTCGATGTTAGGTGAAAAGGTGCGTTCATAAACTAATTTCAAAATTGTCAAGACCCTATTGGAAAACCCATTACAACTGATCGGAATTAATTATTTCAAGATTATTAACTTGCTTATAATTTGTCCAGTTTTGGCCGGATAGACAAGACGTGATTCCAAAATTTTCATAGATCAATAAACATTAATCATTATTCGGCTGTGAAATTGAGAAAATTTATTTGTTAGAAAATAACAAATATTCACAATCATTTTATAGTTATTATTGGGCTGATAAACAATGGTACTTTCTAAACGAATAATTTAGTTTCTTCTATTACAAATTATGGCATGATGTAGGTACTTCTTTATCAAAAGCAAAATATATGGTTCTTATATTATACTTCTTAGCCTTCCAAAAAGTATGAAACGCCCAACGATATGGTCATATATGAAATGCCTTCCAAATTATTATCAAAAATTTGCGAGTTACTATAACAAGTCGATAACTTTCGATTAAGTTTGAGAATGCATTTCTGGCCCTAAAACCAAGCTCGCTATCTCAATACTAGGCGAAAACGTACCCAATACCTACATCCAAAAACAAAAGTTATTAGAAACATGGAGTAAGACCCCAGGTATGAAATAGTCTCAATGCGACCATTCAGATATTTCTTCCTGGACAGTTGGCTTCCTTCAAATCAGTCGACACCGTTTTTAACCAGGATGGTTATCCCACGGAGTTTGTAAATACTTTGGAATTGCTTCGATTACCACCTCACAATTTGCAGTTAAAAGTAGGATCCGATGATTCCAACGGATTACCAATTGATTTTAAATCCCGGTACGTCTGAACTTCAGGCGTTATTTTCGAAAAACTATTTTATGTAAGTAACCAACATCATGTGCAATTATACGAAAATAATAAAATTTCAATCATATCAAGCATTTTTTGGTCTCAATAAAAAAAGGATTCCTTTTGTTTCTTTTAAGTTTATTTTACACAAAAGGTTAGGTCTTTTATTTATAGATTGAGGCAGTACGAAGTCTGCCGGGTCAGCTAGTCAATTGATATTTCATATTTTATCATTTTTCAATGATATGGGGCTTGCATATTTTTTCGTATTCATTGGTAAATTATATGGGTTGTAAACATAGAGTATGGTATTTGTTGAACATGTATATGTATAATTATTGAAACACCCTGTGTATTTTTTTATGTTCAAGAATATGATTTCTAGACTCTATAAACATTTTTGCTTTATTATTTTCTATCTTGATTTCTGTAATTGTATTCTTAACTCAGTTATATCTCACAATCCATTTGAACTTAAAACTTAAGATCCATCCATTGGCAATTATTTCCAGTAAGGTGATAATTCTTAAATCTTCAAGAATATTTTAGTACCTTATTTATTCACGAGAGAAGAAGAATATTGGTGGGACTAATTCTACATTCAATTTAATATTAATTCGACTTCTGGACTACATATCTGATTTTACATTGTTGAATAAAGCCGATACACTACTACAGATTTGAAAAACGTATATTTGTGATCTGTTATTGGTGACACAAAAGTCCAATATGTGGATAAGGGAAATAATATATTCCGCATTGCAAAATATTGATAACTCAATCCTCTGGAGGAGTAGAAACCAATAGAAGTCGCTGTCACCAGCATGTCTTTTGCTTGTTTCGTATTTTATTATGTCTCTCTTTTTCCATCCCTGTCGAAGAACATCTGAAACATATTTCATGGAATATTATTTCCAGAGATTGTTCAATATGTTTTCTTATTAAAATTGATGCGATATAGGAATTTCTAGCCCATTTCCACTATTAATGATATTCTGAACTATTCCCTTCCAGATACCAATAGGGAAAAGCAAAATTTTCAAATCTCATGTGGAATACAGTAATTGACAGTCTCCTAGAGGACCTCAATCAAGTAAGAAATAACTTATTAGGGTATGCTGATCTCTCTTGACGTTCTTTATTTCGATTAAAGGTGAATATAAAAGTTATGAGTAAAATCAAGTCTGCTTACATGATAAAAATTTCTAAACGGTGGAATAAATTCCGAGTGGAGATGATTTCTATACAAATAAGTACAATGGGCTTCAATATTTCATGTTTTAAATAATAAAATATATTCTGGTCTACTCTTCATTTTTGTTTTCATCAGTTTACTAAACTAGTTTCTTCCAGCAATCACGTTGTGTTATAATTTTTCATAGTATATCTTAATTAAACGTGTATTCAACTAATAAAACTAACACCGAGGAAACATCAAAATCATAGTTGTTGAAAGCAACCTCAGTGTTCAAAATATGAAAATAGTTATAAAACCATTTTGCTTCATGAAGCCGGTGACGACGTATCTAGTTTCTTGGAAACGCAAACGACGGCTAATCTTAATAGCCATCTGTTGAGAGACTCCATTTCTCCCGTGGGCCCAATTTCCACTTCTTGTTCCCTTCGTCTTTCGCTATCGACACACTTCTGCACGCATCGTTAACATATTATGTGAATAGCATGTGAAATGAACTGAATTAACTAGCTATGTCGAATCAGTGCTACATTCTTATTTTGGTGAGATAATATGCCGTTTCTACCACCACAAAGATGATTAAAATAACTTCTTTGCTTGAATATATTGGTGGAAGCGATGGAGATAGACCGAACAACTTAATGTAACATATTATTTCTTCTTTTTATCATCTCCAAATAAAAGCTGCTTATGAGATTCAATAGCTCAGTTATTTAAAATCCTCAAAAAATCCGTGGAAATAGAAAGTTTCATTTAGTTCCTATGAGAAAGCATTTTCCACTCTAGTTACGTGATTCTGAGCCAAAAATCCTTCTAAATTCTCCATTCTGTCATTATTGAGAAACGTTATTGGGGTGTACATTATTTATCTTTGGTTTATTTTGTTTAATTTGATGAATATAATAAAGTACAACCCTCCATAAGAACATGAATATTTCCATCGGCGTAGATTTAAATTCAATTTATAAATCAAATAATACTTTGAAACGGTTGTAAGTTAACTAGAAGGTTGGAATAATGGATTTGAGAAAGTGTGATACATAAGAAATTATGTATGTAGGAATTGTGATGGAAAATATGTTGGATAAACTAAGATATCTCTTGAAATTATCACATTATCACATTATCCAGTTGTTCAATTTCTATGTCGAGCTCACAAAAATATGGTTAGTAATAAATTATCTACTTTTCTAATTATATTCCAAATTGAGTCAGTTCGTTATTTAACAAATAAGAATAATATTTGTCCATCGAATCTAATAATGTACTTGTATACGTCGATATTTTCCCGTATAATACAAAAGAAAGAAAAGTCTCGACTAGAGATGTAGCATCTGAATTTTTGATCAGACATTTGATACGTGAAATGCACCGACTTCTGCAGCTTGTCTCTTGGAATATAAAAGAAACTATGGCAGCGAATTTCACTATAGCCACCACAATTTCGAAATTATTGTGCAAAGTTGGCAGTACAGTGATTGCCGAGGTCGCGTCTTAAATTTCTTCTTGAATCTATTTCACCTTTAAGTTTTAGTTTAGAATATTCATGGATGCATTTATTCCACGGCATGATAAAACTGAACGTAACGTTTAAATTTTATATTTAAATAGAGTTTCTTTGATAAAATTGATATATTTGCATTGGAAAATTCGAATTTTGTTGAAAATATAATTTCATAGCATCCAACCCTACTACTTCATGAATTTTTTAGTGTTGATTCGGGAAAATTATAATCAATCTTGACAATTCAGTTGATTTTATTCAATGACTATTCGATAGACCTGAAAAATATTTAAAAATAAATATAAATTCAATACAAGGTTTAATAAGAAAGAAAACAAGATGCCTTCTATAAAATAGGTAACCACTTTTAATACGTTTCCAACCTGTATATTATTTTAGACAAATCTCTCTTTATTTGCTTTCAGCTATTCCAAATGATCTGAATCCAATGAGGCTGAATAAATTTGATTATTATTTTGAAAACAGAATATCTACCTGAACTGTGTATACAGATTGTACGTGGACTGCAACCAAATATTCATTTATAAAGTGTATGAATTAAGCACTACTGCAACTATTTGATTATTTTGGGGAGCTGACGATAAGCGTTTGGAACAACCAAAAACTGAGACAGCCAATATCTAATTATTCGCTATATCGTGATTGGAGAACTATACATGCGTAAGTTAAATGCAAGTCAAGTTCCGCGATTGGTCATCTTGGATCAAAAGCGCAATCGAATGAACATTTCCAGGCTTTTTTTGGATCATCTTTGGATCAACCTGCACCAAAAAAAAAACTGTGAAGACGGTGGACTACAGAGGCCAAACCTGCCCCGAACAAGGCAACGATCTGTCGGAAAAGGATAAAACAATAACAGGAAAATGTGCAGATAGAAATTGCCAAACAGCATCGTATTTTGCGAAAAAGAATGTTTTCTCTATATCTGTCCTCTAGCAATATGTTCTTGCTTCCTTACCTCAAAGTTTCATTTGCAGTCTACGTCGTTATCGTCTACGTAAATGCCTATGTTGACGAGACAGATGGAAAGGGTTAAAACTTCGTTAAAAAAGTATATAAACTCAAAAGGATGATATGCTGGAAAACAAAAATGTTGATTTCTTTCTTACGTTAGTTTTCAGATGACCCTTGTAAAGTAAATCTTGACGCGAATAATAGATAAGAAAAATTCAAGGTATGCTGTACCAACACTTTTCTACATTTTGTTGGATATTAGGATAAATAATACTTGAAAATGTACCATTATATAATAAGTTCATTATATTAATAGAATCTAAAGTTTGACGGATGCAGCAATTCTTGTAAGGATTATTTACGCACGGCAGCAATTTCTTGATATTTATTTACAGAATGTTAAAGCTGTTTTAAGGAATCATTTTCTAGTAAGGCCTTTTTATGTTTATATTCTAGAACTCGAATGATCGAGAAATCTCTTTGTATAAATAGACGCTTGTTTATCCGTGGGATAGACCAGTAAACGGTGTATTTGAATAAATTAATATGTTAAGATTTAAATAAGTGTTAAGTAATGAATCTAAGTATATAGATAGTTATTTAATGTACTTGGTGTAAGTTTATAAAAAAAGTAGATGAAAAACATTGTCACAAAGTGTCAAAACTTATATTGTTCCCAGACTTGAACGACGGGGCTTAGCTTGGGCCAACCCGGCCTTGGCAAAGCAATAATGTCCCAAGCCTGGTTGAAGTCTGGGTAACTTAACCCCGACCATCCTATAGTCAGCTAGGCTTAGCAGATTTCTGAATAACTATATAAAGTTTTTAGGCATAAAAAACAATAAAAGAATAATAAAAAATATGTTAAAAATCTATTTTTACACGCAACCAGCTGCGCTCAGGGCTGCAGACCATTCTCGGGTTTATTTCGGCAACCAGGCCTAGTCCAGGCTTGCAAATCAAGCGAGCGGCATTATTATCATCCCAGAGTCCCACATAGATTGGGCCCATAATGACTTCCAAGCTAGAGCCAGAGCTGTACATACTTGACCCAAGTCTATCGTAAAATCCTATCTGGGTTTTCACCATATTTTTCGTGAACGGGTAAAAAGGAAACAAATAAGGGGTATTTTTGAGAATGTGAGTGAATTTTGCCAGAGATCCAATGTAATTTATTAAAAAACATCACAATCCTCTATTGAAAATTAATATGAAGTGGCTTTGAATAATTTTTAATTCTCTATATAAATCGTTTTCACACTGACACAATGTATATTACTTTTTTCAAATTAATTCCTTGATGAACTAACGTATTGGTTCAGTATTGCTGTCAAATTTTAATCTATAGAACAATTCCTTAAAAAAATAGTTTCACGAGTGAAATTGAAAATAGAGGTTACTTCAATGCTTTAAAATGAACGAGGATGATTAATACACATTTTGTGTTACGTCGATCATTTCTGAGCATATTTTCTCCTAATACTATTCGAAAACAAGTTCAAATCTTTAGCAAAAAATTGACGTTTTTATTATACCGAATCACTTCGCCACAAATTATGATAAGTCTGCATTGCTATTTATAATTTTTAATTATTCAGGTAGTGTATTACGAGTAAGCGCATGAACAGGTCTCATTTTTTGTCGTGGTATGCCGCATATAATTCCAATATTAATCCTGGATAATTGGAGAGGAAAATCACCTCGAACGAAAACAAAATTTTTCATTTTTCATATATACTCTATTGTGTTGTCGGTAGTGTATAGTCTACGGCGTCTATTCACGCATTTTGTGTGAAATTGGCAAATGCAGGCGAGCTGAATGTACTCCCGAGTTTTCAAGTATTTCATTGTGAGTAATCGCGAAGAGCAGCCATTATACAGGCCCAGATTGTGCTTTAGGGTTAAACATGACTTGAAACAAAAGAACTTGCGCCATATTGTCTTTTGAATTTATGTACGACGAGACAGAGAAGGCTTTTGATGTAACGACGATGATACGATGGAGAGGCTTGGGATGATGACTCATCGTTTAGGAAGTTGCTGGAAAAAATGAAGTAGCTGCATAATTATCAATTATTCGTTTGTCCCTATCGTGTTATCTTTTACCAGGTGTTGTTTGAATTATGCTGAAGTGAATTTCCTCATCTTTTCATAACTGAATATTCTGTATAGAATAACATTCAATCACAGCCTCTACATATAGGGTGTTTCTAAATTCATACGACAAAATTCAGAATGTGATTACTCTTATGAAATTAAGATGGGTCTTTCCTATAACAAAATTTCCTCAGCCCACTTCTTTCCGAGATATCACCCATTGAAAGGTGGTGATACAAAATTGAGTTTTTATTTTTTTCCTTGATTTCGGTAATATTAGAAACTTGGGATTTTGTAATTTTCGTGCACTCGCAAGGGACTAACCACATTATAAGGAGGTGAAATTAGAACACTCACTTTAATTTCATATCAAAATTTTTATTCAAGATGAAGTTCTATTGAATGAAACTATAACTTTCTCATCCGCATTTTATTTAAAAATATTTTCTATTCACAAATTTATGTCCAAAACCAATAGCTGCATAATTTATATTTTTTTTTATGGAATGAACCAAAATACATGAAAGTTTCCCACGTGTCATGGATTGCCGTACACGTTTAGAAGAAACATAAAAACTCAATTTCAGTCACCACCTTTTAAGGGTTATATCTCGGAAAGGTGGAGCTGAGTAAATATTGTTATAGGAAAGACCCAACCTGTATGAAACCTTCATATCACTTGGTTAGAAAAAAATTCTTCCATTTGATACTTAAAGCACTAAAACTCAATTTTAATTAAATAATAATGAAAAATTCATAGTACACTAGGAATACACAAAGGATAATGTTGAGGTTGTCATCTAAAGACCACAAAATCTTCGACGGCAAAAATATGAAAGACCTTTATACATATGAATTGAAACTATTCGCTTGGTCAAACTTGATCCATTTCGTTGCTACTCTTAATATGTTATAAAAAATAAGAGAGATGGGGTAGATAATGATTGAAATGGACTAGAATTTCATACAAATTGAAAAATACACTTTATGGTTAACTATCATTGGTTAGCCCTAAGTTATATTATATGTAATACAGGTAAATCTTCAGTATTTAGTAGACTCTCGATAATCCAGCGGATATCAGACTAGGATTGTGCCGGGTTATTGAAAAAACCGGATTTCTGCGAAATAATAGTAAAAATACATAAAAAGTACAAAAGAGTCGATTTTTATTTTTAAGTTTTGCGTAAAAAATACTTATTACAGACAAAAAGAGTTCAATTGTCTCTTTCAAAAAATGACGTTTTAAAAATTCTGTTATAATGGACTATTCCATTAGAGTAAAGAATCTATCAATTTTATTTTGCTTCTTAACTTGTTGTTGACTTTAAAATCATTTGCAGAAACATCATTTTCTTGCACCCACTTTATGGAAGTAGCAAAGGCATTCATTGCTGCATTATGGCTAATTAAATGAACAGCAGACGCTTCATCATCATCTTCTTCTTCTCCCCTACTCAATATATTTTAGATTATTTCGCTGTCTGTCATAAACTGGCCGTTTTCTTCTTCCTCGCCAGTTATCTACTGGCTCACATCATCTGAACATAAACTTTCGCTTTATCAACAAGTTTTTCGGAGACCTTCGGACACTTTAGGGGGCAAGAACATCACTTGTATTCCAATTATATGTCATTTCAACTCGTATCCTTCTGGGTGACCAGGGCGGTTATCCAAAATAAGCAGGGCCTTCTGAGGCAATTTCATTTTCTAAAGAAATATTCCATAAAACCAGCCCTTAAAAATAGCTTAGGTCGTCCATCGCCTACTTTGGTTTTTATAATCAACAGGTAGATTATCATTTGTAAATGGCCTGGGAGTTTTCGTCTGTCCAATCACCAATAGATTCAATTTATGTGTGCCACATGCATTTGAACATAGCATAAACGTTATCCCGTCTTTCGACCCAAAGAATTTGTTCCGGCACGATGGCAAATGTTTTTTTAGGCAAAAGCCGCCAAAATAAATCATTCTTATCTCATTATAGATTTCGTTAGGGGTTAGGCCTAGATCTTTGACGATCTTCTTAAACTTAACTTTATATGGGTCGACCGACAAGATAGTTTTTCGCCCGTCATACTTGGCAGACGAATTCTGTCTTAAGCCTGAGGAAACTTTCCAGTTGCCAATGTTTTTCTTAAGGTTTTCTAATTTTCAATGTTTTTGCAAAATGATTTAATTTTGTCATTGTTACTGGATTACTGGAGTGCCGAACTGGAGCAGTGCCGGATCAGAGAGATTCAGAGATTCAACTGTATTCCATTTTTATTTTGATGTTCCTGTTGTAAGTGATCTATTGATCAATATAATTATGCAAATTATCAGGGTCAACTCATATTTTGATTAAAACAGAAACAGATCAAAACGCCAGTTTTTACATGTTTTTAATTAAACTCATTTTTTATTAACAGAGATCTAAAATCAAGGCCATTTATCAAGAAAAACATAAAAAGGTCTAAGAAAAAAAAATGATCTTCACTCATGGAAACATTTGAATAGATTACCATGATGTAATAAAGAATAAATTGAAATAATTTGTTGAAGCGAGTAGTTACAAGTTTGAACCAGCTCTGCCTTGTTAGTCTGTCACTATCGTCGCTTCTGTGAATCATATTTGCAGTGTCTGTCGTGAAACATGGATATTGATTAAAATCATTTCAGAGCATTATGTCCATTCTAGGGAACGTGGGGCCAAAATTCAAACCATATTGAAGGATTATGTATGTAAAATATAATAGAATTTTTTCCTACAAAATCGAAATTTATCGTATTTCTTGCGAATTTGATAAAAAAATTTTCACCTAACCTAACTAAGACAAATAAATCATTTGACTAGCAATATTTCGTAGGTCCAATTTAAACATCCGAACTAATTCTTTGTAGTTCTGAATGACCTTAAAGCATGATAAAATACATTATTCCTAATTCAATGGGATTATTCGAATATCGTGCAATTATACATCATTCCATTCCATTACCAAATATATACCTATAGTTTCTTATAACTCGCATCTTTAAAATTTCAATAATTTTTGTTTAATTTAAGCTTAATATTCCAAAATGTATATTTTTCTAATTTAAAATTAAGTAAAACTTCCATATTTTTGAAATGTCGAGTCATTTTTTTTTATTTGAAGGAACAAGTTGACGACAAAATTCTGATACTGTCGAAATTTTATGAATGTTCATATTAATCGCATGTTTGTTTATAATATCTCACATTACTGAAACGTCATATAAATGCACAATCCACAAACAGTTGTAAATGTTATTGCGAATCTAAAATACCTCCGGAGTTTATATCATAAAGTTTATTTTCTACGATTTATACTGGATTCGATGTGAGTAGTTAAGCAGTTTTCGTTCCCACCAATTAACGCTAACAGCTTTGGAACACAATCGGCCTTCGTCTTATTTACGAGTTTACAATATTATTAGGTTGGTTACTTTGTTCGTAGTCCGTTGTTAGATTTAATAGGTGCGTATTTCATTCGAGTTTCTAACTGCAACTTTGGTTACGCCAAATACCAATTTCAACTTGACAATAAAGGCGAATAATAAAGTTTGATACAATTGTTGAATTGAGAACCAACTATTATTTGATGATATTTGTTACGTAAGAGTATGAATGAAAGAGTTTGACAGTAGACCGTTAATAATTGAAAATTTATACTATCATCTAATAATAAAATTTTTTAACTACAGTTTAAAGTGTTTGTAATCAGATAATGAACGTGAATTTTTTGTGAACCCAATCTTTGAAATTACTACAATTCCTCTCATGTTTGTACAAACCTATTTTTATCTCATCAACATGTCGAGAGTTAGTCATATAACGTAACCTTCAACTTAATATAAGAAACCTCCAATTAAAACTTGAATGGCAAACATACGAATTACGAAGATGGGCCCAGAAGTACCTAGAGATGGCGGTAGCTGCTTGAAAAATAACACTTTATTAGAAAGTTCACAATCTGTACAGCATATGTTTGAAGTTGCCACGTTCTTCAGTATTTACTTCGCAGCTATAAATAGTGAACGTTTTATGTGAATTTGTAAACATGGAAAAAATGGATCATCATTATGTATACAATACTTTTATTTGAAATGCTTTAGCCCAATCAATAGAAAAGCTGAACTAGATTCTAATCTGGATGAGACTGCTCCTTCGTTATCAACACTAAAATATTGTGAATATTGTGTAGCTGAGTTTAAACGAGGCTGTTCGACCTACGAAGACCAGCAACACAGTGGTTGATCAAATGAGATGACGAATCACGACAAGTTGAGTGCCGCGTTACCTCACAATGGAATAGAAATAATGTCGTGAAGATGTTTCCATCCAGTATTTGACTATGTTCCACAAAATAAAGCCGAATTTACGTCGTTAACATGGAACATGGATCCATCACTTCACACCCGAAACAAAAGAGCAATCATACAATTGACTGGAAATGAAGAATCGGCTCCAAAGAAGGTGAAGACCGTTCTATCTACAGCAAGGTCATGGCGTCGCTTTTTTTGGTTGCGTGTAGGATATTTTCCCTTGATTGTCATGAAATAAGAAAAACTATCATCGGCGAATATTATGCGAACTTATTGCATTGTTTGAGGCCAAAATTAATGAACTGAAGTTTGAATTGCCACCTCATGCACCCTATTATCCTACAATGAAAAGATGTTGTTAGCACTGAATAGTTATTTTGATGAGCTTCTTATAAAAAGTGTAACGAACGTAGCTCAGAAAAGTGTATGGAGCTAAAAGCAGATCACGTTGAAAAATAAAACATATTCTTTTCCAAAATTTTTGTGTTTTCTTTGTTGGTCCAGTTACTTCTTGTTTTGTTAGGTTAGGTGTTGAAGTTTCAACCTATTACTTCAAAGTTATCCCCATCCATGGTAGTTATTCAAACATGAGAGGGGGTGTTGTGATTAATAAGTTGGTAATGTGTATGTCACCAAAGGTTCAAGTAAGAAAATGGTTAAGTATTTAGATATCAAAAATCCTGGAAACTATTTAGTCCCCCATTTCTTGGAAGGTCTTCGGGACGCAATTTATTTAAGACCCATATAGCTGGTAACCCGGATTAAAATTGTATCGCGGGACGTAACTCGAACATAACCATACAGACATCATACGGAATCAACATCATTTCTAAAAGCTCAATTTTTCAAGTTATGTTTTGCCTCCATGATGGAAATTTACCTGCTAGAAGGTCATAAAAGGTCCCCATTCTGCTTCCTAGATATCGTGTCGTATAGGTTTTTTCCCCAATGGCATAAAGATGAAATCAAAATTAAACTGATTAGCGAGAACAGGGGTGTAGGTAGTCAACAATTTTCCCTGTGGTGTTACTCCCTATCAATGGGGAGGAATAATAACTAACCACTGTGCCCCATTAATTCTCTTACCACCAATTTCCATATAACAAGTTGTTACACCCATTATTTATTCCATAAGTCAAGATTAAGGTGAAATTTTGTGTTTATTGACGACAAAACTTGACCATATCGAATAAGAAGACAAATATGTTAAGAGATTCAATTTTCTAGCCAATCTCCTAATCCTCACACTTCAGATGACTTATAGCAGCGTTGGAGGGGTGAAACAATACTAGGAAAATGGATCGCTTTATTATTATAATGCCACGAATTTAAGAAACTTGAGAAGGTCATACCAATTATTGTTCCGAGTTAAAAATGTTCTATTGCTTTAGTATTTTGATAAATTAACTTCAGAAACTTCGATTACCTCTAAATTTTCGATGCCTCGTAATTTAAACTTTGTTCATAAATAACTTTTTGTAAATAGAATCTTCTCATTGTGCTCTTTTGATATTTGAAAAACTATTTTTGTCTACAATGAACGATGCTCATTGTGAAGTTCAATATCCAATATTTTCTTGGGCGTTTCCGATATCGATTCGTATAAAGAAATATTTCTTTATATAAATTATCATTATTTACGTTCCCAAACATATTGCCGACTAATAATTGAAGCTATTTTCATAACTTTGATTTTTCATTCATTCATTTACCAAATTTGCCTTGAAATTCAGAATGAAAATTATTTTATTTTTTGGAAGTAATATCAAAGTGTTTTGGGATCATAATTCAGATAAAACTTGGCGAAAGATTTTTCCAATCTCCTCCTAGTATATTGCGAGCCCGCACTTTCTGGAAATTCCTTGTTATATTATGTATAAATGTTGTCTAGTCTCCATGATCGCAATAAAACGGGTTTGTCCTATCAAGTGAGATACCTGTATTGTAGAAAAAATCTCTGGAGAAATTATCCTTACAGTATTTCAATGGAAATCGCACGGTTGATGTCTCTCGTTTTTTTTAAATTTGCACTTTCTGACGGAAAGGAATTATTATTAATAATAGTGGGTATAAGCTGAAACATGAACTAGATAAGATGAGTTAAAACAACAATAAATTAAGTTTAACATGGGAGATTGATTCTTGTCGGGGCCCATCATTTACAGCTCTGAAATTCATGAATAAATCATATTATTATCGATTAAATTCCCTACAAAATTTCACAAATTATTAAATGTGCATATACTAAAGTCTCCATTCTGGATAAATTATCTTTGACTTCACTTATTCAGTTCCACTACTTTTGAGGTAGGTTGAATATTGATAACTTTTTTATATTCTGCAAATTATACAACATTAAATTGAATATTCCTCTCTCTGGAATCTCTCTGGAAATTAAATTAAAATAGTTAAATTCATAATGTTGAGAGCTTTGTTATTCAGGTCCGGGAAATTAAAGTATTAAAAGATATTTTGAAATTTTTATTCTATATTATTATGTCAATAAATTATTTAATTTTGATATTTTGTATTTAAATTGTAGTTTAAATTATTAGGTACCACACATCTGCTGTTTCTGATGTCACAGAATGTTGACTAGATGGTTTAATGGACTAAATTCAGCAATGACTGTTGGTAAACCAGCGTGAAACTACTAATTATATAAGCGACCAATATCAAAGGCTTTTCGAGGAAATCCATGTGGACGGTAAAATACGTGACGGTGTAACAAAAACAAAACCTCATTCGGAAGAAGTTCCTGTGCCTTCTCCAGCTTATGATGTTGAAGAAAGTATAAGCAGTTTTCAAAATGAAGAAATTGAAACATAATTTACAGCTCCTGCATGTGATTAACCAATTGAAACCCAATAATCTCACGAGAGATTTGGATTTGACCAAAGAAGTGTTAAGTTTAAGATTGAAACAGTGCAATCTAATTAAGACGTAAGTTAAAGTTTCCGTGCACCATAAACGTCACACTTCATATATTGATTTGTTGATAACGGCTTAGTGTACTCCAATGACATTGACAAACAAGAAATACTGTTGGTTTTTAAGTAATTAAAGCAGCCGCGAGGTGAATGAATATCATGTAAGAGCAATATGGGCGTATTTGTTTGAAATGACAAAGAAAGGCTTAGATGGAGTTTGTTAAAGTTTTCAAAAACTTTTTGAGTGACTACAGATCTTCTCAATATTCTGAACTCATCAACAAAATGCTCAATGCATTTTATAAATTGGGATGTGATGTGTCATTGAAAATATAATTTTCACTTTCACACCTATGGTGCTCTCCGGAAAATATGTGTATTTTAAGTGACAACTATGGAGAGCGCTTTTATCAAGATATCACCTTAATTGAAAAGGGCCGCCAACGAAAATGGAAACCAGCAACGCTTGCACACTATTCTTGATTTTTAATTAGCGTTACTCTGGACTACGAATATAGGAGTCATGTGAAACGGTCTAAGAAAACATGCTATATTGGTGCTAATGATAAAAGTGAAGTTTCGAAAGTATTTGAAATTTTTCATAATTATTAATTTTCACAATAATATGACATGACTCAATTTTTTTCACCTTTCTTATTTATTTTTCCTATAAGAATTACGAATCACATAATCTTATGTGTTAACTGCAACGCTACTACAACTGATTTTGTATTTGTCTCAGTCGCGTTTTTTATACAAACAGTATCTTTGAACTAATTCACAATATAGAATACTTCCTGAATCGATCTCTTGTTTTAGGAGTATTCTTAACCGCAAACTATGAATGTCCAATTAATGCATTGGAATTGCTTCTAGGAATTTTGTATCTGGACCAGAAAAAATTTTACAGCTATTGCATTGGGTCAGATCAACAAAGTACGTGTTACAACTATTGTATTGATTCCATAAAACTACTTTTTATTACTACTATTACAACAACACTCCCAGTTATACATTTGTTGCACGTTTCGATAATATCGTCTTCAGGGATCGAAGGTAAACAGTTTCGGATGAATATCATCAACGGTTTCAAAACTCCAACTTATTGCATTGCAAATTATAAATTCTTACTCTATAAATATAAAACCAATTCTATCAAATACAATAATACAAAACTTATATGAAGGTAAAGCTTTTTTGTTACTAGAAAACCAATTTTTATAGGAATTTTTCCTCTTAAACAGGAAATTGAGTACTGCGAAATCGACTGAAGGTCTCAGTTTCGCTTTGGGCATTTTCTCGTCTCTGTTAAGTTGTAAAGCTTTTACTCTTTCCATTTCCCATATCGGATATTTATGGATTTATCATTCATTGTTTTTACTGTAATACTTTATGTTTTTCGTTATTTTTGTTAGGTCGAAACTATTGTTGCATCAATGACAGATCATTCATCAATAGAAAGTTGAATTGTTATAAAAATGAGTGACGATTTCGTACTTATTATATAAAACTTTTTTCAGCATAAAAATATTCGTTATAATCTCTTCTTCGACTTTTTTTCCTTCGACCCAAATCCCTTCCTAAATCACTTCGATCTTTTTCTATATATGTCATCCTGCGCAGACATTTAAAACGCATAAATTCCACGACAAGCAATGCGATAAATCAGCTAGGGAAATCGAAAATAAAATTCCAACTTTTTACATTACACTGGATATTGTTTCAAAAAGTTTTACGAGCCCTTTTCCTAAAAGCCATAAAAAATATTTCTCTCAGGTCTCTACTTCTCACGAATCACTGCTTCTTTAGTCCTATACTTGAGAATGGAATGTACTGGTACGTAAGTACGTCCTACTCGACAGTGTCGTCCATTTGACCTGTAGATTATGTTCTTATTTCCATCCACTACTTCACTATCGCTGTTCTATATTCATATCAATTTTTCAACTACAAAACTAACATTACTATACAACACTATACAACACTATGAAGTAATGGATCTACGAAGGCGGTTTGGTGAAGTGTACATTTCAACATATACATTTATACTATTGTTTCCGGTGTTTCTGATGTCATCTGTCAAAATGTAACATAAATCTGACATATGGATTAGTTTTTATACCCATTAAAAAGAAAATTGTGTTCGGTGATATCAAAAGAAAACTTAGATTGTTGAATGAACAAAGATTAAAGTCCCTGAGGAATACTTAGTAAATATTATTCTGAAAATTCTCTGATCCATAATATGAGTCTCTACTTTGAAAAGTGATCATTTGAACACGGATTATACTAAAATTGGAAACAATTATTTACTGTAAGTTATCCAGGAATGGTTACCGGTTAAGTTAGGTTATCCCCAGTAATATGAAATTAGCCAGCGTCAAATAAAAGTGCGTGAGATTAGTTAATGGAGTAAATATATCAACGCAACGGGTGTACAATGTTTTCCAAGATGGACTGTTAATGAAAAAGCTATCTGCAAGGTACTGATCAAAAGCTCCCTCCTTTTAAAATAAAAACATTAGTATAAAAAATAAGAAATGGATATTTCAATACAACTTTTGTTTTAACTTTTTGAGTTCAATAATTGAAGATGTACTGAAATTTTTAGATGATTTCCACAATTTCGATTCTTGGACTGAAACGCTAGATACTGAGCTAGACTGTACTATACAGAAACTAATTAAATCCGCTAGAGTATATGGAGCAGCATCTACCTGATTCATAAAATGGGATATAAAATTGAAGAAGTTCAAAAAATATACATAAACAAACTATCTTTGTATTTTCGTATAGATGTAAAGAAATAGTATTTCTTTAGTTTTGATTAATTAATGTCAAGAAATATTGCTTATTTAAGAAAGAGTTGAAGAAATAAACATTAAATGTCTTTTCTTTGTTTTTTAGGTGATAGTTAGTTATGTAATATAAAACAGTTTATTAATATCACTTATGTAGTGGATTTGTCATAAAAATGAAATATTTATTTTTCATAGCAACGCATGTGTTTATTTCAATTAATTTGAAAATCATCTTATGTACATAAAAGAAATTTCACTTTTTCCCTCAGCGGAATAAGAAGTACCCACCGATGTGTTCGAGATGACATCAGATTATTTACTAACTATTCGATGCTAAACAAGCACGTATTTGTTCTAAAAAGAATGTCTCGAATAATTCTAGGAAGTAACCAAACAAATAAATGAATAGAAAAGCCTTCATAGAAAGAGGTTCTTAAAAAAATTTAAATATATCGCTGCTGTGATAAAACTTGTAAAAAACAATATCAAGGACCACCTCTTACGCCAAACTCTTGCATTATAACCCAACAAGACCGACTTTGCGGTTCATGTCGTCGACGAATCCTTAACCGTATTTTATTGGTGCCACCAATAACAATAATTAAATTTCTAGACATCGAAATGCAATAGTAACGCTTCAAAAAAATGTTTACTATCTTGACTAAAAACTCTAGCAAATTGACATTCAAAGAAAAAATTCCTAATACAGTAGAATTGTAGATATGGTAAAGATGATAGAACCTAAAGCCCTAATTATGACAGGAGATTTGGAAACGTGAATTTTCAAAAAGTGTATTTTCTGAAAATAAAATATTCCTCATTAAAAAAGAGTGATACTTTTCTTGAATCTACATTAACTGAAAATAATCGGAATAACATTGACCGTGTATTCATAAATTCCTCTCCACTAGTTCAATTTTTAATTCATATTCTCCAGTGAGAATTGATTGTAAAAACAATATTCTCTTGTGAATGTATAAATTTTTGTATATTTTCTGCGTTGAAATATTTCCAGCTGAACATGATCTATACACAGCTCTTAAGATACGCTTATGGAATACGGTGTAACATTTACTGCTCTCTCTGCCTAATAAGTGTATCGACCTTTAAGAGCTCTCAAGGGTCTAGAGGGAAGTTTCACAATGAATAGAGGATTGTCACTTTCCTTCGTGAAAATAAAAATGGAACATAAATACAGCTCAATCATTTGTTTTTGTTTTCAAAGAGGATGAAATATGTAAACAAACTCATGGCTATGCTTTTGCTTTAATTATTGATTTAAGATATTTTGGAAGCTGTCATAAATAAATTTGATATTCCATTATTTTCCGTTAATTTAAGGATTCCATCACCGTAACCTATATCACAACCGAGATTTAAAAAAATAATTTAGATGTATAGAATAAACAATAACATGGAAACAACATATGTAGATCTCACTAGTTATCATATGATTTTAGTGAATGTGAAATGTTATTTCATTTGCATTAAATCTAAAACACAGGACAAACATAGTAATATTTGGAAACTAAATGAAACAAATGAAACAAACCAAACTGCTTAACTGAAAATCATGCTGCTATAGTTTAAACTAAGAAGTAGAAAAGACTTTTTAATGTAATAATAGAGACGAAAAAACTTGAGCTGCTCATTATTAACTATAATTTCTCATTAGTTTTATTCCGAGAGGGTTTTAGTTTCAAAAGAAAAATGTCGATAAAAGCAAATATCATATTTTGTAGAATCTAGAAGATTACACCATTTTGAGAATTATTTAGATATTTCATATTTCACCCAATACTTCACCGTTAATTTTAAACAGTTTTTCTATTCGTATTCCATCTTGTGCGGTGCTACGTTTGGTCAGTGCTTCTTTACGGGATGGAGGGTTGGACGCTTAAGGTGAAAAACATCAACAAATTAGAAGCATTCAAAATGTGGGTATATCGAAGAATCCTGAAGATACCATGGACTACCAAAGTGAGGAATGAGGATATTCTCAGGCAGATCAATAAAGACCGTAAACTCTTTAACATCGTGAAGAAACGAAAGATTGCATATCTTGGCCATATAATGCGAGGCCATAAATATCAATTCCTTCAGCTGATAGTCGAGGGCAAGATTGAAGGTAAGAGAAGATTGGGACGGAAGAGGATGTCATGGTTGCGGAACGTGAGGCAGTGGGAGAGGTATACAAGATATTCAGACATTGATCCATACCACTAGAGATAGAGAAGCCATGAAAAATGTGGTTGCGAACATCCATGAATGGATAAGCATTAAAAGAAGAAAAGAAGAAGATTCCATCTGAGTGTACCACTATACACTGTTCACGCTTTCCTGGTGATAACCCTCAGGTTTATTGCGCAATTTATGGAGTTATTGTATTGTAAACGATCTTTGATAAGTGATTTGATTGTTTGATATAGAGAAGAAAAACTGTCACATCCCCAATTATGAAATTATTGTATCTGAAATCTGTCTTTGAGAAATGTGGAAGATTTTGAAGTTATGTGATCGTGAATTTAAATCGAAAGATTTCTTACACGCTCTACTGTTGAACTTGGCAAGAATAACGGTCGGAATTTATGAAATTATTGTATTTCAATTTGTTTCTAATGCGTGCGTAGTATTTAAAATTGATCCGACCTTGTGAACTGAACACACACTAAAACTAAAACAGAATATAAAATACAAATGAGAGAGAACAAAACTATATTTCTATAAAGTTATCTAACCAGATAACAAATGGTTGAGGGGATTCTAAGTTTTTTTCACTTACTAATAGAATGACTGAAATTACTGCTAACCAAGTTCAAATCATTTAACAAAGTGATTGTTTGTTTAGAAAGGTGCTTTATCCTTGTTGAAACGCTCATCTATTTTACTTTGTTTCAGGTACGTATTCTCCCTAATTCAACTAAAACGTAAGTTTACTCAATATCACTTTCGCTTTCTATTCCCTTTTCATTGAAAGGCGTCAGTTTCGAATTACTGATGCTTTAAGTTGCTCTATACTCCTTTACACTAGCTTCAGACGGTACACTGAAAGTTTTTGGAACAGTTTCTTTCACGGTAATGTCAAATCGAAACGAGTTCCTTCTGAAAAAGAAATTTTGCGAAATAACAGTTATTAAATTGTCTTTTGACAATATTCCACCACAATTGTCATACTAATAACTGACAATTTACATATTCACAATTTTATTGTGAGCTTCAGTTTTATATATGGGCGTTTTTGTAAACCTTACGTTTGCAAGAACGCGTGGTGGTTGTTCTGATATAACCAGAACCCGAATGAAATTATTTTAGATCTAGAAGACCTCTGCTCACGTAATATAATGCTGCTTATTAATAATCATTTATTAACAAAATAGTACAACACTCCTTATAGAATTACTTTTGAAACTGCCTATAAAGTTTATAAAGAATTTCAAGCACAAAAAGTTTCCCTCAAATAAAAGCCACTCAAAAACAATTTGGGTATTTCAATCCCTGCACCTAACAGCAAAATATTACGGATCGGAAAAACATATTTTGAACTAAATCTGGGAACGTTTTAACTACCTGCGTCGTGGTTTCAATTAATTATGTTATCGATAGAATGGAACGTGGTAGTACAGTTGTGTTCGTAATTAAAGATCAATTCAAACTACATCCAATTAGTTTTAACTTGTTAATCTGATAAAAAGGATATCGATTCCTCCAATCGAATATAGGCCAGAATAAGAGATTGCATTTATACAATGTGATGAAAGTGTTAATTTGGATTAAGATTGTGTGATCAAACAATCGAGAATACCTTAGAAAATATCGGTTGAAAAAGATGTTTCCATATTCATTACTACAATTAATAACAGTCGTAGTCTAGTAAAATAAGAATACGGAAAAGATGTGTTCGAATAACGAATCGAAGAATCAACTGGCTGTAAAGGCATATTAATAATGTCCAAGCAGGTGAAAGAAGAAGATGTGGAATATCCACATTTAAATAGTTACCAGGACTTACAAAAAAGAGTTATAAAATGCAAAGATAAAACAAGTAAAACCATGCACCGATCGGAATAGATATTTGGAAGCTTAAAATAATCTAGAAATGTTTTCTTATGCCGTTTCTGCTAACTCCAAAATCTCTTTCTTAGTGTAACGTGATGCCGATCAACTTTTTGTTGGTTAATGGCTCATATTGGCATGGAGATAGGTTTAACCCGTTGGCGGGCTTCAATTCTATCGAATCTCTTCAGAGCCAGGTAACTCTTATATTTGGTTCGTAATCAAACACAAACTAGCAGATGCAATGCTTACTTCCATTAACCACCTATCATTTAGGTATATATCGTTGAAGTATTATCCAGGAAATCCTTGGAAGAACAGTAAATAAAATAGGGGTAAAAATCATATCTATATGTTAATAACTTGGACGCAGTTCGTATACTAACGGTATTTTCATCTTATTATCGACGACTACAGCTCGAAATTTGATATATCAGGCGGAATATTGATGTGTGGAACGATAACTGTATTTAAGTATCTATTACTGCACTTTTGAATTGAAGAAGTTGTCAGGTGTGTGGATGTTGTCGATGGAAGCCACTTGAAAGTAGCAATCTTATTCAATCCATATTTTGGGACTTTGTCGTATTTTGTTTATTGATGATTGAATCGAAGTGCGAAAAAACAACTTTAAATTCAAAAGGGAATAATTCTGACTCATCAAGACAATGCATCAATTTAAAATTCGATTAGAAACGTTAGTCAGATTGGATTAATTGTACTTGACCAACCAACATATTCTCCAAATCTCGTATCCATTGATTATTACGTATTTATTGATCACAAAGTAATTATCCACTGAAATATATTTTACTACAATGATGGAGTGAATGCCAAGGTTATACAGAAAAGTTATTTAGTAGTTGATGACTGGATTGGTTTGGGACTTAATTGGGAAATAATGATTTCAATATAATGATAATGTCGCACAACTTTGTAATACCATGAAACTGAACATGAAAATCCACAAAAAATAATATTTGCATTTCGTGAAATAATCCACAAAATAACAAATAAATTTTTCTCAATACCACTTATGATGCTCTATTTAGATGAATCTAAAGTGTCTTTGTAAAAAGAAGAGCTTTATTTCTAAAATTAATCATTACTTCAATATTTAGTTCGCTAAACAATAGTTTCAGTTCAAAAAACTCAACAATGAAATATATCTAATTATATTTGATGTCATAAGGAGATTCGTTTCAAAAACATCGTTAATTTGTCGCAAGGTACATAAAATATATTCAAAATGACTTGTTACTATACCTCCATAACAAATATTGTGACACTCGTTTCTTAAATGATGTACTTTTCTTTCATTTTGTGTATGCTTTTACTTCACCGTAAGTATACTAAGAAATTGCCATCGTCTATTTTCCGTGTCTCTCTGTGTTCATATCTTCTCCTCGACGACAGAAACGATGACAATCGAGGATATGAATGAAAAACGTTGAAACGAGTTTGTTTTTCAGAGATTGCGTGCCTGGCTATCAAAATAATGAATAGAAAAGGACGACTGTCTTATTTTAGTTTGGCTACTGTACCTAGAAAATAGTTATTGAAGTTATCGCAGTGATATTTATGCGCTTTGTATGGGTTTCAAAAAGACATAGATGATTTCAAAGTCTTCATATAAGTGTATACGTACAAAAATTACAAAGAATCAAGAAACGACACATAAAATGGGTAATATTTCTATCAATTTATTATATCGCCCCTTTCTATCTATTCTATTTAGAAACTATAAAGCAATATAAAACATCTACGAGGAAACACGCATACAGAAGGCTGCCAAAATTTCCGGAAATTGGCGTGAAGTGTGTGTATATACAAAACAGCCTATGGAGCTGAAACGAAAATTCCGACATTAGATAGGCCTGCAAACAAATGTAGTCAGCTAGCTATGGAAGAGAAGAGAGTGAAAGGCACACGTCGACAAAATGGGAGAAGATAAGTTAATCACCAGAAGATCAGCAGGTAGACATTCAATGAGATGGGCCGAATCATTGATATCGACATCCCAAGATCTAGTTTGAAGAAATTGGAGCAAACAGGTCAAGTCCTGAAATATTTGGAAGAAGAAAGAAACACAATATATGGGATACAATTTACATATATATATATATATATATATATATATATATATATAGATAAAAAATTTTTGAAAAAAAAATATATTTATTTTTCAACGTAATCCTCCGTCATCACCTCTTAATTGTTGGAAAATGACGCTGTTTTTGTTCTATTTTGAACAAACGCGTCACCCATCCTCCGTACAGTTCTCTCATATTCAAATTTTCAGTTAATATGCGATGTACTGCACTTTTTAAAGTGCATATTATGTTTGCTCGCTTGAGCACTTTCTGTTGACGATCATTCAATACCGCTTTGTGGATTTTCTGTAACATTTCTATCTCGTCACTTCATTTGGTCGACCTCTGCGATGCTGGTTTTCGCAGGTCGTATGGCCTCATTTGAACTCTGCAAACCAATAATTTACTGTTGATAACGAAGAATCAATCTCACTTAGTGGAGGATCCTCAGGTTTTATATTGCTTGAGCTAACTCCTTTCAGATAAAAGTATTACATCACAAAAATGGCTCCAAAGCTGTCAGGCCATCTTCGTAATACGGTATTCCTGAAATTTGAAAAAATTAGAACTACTCCATTAATATTTCTTGACATTAGGGTAATCAAAGGTTGGATAAGTTGGTTCAATTCATTCCTTATTGCATAAAACGCCGCACTACACTCAGCCAAGTTGTTTGCACGAGGTACTTGAGCTCATCCTATTGTGCCCCATAGATGTTGTTTGACATTGAGATCAATACTGGCAGCTGGTCAATTGAAAATATATTTTTGGACAATCCTAGCACAGCCATGAGAATAAAATTGGGCTTTATGATTAACACAAAAGCTACCACATGCTCGTAGAACACCACAATATACAAGTTTGTAAGAGCTTCGAAAATTATATCAGTCTAAACCATAATTAAACCAATTTGGTAATTTCTAGCGCATTTTTCTCAATAAAATGCGCTATTACTAGCATTTGGTCCGTTCTGTAGCACTGATATATCTTCAATGGAAGAGTAGAGTCCTCAGGTTTGCATTTAATTTCGGTACAGCTGTAGATTTGACGAAAATAAAGAAATTTCGAGCGTTACTGAGAAAATGTAATTAAATTAACAAAAATGTTATTTATCCCATAAAAACTCTTCGACGCAATTGAAAATTTTTTTGAAACCAGCATATAAGATCGATGTTGTATCTTCGCGAGGAGCTAAAACAAACGCAAACAAACAAAGTAAGATTTTTATTGATATTTACTGATTATTAATGGGCTATAGTCTCACTTGTTCCGAGATTATTATTTTGGGTAAATAGAGGTACTTTTCCAGATTTTTTTGCGACTTCAAAGAAAACCTTGGACACACTCGAGAACAAAACTCTATTCCATTTTGCGAAACTCCAATTTTCGTATTTGCATATTGTGATGTTCCAACAATAAATGGAGTTAGATGCCTATTTCTTAAACATGACGGATTTATGACTTATTTGGTCACAGATTTACAGTTATGTGTAATGGCACCAATGTCGAAATGGAGCGTTTGCTACGTATTAAGTTACCTAATTAAAGGAATAACGCTATAAATCACGACAGAATAGAGGGAAACAACATTTGAGAATGAGGTTATATAGTGCTCTAAGGATAATGTTTTTGAACTAGTCAATATTCATGTTGTAACCGATAATCTAGTGTGTGCGAACATAAGCGGAATAAATCATAAGAATTTTGTATTCCTCGAATATTGATTTTAGCAGTGATGATTGAAATAATGAAAACCAATGTTTTAAATTAAGATTATATTAGATTTTATAAAAATTCCTACTCCCATTGTCACCGGCGCGCCGGTTGCATTTTTAATTTTTTGGACAGTAGGTAGGATAAATTAAAAGCGGAGAAAGATACATAACAGTAACAGCGAAGAATTATTAATATTCGTTATCGTTGTAAAATTTTCTTGTATGAACGTATCATAACATAAATAGGATTAAAATTTGTATGTTACATTAATCGTAAATATTCAAAAATAAAGTGTTCCCTCGGTCGTCCAGTACACGCGTAAATCCTGATCAATGTGACAACTCGGCGTCGAGATTGCGACGCTTATACGCCTGTGTGGAAGGTATGCGCGTTCGACGGCAGGCGCCATCGCCGCCGTACGGCCGCTCGGTCCCCATGGTAACCAACCGGATCGAGTCGGAACTTGTACGGCCGTTTCGGAGCGACGCTTCAGTCGAATTCCCGCCATTCTCGAAGTAAAAACAAGCGAAGACGCTCTCACCGGTCACGTGGATCCAAAGCACACTTTTCAGAGATCGGCGCGTGCGAATACGCTTCTGCACCCTCGCAAGAGAGAGTCGATCTCTTGATTTCGTAGCACCCGGGCGAAAGGCCCAAGCAGTACGTGTGAAGTTGTAGTGGGCATAGCGCGTATATCCTTTATAGGACTGACGTACAACGAATCGCAGTAAGTTATATTATTTTATCGGAAACGACATTCCGATACTTTGCACGAAAATATACGTTTTTTACTTTTTTGCATGGTTTTGTGTTTTTTTATTCCCTCCCTCATTTCAATAAAATTGAAAATTATGCTTTTTAAATATAAATATATTAAAATGTACACCCACACATTTTTTAATAAAACAATTATATTTTTTGGGTTAAAAATATAAAAAAAGTTTTTTTCGTGATATTTCAAATTTCATCTGAATACCAAGTACCAAGTAAATGTAGCACTATGTTACATAGATGTCGAAAAAAAAGTTTTCATAGCAAACTGAAATTGGAATTAATTGAACAATTCTATATTTTGAAAAATCAAATAGAATTCCAGAATATTTTTCAGATTTTATGAAATGTCTATTATACTTTGAAAATCCTGGCACGTATGCTCAAATTATTTGATATAAAAATAACAAAAATTAGAGCATAAATGGAATGTTTTGGTAATTTAATCAAGATTTCATTGTCTGAGCCTGTTATATAAATATATTATTCGTATCGAGATTAATGTCAAAATAATTGATACAAAGTAATATCATCAATTTTAATTAGCTACAAGTCAAACTAAAAAAATTGTGTACATATTCCTTTTCTTCTCTTATCCTTATACCTTTCCAGAAGTCGGATTAGGACTCCCGAGTTTCTCTTGATGTTTTGTGGTGTATTTCAATTTTTTTCTACATTTTCTGTTTGTTTCGTCCTACCTCCATCATCTGGTCAATTCATAGTCACTTCATTGGCTTCCTTTTCATTTTATCTTTGGATGAATTATTTTTCTGGCCGTTCTTTTTTGCCGCACTCTCATTATATGTTACAACCAATTTCACATTCTATTTTTCTGATTCTTTTTATTTGTTATTGCTCTTTTCTGTTTGTTTCTGATTCACACTATTATTACCTTTTTGATCGGAGAACCTTAAATTTGCATGGATTCTTAACAATTTTTATTTGCGTTCAGACACAACTTTATGATTTTACGTTTGATGATAGAATATTTTTTTTACTTGCACAAGAAAAAAATTTATCACTATCGACGAATAATTTAAGAATTTCTAGACAATGAAGCTAATGAGAATGATACAACCACAAGATTGTCAGATAGTTAGTAGGATAGGTGACACTAATAACACTATTAAACATTTTCAGTAACTGATTAAGAACATTTATAACCAACAAACGTGAACATGAAGTATAAAATGCAAAAATGTAAGAGTTATTGAAGACGATTTCGATAGAAGTATCGAATGTGAATGTGAATGTGAAATAATGTTTTATTGCAAATCACTATAAGCTTATTTGAAAATACATGATAGTCTAATATTTTTTATAGCTGAGTTATATAAACACTATTATAAAGTATGAAATTGTAAATAACGATGAAATTTTTTTTTATTTTTTATGTGAATTCTCGCTAGATTTTAGGATGAATGTCCCCAAAAACATGAATAAAAACATCATAAAATGTAAATGTTACTACATGCTTTAGCGGATGTCATTTTTTCCTGATAAGGAATCATTTTCCCTACTTTCCAAGGAAATAATAATTGGATAAACATTGGATGAGCATTTGTAACCATTTATCTTTCGAAATTTTTACAAAGACTATTCCATTCATGTTTTATCGAAATAAAAAATATATTTGTCTTTCTTATTCTCTAATTTCTCTCAAATATTGCCTTTTCCTCCAACAATTAACTTCATCTTGCTCTGCAAGCTTAGATTTTCTTCTCGTAAACGGAGGAAAGCTTTGCATAATTAATTTTTGACAAAGTTTCAATTAAAGTCTACTAATTCTATACGTTTACTTTTTATAGATAAAATGTATGAACTTTTCTTGAGATCAGTTCTTTCAATATATTTAAAAAACTCTTCAGTCGTGTTACTGAAATAGTTTCATCTTTTCATTGTTTCAGTCTCCATAAATGGTTGCTGCGATCACTCTGGTCTTAATGCTTTTGCAGTTTTTTTATTCACATTCTGTATGGTTATCAGAAATCATTGATACTGCAATGATCACAATAAAATTGTAGGAAGAAGAAACAAGAAAGAATTTTGAGTAAAAAAATTGTAATAATAAAGTAAAAATAGAATCGATCGAAATGAATATAATGAATTTCTAAATAGGAACAAGTTTATCAGATGGAATTGACGAGTGTGAATGTAGTTTTAGAGTGAAAGTGAACGAATTTGAAATAAAACTCAGTATATGATGAATAGTTAAACTGAAAAGACAACGGTTGTTCAAATACACACACAACAATCTATAAAACTATGAAATTTGACCAATATACTGTTGATACTAATTTTCAAATAATCAATATATTGCAATACATTTTAATTCGTTTTGGAATACATCTTGGAATAATTTATACTACAATTTCTACATTTCCAATTTAAAGAAAAGAATTTGTGTTTGCGTGTGCATCTTCACCATTATTCCTTGTTGCTTACAATTTTCTTTTATATAAATATATCCGTGCTTATCGTTCTCGAACATTAAGAAGTTATTTAAATTTATTAACTTTCAAGAATAAAAAAATAACCTTCATAGAATACTGTTATATAAATTGAAAACCCTATAACCACATAATAAACTATAACCAAGTTTCGATGTCGTAACGCCATTTTCTGGATAAAACTTTTTTTTATTTAGAAAAAAGTTTTATCAGTACTTTGACAGACTTTTGAGAGAAATTATACCTGAGTCTTTTACTATTTTCACATTTGTAATTCAAAGAAGGAAAAGTTTGTGCTTATGTGCCAAACTCAAACAGTTTTACTTGCGATGTTTTTTTATGGGTATAAATAAAGTTCTGCTTATTGTTATACTTTTCTTGATATAAATATAGTGGCTCTTTAGAAACATTTATATTTATTTGTAAGACTTAATAATATAATGAACAAAAATATGAAAAGGTATGAGTTGAAATTACCAGTTATGTTGTGAATGTGTGGTATGCTTTTTTTAATCATAAAAAAATGTACGTCAGTCACTACCATGGACAGTTAGTTAAAACATATTAAGACGCCGTTTAAAATCCTTTAAATTCCAATTATACCATGTATGAAAGGTCAGAAATTGGTCATAAGAGATCAGTAGGTTTTACCAATTGGTCAGCGCTAGAAAATAAACTTTTTCGTTTGGGGATTGAAGTTCAATAGTCATGGAGAAATTTTAGCACCTCATTCATGAAAAAAATAAAAAAATCCACCTATGCGCGATCGTGATGCATTCGCTTGGTCTTTGATTTATTTTCATATTGCTGCAATTATTGTATTCTCTCCAGCTCTTATTCATACGTTTAACTACATAATTTTGGTTATTATTTTATAATTGTTGTTCGTTATTGTTATTAGTTACTGTTGTGTACAATACGACTCCCTAAATTTTTAAGGTTAGCTAATACTAATGGAAAGCTTGATAGTATTGTACTGGATCATGAGAAAAATTTGAAAATGAAATGAGACATGTAAACACCATAGTAAATCAAAATTTAATTTTTAATTTAATTTGTCAATTTCACAAATCACCCTGTAAATTAATAAAGAAGAAAAGTTGCCAACTTTTATTAGCCACATCATATCCTCTCCGAGGGACTCTACATATGACAGAATTCTGTATGTCACTCCGTTTGAGTATAGTTTCGAATACGGGTAGGTATAATATTGTGATTCTAGTCTTAATAATAATTTATATTAAGTATACAACGCCCCGGTTCACACCGCTTTTTTTGTGAACAGCTACCTGACTAAGGCCGGCATTCCAACGCTTCCGCAACCGCCCTACAGCCCAGATGTGCCCCCCCCCCGGACTTTTTTTTGTTTCCTCGCCTGAAAAGGCCGATGAAAGGCAAGCATTTCGAGACTACAGAGGGGATCCAAGCAGCATGCACCGCGGCTCTCAAGGCTATTCCGGAGAATGCCTTCCGTGACGCCTTCAATGCTTGGAAATCGCGCTGGCAGCGCTGCATCGACGCAGAAGGAGCCTATTTTGAAAGTTTTTAAAGAATTGTAACGATTGGCTCAATAAATTTTTTTAAATCGACTCAGTCCTATTACTTTCCGGACAAACCCTGTAGATGTACTAAACTGCTGGTTTCTCAAGGACATTGCTGCTCGAACGAACGGATTGAACCATTTGCTGATAGAAACTGACGACTACAGTTTTTGTGAGCTAAAATAGGAAACATCTATACACATACATGCAGAATGGGAGACACTCTAGAATCTCAGAGCTCGACAATTGGAACCACACTGATTAAATCTAAAGTTTCAGAGACAGTCATCGAAACTGTAGTAGTACAGCAGTAGTAGAGGAGGTTGTGAATAGATTTTTCAGGTCTACAACTTCAGGCATACACATTTATACCAACATATACATATTTTGATCCGAAGTCGTTTATTTCAAATGCACTCGTAAATCAAATTGGTACAACTTTTTGATTTTCGTTCGAAGTTTGAGCGCCATATGTCTTTATTGTGTTTATCAGCTGTTTTTTCACGAAGAGAGAAGTGTGTTTAGCGATATTTACTATGGAAAGAGAAGTTGCGTAATCGGTGATAGGATTTTCCACTACAAAAACGCGCCATTACGTTTCAGTATGATTACTATTGATTTTTTCACCAAACTCGAAACGAGGTATTGCTCAGCCATCATATTCACCAGATTTCACTCTGCGTAACTTTTTCCTCCTTTTGAAACAAAAAACTACTTCGGGTAACGTACAATGAAGCCATGAAATATAATACGCTTAAAGTCCTAAAGACTACACATCACAACAAGTGTATAGAAGATTGGATTGAACGTTTGAATGCTTGTATTGGTTTGAAAGGACCCTATTTTGAGGGCGACAGTACATATTTGTTTCAAAATGTTGTTTTTTGTCAGTCAAACAAAAGTCGAGCCATTTCATATATACATGAAATCCATCTTTTTTCATTTTATTTGAGAAACAAATCCTACCCGAATTCAAAAACACTTTTAGATACGTCAGTGAACAAAATTTGATAACAACTTCAGCTCAGAAAGGTGTTTTTCCATAAGTAAACAGGAAGTTTCCATTTCCTAGTAGGTTTATGTTTATGTATGAGAGATTAGTGATTAGTTTCATGTGGTTATTTTGAACTACTGGTCTCAATATGTCAATGTATAGAGATTATGGGGCAATGTTTGTATGTTTATTGAGAAACTTTGGTAATTAGCAAATATTGAACTGGAATATTGAATATTGTGTAATATACAAAGGTCGGCAACAAATTTGATTTAATGGAAAAAATACAGCGTCAAAGTGAACTTATTAAAAGTTTTTACAAAACGGATTCAAAAAAGTGTTACTGTAAATGTTTAAATTAATGCCACCTTGATAAATACATTTACGGCAACGTTTCTCAACGAAGAGGCATATCCGGCGAAGCATATTAAGCTGTCCGCGAAGTGTTTCAAATTCTTCTTCAATTGCAGTTAGGAGGCCGAGAAGGAAGCGTGGCTCTCTTGCAAAAATGCGGTCCTTGAAAAGGTCTCACAGGAAGAAATAACAGGGTGTCAGGTCACATGACCGCGCGGGTCATTCAACGAATCCTCGTCTGCCTATTCATTCTCCAAAATGTACATTCAAGCACTCTGCACACATAACGCATAGTGCGGCGAAGCTCCCCCTGCATTAAATGACGGATGTTCGGATCGTTGTCCATTTGCACACGTGAATCTTCGAGTATTTCCGGATAACATTGGCCCGTCACATGACCCTCAAAAAAATATGGACCTACGAGACTCCCAGGCTGGTTTAGTTCTTTTTCAATGGAGATGTGAGGATTCTGGTCGTTCCAGTACCCTTCAGCTTAAAGATTGCTTCATCCGACCACAAAATAGAATGCTGGAATGCTCGAATGCAGGAATCATCCTGACTGCATCCGAGGTACTCCTAGCAAAATTCTAATCTGCGATCGAAATCATCCTCGCGAATTCCCTGGACTTTTATTTTTTATTTAGAAATTTTAAAAGTTTTTGTAAGACAATTAGTAAGTTATATAGTTGTTTTAGTAGCAATAACAAAAACAACACAAATTCTATTTTCTTCATTATTACCTGCGACAATGGCAGCATCAACGCCAGTTTCTTTTTTAGTTTATTCTTCGACTCTAGTAACCGCAGGGGATCATTCATTAATTCTTTTTAATTTGGCCCAGTAATTTTTAGTGCGTACTAACCATGTGGCTGAACACACTGTATACACTACCAATACACCAACACTCACAATTAAAGTGTGATTGTGAGTGTTGGTGTAGTAGTTCCGGATATTCCAACTTAGTAATCATGTTGCTATTTTTCGCTGTTTTGATTATTTATTGCCTTTTCCGAAAGTCATTATGGGAAATTATATGGGGACCCAATTATTCAGCCATTTTGGGGATTATAAGAAGCTCCCATACAGTCTTTCTGATAACTGGTGTTTGTGATTGACACTGAATGAGTTAGACACTGTGTATGGAGTTAGACCATGCACCATCATTTACGACCGTAAAATTTTGGACAAACGTTTCATCTCTGCTTGACTGATTATGAGCGTTCGGGACTATCAATAACTGGTACAACCAGAAATATCATCGGAAAAGTTCGCCAAATGGTACTGGACGACCATCAGATTAAGGTTGGAGACATAGAACAGGCTATCGGCATATCGGTATTACCCATGTACTAAGAATGAACATTTCCCAGACCTTATTGGCGCAGTTTAAGCAAAATATTGGATATTTTGCGTTGATTTACCCACAACCTCAAAGTTCCACTTGCCGGATAGAGATTTTTATCAGATGAAAACGTTATCGCACGCTTAAACCCCCATTTTCAAGAAGGCAGCAACTATTATTTAGCAGCGCTAAAATTTTACTTTACGTTGCAAAATGAAAATTATTAAGCAAACAAGGCCCAAGTTCTTTGTTAGGTAGGAAACTTTTCAAGGCAACCCTCGTAAAGGTGAATATAATTCACTTCAAACGTATACCTATGAGAACCAACTGAAACTGAAAGTAGCAAATAAGTTTCCAAAGGTATAGTCCAATTGTCTTTCAATGTCCTTGGTTCAAAGCACTTAAAATGTTATTTTTAACTTCTTAATTTGATTGAATAGTAGAAGATGTGGTTTTTAAGCTGGTATTGGTTTGTTTCTTTTAGTTATTTAGCTCTTTTTGGGCAGCTCTCCAATTTAGTTATGATTACTTTCCAGTTTTATTTAAATTATTTCTTGAATAATTCAAGCTGCATTTGTCTTCAATACTTCTTCTAAAAAACCTGGTATTCGTTTTGAATTTTAAAAGTTAGAGTGTGAAACACTAGAAATGTACGATTGTGTATTTAACATGTGTAATATATTTATGCTGCTCGGATTAGCAGAGGTAGATGAACTTAAAATCATTGCCGAGAAAAATATATTTAGAAAAAACAGTCGTCCAAATCTAGGAGGGTTGATATCTAAAATAAATCTATTTCATTTTGAGTTAGGCGTGACATTAGCAGACTAGTTCCGTTAGACCCCAATTGTGCCTGAGTTACTGAAGACAATCCCAAATTCATATAACGAGTTAAAATTAATGAGATTGTTATGTGAGTTTGGCGCTTTTCGACTGGACCAAAACTCAAGGAAACCGATCAAAATTCAACAGGTTTTAGCATCAACATCATGTTGTGTACTCGCAATTTGCGTTAAGTGGGAAGATAAATAATATCTTACCGTTATCTAACGCATTGAAAACTAGTATAAACAAACACAATATATACCCATCAGCTTTTATATTCACCTTTTCCGTATATTGAACTCAAATTAACAAGGTATTCACGTAGAGATCTTGAATCAAGAAAATTAGTCATGAACATTGTAATGAATTGCGAAATTGTACTTTTTGTTTCCAATTTTTGTTTTCTTTTACCGACACTCACAACTTTTTGTCATTTTATTGATATAACCGCCACTTGAATCTATTAAAATGAAAAAACCTCTAGCTCTACCTCTAACTGAGAAATGTGACTTTTTATAATTGCTCTCATAAAGATTCCATCAACATATTATCATATTTATAATAAATAAGATTATACATTATATCAAAAATGACACGAACTTAAATGCAAACGACATTGTTGACTTATTAATAATAAATTTCTAAGCATGAAAGGAAAAAATAAATTCATATTTGATATATTCTAGATCCAATTATCGTATTATTTTTAAGAAGATTTGAAACGATCAAGTCCATCAAAATCAAACGCTCGTCTCCAGTCTCCTTTATACAATCAATTTAGTAGATTCCAAACAAGGCAACCCTCGTCTGTCAACCGTACTAATTCGCTAAATAATACAAAAGCCCTTTCGGATCTTGGAATGAAATAACCCTATTCAGGTGCTAATTTGAATGAATCGATACTGCGCAATCAGAAGAAATAAATCGACCACAAGGAATGAAAACACTATTTGTAAAACAAACATATTTACAAGAGTTGAAAGATTCTACCAAAATAATTTTAGAGGTTCAATTTAATATGTAGGCTTAATCTTTTTATTGGCAATAACACTTTCTATCATACAACTGGACTTGAATAATGGAGTGAAGTATTCCGAATTTCTTTCGTTATTTTTTCCTCGACGTCCACGATGCTCTGTATTGGCCGATTAAATTGTAACTCGTTACACAATATTACCTCCAAGTATAATCCATTTGTTTGAAAATATTTATTCCATGTTGTCATCATTGAATGAATGGTGCTGAATTGGCTTGGATCTACTAGGTTGGCCAACAATTTCATCTAAAAGGATAGGATCAATGATTTATCTCATGGAAACACTTTGGGATCTTAGGGTACTTTTATGACGAAGGGAACATGTTATAGATTTTATTCGACATTCAATAAGTTTCATAACATCTTCATCTAAGTGTGATCTCCTTTTTGATGTTTTGACTTGTCAATGTTCTTTGAATTTTACGTGGCAGTACCTTGAGATATATTAGCAAATGTGTTTATCTCGTCAACCCGAATCCCACAATCATTATTACTCCATAACCTACCATCATTAAAATTTCATTTAGAAGTCTAGGTTGAATATTTATTGGAATGTGAAATGTCAACACATCAACAACTGATAGTTAAGATTATCCACTGATTTTGTATATTCTATATTCATAACACCTTGGAGTAATAAATCTTCAGGAACCAAGTTTTTTGTCTATTTCTGTGCCGAACACGTACCTTCAACCCTTATCTGGACAAGCTTAGAGTCTTTTTTATTAAAGATACCAAATATTAGTTTATTCCGGTAATGTGGGCTAAAGTATTTGAATAAATATGAACTGTGAGATTAATTATTTCTCTTTTGGCTTAAATTGAGAAACATTAACAGTAAACCAAGAGCGGTTTGACCCAAAAAGTAGCCATTGTATTTGTTAGTTGACTGGCTTTACTTCAACCCTTCCAACTTATTCTCGATTTCTGTGAAATTACCACTCCACAGGTTTCTAGTTTTTAAATCTACCAATTTGAAGCTGTAACAGCATCAATTTCAAATAGCTTGACGTTTATCTGATTTATATTTGTGTTCAATTTACTTTGAACACGAAAATTTTTTAAAGCTATTGAAAAGGAGGCTTCTCGGCACACGCGAGACGGTTGATAATCATATTATTCAATTTTGATACTCAGTTGTTTATATTTTGAGCGTATATATATTCAAAAAGACGATTTGCTTTTGAATCGTACTCTTCTTGAAACAACACGAAAACGGCAAATGCAATTTAACGACCACGCTATCCGAAAATGACTGACGGACAACACATCCCAACTCTAGACGGCGGTTGTTTGGGTAAAACGGAAATTGAATGGAATTGGCTGAAAGATAAACATAGTCCCATTTCTAAAAACAAAACATTATTTCAAATTCATTTCATTACGGTTCTGTTGAAAAATATATATCAGAAATTGCAAGCCTAGAATTTTATTAACAATTCATTAATGTGTTAATTCCCAAATACTGGAAAATTATTCAACGGAAAATACATATTTTCATGTGTTGTATGGTGTTGTATGGGCGATCCAAATTTGTATCTTATACATATTTTCTACATATTCAAATTTTATACAATTCTTTACAATTTTTTAGATCCAAATATAGTGAAAACTTAAATTGATGCAAAACAACAGGTACGAACAATATCTGGCGCTACATCTTCTTTTTAATAATTTTAAACAGGCTTACGACTCAAAACACAAAAACAAATCTATATGAAGCACTAGAAAGAGTAGAAATATCGGTGAAATAAAGGAATCTCAATCTAATAATTTATTGGAAATAGTAATAAGACAAAGCAACATACAAATAACAGTTCCATCTTGCGCCATAAAGAACAGTGCATTGCCGATGACATAGCGTTACTAACAAGATCGAAGAAAAAAAAGAAAACAAAGTATATGCGGATACTCTCTAAAGTTACAGATGAAAGCAAAAATGCGAAACAGATAACAACTGGAAAAGATTATAGCTTCAAGAAAGTGAACATAACATTTACAAACCTAGAAAAAAATTAGACACATAAGAGAATTATGAAAAATAATGGAGCGGTAGAATCTATCTAAAATAGTAAAAGCGAAAAACTTTTCAAGAGTCAAAATCAGAACGTACGAAGCAGTTGTAGGACCAGCAGTTATATATTAGATTAAACTGGAAATATGGAGAAGACGTACAGACAAAGAACTGATAATCTTATACAAAAAGCCTAAAAATACTTCGAGCATGAAGAGAAAGATGGTAAGGACACATTTCCAGATTGCCGCAGTAGTGAATTGTGAGAATGGTGCTGGATGAGACGGATGGAGGGAAAAGAAAAAGAAGGTTCCCAAAGTGAATGCTAAAGATCTCAAGCGGGATATAGAATAATCGAGTGAGAAAAAGTAGCAAAGAACCGAAAGTAGTTGAGATAAATAATAAAAAGATTAGAACCAAGGGTGTAGAAGACCTGTAGTCTTGAATTATATATATAAAATGGCGTGAACACATATACGACATGCCGATGACACAGTACTGACCCAAAGGCTCCTGGACATAGTTGGAATACAAAGTCATCATATGGGAATCAACACCAACATAAAAAAACAAACTTCCTCGTAATCTCCCGCAAATAAGATGGGTAACAGAATGTGCAACTATCATAAAACAGCGAAGAGATTGAACAGATAACAAAGTTCAACTATTTGGGAACTTGATTATGTGAAGGCAGGTCATCAGATGTAGAAATTAAGTGCCGGATAGAAAAAGCAAGGAGCTCACTCATGGAATTCAAAAAAGGGTTTCTGAACTCTGACTTTGACCTCCATCTCAGAATTAGATTCACAAAATACTAGGTATGCTCCGTGCTATTGTACGGTAAGGAAAGCTAGATTCTGAAAGTTTATAAAATGAACATATTGGAGATGTGGATTTACTGAAGAATTTTGAGAATTCCATGGATGGCAAGGAAAACCACCGAAAACATTCTGAGGAGAATAAGAAGAGAACGTGATTTACGAGAGAACGATAAAACGTAGGAAAATAGCATATATAAGATATGTATACAGAGTGAGAAGTACCATTTGCAACAACTCTTATAGAGGGAAAGATAGATGCAAGAAGGGGATTGGGCAGAAAGAGGATGTCGTAGCTTCGCAATATCAAAATTTAGACAAGGATAAGAACCACAGGAGAATTAATTCATACCACTAGAGACAGGATAAAATAGTTAGAAGTGATCGCAAACATCCATGGATAGCAGAAGAATACGTTCGCACATCGAATTGAAGTGTTATGTGTATCCTATGAAAACTCTTTCAATCTGTGTTTAGTTTCTTTGGTTACATCGTCTATATACTTTGAACAACAGTAAAAATGTTAATAACTTCGTCCATGCATATATGGTATATTATCCTAAATAAAAACTTTATGGTTGTTCAAAATATGTCAAGTTTTTATTCACATAGAACTACTATTTAGATGCTAATAGTTGCAAAACAAATTATGAAACAAACCTCTCTTCTTATTTCGTCTATTATATCCGTAACAGTAATAAATAATAGGAATAACAAAGTTAATTTGTTATTTAATAAATTCTTGCTAAGGGGACTTACATTGATTATTCTTGTTTAAATCCCGGAACCTGATTATCATGAACAGATCTTCATTTTGATATTTTTAATATTTAATCGCATTTTTGTTCAAGTTCGGATTTTGTATCTGACATAAATTATTCACGTTCCATTTCTACGTCAAAGGAACCAAGAACAGGATTCACGAAATTATGGTAATACTGAAAAACGGGAAAAAGTGCTAACGCCAAAAGGGGATTTTGCTATCAACCAAGGCTAATAGAAAATTTATCAAAGGCGACTTAGTCACTAGTGTGTTTGTAGCTTAAAGCTATTGCTTATAAACGATTGCCTCTACAAGTGAATATTTGGAGAGAAAAATTACACGTACAGAGTGATGTTAAATTATTCATTCATAATTTAGAAAATATTTTCAAGTTTCAACTACTTCGAAGCTATTTAATGGATGAATGAATTGATAATAATTATCTTAGATTCTAAACTTTTCCAAATTCTTCTATCCTCTATCTCTATCTCTCAGATATCTAGCACTCATTTCATACATAAAGTATAACCGTATATTATAATCGATTATTTTCTACACACATTCTGAATTGTTCTTCTTCACAGAAGAAATATTATTTTCCAAAATCTTCCAAATACAATTATCACTTTCATTTTGTCTATTTTCCCTGAAGCCGTCAAATTAAATATACTGCTCTTAACTCTCGACTTCTTCCCACACTCTTTTATTGGCTTGGTATATACGAGTATGTGTCCACTTTGAACTCCACTTTCGAGCATTTCAAAACGTCGAATTGATTTGAGAATTTCTAAAACAATAAAGTACAAATACAACGATTTCATAATCCACATCAGAATTACCAGGAAACGGTAATTGAATTGATTTTTAACTTTATTCTTCAATAGTAATATTATATCCTACCAATCTCATGTGACCTGATGGCATATAGTGTTACCAAGATAGTGTTTTCCGACAGTGTATTGATAGAGATAGATAGGAAAGAGAAGCAATAGAATGGACGATTTTGTTGCCGGATTTGACCGCGCTAGATTTTTTGTAGGAATTATGAAAATGAAGTATACAATGAAAGATCTATTTCAGTTTCTTCTTCGATTTCTTTCCTCATACTGGTCCTACGTTATCACTTGACCTCTTTCGTGGTCGACTTCTACCTCAAATTCCAATTGGAGATTTATCTCTTGCTATTTTTACTCGTCTAATGTTTTCGCATCTTTTTCGGCCTAGTAGTTGTATTCCCGATATTTACCTGAGAATTTCCATTTTTGTAGTCTCCAAGAGCTTTTTTGTTTTTAATGTTTTTGTCCTTATTTCTGATATATAGATCTCAGGAGTTTTATTCTGAAGACATCCCGCGACTTCATTTTTTCTGGCTATTTGTCCTCTTATCTCGTCTTCTACATCTTCATCACTGATTATGTCAATTCGATGGTACTTAAATTTCATTCTCTGTTGTATTATTTAACCTTGTGGTTCTAATTTGCATCTAATGGTCTCTTTGATTTTGTCATCCATATGGTTTCTGTAGAATGATCTGTATATTAGGTAAATAACATCTACCATTTTAATAAGATCAAGCGTGAGGTTAATGAAGCATAGGAATACTGGCTTGTTATATTCAATAAATTTTTTAACCAGTTGTCGTAGGATAAATACTGCATCTATGCAGGATCTTCCTTCCTTCCTTATTATTATTATTTAGAAGAATAAACCATTAAATTCCACAATTCTACAGAGGTCAAACTGATATCAAAAACATATTAAAGTTATCTAATTTTTTTAAAGAATTGAATACTATCAAATGTTTAGGTTACGTCCCTAAATTGAAGTAGAATTCTACTTTCCCATCGTTCTATCTGAAGTTTTACCATCCAATTTAGTACACTAAGCATGTGCCGTGGTGTGATTACTTGTATATTCATACTTCTATTTAAAGGAGTTTCAAGATTAAAATTCCACTTAATCTATTTTCCGATGTTGTGTCATGATTAGATTCCAATATTATTTTCTATGACATAAAATTTATGAGATTAATCCGCCAACTGGATACTAGACATACATAATCTACATCACATGTCACATAAATTTTGTGAAATAGTTTGTTTGGCATAGACATAGCCATCCAACTTGGATTTAATTTCAATCAAGTTAAAACTCCGACTAACTTTGGAATTATATGATAACGCGTGTAAATTGAAAATTCTCGGGAATAGCTAGAGAATGATATATATTTAGTTTTGACTTGACTCATACTCATGTGAGTAATCCCGAAATGACATTAGGTAAAGACTAGGTAAATATGTATGGTTGTCTGCTATCAGCAACATTCCACACGACTGAATATCCATGATAACTTTGTCGCAAATAATGTACACACTCGCTTTATGTGAAATTTGAAAGTTGAATCCATATTTAGAACATCATTCACATTCGATGTTGAAGTAAAATCCATAAACAATCACTGAATTACATCAAGGAAAGAGTTTAACTAAGTGCCCAAATCAATACATGCGTTAAATCAATCCAATTAATATTGTGGAGAGAGCAATCGTGATATTGATTCCTATTTAACTTCTATCACGTCATTTTACAAACAAAAAACGACTAAATAGATAGATAATCGTTTGTACCCGTTTTTCTAGGTCAAAAATATTTTTCATTGTTCATTGATCATTGTATTTTCATCAAATACCAAACTATGTTTTTCATAAAAATTTTTTTATTTGCCTCAACCGCTATGCTTATTTGCACTTAACCTAAAGTTATTCTACTGTAAGTTAAGATATTATTGTACAGCCTGATGTCTTTTCATTATTATACTTTTCTTTGTATTGTTTCTAGAATTATAGGATTTTTGTCCACTTCATCATTGGAGATTTTGTGCTTTTTCCTTTTTTTTTCTTGAGATATGTCTTACAGTTTGTCGTAAATCGCGTTTGTTACATTCGAGAAGGTGTTATTTGTACATAATATAACTATGGATTATATTATGGTTGAGTATGAGTCTTGATATTTTGATTTATTGTGACCGTTTGGGTGTTAATGTTTTTCAATCTATGAATTGCAGCTTAAGGTTTTTGAAGTTATTTTTTCCACTATACCATTTTACTCGCATCTTTCGATTTGTAAATTTTTGGATAGCTTTATTAGCTATCTCATTGCCGTCAATTACAATATGCGAAAAGACCTAGAAGAGTGCTACTTCACAATAGAATGTTTATGGAAAAACTGATGGATTTGTTGCCCTATAGGGCTGCTTGCATATATCTGATCGGAGCAGATTGTGTATTTCGATTTTGGGTAAACTGGAGCTTAATATACGACCTATACTTCACCTGTGGTAGCCGAAACTTTTGTGTGACAGTTGCCCCAACTACTGTCGAGCCTATTGAATGACTATTTCCTTCGAAAAATTTAAGCCAACCAAAAAGCTGTAATATTTTATGTTTACCTAGCAACGATCAAATTTCAGCGATAATACTGCACTGCAAATTATCGATAATTTGCACTAGTGTCAAATTTTCGTCTAGGATTAATAAACGTCATTTGGTTTTAATTTTATATTTTAAGAAAAGGAACAATTATTGAAAATGCAATTAGAATATACAACTTTACTGGAGGCCGACGATGGTGTTTCTATGCTGCTTCCACCACTTCTTATTGTTACTTCGCTACTGCCATTTCGCATTTTTTGTACAATTTCCTCGTGGTGTTCACTATTTACTTGGAAGTAACTCCTTATCGAGGCTTGATTTGAGTGTCCGGTAACCTTCATAATTTGATTTTCTGAAACCCCTACCTTGGCAAGCTGAGTAACTGCCGCAGCACGGTAATATGATGCCAATATGATGATCGTCAACTACGGTATAATTTAAAGAATAACAAATTTTAAACACAGAATTAAGTTTATTTTAAATTAAATTTTTCTCAGGAAATAGTCTGCCAAAATGCCCTCTCGTACATGTCAAATTGTCTCATAATTTCCTCGAGTGCGCGACAATTAAATTATCGACAATTTGACATGCACTCGGGACATTAATATTGATAATCTCTTTTATTACATCAGTGAATTGAACTTCTGATGGTTTGTATATTTCATATATTTTGTAATTTTTTATTGGAGTGGTATATGTTTCCTTCTATTATATTTTGAAATTTTACTGTTTATAGGAGAAATCCAGGGCGAGGGAGATCATAAGTTTTTCTAGGAATTATATCAGGAAAACTGCATTGTTGGTATGTGTGTGATGTGCTAGATCCGAAACAGCTGTTTGTGTTGGTACGGTACATGTTCTTTCAAATGGATGTTTAGGATGCCCAAGACAAAGATAACTATTGATATCTATATATAAATGGAATTTCTCCGAGAATATTATATAGCCTGTCTTTAGAAGTTGTTAGGGGCACACATTTTATCATTCTTATAATCCTATTTGTAATAACTTCCACGGCATTTCTATAACTATAAGTGTACCTTTTTGGATATTAATCAAAGTTAGTTTTTGATCAAATTTATAATATAAAATTTTTCTTTCGTAAACTTAAATTATTCTATCATATCACTTGAGGTTAGATTAGATTAAATGATCTAAGGCTAGTGATGCAGCATTATTTGGAAGTAATGGCATCTGTGATCATATCTATAGACACCCATCATTTTTTTAGAAAGCTTAGATGCACCGTCCGGTTGCCGGGCTTCATGTTCTGTTCCTTATACGTACCTAGTCCAGCAAGCAAATTTTGGTAACGAATTTATTTATTTTTCAACATAATCTCCTTTTAGCTCCATAAACCTTTTCCAGCGATGTTCAATAAGTTCGATACTCTTTTTATAATAAGAATCGTCAAGCTCCTCAAAATAGTCATTAACTGCTGACATCACCTCTTCATTGTTGGAAAATCTCTTACCACCAAGCAATTATTTCAAGTCTGGGAACAAAACATAATCCTAGAGGGCTAAATCTGGTAAATAGGGTGCATGAGGTAGTGGTTAAAACTTTAATTCAATAATTTTGGTCATTACAATAATGGATGTGATAGTGCGTGGTTTTGGGCAAATGCGGCTGTTTTCCCTTGATTTCTTTGCTCAAAAGCTGCGCTGAAATGATTCAGCATAATACTCGCCGTTGATAGTTCTTCCTTTTTCAAGGTAGTCAATAAAAATTTTCCAACGCGCATCCCAAAAAACCGACGCCATGATCTTGCCTGCAGATGCAAGTATTTGCCTTCTATGGAGTCGGTTCTCTCTTTTCAGTTCATTGTTTCTTTTGTTCTGCGTGTGAAGTGATGGACCCACGTTTCATCCATGGTGAAGAAAAGGTACAGAAATTCGGCTTTATTTCTATGAAACATTGCCAAACACTCGATGGAAACATCTTCACAACGCTGTTTTTGTTCCATCGTGAGTAAACGCGGCAACTATCTTGCACACAGCTTTCTTTCTCTTGTCCAAATTTTCAAATAATATGCGATGTACCGCACATTTTGAAATGCCTACTATGTCTGCTAACTCGCGCACTCTCAGTACCGCGCCGTAGGTTTTCTTCAACAGTCGTCACCTCTTTGGTCGACCACTGCGATGCTGGTAGATCTCTGCTACCCAATATTTTAATGTTGATAACGGAGTTAAACGGAGATAAAGGAGCAATCTCACCGACAGTAAAATCTAGAGCTTTAATATTGTGCTAACGCCTTTCAAATAAAAGTATTGTATCTCATAACGATGACTAGATTTTCCATGTTAATAAATTCAATGAAAATGTTCACTATTGATGGCCGCCAAACTTAGAAGATATGCTGTATAGTTAGTTATTGCAAGGAAAGCCGCGTTCTGCAGCTTATCTATGGTTGTATTGCTGTAAATCATTTTGTTGTCTATTTATTCACTATTTTCATGGGGTGTTGATAGCCAACATGTCTTCACCGATACAATTCATAGGAATGCTTACTGGTACTTAATGCAATTTGTTTTTTTTCTCTATCAATTGTATTATGAATTTGATGATTCTCATGACACATTTCTTAACATAGTATCCCGTAATTATTGATGAAAGCAGATTATGAAAATTGAAAAGGTATTATTTTTATCTTGTAAGAAAATTTCCTTTACGTCAATTTCCAAGATTGACATAAACAAAAGTACTATTAAATAGAGTTTTATGTATTCTAACAACCTTTTGAATAACTGAAATTTATATCTGATGATCATTTATCGTGTTATAGCTCACGCAAAACATTTTATGAATAACTTTTTTCCTAAATCGATAATTGTAAAATTAATTTACAATTTCAACTCAAGGAAACTTATGAAATTTAATATAAAGTCATCAGTTTATGACACAATATATGGAGTGCAACAAAAAATCATAAAGAAATCAAACAATCCTTAGTTCCGAAGAGACTATAGCAAGTAGGATATCGCGCTACGACAAAGGAACTACGACAAAGGAATAGCAATTTAACTAACAAACACAAGCACGCGATTAGTATAAATTTCTATCTACTTCTTTCAATAAATTATAAGTTGTAGTTCTGGTTTTACATAGGTTTACGTGAAATTTTCATAATAATTGATAGTTCTACTTTACAATTAACACTTTACCAGAGAATCAGAAGAAAAAACAAGTTTGATGCCATGAAGACATCGCTATACTGATTCGTTTACAGTATTGAGAGGCATATAATTCATGTCAAGTCAAGTCAATTTCAGTCATTCCAATTAATTGCATGATATTTTCCTTTACACACGAACGACACATTATGATTGATTATTACAATTTATTGTGATAAAATAATGGGAAATGAAAAAGTAATTGACAGCTCCAAATAGCTACCTACATGAGAGACACGGAATTATTCGAAGGAGTAACTTGCAATCGATTTGGAAATTCGGAAAATTTACATAAAGTCAGCCAAAAAGCCAGTCTGTCAATCAACATATCCAACGGTATCCGCTTGAAAAAGCGTTCGTGAATTGCGAAATATAATTAACCTCGTTTTATTTGGAAGTTTTCCGAGTTCTAGATTCACAAACTATTTCTAAACCAAATACAGTGAACCAATTGCAAGTTTGCAGGTTAGCGTCGAATTTTAGTTAGGAATTGAAACGTTTGCATATTCTGGTAGTTGGAAATTGTAATGTGTAGTCAAAACACAATTGTTTACCATTTTACCTCTAAATTTTGACGAAATTGGAAATATATTTGAATTTTGCTGCCACTAGTTTTGTGCGATATGAAATGTTCATTTGTATAAGACATTTGATGTTTGAAATGAATTAAATTATTGTTATATTTTATCCTATTTACTGTATAAAAACTTCAATGTTTTAATAATAAATATAGAGATGAATTGATTTTAATGTTTACACACCAAATTTTCCTTTTTTTTTCTTGAAATGTTCGAGGACAAATTTGGAGGAAGTTCAAGAATACCCATACTAAAACCCAAAAATACGTTCAAGATTAGATATTAGTATTTATGATTGACAAAAAGAACAGTCAAACAGGAATTATCGGAATAGAGGTAGTAAATAAACGACAAAGGAAAGAAGCTCTCATAATATGGTATGTAGGTGTACGCAGGGAAGCGAGGAAGTTAACAATTTTACAAGAATAACAGTTTTATATAACTAGGTCTGTTTCCGAGTGATCTCTTGAAAGCATATCTGAAAAAAGAATTTGGAAGCATTCGTGAAAGATTTGAAATGAAAATGTAACCCCGGAACAGCAGGCATCCATTCCTGGGTATTTACTTCGACCAACGTCGAAAGCGGATAACTGAACCAATCTGTAATTGTCTCAATTTTTTATATTGTATGATAGTTGCAGCATTTATGTCGCACGGCCTCGTTTAAACACTGCTACCCAATATTTTATTGTTGATAACGGAGAAGCGGTCTTAACCAGAGTAGAATTGGTTCAGCTTTCATATTAGTTGAGCAAACGCCTTGAAAATAAAAGTTGTATATCTTGTATGTACATAACGATGACCATTTTTTTCACAAATTCACTGAAAACGTTCACTATTGATGGCCGTCAAACGTAGCGTCTTCAAACTTGAAACATATGCTGTATATATTGTGTACTTTCTAATACAGTGGTTACTACCATCTCTAGGTTAGGCCAGGTACTTCTGAGACCATCCTCGTATAAGCTGGTCTTCTTAAAATAACCAATCATATTTTCTACGTTCATGTGTCCACCTAGTATCTTCGTTATACTCACTGAAATGTAGTCTTTCTTGTGCCTTTGTCTCATTCATGAGACATTCTGACTTGGAGTGGTCTGTTTGATATTAGGTAGGGCCAAGGATTCACTGATATCTTTGTTTGGCATTCCATATACTTTGCCACACATTTATCACATAATTCAGACGGTGGCATCTCCAAGGCAATTGAATTTTTGATATATATATATATATATATATATATATATATATATATATATATATATATATATATATATATATATATATATGTGTATGTGTGTGTGTGTGTTTGATAGTTTAGAAAAAGCTAAATGAGTTTGTTAATAATAGAGTTAGGACTACCTTTATTCTTTAATATGAATAAGTGCTTGTAGTATTACATATAATTATGTATGTACAGAGAAGTGAGCGTTTTGAAATTAGGGTGGGTTTACATTTTTAAAAATATGGGTATTGGAATATTTTTGAAGTTAAAGTAAGGAAATTGATGTCTAGAGTTCTTCCGACTTCATCGTGAAATGGTGAGACTAATTTTGTTAGGTATTTGCAAGACAAATATGTTTGTGATAAAAACTTAGGAGTGGTACTCCTATTAGGAATAGTAAGCTTTTGAGTGGTGTTGTACAGAATGCACCTGCAGCTATTTGTAGAGTTGTACTTTGATTAGTCTCCAATTTTTACTGGCAATAATTTTCATGAGATTCATTCTTCTTGAAAATTCTTCTATATTAATTAAATTTTATCGGAATATCTCTTTTATTCAAATAGTTTTTCTATTTATTAAATGAAAATTGCAAAGATGCAAGAAATTGAGTGAGTTTTCAAACCTATGGATTTACTTTTGCCAAACTATATCGTGTGTTTAACAAAAATCGATAATATATCTGTTCTAGATTCTTATTTCGTTTTTCTTTCTATTTATGTTATATCACTAGTATAGTCCAATTTGATCTAATTGAATGAGAATTATAATATTCACAAAGATAGGCTCTAAGACCTTGTGCCTGTTTCCTATTTCATATTTCATTTAGTCCAACGAATGAAATATCCATCCCATTCAAGAAAAATTTCATAATATCGGACAATTCTGTCCTTGCTGAAATTCCAATAACCTTACTGAAAGAACTTGTAGAAATTCTTATAAACATCGATGGCAACATTTGAATTTTAATCAAATGAAAAAGCCAGACTCGCAGCGGTATTACGTAAAACTTTTTTTCCGTTGCTACAAATTGAATATCTATATCTGGGCATATAGCTTCAAAGCAAAATGGAAATAAGCACACATTTATGTAAATCTGATTAGAAAGTTGAAGGAGAAAGGAAATAATAGTGAAATCTGGTTTAAGAAGCATTAAACGGAATATGGCTGCATCTAATATTGTATTAGATTTGAAAACGATCAAGGAACTTATATACGTGATTTTCAGAAACATAATTTGTATGAGTGCATCATTATACAGTTTATTTTCGACGTTTTTCGAGTTAATGTGCATACATAAGTAATAAATATTACATTTAGAAAAATGAAAAGTGGAATAAACATTCAGAAAACACAAATACAGTTTATTTAGAATATTTATAAACGTTGAAAATGATGTAGGATTTTGAGAGCTACAGTTTACAACTATTGTGAATTTTTAATTTCCAAATTGACTTTTTCAATTGAATAAGTTGTCATTTCTGGACCCGTTGATTACACTGAACATACTGTTTAGTATTGAGCAACTCTCAAAATTATACTTTATGACGCGAGTTTCGATAACTAAGTTATCATCTTCAGTATATAGTACAATTTCCGAAGAAACCGAGTAAAAGTCTGATACTTGTCAGCATTCCAGTTAAAGATAGTTAGACCAGTTATCTGTTGGTCATTCAACAATGTCAAGGTCCTAGTGCTCTCTTGTGTGCTTGGATAATTTGTATGTCTAAGTTGATCGATCCAATCATATAGTTTTCCAATAAATATCATTAAAATTAATTAGTGAAATTAAGATTACATTCAGGCATAATTAGATGGAGGGGTAGATGGGCCAAAACCCTATAGTACTATTAAGTACTATAAGAAATACTAGGCAGTTTAAAACGAACATGTGCAAAAAACTGTGTGTGATCTGCACTTGACTTGAGGGCGCGATTATGACAATTTCACGAAGTCTGTCTGACTTGTTAATAACGTGACTCACACTCATACTGGCTGCGTCTCAATTGCCCTAGACAATCGCTAGACGAATTTCAATTAGAGCTTTTAGCAGTTCAGTGAGTTACTTGAAATTATCGTTCATTGTTTCTTGCCCTATAATGTGACGAACCTTTTTCTCAACAACTGTATAGCTTGAAGAATATTTATTATCAAATCAGTGTTTCAGTTTCTCAGGTTGAACTATTGTTTAGCATTTTAAGTAGAATAAGAAAGTGTTTAAAATCGACTATGGGCCGGAAAAGATTGTCCAATTAGGAAGTATTGACTATATAGTCTAAATTTTCCAAGACCTTTAATTTTAACTATATTATTCAAACCTTTGCTAAAATAACACTAAGGAAAACTATGCTTCACTAAATCAATCATAAATAATTATTTAGTTGATAAAACTCTCTAATGTTCTCTGCTTATAATATTATTAATTAATATTATGCTTAACCAACAATAATATATATCAGTTAAGTAATTATCGGTTTTTTCGTAATTTTCGTTTCGTGATGAAAAAGACTCGGTCGAGTCTGATCTTCGGAACCTCGCTTTGTTTTCAATTCGCTGGTTATCTTATATAATCCTAATGAAGGATTCACTTCAAGAAGCATATTAAACAATATTTTCCAGATTATATTTTTGCTATATCTGATACAAATAAAGCCTTGGTATATGATTTCATCTAAATTCTTATAGTGAAAGTACTTTGTTCCGAAATCTGTTTATACAAAAGAAATGGGAAATATTTTTGACATTATACAGTTGAAGTTAGTTTATAAATACAAAAATACATCTAAATAATCCGTACGATCAAACACTACAATGGGAAACTAGATGTACAAGAACTGTGCGGGTTGTGATGGAAAATATTCTGGGCAATGGTATGTCATGGAAGCTAAGAGCACCTAGCTCATTCCAAATACAATTTTGATTGAAAGTAAAATAAAAAATACAATTGATATTTCAATTTCTCTCTGTATTCATTATTTTTATTGTGGATTAGGATAATATTGTGTGTTTTTTCTGTTTCAGGTAAGATTACGTTCTCTTCCAGTATTAATAGACTTTAACGTAGTAAGTCGTATCACATAAATTTAATACTTCACTATAAAATGTATATCATTGAAACAAGTTTCGCAAATATCGAATAAAGGGCATACGTACCTCAATGAAAAATATTTGAAATTTTGGATTGCGTTGAAAAAATTTTTTATATAATATAATATAATATACAATAATTGAGAATGTAAAAATATTCTATTTGTGTCAACAATAGTGTGTCTCAATAATTTCGAGATAATGTTTATTATTTCTTTGTATCAGAAATGTATGAAGGATGTTTTTGAATTAGAATATCCTCTCAAAGTGCAGTGAAAAATGAAAGTTTTGTCGTAAATTATGGTAAAATTGGTAAAAGGACGATCAAAGTAATAGATGTTCAACTTTTTTCTTATCATTTTTAGTATTGTAAATCTGACAATATATTTAAAGTACAAAACACACTTTTATAGTCACGTATGTAATGATATTCAGTCTACGAACCACAGAATGACAAGTCACGTTCACAAACCATTGAGCTATCGAAGCTCGTATTTCACCTTCAGTCTTTATTTGGAGAGAAGCTCATATAAATGATTTATTTTATAAAAAGTTATTTAGAAATTTATGAAATGAATTGATTGTGTTTGGAAATATTTTTATAGAATGATAAAATTGCACATTTTCCAAACTCTCTGTTACCATTAAATGCGACATGACGACCTAACCGTCAAAGTTGTTCAAGATTCAAACATGAAATGATAGTAATTTGATTATTGATATGTAATCATCTTCACTGCAGCTTCATCTAGAAGTGATATATTTCCATCAAAAGTCAGGAACCACTCAAATTTATAAGTCAATAGGTTGAGTTAAAGTTAGAGGTATTTTTATAGATAAAGTGAGAGAATACGTATGATAAACTTTGGAAAAAATTTTTATTGACTAGGCTATTTCACTAAAACCAAATTTTGATCACTATGCTAATGTGTTTATATTCCTAAATAATGTTTTATTAAAATAAAAAGTTTAGTTTTCTTAGTTTCAATGAACTAACAACAAACCATACTTACTAAAAGTAGATAATAAAATCCAATTTATGTGTATTCTATTTACAAATCTGGAGAAGTATTTTCAACAAATCCATTCAGAATAGATCATTCAAGTGAGGACAGTTTTTTGTAGCTTTTATTCAGTTTCACCTATCCCGTTGTCTGTAATCAAATCTTGCAAGTTCAATTTGATCCCGGTTTCCGATAGAGCTGATATTTCGCATGCATATATAAATCAGGTAACAATGAAATAGTAAGAAGACTTAGAACTGATCTGATGATGGAGCTGGAAGATGCCCATAGTTAGTTAACTTTTTACTTTATTTTCTTAACAAATAACAAAAGCTTGTTTTTAAAGAAGGTTTTTTTCTTTAAATTTATTTTAAAAGGTATTACTGTTCTTTATAAGCCATATATTATTTTTTCACTTTGCTCATTTCATCTAATCTTCTAAAAGTCAAGTTCCTAATTTCGTCCAAATCCATTTCTTGCTGATATTCTTGATATATGAGTTGTTTTATTTCTGCCAGCATGAGCGAGTCCACTCCAATATTGTGTAATGTCTTATTCATGTCAATAGTAGCTGAAAAAATAAGCGAAAAAATGCGTTAACAAACGCCACGTTATCATTCACATTCTTTTGAAAATATTACAATTAATAAACGACCAACTCATTTCCTAAACAGTTCATTGATGTTTAATACCAATGGAAATAGAAAGTTCGCGAAGATTCTCTTAATTGTTATCACTATTTTAGTAGATTAGTTATGAAATTCTCTAAGTTTCAATGCTAAAGAATAAGAGAAAAAAAATTGTTATAAAAAACACTGAAGTAAAACAAAACAACACTTCTCAAAATAAATGGTGTTGCATATACGTATCAATGACCTAAAGCGTTAAGTAGTGATACTGAAAAGAGATAATAAACTATGCAACGTTCATAAATATGAATTGTTTGACTTTTATATGGAACTACCCTTGCGACAAAGTTCTTAACCAGAGGTCGGAATACGATAAATGATTCGAAATTTAGTTGTCGCATTTTACTATCATTCATAGTATTCTAAAATTTCCTTGTATTTACATGAATACTGTCGATTATATTTATAAATAGTGGCCACCACCTTTTCTTATCAAACACACGAGATATATAGTTTGCTACATCATTATTGTGCAAATCTACCCCTTCTATCGATTTATCACATGCTGAAATTATAGCTGGTTGCAGGATTAACACCTCATTTATACTTTTACCAGAGTTGAGTGATCCTGCACTATAATTACTGTCGTAATGAAATTATATTTTCATTGCACCAAATAAAAGTAAGTGGATTCTTCAGACTGTGAGTTATAGGAGTCCCTCTCCTGTTTTCACAGCAATTTACTTTGTATCAACGGACAGTTCTTGCGAACCGTCTTTGTGGCGAATAATCCTTGGGCTATCAAAAGAGACAACAGTTTTTAAGAAGCGAAAAGTTATCAAAGAAGATATTATGATTCTGAACATTTTTTATATTTGGAAAAAGTTCGAAAAATACATATTTGCAGCTCCCGCGAAGAAAATTCTAAGAAAAAATGTATCAAATTTTAAATACAAAACAGACAGGTTTGTCTTTGATGTACATCTTGACGTACATGTCGCCAAAAATAAGGAACCATTTGCTCATCAATGATCAAACTCCAAACTGTAAAAATTTCTGACTAAGTGAGTCAAAGAATGAAAGGAGTTTTGTGAATTTTTTATTTACATCCAGGTGTCATTATGAGTTAAATATACGTTCTATCTTTTTGATCCCAACTTATTTCTGCTCATACTTACCACTTCACTCCGTTCAACTCACGTACCATCTCCTGTGAAGCCAGTTCCAGCTGTTTTTGCGTCTACAATTTCGGTTGATTTTACAAAGAATCAAGCAGAAATTGGGGGGTATGTCTAGACAAAAACTTTCCCGTTCAAATTTGGGTTTTTGAAAATGTCAGTACAGCATATTTGTTTTTTTTTAGTATTTTCCCAAACATTAAAAATGAAGAACTTATTTTAAGTATAATCTAATCATATTTGTTGTACATTATATCGGTCATATATGAACCGAGTTAATGTGCCATAATTTATGTAGTGAACAGAAAGATAGATAGATAACAAGAAACAACTTAAATACTCAAATACTTATCAATAATATCCCAACAATACTACCATTCTGCAGCATACAACATAAATTTTCAGAACCTGGGAATAGCAAAAGAAACAGATGAATTTGAGAAGCAGTGGGATACTCATTAGAAATCAAAACCAATCAGTAACTTAAATAGAAAATATCTGGAATTATATCTAATAATGTGATGTATTCACGACCTAAGTTGAAATCTACCGAAAACCTTCAACATATTATGAAATTGACAATTTTTCAAAATACAAATAAAGTTGTATGGTCATAAAACTGTAAATCGACTTAAAGAATTTATCAAGATATATAGTACTTACCGATATCATTGAGTCCAATAGCTTGTGCTATCAAATCAACAGAATTTTGTTCATATTTCTTATGTTCAACATTTCTTGAAATTACCATGCTGAAACCAACTGCAATATCCTGTATCATACACCTCTCGAGAACTTGCCAACACGATTCAATTTTTTGATGTTCGATGTGTTTATAAGTCTGAAATTAGGAGGTTTACCATATGAAACAAATATCAGTATAGTGAACTTCCGAACTTGAAACAGAGAACATAGTGCGTAATTAGTTGTGAAAATAATTGTGCTTTAATGATTAGATCTATATAGATATTTCAGATTCTTATTTGAAACCTTCAATCACTTGAATAGGATTTGAGCATTCTCTATAATGCATTTTGGAATAAAGTAATTCAGTTTGCATTGTAGTCAGAAGGATTTCAATGGCATCTTCTTTGCATCATTGAGTTCGATTAACGAATCCATTTGGTATCAATTCAACCTAATACTATAAACTCAATCAGATATCGCCAGTACATCCTGAAATTTAATGTAACAGCTTATCATCACTCTTCAAAACATGTGACCTCACTTTGCATCGTTGCCTTTTTTTTTCTATAAGTGAATATATGTTTCCTTAGAGTTCTGATGAGGAATTGTTCATAAAAATAGAAAATATATTAGTAGTGCTGCTCTTATTATCAAAAATGCAGTATCCAAAAATTTCAAAACGAGATTTTGACTTTGTATTTCAAAATAGTTTTCAATTTTTCTTAAGAATACCGTAAATACCACAAAATAACAGTGAGCTATTCATATCTTGCCGTAGAAACAGATCTCTTCTTAGTAAAAATGCAAAATGCTGCATTTGCCCTAAGCGTTATTTTCTTTCAAACAACCTTTACGTTTTTTGTTGGTCAGAATGTAGAATGACAGGATAGTTTGTACAAATCTCTCGAAAAGATGAAGAAGACATCACAAGGACTTCCTATGTTTTTTTAACTCAAATAGATTCACATACAATAACTGTACAGTAAATCTACTGAGAGCTTCTATAATCAGGAGGAGCTGTCAATCCAAAGACAAGGAAAACTTTGCAAGCTCTGTAGATGTGATAGTATTCTGATTTTTATAATTGGAAATCGTACGTATGTCAAGAGAAATTGAAGCAACAGATCAATACATTTTATCTAAAAGAAATTTCACATTTTTAAATTGTTCTATTGTAAATTCGGATCAACTAATGGCATAGACTTTGTTCAAGTACAAGCAACTAAGCCGTATGACTAACGCCATTATGTACACATGAAAAATGGTTTTCTTATTGTTATAAAAATTATCATTCAGAAGCATATTATAATGTTCCCATACTCAATAGACAATAGTTTCAAAAATTATACCATAGGTATTAAATTTTTTGCTAAGAAAAACCGCAGTATCTCTTTTAGAAACAACACATCTAGGTTAAAAATAACTATCATTTATCCACTTAACTACAATGAAGTTTCCCCATTTTCCACCAAACTCCTAGATAATTAGATACATTCCTTTTGTTTCGATCATTACCTCCCTATTTTAACTGTCTTTTTGGACTTGTAGGATACCCCCATCATTGAAAAAAGAATTTATTTGAAACTTCACTTACTCGGTTTTGGTATTGATCACTGGTGAGAACCCCTACGTCTGCTATAGGTCCCCATTGAATTGCTAAGCCAGGTAAATTGTCTCTTCTCCTTTTTTCGCAAAGTCTTTCCAGAGCTGAATTCGCCATACCGTAATTACTTTGACCAACAACCCCCATATTTGCAATAATTGAGGAGAATACCACAAAATGGTCTAATTTGAGACAATACTTTCTAGTTAATGCATCCATATTTTCACATGCGTTCAACTTCGGTTGCAACACTTCTTTGAACAATTCTTGTGATTGAGATGTGATTGGAGCATTCTTGAGAACTAATGCACAGTTGAAGTAACCTACAAAGCAACAGAACTCATATTACTTTGTTTTTTCATAAATTAGAACAGAATAATCAGAACATTTACCGATTTTTTATTTCATATATTATCTGTATAAATAATTTGATTTCTAGAATCGAAAGCTCATGTTTCCTCCCGTCCCGTGAAAACTGGAAATTTTCTCTTCAGTAATTGATAATTATATTGCGTCATGTTAATCGGTTTCAAGCTAAATCATTTTGTACCTTCTTAGACTAGTTATCGCCTACAGTGTCGTAAAAATTATAAATGGTGAAGAAAATTACTTCCGGCTCAATTAAAATTCATGATTATGTGAGTTATGTAAAAATGTATAAAAGGTCTTCACCTTCTGTATTCATAGCAATTCAAATATGATTTTTTAAGTTCAAAAAGGAAGTTTGTTTGATAATTCCAAATTTCAATTGAAACACTATTAATTTGTTCTCTCAATTTCATTATTTTCCATTACAGTCCGTACTGGATTTGCTTGGATGGACATCTGTTATAAATAGTTTTTAATTTCTATCCATATCTCTCGAATACTTCTGTGTGGCTCTGACAAATCAAGCTTTTGAATAGACCTCAAATCAATGTAAAGAACAGCTAAAAATCTTTTCAGTTTCTAGTTTCAGAAATAAATGGAAGTCCAATATTATTATTCCATCCATTACCTTCGAATATATTTCTGATGCTCTTGTCACACTAATTCAGCTATCAAACGTGATGTCGAGAATTATCTTCACGATGAGCTCCACTGGACGGATATTAACATGATGAACCTCTCTCTTTGGCTCTCCTCATACTTACTTCCATAATTTCCATCATGGATTCATATACGTTTGAGTCCAATGAAGCGATTAGTATCTGGGTTATTAGACTGAGCCAAAAAAACGACTATTTTTTTTATGATTCTGTGAAAATATTATTCGTCATGATGAAAAAATGATCGTGTTTATAGAAAAGTAAAATTGAAAAATAAACCAATGTTTAAGGCACGATCGCAAGGAAACGGCTTTTTTACATTAATTTACTACAAAGCTTTTTCCTAAAAAATCTAATTTCCTATAAAAATACGCGTAGCTAACATTTTTCAGATTGATAATTGTCAAGTTTTGGGTAAAGAATTTCATATATCAATTTTCCTCTTAGTTGGTTACACGCTTCTCACTACTCTCAGGTGTACCCCGTACGGAAATTGACTGCAGATATCGATTTCGTCTGCCAGTGACATCACTTTTAGAAATGCCAATTCATCTAATCGTGGAATCTGTTTCATATTTTTCTAGAACGGACGTCTCCTAATGAAGAATTAAATCAATTTAATTTCCGTTATTAGAATTCAATTGATCACATTAAAATGTGGCTTGGCCAAATTAAGAGGTAGTTGAGAGTTTTTGAATAAATAATTTACAGTCGGTCATTATATCATTTTCCCCCTCTCGATATTGTTTTCAAATAACAAAATACCAAATTATAAATCCTATTTATTATTGAAATATCAAAACTTACCCCCAATCGGTCCCAATTTTTGTGCCTCTTTCAATAAGTTTTCGGAACCAGTCAACGTAATTGTATTGTTTAAATCCACGACTACCAAATATTTCAGTTTGGTCCAAATATTCAAACTATAAAACTGATAATCTCTCCAAGGTGGTCTTCTTGCATTCAAAATAACTTTTCTGGCTCCTCTGGAGAAAATCCAATGAGCTAATTCTAGCCCCATTCCTCCCAATCCTCCAATGATAATGTAGACCTTTTCAGGATCGAAATATATCTTTGGTACTGACAGTATGGACGAACTTGCTTCAAGATGTTCCTTTTTAATTTCAATTACCACTTTTCCAATATGTTTTCCAGAGGAAAGGTGTCGAAATGCTGACTCCAGTTCGTCTGCTTGGAATATAGTCGCTGGAATTGGCTGCACTACTCCCGAAGCAATACCTATAATATATAGTATGATAAATATATTGTTCAATTATCTGACTTGGTTTATCACCATCTGACACTAGCTTGTGAACTGGCATTCTTTTCTTCGGTTTATCGTGAAGTTCATCCAAAAATATGCCATGAAAGCTGCAATTTTTGAGGAAAATACCAGTATCTATATGTGTATTAGCCATTAGATCTATTTTCCCTATTTCTATAAATCTTCCACACTCTGCTAAACAGTTAATTGACGTATGGAAAAATTCACCTGCCAATGAATTCACTATCATATCAACACCTTTGCCGTTAGTTTTTCTCTTGACTAGGGTGTAAAAGGAAAGATCCCTAGAATTACCTAAAATATGTAAACCCATCTGAAGTTTGTATTTTTTAGTTAGAAAAACACAATGAAATATGAATGTTTTTAACCAAACGAAATCAGCAAAGACAAAGAGTGATATGAATTCAATCTATTATCCAACATAAGAAGATAAATTGGTTAATATGGTAAACTGGAAGATTAATAATAACTGAGGGGAGAGAAAGAACAGAGAACAGAAATGGATGGAGAAGTCTAGTAAAGAGAGTGGAGGAGGAAACTTGAAGGGTTTGAATGTATTTAAGTTCGAAATATGTATTTTGTTCATTTTAAGACTTTAACCTTCAAGTGTTTTCATTATAATATTCGGTAAGCTATTATTTTGGGTGAATAAATTGAAGAAGTTATCAGCAGCATAATGAACGAGGATTGCGATAAAAATATTATGTACTGCACTCCAGAGAAGAAAAATATTGAAGAACATGATTGTGTTAACTGTACCAATCCAATAACCTTACGAGGCTATCGAATAAGGCACGAAATTCAAAAGAAAGATATGAGGAAACACTACATAGAATACTTAAAGAAGCAAGGATATGCTTGATGCAGAACTTTAGCAGTAACGCAAAGTAGATTTTGGAATAGTGCAGCTCTTTGGTATTTTTATTCAATCATCTAGAAACAAATCTCACCAATATTTTCGGCATCTAACTGTGGAAACATATCCAATAAGAACTGTTTCTTCTGTTGTGTGCTTACAGTAATGAATATTATTGCTTTAAGGCTCAGTGCTATTCGAACAGCTGATATACCAATTGCTCCAGACCCGGAGTGAATTAATATCGACTCATTTTCTTCTAACTGGCCTCTCACTATCATACCGTAATAATTCTGAAATTTTGAAAATTTCGGAAATTACATTGAATGAGATGTATAATGGTTTTTAGTTATTCAATGTTTATCATGAATGGATATTTATTTTTTGCGTGTACATTTTACGTATAAAAACATTTTCAGATTAAGCTTTCGGTTGAAATTTGATTGACTAATAATTTAAAACTTGATGTAGTTTCTGTTGAATGGTTTTTAGTACATTTACCCAATAATGAAATTAATTTTTTTTAACTCTTTAGAATTTACAATCTGTGTAATACATGTAAAGAGTACGTAAAAAGTATGACTTTACAAAATTTGACATGTGAGGAATATTTTCATTGAAATATCTCCTCTCTTAAGCTATATTCTTCGATTTTGACTACATGGATAAATACTTAATTAAACTTAGTCAAAAGTTCTGCCAGTTTGAAACGTTTTAGGCGGCGCACTTCACCTGTCTAGCACATTTGGATGGGATTTAATCCTATCTCTTACTTGTTGCGTTGTACTTCACTTTTAATGTTGGGGATCCGTATGTAGGTCTCTTTCTATGGTGGAATTGGGTACGTAACTAAAATTCTCACATCCTTTTTTTTTGGAATCTTTGTAAGATTTCAAGATGTGACTGGGAACAGACCCCCACATATGCGTTCCGTATGTCCCAATGAGCTTTATAATGGTTTTATATACTAGAATTTTATATTGTAATGACAGTTGCAATTTTTGCAATGTGACCGAAGGGCACTGGTCTGTTTTCAGTGAAAATGTAATATGTTGAGATTTTAATTCATTGGCTTACATTTTCCATTTCTTCAGTTATGTTTCTGTTTTATTTAGATTATTTTATAGATTCCTTGTGGCTGGTTCTGGGTCGTGTGCGAAGGTGGACACTGCAATTTGCATTGTGGTCGGTAAGACCGAGGTAAACAACAGGTACAATACCGGTCCCAAAACACTTCTTGGGGCTTCTCCGGACTCAATTTGTTGTTTATCAATATATTCTGAGTGATGCTTTACTAGAAAAAATGTATTATACAAGTAGACTTCAATATTTCATAAAATTGATATAGTGGCACTTTTTTTATTTTGTACAACAGACTTGAGTGCCATACTTTGTCAAAGGCTTGACTGACATCTATAAAGGCAACGTAGCAATATCTTTTGTTTTCTAGACCATCGCTCACCTACTTGACTCCTCAATGAATTTGTTCCACTGTGGAGTGATGAGAAACAATATTTTTTTAAGTAGTATAGGTTCCATTTATTTTAATATAAGTTTTTTAAAAACTCTGGTTAATATTGGTAGGCTTATGGGCCTATTCGAATTCAGTTCTGTTGTATTTTTGCCTCAGCAACTGTCCATTATTGGGCAAAAAGATCTGTATTGTATATTTGTTCAATTGCTTTAATTCCTCTTCTTGATAGCTTCTGGATAACTCTGCCAGTTATGAGATCATATCCTGGTGCTTTTTTAGGATCAATATCTTTTGGAATCGTTCCTTTGATTTGGTGGCCAATAAAATTCTTTATGAGTTTATCTATAAGTAAAAAAGTAATTATTCATTTCCTACATGTCATGGTTGTTTGTTTCACTATCAATCGGCATGAATGTATTGGATAAATTTTCGGCAAACTTATCTCTTTGTTATTTTTGACCCATTGGATTACATAACATGAAGTTTTTTGAGTGTTCCACCATGTCGGTACACACATTGTTAATATTATCGGAGAAAGGTCGGAGGATAAATCGAGATTTGATTTTGAACTTAAATTCAAATTTAGCAATAATTTTTCATAAAATAGAGTTAATGAAAATAAAGAGAGTAACAATTTTTGATTTAGAGATAATTCTGAGCGAAACATTGAAATATATCCTTATTCAATCAACAAAAAATAATTTCTTTTGATGCTATAACTACTCCAATAAAGAATTAGAAACTTGTTCTTGAAATAATTTTAATGTTATTAATTGAAATGGATTAGTACCGTCGCATAAACCACTGGAACTGTAGCTGCTTGATCTAAAGTCCAAGAGTCTGGAACCTCCCAAGTAAAATAAGGAAGAGCTTTCAGTTGTTTTGTACAATAACCATTTTGGATTAAACCCATGACTCTCTTTCCATTTTGTGTTTTACCGGAATATTCTATACACAATGAATTATCAGAAGATGGAATTTTACCTGTTGCCAGAAGAACATCTTTAAAATTGAGGGCGACATAATGGGTGTCTACGACTTCTTCATTTTCATAACTAAAATAAATAATATGGTGATCATTTTGCTTATGTTTAAAATTATATTCAACAATTGGTGAGTACATAGTGTGATAATTAAGTTACGGGAGCTTAGTTTTTTTTATAGACCTTCAGAATAGTCAACTCTATACAACAATTTAGATAATGCCATCACGGTTCAAAGTGCACTTGAAGTGAACCCGTTTAGAAACATGACTACAGCTTCTATGACCTGCGATACTATGAAGTGTGACTTTATGAGAAACAAAACAAATTGAAGCGTACATTGTCGAGACTGGGGACGATATAGCAATGTTGGAGTATCTGTTTTTACTAAAAAATATGTTACAATCAATGAGGATTAGACCATTACTTTGTTATGGTGCAAAATCCAGCCTGTCTTAAGGAAATCTGGTCGAACACTCAAAAAGCGTATTCACACACGCTCCAGGAGGTTGAAATTGAATAATACTAGCATATCTAGATCTCATTGAGTACTGGACTTATTCAGCTTCTGCTGTTGTCTAAAATGGGCTAAAATAATTTTTTTCCCATTTGTGATATGCAATCAGCGTGTATGTTACGTGCCAAGCCCGAGATTGTACTAAACCGGCTTTGTACAGGCGATTTTATACAAAGCCGGCTTCGTACAAAACAGCTTGTACGAAGCCGGAATTCGCGGGCTTCGTACAGCGACGATTGTACCGAGACGGCTCGGTACAGCCATTCTTGTACGGAGTACAACCAGCGCTGCTGAACCAGTAATAAACACAGTCATTTATCATGGACGTGTTTTGTTAACAGACAAATACAAATTTTTATTTATTTTAGTTTTCTAGTCATGTTATTTAAAAATATACAAGCTTATAATTTTAACATATGTTATTTCTAAGTCAATTGATTGCTTTCAAATCATTAGCAAATTTCAAATTCTATTATAAGCATGCTTAATTTTTCATCAAGCTATGTGCCGATAAAAAACGGGAAAATTACATACTTTAATCGAGTTGAAAATGAGATAATTATGAGAAAGAAATTCAAGTTGTTATCAATAAAATATGCAGTTAGGTTAGGTTAGGTTGGACTAGGTTAGGTTAGGTTAGGTTAGGTGGTATTCGATGACATTACAATTATTTTTCAGAGTAACTTCAGAAAAATTGTTTTCGAACGTGATTTTCATTTGATCTACTGCCATTGTGAAAGACAGATATACACGGTGTGGCAGACGTGAGTCAACTAACTGAACGATGCCAAATCATAACGTCAAGCTGTTTACTAACATCGAAATAACGCGTCGCTGTACGAAACCCGCGAATTCATATACATATACATTCATACAAGCCGTTTTGTACGAAGCCGGCTTTGTACAATTCCGGGCTTGGTACGTAACATATATACATTTGATATGATGGCTGAGAATACTACCTCGTTCACATGTACCATCTTCTACTGATTTAGGGTCCTCTTTCTAACGCTAAGTCTATCAAAATTTGCGTGTTTTTTAAATACGTTTGTCCTGCATACATCAACTGCAATTTTTCGAAGTTTTTCACTTATTTTAATGACACTAAAATAATTTGTTTAGAAAAATGTGCTCAAATACGAATCCAATTGATAGAGAAGTCTCCTGAAGATAGGTTTTTAGTTTTAATTGAATACCTGGAACTCAATTTAACACTTTATATAACTTTAATAATCGAACAACTCCATTTACAATGAAGTATTAAATAAATGCCTCAATTTTGAGTCATAATTCATGTGTAATAGTCAGAAAAAATAATTTTAGAAACTGCCATTTCAATTTGTTCATGGATTTATTCATTTCTTCTGCATTCTGATGTATAAAAACCAACTTCACTCTTAGGTGAAATAGATAAGTTGGCGCTCATTTATGAGTTTTCGGAAAATTCTTCTATACTACGCACAAAAATCGCTGTAAAATATCCTTGAATCCCCAATCAAATCATTTTATTATAAGTAGTCGTAGTACTACTCTTACTTTTCGTGAAATTTTCCAATATTCTTGCAGTTTCAATAGCAGCATTGAATCTAATTTAATTGAAGAATAAATCTTCAATACATATCCCATTATCAATGCACAGTTGAAGTTTAATTCCATACCTAGTCAAATAGTTTACGTTTTCATAATTAAAATATAAAATATCCAACCCAAACTACCAATCGAATTAATCAAACACATTTATAGAGGGTCAGTATATTCTTATCAACAACATTGTAACTTACTTCAAGGTTGGTACTTCCATCCAAAGTAATGAAGAAAGGTCGCCCGTGTTTCTTATTGATAACTTCGAATTTTGAACATTTTTGGGTCTTATATCATCTAATGGTAAAGTCACATATGTTCCCCAATTATCGTCAAACAAAATATTAAATACTAAATTTTTCGATAGTTGTTTTCTATAAAAATCCGTGTTTTCTGAAAAGGGCTCAGCTTCTTGATTTATATATACTGATGTACACTTGAATTTATTGTCCTCTGTTTGTAAACAAGTTATCAAGCCAAGAATGCCACTGTGTTCTTCATTTTCACTGTACATTAATACATTCTTATATTCATTGCGTATCGCGATTTCTCGCAGATGGTCTATCCAGCTCAATTCATGGTTTTTAATTTGAATTTTGTAATCGAACTGTATAGGTTCATTTTTAATTTTCAATAAACATAAATGTGGTGATTTGAAAATCACTTCCAAGTTGTCTGTTGTTTCGCTAAAGTTTCCAATAAATAGAATAAATACCTCATTATTATTTGCAACAATATCTTTCCAACGTTTTGGTGTTGTTCCATCAACAATTAGAATGTCTATGTCTCCACTTATATTTTCTAGTTTACTAATAGAATATTTCAAGATGGTTGAATATTTTCTCTCGCAACGTTCTTGTATTATTAACCTGATTAATTCTGCATCATTTTTATCTGCTATTTCCACTTCAGCAATGTTAATTGTTTGGAACAAACCATTTTTGTTTTGTAATACGATATCAGTTGCTATTATTAGTGATGTTTTTTGATTATATTTATTGTTTTTGGGTGAATTATAACAAACAAATTCATAACTATCTATCACTGCTCTTGACTGTATATTTTTTCGTCGCGATGCAGAGGACAATATAGGACAGAAAATTTCAATTCCTTCTGATCTGATAATGTTGCATTGTTGATCTCGAACGACATTTATATCTAAAAGTTAGGTTAATTGAGTAAAGGTGGAAATTCAGTTTAAAAACCTACTTACACTTCTGTTCGTTATTTTGTAAGAGACTACGTGGATCGATAACCAACTTTTTTATGCTGGTTGGAATCAATAATATACCTCTGTCCATATTTTCCAATATTAATAATTGCAGCATCATATCTATAATACAAGCAAAATTGTTTTTCCAAGTTATTTTTGCGACCGTCCCATCAAAGTTACATCGTGATACACCAACAAATGAACCACTGTAATGATATCTTCGTAATATTAGTTCTTTATAGAAATCATCTTGATTCATAAATAAATCGGATGTTGAATTTTCAGCCATCTAAAACCAAAATTAGTGATATTTTCATGACTATATTTTCAAATTGTTATACATCAAATTTGCACCACAATGGAAAAAGAGTCGAATTGGTAGTTACATAGGGGAAAGCAAAAACCTGAGACATGGATTTACGTATTTGTTTCTAGAACAAAATTCATGATGTTGGGATATGATACTCTCGATAATCCCAAGAAATACCAAAGGGTGAGCAGTCAACGAAAATGACAAAAACATCTCGAAAATGAAAAACAGAATAAACATCGAAATGCTAGAATTACTAGAGGTAGATGGAAATCAACTGAAAACAATGCTAAGTAAGAGGATTATGGGTACAAAAGAGAATACCTTAGCTTAGGAGATATGGACATGTCCAATAAGTACCTGAAGATCGATTGTCCAAACTACTTTTGTTTGGATAGCTCTAGTAAATATTATATATATACAATCCAGACTTATATGAATCAAAATTATATACATACAAGTATAATTTGTTGAATTCTAGGGTCTAGAGCCGGCCCACGGTCCAAGCGGACCACGTTCCGCATGCAAATTCTTTTTACCGGCTTGAGGTACTAGACTTTAATTTATATCTACACTCCACTCTCTTCGTGAAGACTGTACGAAATTGGCACTAAGCGTGATGCTTTGACTGTACACGTTGCAAACACAATTATGACCCATAGTCGCTATTAGTTGCTATATCGAGGTTAACTTCAGAGCTTCACTCCCAATAAGAATTAATGTGAGATAGGTTATGAATATCGCATCGCGGAATTTTGTACTTCATATATAATTATATTCGGTGTGTCAGTGTGCAAGTTATTGTTCATTATAACTGCATAGTTTCATTTGTTTTTTTATAATGATCATTACTTTCGAAAGGGAAAAGTTTATTCAGTGTCTGAGTGCCGTATGTTATACAACAGTGGAGTTACTATTATTTATTATCAATATAGCAATTATTTGTAATGAAACTCACTGTGTTATAAGAATTCGATGTTAGCAGAATTACAACACAAACCATGAAAGGTGAAGCTCGAGAATCCACAATTTCTTTTTGAAAAGAATCATTGTCACAATAGAGAATGTTAATTTCAAAGTCAGCCACATTCTGGCTAAAGCAGGAAAACATCTCTCTGACGGTCAATCTGTAAAAAACTGTATGCTAGCAACCTCTAAAATTATGTACACTTTCCAAGCGTTTACTCAAGTTCGGTTGTATATTTGTTGATATTAAAATCAAAGAGGAGCTGCTGATTCTTATTCCATGGGGAGTAAAGTGACTAGAAAAAAAATTTTTATGGAGATCTTTTATACTATATTATCCACTAACAAACTTTATGCTGAAATTATTTGACAGTTCATAATTTCTATCAAAACGGTAAAAAAATTCAAAAACTTTCTTGAAGAAGTTGATAGTACATAATCTGATGTATCATATCAGTGCGAAGTTTGCTGGTTGAGCAGAGGCAAAATATTGCATCGTTTTTTTTGAACTTCGTTATATCATAGAAATTTTCATTAATAAACATTATCACGAAAATTGGCCTTTCTTGTTGATCCCACCACGAATTCCTCGTTTGTGACGTATCCGTAGATCAAAGCATCTAGGAAAACATTAGAAGCACTCGAGATCTCAATACTTTGACCACTTTGAAGCATGTAAGAACCTCTTTGCATTTGCCAAATATTGAGTTTTAAGAATCCAAGCTATAACAAGAGTTTGAAGCTTTAGACATGGCATGACATAAAATACAATGGTTTCAAAGCCAGTTCAGCTTCAACATGACCAAAATCTTTTCTGAACTTCAACTTGAAGTCATTGTGATGACAATTAACGATTCATTAAAGGCACAGTTCCCAAAGTAGCTAACTCAATTACATATTACATGCTCTTAGCTTTGTACAAATAGTTATAGAGCTTCAGTATCAAATGAGCAAATGAATTGAACCTCAAAATTTGACCGCAATTGGACTGCAATTTCAAGAACCATATGCAGTCTTCTCATTCAAAGTTTTTATTTTTTTGTAGTGGGTATGCTATTTTTAGAATACAGAGAGATGACATAAGAGTTTGATGGTACTATATTTTGACCTTAATAAATATATTGTAACGCTATTCTCTTGTACAAGTATCATTATACGCTACCTAAATTTCCATGGAAAACTACATCACGTTACAATCTAATACTTAAAGATTGGAGCGTTGACTATTAGGTTCTTATTATTATTATTATTAGATTATTAGACTATTATATTATCTGGATTGAATCAAACTTACATCAATGATTTCCATTGAACTGGAGAACTCCGTCGATATGTTATCAGGTATCCGAACTTTACCTGTTACTACTACAGATCCACCTTCAAAAATTTCGAAATTCCCTGATTTTTTCATGATATTCACAATCAAATCTACCTGTTGGTTATCGGTTAATGGAACAGCTCTCAAGAATTTAATATTTTCAAAAACAACGGGTGTATCAGTTTTACGCTTCAAATGTTTTTCTGTGAGAATATTCCAAACAAGTTCCTAGAAGAAATAATATTATATGAGGACAGTTGGGATAGTTTTGAAAATATTAAGCTAAGTGCATATATTTAAAAGGAGGGTATGCTAGTAATAGAATATTTTACAGTAACTTTTGCTCCTATCGATTGCTTTATGTTATAATATCAATTTTATGCCAAAGATTACTAAATTTGAGGTTGATTTCCTTTTCTTGATTGACCCACAACAGGGATCAATTAAAAAAACTTAATGACAGGTAACATCCATACTGAACACACTGTTTACTATAAATACACCAACTCTCACAATCACATAAGTACATCGAAGGTTAACTACATTTGGTGTCTCTGAAGACGATAACTTGATTATCGAAATGCAGATGATACATTGCATTTATTTTTGTTGGTGCAGTTTGTTCTATATAGATATCACCAATGGTTCTATTAATTCCAGTACAAAAGAAAATTCAACAGGGGAGAATAATTGTGCTTGAAAGCAGAAGGTTTGATATCATAGTTCATAGGAAGCGAAATAAGCTACTACTACTTTTTAGAAATTAGGTATCATTTGACCAGAACTCAATATCACAAAAGTTATACCAATGCTGTACATGTTCGATATGGTAAAAATGATCGCTCACCACGTAACCTGTAGCAGGTATTAATATTCTCCCATCGATGTTATGCCCTGACATATACGAATACTGTTCATTATTTAAATTGACAGTAGCAATTTTTCCGAAATAGTCTTGATTTTTCCATAAAGGTACAAACCATGAAGCGCTATGATCCCATTTTATTAATGGTGATAACATTTTTGTTCCTCTGCTTACAGGAAATTTAACCTCGTTATAAAGGTTTCTCAAGTTTGGTTGACCACCAGCATTGAATATCCTGAAAAATAAATGATGAAAGATATTTCCAAATATAATTATGATGTTACAAAATAACAAATCTCAATTTGAAAAAAGAAACTATACCGAGCAGAGTGAGCAAATACAAAGAAAACGGAAATTAAACGAGCCATGGACATCATTATATAATATTACGAACCCGTTCACTGATACTCGTATAGACCGATCGATATTGTTAAATAATGATAAATTTGGTGAATGCGCCGCTTATGAAGCGACAATCCTTTGCATGGTTTTTATAAGATATTCACATTATATTGCAACTGTTTTTATAGAAACAATTTATTATAATGCATTTCTGTTTCTTCACGAAATTCTAGAACCTTAAGTATCTATGAAGGCGTTGAATATAAATAAGCGGTAATTTAGTAGCCAAAGAGAGTAAATGATTTTATGTCACAATAAACAAAATGGAATAGTGAAAAGTGAACTAAACAGTGAATTTATACGAATTATATTAGTGTTTAGTATTAAGTAAGTGCAAAGTATAGTGAATAGTTGAGTGTTAGTGGATAATTTAGTAGATAGTAAATAGTTTAGTGTATTTAGTATTGTATGGATTAATTCCGTGTACCTATACTAAACGTAACAAAAAACTTTCGGTTTACAGTTTGTAGTAAGGAGTTTACGAGTCCACAGTACATATAATTCCCAGTAAAATTGTTTTACAATATTAGTCCTGTTTTCAGGTGGCAGGTAATACATTAATTATTAACGAAGGTGATAACTTTTTCGGCTTTTGATACATCATAATCAAATTTAAAATGGAATAAGCAATACCTATTGGGATTTCTCGTTTCTGTATTAAAAAATATCTATAATTTTGATTCATCTTTCAGAAGGAAAGGGCCTGCTTCCTAATAACAGTTAATGATTGAATTTTTTCATAAAAAAATTAGTATTGAAGATTCCTTTGGTTAACACTTTAGGTGAAACTAAATAAGTTGTATTAGCTATATTAACCTAAATAAGAAAAAATTACGAATACTAACAATAGACGAGATTTATTTAACTATTGCCGCCGCATAGACACCTTAAGGCACTAAGTTTAGCAGAGGATATAACGTGTAGAATCTGCTACGTAGCGAACAGAATTTCTCGAAGTGTGAGAGATTATACCTGTTAGTGTACGAAATTTAAAAATATTCTACGGCTAGGGTCATCTTACATTTTAAAATTTTTGAGAGGTATATTCTCTTATTTTTCAAAATACACCGAATACACTTTCCTTGTGAAAAAATATACTATATCACGAATTTATGAAACGAGTAATAAGTCTGAATGAAAGTTTCTAAAAGGTTCGAAGAAATCTGAGCCGAAAAGCACCATAAATCAATCGATTAAATCTGAAAATTGCTATATAAGTTAAAACTCTCATCATAATAGTGAAAAAATATGTTTCTCCAGATGCAACCATGCTTACAACTTAGAAAGTGGGACTTTCATCAAAAAATATGATGGTGGTGTACTGCTTCAAATTGATAATCAATTAGTTCAATGACATTATTAATACAGAAAGACATTGATTAAATGAATTTTAATAAAACAAGGACTCACTTTCCAATTGCTTGAAGTAGATGCCCCTCATGGTTCGTGGTATTCTTATTCATCAAGCCAATCAAGGTGTTTTCAGGTTCCATCTCCCGTTTCAAAATAGGTTGCAGTAATGCATGTGGGGATATTTCAATTACTATCGCATTTTTTTGTATTTGTGGATATACATAATCGAATCGTACTGGATTTCTATAGTTGAATGCTTGATATTGAGCACAATTTAGTTGCGCCCACTCTTCGTTTCGTCTCTCAGGGGGCACGCAAGTTGATATCCACTTACTGGATCTAGGTTGTGGGTTTACTAATACATTATGTAGGAACTCGTTCAAGTGACTTTCGGCACCCATTAAATATGGTGAATGAAATGCTATGTTCGATGTGTCCACTAGTCGCGCAAAAATTCCTTGTCCGCTTAGTTTTTGGACAAATTCTTTTACTGGCTGTTCCAGACCGGAAATCGTAATGCTCGTTTTGCCATTGATACAAGCTATGTACATATCTTTTGGTAGTATTTTTGTTAATTCTTCAATGGAGAGTCCAATAGCTGCCATTTGGCAGCTTGGTCTTATGGTTTTCTCTAAAGCATATCCTCTGGCGAATGCCATTAACGCCGCTTGCTCTGGAGTTATATCGCCATTAATATAGGCACATCCTGTAAGAAATATTTGAAATGCAATAGTAAAAATACCTTAGAATATACCGATTCTCATGTCTACACCAGAAGTTTGATAAAATTCTACCGACTACTAGTTGAAATTTGATTATATCTGTTATGAAAAGATTTGATTAATAGAATGAATAAATTTGGTACCTAAAATCACAAAAATATGTATCCGGATTCAAATTACGATTCTCAGAAATATATTCTTCACTATAGCGATGCTAGGTTCACTTATAGATTTTTATGATCAATACAAATTACATATCTGGAACGCTTTTTATTGAATATTGTATTCGTGTGACAATTCATACAAGATTTTTTAAAATACAAAATTCTTTCGTGACCAACAAGCTTTTTTCTACCGTTTCTACCTCTAAAATCATGCTTAACTTAAGCATCAAAATTGAAATATGTATTATAATTTGTTTTTTTATTCTTCACTGTGATGTAACGTTTGATTCAAATGTAATCTATATATTTACTATATATTTTTTATTCCTCTGAAATGCCCCTATAATCCCAAAATTATTCCCAACATTTTTAGCCTTGATGATGTTTTTTCGCAAAACAAACATTCCAAGTTCCAACTTCATAGTTTCAAATTCCAACGTATTGTAGGCCTTAGACCTATATTTTCCAGCTTGTCATCCTTGAGATGTTGATGTCCATGAACCCATCCATCTTTTTGGAGGTCTTATTGAAGGTCGTCGTATCCCTGGTTTACCGTCTCGTGCGATCTAGGACGGTCCTAGTGTTGACGAACTCGACTAATCAATTCGTTAACAAAAAATTATTCTTTATCTTGACATCAATTAGACATGTCCATTTTTATGTCAGTTGCATGAAAATCTCTTTCGTATAAATTGGAAATAAGTAGTAGCATCTATATTTTGGCTTGATCAATCACTAAGTCTCACAGTTCGCATTTTTCAAAACCAAAATATTTCACGCAAGAACATTTACCGTGCTATAGCCGAATGTGAAGAAGAAATACCAAGACTGAACCTCCCAAATGGTAGAAAACCAAGAACTTTCTCACTAGAAAGAGCAGAAAGACTAGCAAGACGAGCAAAAGACAGAGCCGAATACAATACTGTCGAATACATTTTGTTAATGAGCGAATCATTGTTATGAATGATGAAAGGAAACGGTGGTTTTTATACAAATAAAATGGAAGAGTATAGAATGTTTCAGCCAGACTGCTAGTATGCAAAGTCAACTTAAAATTAGCTACATTAAAATAACAAGATACTAATTTACCTTAGGCCCGTCCAATTGAAGATTTTTGGGCACTTTTGTCACGCAAGGGAATGACAGAGAGTGCTAAGCCGAAATTAAGGGAAAATGACGACGTAGAATTTGTAGAAAAATACGCAAAATGTATTTCAAGTCGTCCAAAACCTAATGAGAAATGTTCGCAAATAATTTCGCCTAGTTGAGGAGCACTGATCCCTCTATTTAGTGTAAAAAGCTTAGTTACTTACTAAGTCATTTCAAATAAGAAAAGTTACATTAAAGGTAAGGATCACAAAAATATGTGGCTAACTAGCTGGAGTTGAAATGTGCAAAAGGTGTGAAGAAGATATACCGCTATTACAAATTTACGCCTCTATTATGTAGATTGCGCTGGAGGCTACACTTATCTTGATCTTGTTTGCTACACAGATGAAAAATACAATAGTATGCACATCTGCAAAGGCAGTATAGCATCAGGAATGACACAGTACTACAGAAATAAAACCTGATTATGGAGTGCTACAATGTACTTAATAAGTTGGCAGTCAAGAGGACTCAATGGCAATCAAGAAACATAGAGGTATAGCTTCGGTCATATCGTTACAAAAAACTTTGTAAGTGAAGGAAACTCGTCATATTGTAAGGCTTTAATTATACAGCTGAGTAGAGACGAGGCAAAAATTCTAGTGAGCGTAATTATAGGACACACAAAAGCTGGTTATACAAACAGGGCCGCTGATTTTGACTGCCATTTCTGTGAAATAGAGGAGACTGCGTTACACATTCTCGGAATTTGTCAAGTTGTTTCAGCTCAAGGATGGAAAGGTCGTAAAAAACGTTGTTTTACAGCCAGCAGCGCCTGCTTTCTTCATTCTGGAGAGCCTCAATAACCTGATTTGTAGGCGACCATGGGGATTTTCTAGATATTTAGGAGAGACAAGAAAAAAGTATATTTATATATTACATGAGATCGAAAATTTACCACGAAAAGTAAATAAAATTTGTAAATACTTCCATTGGTAATTATACTCGCTAGTTTTTTACTTTTAATTCTATTTTTAATTCCAGATGGGGCTGAAATTTGATATATGTAGTTTTATTAGTATTATAGGAATGCATGTACTTCTCCATGGTTCCATCTACTGAGCCACTGAGTCACCAAACATGAATATTGTTTTTTTATAACAAGAGATTTTATTGCAAAACATAATAAAGTACCGATTGAAGAAGGAGTATTTTCAGCTCATAACATTCGACATGCTTACCTATTTCACCTAAAGAGTGTCCCGCAGTATAATCAGCTTTAATACCCAAAGAGGTTAATAAATCCACTAAAGCCACCGAAACGGACGCAATAGCAGTTAAAGTCGGTGTGCAATTTTTGAATACCTCACCAGATGCATCCTTTAAGGTTCCCATCAAATCTACTCCATATGGCTCAACAGCTTTAGCACAACGATCGATGGTATTTTTGAATACTTCTATATGCATCAAATCCAAACCCATATTTATCCATTGACTTCCTGCACCGGAGAAGATGAACCAAATGGGTCGTTTCTCCGATGAATATTTTGATATTTCTCTAATTCGACTGTTTCCTAGTATAGTGTATCTACATTACCAAAAAAACAATATGTTTAAATTAAATTGCATTTCTTAGAAAAAATTGACAAATGAGAGATAAATCTTATCTTTTATTGAAAGAGTGCAGTGCCAGAGTCTGGATTCCAGGGGTGTGTCCCAAATTGAATTTAAATATAGATCTAACGAAGAAAATTATTAATCCCATGTACAAAAAACAAATCGAAAGGATCATTATAGGAAATAACTGAAAAGAAAACAAGATGGCTTATGCTTCTAAAAATTTTTGAAAATAGCAGATTATAACAAATAGTATCTAAACAATATTATACAATACTTGAACCCAAAAAGTACATTAGGAAACGAAAATATTAGAAATGATAATTGACAATAATTGAATAGAATGTTTATTATCAATTAACATTAATTTAAAGCAAAAATATGAAGAGTCGAGGAATTATTGATTATACAGAAGAAGGTGGAAACAGTAACTACATAACCTAACACCAAGAATGAAATTTGCTATAAATTTTCAAGAGATTCTATCGAAATGTAATTTTAAAATAATGGATGTGATTGGCGACGAATACACTCCTGGATACGTCTTTACTTCAACAAATGAAAGTAATCGGTATTTGCTTGTGGTTAATCGTTTCAAGCAACTTTACATTCTTGAATTTACTACAGCTCTTGGTGAGTGGGGATCGTTCGATAGGATTTAAATGTAGTATCTGGGGTGGCCACGGGAAAAACATAAGTGCCAGCTTTCTAAAAAAACATCATAGTTTGGCATGCAGTATGTGGTCTTGCCTTTTCTTGCAAAAACTACTTGTTGACGCTCTTTTAGATAAGACAGTGGAGTGATTGATAGGGTGTTATCTCCATCTTTCTACGACCATCTTGTGTACTTAATCAGAATCTTGAAGCTTAACTATTTCGACGCGAAGTAACAAAACGGTCTCGCAGATCTACATGAAATGCCCATATTGACTCTCAGCGGAACGCATAAAAAATTCTGAAGCTTCTCACTTCATGAAACAGGACATGAAATCCATTATTTCCGCACGGTTGAGAGGTATTGGTTGATAATTTCCCTCATCTCAATCAATTATAATACAAAAAATTGTCTAGTATGTGTGTATAATTTCAATAAATCGAATCTAATCATGATATACATTTTATAGTCATTAAATGGCAATTGGAAAGAATGTAGAAACAAGATTATTTTTATCACAATTATCTTTAAAATTGAAAAATTTCGATATATCAACTTACCCTCTATAATCATAACCCTCTACATTACTTTTATGAATTTCATCTAATAAACTCAGAAACTCTTCATCGTCAGCGTTTTGCTCAATTTCATCAAGTAAAGTGTTGACAGCTTCTTCTGTTCTACCCGAAACTTGTACTAAGCGATTAGCTCTCTGAATTCGGGGCTTTGCTATTTTTTCAGTCGCTGGTTTTAATACAACATGAGCGTTGGCTCCTCCAATTCCGAATGAATTTACTCCCAGAACTCCTTCTTTTAATTTCTTATTGGCTGTTACTATCTGGTAAGAGTAGAATGAACGTTTTAACGGTAAAGCAATTTGTATGTTGGAATGGAATGGAATTTTCAATAGTTACAGCATTATAAGAAACTATATACATGTATATACTAATAATTGTATCCGAAATGATCTTGATCTTTTATAGAACCAGTTATTTCAATTGGGATAGGTTTTAATTGAAAAATAGTTTGGTCTATTGCAATTCAGATTTTGATTAATACTCTCGTGGTCAAAAATAACGCACCATTCCTATTTCTGAATATATTTTTTTGTTTCATAAATTTAAATTGATATTGCTATTGATTAACTTCTTTTCAATCATTTTGAAGCAATATTAAGAAATGTGTAGTAATTTTAGTGCTTTTTAATGAACAAAAAATAGAAATAAAACCAAATTTTCTTAAAAATAAAACTTACAAACACTAAACAAAAATGTTCCTTTTTATGAAACGTTAGTAGCGTATATTTCAGCCTCTGGATATAATTGTTGCTAACATTCTCCTGGGCATGCTTTCAATTAGGTGTTGTATCACTTCATGAGGTATGTTTTCCCATTCCTCGAATGCCGCTTATTTCAATTTTGAGGAGATGGATTTCGGCGACGAATACGGCGTTTCAAAATGTACCAGACATGCTCGGTAGGATTCATATCTGGAATTCTTTCTGGCCAGTCCAGGGTATGAATTCCTTTTTTGTTTAGGTTAATCAGAACTTCTGTCCCAACGTGTGTCAGAATTATCATGCATTAAATGAAAATCATCACCAATAAATGACCCAAACGGAACAAAATGATTATCAAGAATATCAGTTATGTGTCTTGCTGGGTTAAGGGCGGGTCTAGGAAGAGAGACTGCGCGGGCATCAAAACAAATTCCTCCCCAAAACATGATAGGCCCTCTTTGGAATGGCTCCCTGGGAATGATACAAGACTGCGCAAATCTTTCTCCTCGCCGTCTTCGAATTTGATTACGTCCATTTGGACCTCTTAGACTGATTCTGGTCTCATCAGTAAATAAAACTTGGCACCAATTTTCCAAATTCCAAATTTCAAGCAATTCATCAAGTGAATTCCAAAATGATTTCACTTTTTATGGCTAACAAATAAACATCGTCACTTCAAATCATAACATTTGAATACCATAAAATTATTTGAGTGATTACTGTAATACATTAACTTGATAAATTTTTCTATAATTTTTAGTTTCATTCTTATATTTTCTATTCTTACAAGCTGTTAAAAAATTTAATAAATGGAGAAATCGATTATTTTTGTTTCAAAATCTCAAATTGGTTATTTCTTCTGCGATTGTCTGATTTGTTAGGCCCTTATACCTTATATCCTTCTTATACCCTCATATTTCTTTTTTAAGAATTCATCATTTCATTTATATTTTCCATAATGAATGAAACTTTCCATTAAAAAATTTTGGATACAATCATCGTAGCGTACCAGCGTTGTTGATACTTTGATGTGTCCCGGTATTTTTTGTCTAAACGTTCTCTAATGAAGAAAATTTCAGGTTTTCAACCCAAATAGACAAATTGTATATTTTAATCAACTTTTTACTCAGAACGCTGGACAAAATTCTTAGGAAAAATTGCAAAAATCATAATTCTTCTAATTAGTAGACCTCGGGTCACATTTCTCAGAATGTTAGTAATAACATTCAATTATTTCCTACTAAAGTTATTTGATAGAATATTTGATAGTGCTTCATTATTAACTACTTTGAATATGTCGTTATATTTATTATTGTTTATAAGTTTTTTCTGGTTAACTAATAAGATAATTGTTTTGTTGGATAATTTTTTTGAAGATATTTGAAGTTGCTTAAAATACCTACTGTTCTGTTGATAATCTGTATTGGATGAAAATTTTTATCTAATTTTGAAGAAAAAATTGTGTCAAAATCGATGTTTTTCTCATATAATTTCATCTACTTACTTCTAAAGTGCCTTCTGTAATTTTAGCTAAATGAGGATCCATAGGATCAACATTAATAGTAGCTGGTATAGTGCCCGTTTCCATGGCTATTATAAGTTTAGTTAAACTTGCTATTCCAGATCCGATTTCGGAGTGTCCCATGTTTGATTTAACAGATCCAACCAATAAAGGTTCATTTCTTCTACCCGAAAAAACTTCCAGAATTCCTTTAGTTTCTTGTAAGTCTCCAACAGATGTACCTGCATAGAAAAATAAAATAAAACATTCTCCTTTCTCCCAACACTCTGACAAAATAGTTGATTTATGAGCTGAAAATATATTGGCATTAATACAATACTTACCAGTTCCATGCATTTCTAAGTACGAAAAATCGTTTGGAGAAATATTGCATTCAGCATATAACTCTTTAATCAATTGTGTTTGCATTCTAAAATATGGATAAGTCAAGCCTTCAACTTTGTAACCATCAGTGTTGGTCTTCGCTCCCACAACCGTCGCATACATCCTTCGACAGTTGCTCTTTTTTTGCAACAAAACGCTGGAAACGACTTCTGACCGAACAAATCCTTTTCTATCCCTATTAAAAACTTGACTGTTACCTTCCGGATTGAGCACATTCAACTGAATGAAATTGGAGGATTCAACTGGATTGAAATTTATGTTAGCGGCACATACGATTGCATTGTCAATTTCACCTAATCTTAGTTTATCATATGCTAATGTAAACGCATATAATGATCCAGAACAAGCAGTATCTACTGCAATACTGGGTCCCTTCAAATCGAAGCAATATGATATTCTATTAGCTGCATGGTATGGTGATGTTATGATGAAGAAATATTCGTTATGGGTTTCATTTGCTGTCACATTTCCTTTATACATGCTGATTCCAACAAATACTCCTGAAATCATTGTAGTGATTAATATCTTTACTAACAAATAATAGTTATTTATGCAACAAGTGCAAAAAGTGTTTGACATCACGTCCAGTGCAATAATCACTTTTTGCACGAGTTGCATTCAAAATTTTTTCTACGTTCATGAAAAAAAGTTTGATTGACATTTCTAGAACTGCAGATTTGCATTATTAAAATCATAGTAATCGTGATCGCGTATGTTTGAGGCATTTACCTTTGTGTTTATAAGTTGCAATCATATGGCATCATAGATAAAAATTGAATTTTCTAGTAATTTCGTAATCCAAAACATAAAAAAATTGATTGATAATAAAATAAAATCCGCAATTCTTTGAATCGTTTTACAATCTCAAAGAAAAGGGTTTGAATACTTCTCTCATATGATTGTTTATGTTAGTCTTGATTAGAAATATCTGTATTATAATGACAGATGAGTGCAATGAATATTTATTGCACTAGAGCAATAAAGATCTACTGTTCCCAGTAAATATAGCTCAAGTTATGTTTATTGCAAGAACTTAAAAAAAAGCAAGAAATAAAATAAATCTAACTTTTGCGAAAATAAGTTTTTTTGTATAAAGGTATCAGTTCTGGTTTTTCTAGAATAATGGCGGTTTAAAGAAACATGATCCATTACAACAGATTACTACAGATACTTCAAATTGTGTAGATAATATAACTTTTATACAGTCACTTTTATATTAAGAGTTATTATCTGTGCTAGATATTATATGATATAATTCTTCATATTTTTGTGAGAAACTGGATGAAAATTGTTAAGATTCATTGATGAATATTACCTGTCTTACTTCCTCGAAGTTCTTTTGGATTGAGCCCAGCGTCCACTATAGCTTCAAAAGTTGTTTCTAAAAGAATTCTGTGGTGGGGGTCCATAACTTCAGCTTGTTTTGGGATAACACCAAAGAAAGAGGCATCGAATTTCTCCACTTCGGGAATTTTACCAGACCTCTTTGGAACAATGTTTAAACCTGGAATAATTTGAAAGTAAATCAAACCAAGTTAAAAAAATAATTATGAAATGGAATGGTATATAGTAAATTGACGTTTTGGAAAAGACAGAAAAGGAGAGTTTTAAAATTGTAGTGGTACGTTGACATGTGAAATATTCAATAATTGTTTCCATGATATTAGCAATTTTGAATTCAGGTGAGGACTTTGACAATCTCGTGATTTCTATGTTATCGATAATACATATTTAAAAGAAATTGATAAAACTCCTTATGTGTATTTTTGGGACTTCAAAAGACTAATTATGTTCACTTTTTCGACTGTATTAATTGAATTATTAACTTTAGTAACAAAAATAGCACAACTTGAAGTAACTAAAACATCTAATTGAGATATACAGAGAAATTAATTCGTCTTTTCGTAGTTAATTGCTGGGTGTACTTGTTGATTTGCGATTAATGCTCTATAGCACGAGACCGGTTAAATATCTATTTATTCAACTAATAGAAGTGTTCTTTAATAACATAAACCATTGACTTTTTTTTCATTAAATTCACATGCTTCTATAACTGTTAGGAATAATTTTGATTGTTTCTACTTCGTCTACGAGATTGGATGAAATACTATCTCACACCCTGCTTACAGCCCCGACTTGGCCCCTAGGGATCATCTATTCCCTGAATTGAAGAATCATTTGAGAGGTTTTAAGCCATCTTCTCGGCACGGCGGTAGACTTCTACGACTCTCTAAGATGGTACACTGCATGCAAAAAAGTATTGGTCAGTCCGGCATTATATCGAAGAATAGAGAGGAGTTTGAGTTCTCCAAACATATATTGTCATTTAATCTGCCTGAAAGTGCAAGTTACCAATAGAAAAGTAGATTTAAATAGTAATGAGAGAATTATAGAGACAAACGCAACTTTAGTTTCAATAAAAATTATTTTTACTACTAATATTTAAGGAAGCAATAAATTGATATTGAATAACGCGTACAATGAAAAATACTTAATATAATCAACATGTTCAGTTGTAAAATTATTTTTTGTTCTAAAATCAATTCACCTGCAGGGTAACGTCTTTCGTCGTCTGTTATCAAATCCTTTCCAATGAGTAGAGCGTCCTTGAATTGCTCTACATTATAACATTCGGGAAACCTACCAGATATTCCAGAAATAACAAATTCTTCGTTTTTACCCATAGTTACTATTATGGAAACTAACCTATAAATGGAAAAATATATATAGTAGAATGTGTGTTTGTCTGGCGATAATAACTAAGGGAAAAAATTTGAGCAAAGAGTTTGTTTGAAAAGTTATGTTCCCATAGAATTACGGTTCCGGAATTTAATATTTTGAATGTTTGAATTTTGAACGGTAATTGAAATATATTCACACAATCAATTAACATACTTCATCTATATTTTTTTCTACTTACTTTTTGTTTCGAGTAATTAACTGCGATATGGAGGTTAATCAATTTTTTCAACAAAATTAATAACCCGAAACTTTGAATTTATTAAAATATGAAATAAGTATTTTTTAGATCAAATCTCATCACATAGCATAATTATAAATTAGTATCTGAATTCATTCAAATTCCTTTTGGAAGCTAGGACAGCTTACATAAGACAACATTCATCTCCGTTTGTTGTAAGGAACCATAAATACGCTCAACTGATTTTACTAGTTTTCTATTTATTAGTGAACTGAAAACGTCATTTTAGCAATTATCACTGAGTTACAGCTTTCCGAGTTGACGGAAAATTGTTTTAGTGATAAGCGTGACTGGTCTTGGTTTTGGTCTTTGGTCAAAAAATGCAAGACCAAGACCAATACCAAGACCAATACTGAGTTGTGTAAGACTTATTCAAGATTAGGATCGGTCTGCAAGACTCTTGCAGCCTCACTTTTTTCCATTTATTCAATAATGTTTCTTGCTTCTTACAAAATCAGAAACTAATTTCATCATAGATTTCAGCTAGAGTCGACTATGAATGCTAATAATTTTAATTTCATTTGCATAAATTCATTTAACTACCATTCCAAAAATACACATTGCACATCCCATACGGGCGCCATTGGTGTAAATAATATATTCTCTTAGATTCTTACATTTTGATATATTTCAAAATGCTTTTAACAGACCTGCAAGTATTTTGCAGCAAGACTAAGACCAAGACTGGACTATGCAAGACCAAGACCATATATGAGGCTGCACGACCAAGTCCATGACAAAGACCAAAGCGGTCTTTGTTTTGGTCTTGCATTGGCGCATCAATAATTGTCATTTTGTTAAACGGTTATCATTTTATCATTGAATAGATAGGTGCTCAAAACAAAGAAAAATCTAATAAATGTAACTAAATATCAAGAAATTCAGATGGAGCTGAGTAAGTCAGCTTTTACAATTGAAGAATTTATCTTCAATTCACAATTTGTTAGAGATATCGTCAACTTCGCTTACCAAACAGCAAATTCCACAATGGATTCAACGGAAAATTTCAATAAATATAACCCGACAGTTTTTTCTATTGATATATTCGTTTACAATGGAATTTTCAAACTACTGATCTATCAACTTCTAATTATCATATACTTTTTCAGAAGACCTCTTGTATATTACGAAAATTTATATATGCTAGCTCGAGGAAAACTCTTTAATAATTATTGTTCTTTATAGATTAATTTTGCGCAAAATTAGAAAAGAATTATTTTTTTCTTTTTATGAAGTTTGCTTTTGTGATATACTAATAATATTGTGAACTATATAAAACAAAGAATAAAAGTTACATCTAACTCACCCAAAGTATCATTCGTCAATTTTTATTGCACTTTTAAATCTTTAAACATGTTATTATTCAATTGAAAACTATATTCATATATTTTATTTGAATCATCACAATATGACCAACACAATTGAAATACGGTTGCATTTGTAATCAATGGGACATAAATGGTATTGAGCTTATTTGCGTCTTTTTATCATTTATGCAAGAAGATTTTTGAATTGCTATCATTTTCTAAAATCCTCTCTTTTTTAAATTGCTCTTTGTTTTTTTTTCTTTTTTATATTTTGCTGCAGCTGTGGCATTTTTTGTCATATTTGTGATTATTTATTCTATTTTCCAGGTATTGCCTTGTTTGGCCAATATATGTAGCTTCATAGTTATTAAAAAAATTTCATAAACAATATTTCTCTTCTTTGATTTTTTTGTTATTGATTCTGCCATAGAAAAGTGTTTTGACAATAGGTTATTAGGTTTGTTGCAAACTTACAAATCACATTTTTGGAATAAATGCTGGAATTGTTATGACAAACCATTTATGAAAGGGAGAGATATGAATTGTTGATTATTTTTATTATTCAAAAACACCATTCGATTTTTGTGTGGTTCTAACGTTCATATAGTACCTCAAGATGTCACTTGAGTCATAAACAATGATCCGGCGTTTTATATGTCTATAAAATCCGTTACGGAAAATATGGTGATGGCGATGTATATTGTCATGTATGTCTACTATTTACTAAAGTTTAAGCAGTGAAATACGGAGTAAGGACATCTAACGTTCTGTGTTAACGTATTAAACATAATTTAGTTATTGTAAAAGATGGTTGAAAGGTATTCAATTCTTACTTAGCCACGAATTTAATATATTAAACTTATTTCTTACTATGTTTATATAAGTTTAGATAAGTTCGTATCGATGTGAGAAGAGGTCTATGAAATTTGCAATAGGAAGGATCTGATGAGACCACATCATCGACTGCTACTTTTGCATTGTGATTCCGATTAAAGACGTTGAGGTAAAAATGCAAAACCTATCGAATACCATGACCATCTGCTTCAATCGCCTACGACCTATCAAGACAAATACTTGAACTACCGAAAACATTATTACAGAAAATTCTATTGAAAGTAATTTTAATTTTTTACCTACACCAGAAAAACCAAAACACCATCTTATCACTACAGAAGATTTTAACGATAACGATAACAGATATAAATTTGCTAAAAAGCTTCTAGGCTTTCGCTTAAAATAGAAGAATTTGCTTGTTGATGTTAATATCACAAATCAGCTATATAGGCAGGAATTTTCAGCAGGTTTTTCACAAGACGCGGTGAATTTTGTTTTTACAGCAATAAAAGGAAATTGGCACACTTTGTGTTCGTAAGAAACTTTACTTCTATTAATTAACGGACTTCCAATAGCTCTCTCAGTAAATCATGAAGGAGCGAAAAATTGTTGATGACACATCTGCACATTAAGTTGATGAAACAATTTGTTCAAAAACTGGATGGAACTTCAGTAGCTTTCGAATACTTGAGAAAGTTTTTTCCGAAGTTTGACGGAAATTTTGTTGATTAGTAAATTAGACACATATTTGTCTTTGAAAACATTCGATTGTTGAATTCTACTCCAAAACAGAACTATATCAGTTTTGAAGCAGTAGTTTCTGGATTTTTAAGATATAATAACTGGAAACTAAAAAAAGTTAGTTGAGGATGTGACTGCAGGACAAACAACATAAGCACTTTCAGATGAGCGAAGAGAATGTTTTCATTACATGCCTCGAACTACTAATGCAATAAAAATAAAATGGGAAGACTATATTTGATATTTATTAAGTACTTATTAACATAAAAGTGAAAGCGTACAACTTCAATTTACTTAGCATTTTTTGTAAGTTATATTAATAGTAAAATTTGAAAAATCATCATCATTTTATTCAGTTAACAATTAAAACCAGAGTTCGGAAAATATCATTCAGTCAGTCTCCTAAATATAAAACCAAACTTTCGCGTATCATATATATAATTTTTTTCCGTCCAGTTATTAAGTAGAATATTGAAATTTTATGCTTTAAAGTCAAATTTTGTGTTGTCCTGTAAAAACAGGCAAACCTTCAGCTCATTAATAGATAAAACTAGAACCTTTTTTTATATTGCCCAACACAAAAAAACCTGTATCAACAGCAACCTGTCAAGGTAGTGAAGAAAACTGACGCAGATTTTATAGCTTCAACTCCGCGTCTATCTAACCAACTCAAAATTTAAAAAAATTTGAAATCTTCTTCAAGCTGGGAATAAGAATTAACTCTTTTTAAGAAAATTTGATTTTTTTTTCTCGTTAAAATTTTACTGATACTTCTAAAAAGAGTATTTGATTAAAATTTTTTTATGAGCCTACTTTTTTCGTCAGAGCAGTAAATTGATTATAAATAGAAACAAATTCTAAAAATAATATAGAAAAATATTACCTTGCGTTTAGAAAACAAAAAGAACAAAACCTTGTGGAAACAAGTTGAATATTTAGTATTTACGATCCATTTTATATAGCAGACGATAATATACCCGAAAAAATTTTAAAATCAACCAACTGTAACGGTAATGAAAAACAGATAATTATTTAAATGTGATTCGTCAACCTAAATTATTATAATTAATGATATTAATGATAAACAAGTGAATATTGAATTGATCAAAACTGTAACGTTTGTTTAAAACAATATTACTTGGAAAAAAAGTAGTATACTTCCATATAATGAAGTAATGGTGGCCGAAGTTTTGATTGGCCCAGGAAGAGATTATAAAAAAATGGAAGGAAAAATAATTTACGGGTGATCGGAGGTCAGAGATAAGGGTAAAGGTTTATCTCGATTTCCGGCAAAACAACAAATCTTATGGGAAAAAGTCAAACAGCAAAGTAGTAGGTGTAGATCTAGATCTTTTGTGTTCACACCTTTTTCATATAGATTCAAAATTTATAGGAAAAAATCGAAATTTTTCTTAATTTTATCTTTCATGAGAAAACATTGTTTTTTTCAAGGAACTTCGTGAAAAGTCACCTTTTTGTGTCTCAAATACACTGTAATTCGTATAATTTGGAATATTAATTTCTTCACATTATTTTGACCTAATATCGAAAAAACATTTTTCAATTAAAAATTCTCCCGTTAAAATATCAATCGGTGAGATCTTCTTTCGTTAAAATCTCTACTTTCTTATAGAGTGAAAAATATTACCATCTCCATGATAAATTTTCTCAGTAAATGCAAAAAAATAACGAAAAATAGCCGCATCCCAAATTTTTGTACAATTTTTAGTTATTTATCAACATTAACTATACCAAGTTCAAAGGTAAGATTTCATGTAATATTGATAAACATAAGTAATCAAAGTCTAAAATTTCAATAAATATCTAAAAATTGTACATTGTAGTTTTTTACCATAGTGATGATTATATTTTTCATACTGATCGACTTTTTAGGAAAACTGATAATTTGACAGGGGAATTTTCGATCGAAATTAGGGTTCTTTTTCGATTTTAAGCTAAAATATAGTAAAACAATAATGTACTTCATACCGAACTACAGTTCTGTTTTTCAGAGTCAAATGTTTATTTTTATATATCATTTTTTCATTAAATCTAGAAAAGTTCATTTATGGTTGATGGTTGATCAGAGCGATATCAATCTAAACCTCCGTACTTTACTGTTTACTTCCAAATATTTCAGAATGTTAGAATGTTTGACCGGCCACAAATGAGAATAAAACCTAGAACATATTGAATTATGATGCTGCAATTATTATTTTGATGATTATTAACACCCATTTCTCTCTCCAGTTTTCATATATTAAATAGTGTTAGTTTTGTACTGGTTTCATGCTAACTATACTTTGATTACTGTATCTCATTGATAACATTATTTTTTAATCATTATTCTATTATCTAAATATGATTTAGTTGCGTCAAGCAAAATCTTATGAAAGCGAGAATGAGATTATCTAATATTTCTTTCTAATAATCCATTTAGAAATATCCAAAGCAATTCAAATGATTGAAATGAATGATCAACTAATTATATCAATTTTGAAGGACATTACAAATCCTCATACTTACATTATAATTATTATACAATATAACTGAAGTGTTTAAATCCAATCGGCTCCACAATTTACGTGTGTTTTGAGAAGCTTAATTATTTCTTCTTTGTTTTCAAGCCTGTTTTCCAAATCCAACCAGAGCTTTGCCCTCATTTTTATTTCCCCGTGCTTTCTATACAATTTTCAGCCCTCCTAAATCTCATGAATCTATTTTTGAAGCAGGTTCCCGATAATCACCTCATTAAAATCCATTACGGCATTGATCTGTTGGATAAAATTGTTCCATAATCAACAAAAAAACGAACAAAAAATTAATGATTCGTGTCCTACTTGTATTCTTACTTCCTACAAAGAACTGAAATCACACGAACTTAAAATGTAGAATGTTGAGAGACGTGCTCAATTTAAATACAAAGCGCTTGCTATACCGCTTTATATGAAGAAGACCACTGCAATAGGATTTTCCAAAAATGTCGTTGTGTAGGTAACGATGGATATAAGTGCTCTTTGGTTTTTATTTGTATCTCCACAACTTTTTTCTTAGAGCCTCAAACTATCAAGCAGTTGAATAGTGGCAAACGCATCATTAAACTTAGCCGAGAACTCAAAATACTCATAAAACGCCAGCACATAGATGGATGGATGAGCATGGATGAGCTTAATTCACAGTCCAAAATTTTGTACAGATCTGTATCTTTTTGTCATGAAAATTCAAAACCGTTTTAAAATTAAACTCTTCTTTGTAGAAAAAATCCTGAAATGCCTCCTATCATTGAGGATACAGTTAGTCCAGACATCCTAGGCCAAATTAGGTGAATATCTTCGTAAAATCGACATAACAATTATATTACCACGTAAAAAATTGTATTTTGGCATCCTAAAACTATTCTCAAAATTCACATATAATTGGATTGTCGCAAGTTTTAAAGTGAGGGGTCCTAGGTCACAAAAATCGATTCTTTTTACATGTTTTGTAAATATCTTGTTTTCTATGGGTCTTACGTTATTTGTATTTATTATCAATATTATAGAGAATTTAATTTTCTACAACTTTTGTATCAAACATTTTTTTATACCTTCAACTGTTCGAGATAGAGGGCGTAGAGCGCGCTGTCAGAGAATTATCTGAGGTCAACTGGTAGTCCCGATATTATTGATATTACTATTGGTTATTGCGGTAACAATTGTTTTGGTTTAGTTAGATATTTTAGTCTGATTCATACTCTTGAAAGTCAACTTCAACAGTCATGTCTTCTCCTATTTCTTCTTCTTTCTCTTCCTCTTGCTGGATGTTCATAAATGTTCAAATATGGCTGAGTCATTGGTCATCTTTATTTGAAACACAGGAATTTTCCTCTATTGCAATGAACTGGACATTTGAGTATTACTGATCTTGGCTATTGGTACACACTGGAGAATACAGGAAACCAACTTTTTTAGAGTCACATTTGGCAATACAGCCTTTTTTGCTGTTGCAAGAAATAGTGTTGGGGAGTTTTTCTGGAGCAAGTGGGAGTAAAGTTTTAATCGGTATTATGTATCAATTTCCAACCCCAATCTTGTGGGTTCAGTTGATGGCCTAGCCATGTTTGAGGTTAACGGTTTTTGTTTGATAACACTTACCGTTTTCGAGAAAAATCCAAAAAACCTCAAATTTTGACCTTTAACATCAAATAAGCTTTGTAACACACATAAAATCTATTGGAATTTTTAAAACTTTATTTGTAACGGTAAACCACAGCTATCCACCAATATTTAGCTATCTAGGAATTTATGTTAATTGACTACTATTTTTATGTCTAAGTTGACCCGACTAATATATTAAAAATATTAAATGTCGGTTGTTATATTGTTACATTGATATTAAGTAATACACAAACTTTACTTATATTGAAATTTTGAACAAATATGACATTTTCATGAACTATCGACTTAACGATTTAACAATTTTGTTTTCTGTTCCAGGTAAGAATTGAAAACCAAATAAATAAAGTAAGTTATCTATGATCTCTATTCCATTAATGTAGTTGAACAAAATTGTCGAAAATATGGGAGATAATTAGATATGTATGTTAGCGTTTGAAATGTTAAAAAACAGGGATTAAAATAGAAAGACCATATAGAAAAAACTGGTATGAAATTCTTAAAGCATATCAATTACATCTTTGCAATCTTACAATTATTGAAAGATAATTCCGATGGAATGATTTTAGACTAAATTGAAGATCAACTAAACGGAAACAACATAACAGGGTTTTTAAACCATCATTCTTTCTATTTAGAATTAATACAATAAGAATTAGTGTCGAATTTTTTTCTAGGCCCCTGGACATTCTAATAATCCGAATAGAGACATATAGTTTCAATAATATGTTGTGCTACACATTCCGCCGTAATAAATTATTTTTTTTTCAGTAGTGGGGTAAATTGATACACACTGTCTATTACTTACTTAATTTATTTAAACACTGACACTAAACAATATTATATAATAATTAACTATTTATATAAACTAACTCTCGCTGCTAAACAAACTGGAATATATATTTCTAGAATTCTAGAAAATGAACAAACAAACAAATATATAAAAAAAGGCCTTCTCAGAATATCGTATATAAAAAATTTTTAAAAATCGCCACTATAATAAAAACAAACATCAAACGAACTCAGCTTTCGCCACCGACAGCCCCAAATAAGAATCCTTTAGTTTGATTTAAATCAAAGAACTTGAAGTTACCGAGACAAAACTGGCAAATATTAAATCAAAAGCTTGAATATATTTGCTAGCTTGTTTTTCTATAACTGTGTTTAATAGTTTTTATTATATTTAAATTGGTAAGGAATCAAAATTTTGTCTGAACTATTTACTTCACAGCTTATATCTGCACAAATCATCAAGTATTCAAAAGGGTTAAGAGGTAAGCAGATTTGCGAAGATATGCTTAATACCATTGGTGATTAATGTCATTCGTATGCGACCGTGAAAATTGGACTGCAAGCTTCAAAAGAGGTCATGTAGTTCATGACATGATGTTATCAGACCGTCGAATTGGGCTAAAACGGATATGTGAAGCACTGAATATTTCATACGAACGCATTCATCATATAGTTCACGTCAATTTGATCATGAGAAAAATTGCTGCAAAATGGATCCCCAAATGTTTGAGTGTTAACCAAAAGCGTGCAAGGGTAGAAGTATCGCGTTCGATCTGTGCTCGATTTGAAAACGAGGTAGACTTCTTAAACCGAATTGTTACTATGAATGAGACTTGGGTACATTTCTACAATCCAGAAACAAAGCATCAATCGGTAGAATGGCGACACTTTGGTTCTCCAAGACATAAGAAATTTCGTGTCCAAAAATCTACTGGAAAAGTTTTTGCTTCAGTTTTTTGGCATGGTCATGGAGTAATCATGATTGATTTTTTGGATAAGGGCAGAACAACAACTGGAGATTACTATTCGACATTACTGACCTTTTTCTCTACGGGAAAAAATTGAAGAGAAAAGACGCGGAAAGTTATCCAAAGGTGGTTTGTTTTTGCAGGACAATGCCCTTGCACACAAATCTCATGTTTCCATGCAAAAAATTCGTGATTTAGGGTTTGAATTACTAGAACACCCCTATTCACCAGATTTGGCTCCGTTCGACTATAATCCCTTTCCTCAACTGAAAAAAAGTTTAAAAGGTCGTGAATTTACTCCCGACGAGGAGGTAATAGAAGCTGTGGTGGTCTGGTTTGCAGAGCAAAAAGAAATATTTTTTTTGAAAGGTCTAGAAACGTTGCAGGTTCGCTGTAATAAATGTATCCAATTAAGAGTAGAATATGTTGAGTAATGAAATATTTTGACCTTGAAATTTTGTTTGGTTCTATAGTAGGCTAAGAATTTCTTAATATACCCTAGTACTAACGCTGAAATAACCTATTCGGAGAAATAAATTAATGTTTATAAAAAATAACAGATATCCACATAGTATCCACTATATATTTCAATATATAACATACAATGCACTACATCAAATAACATTATCCAATCTAGTATATTCCTGGGAGTAGATAGCTTATGCTCGACTCATGAGATTATTCAAATCAGCAAAAGTTAGTTTTGCTATGTCTTCTGTGAGCATATCTACTTTGAAATTCTGGAAAATAATTTGTTTAACTTCTGCCGACATCAAGGAATCAATCCCGAACTGAGCTAAAGTTTTGTTTTGGTCGATGTCTTTTACTGAAATGAAATGACAGAAATTATTTTTTCAAGTAGAAAATTGTAACCCTATATCAGAATGTTGGATATATACAACAGTTTTATATTATTTATATTCATTGCATGATCATAGAGAGAACTAGTCAATACTGAGCAACATTAACAAATCTTCTATTTTGTTCTACACACTTTCTGTCATAATCATCATAGCTATCTAAGCATGCTGAGAGGTCTGTTAATGTACGCTTTGAGGAACACCTAACTCCAAACTATTTAATCTAAATCTAAATCTAACTTAATCTAAAATAAGTATGGGAAGCGAATTCTAACCATAGATAATTTATCAGCCAAAGAAAATAATGAAAATATTGACAGTATTGATTCTAGAACATTTACCTGCACTTTTTATACCCAAAACGTGAGCGACGGTCTCTACTGGACTGCTTCCTTTTTTCTTATCTGCTTGAGCCGTCGTTGAAAATATTGTAGGAACACCAACAACTACATCCTTGTTAAGCATGAACGTCTCAAGCGTTTCCCAACAAGATTCAATTCTCTGATTTTCCAAGTTGTAAATAGTCTATTAAAATAAATATCAAGTTATTGAAATATGGTTTTCAGGTATCTGGTACTATAAACTTTGAACACTTCTTATCTTATTCACACCTTCTCAAGATCATTTCCGCATATCCCAATCCAAACTTATTAGAAGTATACTCCCATTTTCTATGTCCTTATTTTACGCTTATTAGACATCAAATAGTGACAAAGTCTCAATAGATGAATAGTCTAGATGTATAAAAAATATTTTTCAAGGCTTCGGATAAGTCATATTCTTTTTTATCTAGTTGAAGTTTCCATTTACATCAGTCAAATTATCGAGAAGGTATTGTGGCACGTGATGATGGATAGTCTATGTGAGACACTATATTTTTCATTATTTCTGTGAAAATAACGACATGTATTCATGCTTTACTGGACAAATAAATCATTGTATGTTCAATGAAACCATACGAATAGTAGATTTGGTTGGTGTTATCCCCAATTCGAATTACAGCTTCCGTACGAGAGGGTAATAGACCGTTTCAAAGACATACAATAAATTGGTGTGGAGTACACCTCTCTCCTTATAATAGTGAGCTATTGGATATTTTGATATCTACAATAGTTTCACAACATTAGCCAGGAAAATACTTCATCTTTTTCGAGAAACGGAGGATCTGGTTTTCGAATTCTTAAATTTCAAAACTTTATCAAAGATGGGAATAAAAATTATATTTTGATATTTTGGCTACACTTCGAATATCAATGAGTTTTTATAAAATTATTTACAATGATTAACTTTGTATAATCAACGAGGATAGTCCAAGTAGTACCTGCATGACCTGGAGATGGCGGTAGTTGCTTGAAAAATACCACCGTATTAGAAAGTGCATAATCTATACCGCATATGTTTTAAGTTATAAGATGCCATGTTGTTTTTCAGTTAATTTGTAAACATGGAAAAAATTAGTCATCGTTATGTGATAAAAAACTTTTATTTGAAAGGCTTTAGCCAAACGAATATAGAAGGTGAACTGGATTCTACTCTGGACGAGACTACTTCTTCCATTAAACGAGACTGTATGACCTGCAAAGACCAGCATCGAAGTGGTAGAACAAATGAAATGACGACTCCAGAAATGTTAAAAGAACCTCCCCAAGCGGTACTGGATAATTGTTGACTAAACTTGCGTGAGCTAGCAGACATAGTAGGCATTCGAAAAAGTACAGTACATCGCATGTTCACTGAACATTTGGACATGAGAGAGCTGTAAGCAAGACGGGTGCCGCGTTTGCTCACAATGGAACAAAAACAGCATCTAGAAGATGTTTCCATCGAGTGTTTGGCAATGTTTCATAGTAATACCGTTTCATAACCATGGAGGGAGCATGAATCCATCACTTCATACCCGAAACAAAAGAACAATTATAACAATGCACTTAAAAAGGAGAATCGTTTGTTCGGTCAGATACTTATGGGACCGTTCTCGTCTTTTGTAACCCAATTCTCAACATGTAAGGAAAGACTACGAATATATTACATAGGGATTAACGTTGAACGGCAACCTCTGAATTGCCAACTTACCATGCTGTGGAATTTATCAGCGATTATTCCAACATCTGCAATCGGTCCCCATTGCATTGCCAAACTCGGTAAATTGTCCCTCCTGCGTTTCTCGCAAATTTTTTCCAAAGATGAATTAGCAAAAGCATAGTTTGCTTGACCTAGAAGTCCTCTCGTTGATACTTGCGAGGAGAACACTACGTAAAAGTCTAATTCAGGGCACATTTTTCTAGTAACTTCATCCAAATTTTCACAGGAAACAATTTTTGGTTTAAATACTTCTTCAAAGTTTTGTTGTGTTTGTTCTGTGATTGGTGCATCTCGGAGAGTAGCAGCCGAATGAAAAACACCTACAAAAATGTTTTTCAAAATTATCAGGTTACGAAATTCATAGTTGCTCCTACAAATTGAGAGTGGAATATTACTACTTACAAATGATGAAAATGTAATACATAACTGAAACATCCAAAATCTAAATACTCCAGAGAGATAAAAATGGTATATACCATGTGACCAGAAAAACTCCAACAGTAAATAGATAAAGATCGATAATTTAGAAGTGTACTTAGAAATAGGCATAATTCTTGGTATCAAAAAAATACATTTAATATTTCAAATGGAATGCATTGATAAAATAAGACTAACCTCCAACTGGTCCATACTTTTTAGCATTGTCTATCAATTTTTCAGTTCCAACCATCGTTGTAGAATCATTTAAATCAACGATTACTTTATATCCCAATTGAGTCCAATTATTCAAACAATATGCTTGATACCCATTCCATACTCCTCGCCTTCCATTCAAAATTATTTTCTGTGCACCTCTACTGAATAACCAGTGAGCTAATTCAAGTCCCATTCCACCTAATCCTCCAATAATTATATAAACTTTGTCGCGATTAAGGAATAATCTACGTTGGATTGGAATTTTTAGAGGTTGGAAGACATCTTTTTTAATTTGGATTAATACTTTTCCAATGGTTGTCGAAAACGTATTGAAGGCTGTTTGGAGGTCATCTGATTCGTAAACTGTGTGCGGGATTGGTTGCACAACGCCAGACACTATACCTAATAATATTCGAAAACATCAGTTTTAGGAATATTTATTTTTAAAATCAAATTTGTAGTCTACTCAAAGTTGAATATTTCTGAATATTACTTAGTACCCACCTTTATGGTCGTTTTACTCTCATTTTGAAGCTAAAACTCTTACACAGAAGTCAAAACTGCATTACGATATATCTAATTCAACTTTGAGCATTGCAAAATGAGAATTATTCATTATTGGATTAATCGTAGATTTGGTAGCGTAATCAGGAATAAGTGATTTGAATTATGAATTGAGCAGACATCTCGGTATTTAGAAAATAGATTAAAAGGTTATCAATATGATAAAACAGCAATAACGAAAAAATATATATATTCAATTATAAAGATCCAAAAATTTTTCAAACCTAATATTAGAAAAGGAAAAGAACAGAAAAACTAACTAAACAATTAAAGTGAAGCTTAGTTTTATTTTATAACTTTTAATGCCACTTCGAATAATTTAATTGATATTTTTGAGATGTGAAAACTAAAGAAAAATCAATTTATCCTGTTTAAACAGATTTTCATGAAGATGTTGGTTGGTCAAAACGTCAAGATTTTATCTGTTTTAGAACGAAATTTACTTGAACAAGTCCTACAATCAAGAAAAATTATCACGAAATATATATAAAAGGGTCCAAGAAGGAAAAAATTGGAGAAAATTGTGAATAATTAATTGCCTACAAGACGTTAATTTTCTTCAATAATTGAAACTATAAGCCCAGTAGTGCATCTGTGATACCTGTATCCAGAATCCGTGTTTCGAATTCAAAAAACTCAAAAATAAACCCTTTTAACTATTCCTAATGCAGTCGAAGAAGCTAAAAATGTCTTTAGTATGTTTGGTGTATGTATAGGTTCGATGTAAGATGTATAGTTTCGATTTTTCCCGTGAGAGACGGTGCCCAAAGAAATCGAATATTTTGCTCCTTGCATAGGTTTTGTCACTGGTAATGATATAAGGTTGGATAAAAATGTCACAATACTTACAACTATCGCAAAAACTTTCAAAACATTTCGAGTTCATATATCAACAGTTTATCAACAAAGAATGGGTTTTTCTAAATAGATCGTTGTCTTAGAAAATTATTATACAATTTACATTTATGTGAAATTACAAATTGAAAACTAGTTATGGTTTCAATACTAGTTTGTTCAATATATCAATTGGGTTTTTTATCACGAACAACAACCGTTGAAAGTAGAAGACTAAATTAACAATAAAATGATATACCTTCATTAAGTAGCTTGTTAATTTTCATTTTCATTGTCATATTCTCGTGTAGTTCATACATAACCAGTCCAATGAAACTTGTATTATTAATGAATATATTGGAATAATCACTCTCGTTATTTAGATTCAGTTTATTGGTTTCTACGAATCTACCTTCTTTTGCTAAACAATTCAGAGTTGTTTGGAAGAGTTCCCCGGTTAAAGTGTTCAAAATTATGTCCACTCCTCGACCCCTTGTTTCTGATTTGATCATGTTGTAAAAAGTTGCATCATTCGAACTGCCTGTGAAATTAAGTTTGTTACTCATCACATTTCTACAAAATATCACTGCTTTATCTATTATTCAAATATATTATAAACCAATTATAATTTGTATTTGAGAGAAATTACCAATGTGAGAGTGGTTCAGTTGAGGGAAAAGCTTAAGTAAAAATTGTTTCTTCTCTTCCGTGCTGACGGTAGTGAAAACAGTCGCATTTAAACCTAACGCCAAACGAATAGCTGCAATACCCATTGGTCTGGAACCAGAGTGAATAAGAATGGATTCATTTCTTTCCATACCAGCTTTCACAATAAGTCCATAGTAACTCTGAAACATGCAAAATTTCATGTTTCATATATCGTATTCCCATATTCTTATACATTTACACACATATATATATATATATATATATATATATATATATATATATATATATATATAATCTAATATTTGGGCCCACTATAATAATTTTTGTGATTTGTAACGTGAAACATAAAAAAAACACCAGAAGTTTATCCTAATGATTTAAAATCACATTAATCAGTAATACAAGACAACTACGAAACCGTTTTTTTACACAGAAAATGTATATAAACATTGTTTTTTAAAGATTCACTTTAAATTTCAAACTTCTTCAAACTCTACCTAACCTAACATAACCTAACCTAACCTATCCTTATCTAACTAACCTAACTTAACCTAACCTAACCTAACCTGACCTAAACTAACCTAATAAAACTTACTAAATTTTCATTTTATCTATTGATTTTTCAAATATACTGCATTTGCATACTTTTTCCACAAAAACTACTCTTCTGTGTATTCGTCAAACATCATGACTTTTCAACTGATAGATCTTGATGAGATCTATCGAACAAATTTATCCATGGTTGGATATCTGTTTGCATTCCTGATATTATGGCCCCTTCCGGTATCTCCAAAAGTAAATGTGTCCACATGAAATAGATTTGATAAATGGATTTCTTGTAATATCAATAGTCTATGTACAGAGTTTCATAATGATCGTTGTGGGGTGGCTTATCATACTTGTGCCAAAAAAGAATATGATTGTAAATTTTTCTGTAGTGCGTTTAACTGCGTATGATTGTGAAGTTGACGTTTCGAAATTTGTAAATATGTTCATGCATCTCACAGTGAGACTGAATTTTTGAAACTTATCAGTCAGTTACACAAACAACTAAGAGTTAGTTTTCCAATCACATTTTTAATCATATGTTTGAGTTATGGAAAACAAGTTTTTAGTAAGGTGAGTAAGTAAGTTTTTGTTAGAGATTTCAGTAAAAACAGAATTATGAAAGTTAACGCTTTGACTATAGTTCAGATTTGTGACAATTACCGTGATGTAAGCAACTGGTACAGTTGCAGCTTCCGCCAAACTCCATGCTTTTGGAACTTCCCATGTGAAATAAGGTTCGCTACGAATTCGTAATCTAACAGGTTCTTCGATAATACCCATAACTTTCTTGCCGAATTCTGTCACTCCTGAATATTCACACCCTAGAAGAATTTCGTTCGTTTCACCAATATTCATCTTTCCCATTGCCTTCATAACATCATTGAAGTTCAATGCTAAATAGTTAGTGTTTACTATTTCATCAGCTTTCAATCTGTAAATGATTACGAAATTTAAGTACTATTACAAATGAACCTTCCGTTAAAGAAAATATTTAATAATAATAAATGTAAAATTCCACTAAAATGCGCAAGAAAATGTGATGAAAGTTATAATGATGTATCCTAAATGTTAGACGAAGCTGATTTGTAAGGCTGATGTGAGAATTTCATAATGACCTAATGTTTTGTTCAGTGATACTATCGAAACAACGACAAACCTCCAGCACTCCCTCAAAAATTTAAAATGAGAAAAGGGATAGTGTGGCACCTTGTTGGAAAAGGATATTAGTCATTTGTCCAGGAATACAAAGATTTTTTAAATTTGGTGCAATAATAATTGAGACAGTCAATTTTTAGGGTGTGAAATTTTGATAATGTCTCAGGTATTTTCGTATCTGTTCTCCTAAACATCAGGAAAAAGATACTAAAATATTAGTCAAAAAGCCAAATAAACAATTGATCTGAAATTAGTATGCTGCTGTAATTTAGGTATTTAAAGTTATTAAAATACTCAAAGAATACACATTATAATTATGATTGATTGTGTTAATAAAATAAGAACTGAGAAGGAGGTTTGTGAAATTTTTGATAATAAATACCCTGGTCAACACGTTTCGCAGTCTACAGTTAACAAAATTGAAAAAAAGTTTCGTGAAGCTCGACAGGTAGAAAATAGTGAAAAACCAGGTAGAAATATCCAATTCACAGATAAAAAACAATTAGATGTATCTCCAGAAATTGGGGAATAATCCGCATAAGACAACTCGAGAATTTGCCGTCTATAATGATATAAGTGTTTTGCATAAATAAAAGTACCACCCTTACAAAGTTCAGTTGATTCACGAGTCAAATGATCCTGATAGAAGGCATGAATTCTGAAGCAACGTTTTATTTAAACGGAATGGTTAATAAACAGAACTGTAGATTTTGGAGCAGAGGAAATGTCATACTCAATATTTTGAAAAAATGAACGTTTGGGCTGGTATTATTAACAATAAAATTATTGGTCCTCATTTTTTTTTGAGGTTAATTGAGAGGTTAATCTAGATTTATTGATTAACTTCTTAGTACCAGCTCCACCGCATTTTGCACGTACAGTTAGAAATTATTTAAACGAGTTTTTTCCAATAGGTTGGTTAGAAGACGTGGAACGTTCGAATGGCCGGGTATATACCCCGATTTCACTCCTCTCGATTACTTCTTATGAGGTTATTTGAAATCTAAAGTATATTTTAATAGACCAGATAATATTGCTGATTTAAAAGTTATAATAACGGAAGAAATTAACAAAATAACCACTCAGGACCTACAAAATGTTGTAAGGAAATTCCAAATCCAAGAGAAATCAAAAATTCCAAAAATTATTTTTGTTTTAAAAATTAATGATTGTATCAAATTTAAACATCTATATATTGCTGAACGGAGGACTAAAATCCCTTGCCACACGACACTCTTTCTTACTTAAAATTTTTGAGGGGGTACTTATAATTCAGATGACTATAAAAATCTCTAGGCACGTGTACCAACGATGAATTTGACTCAACAACGAGTTTTTTCAACTACTGTTTGAAGACCTAACACCAAACGCTGGAAATGTATTCGCAGTCCCCAGAAAAACAGTGAAAATCGAATCATAGGATTGATAAGGTTTTGTTATTGATATTTTGGATCTAGTGTTAACTGCAAAAAATAATCCGTTCTTGTTAAGAATGGATCCTGCTCCAAATATTCTGCTACTATGATAATCACTTTTTTTTCCATTTATTCAACTCACTAGTTCAAGTTTTAATGATGTCCCCTTCTAACAACTTCAGAAAGCTAGAACAGAATCTAGTAAGATTTCAGAAACACCAACTGTAATACCAAAGATAAACTGAAATGTTGAATAAGTACTGTATGAGCTGGCATTAATTTTGGAATGATGAATTATGAACGACTCCATATGTTGTTAGTAATGGTATTAATCCTGGATAAACTGAACGGAAGTTGAACCTAACAGTTTATAGTTGGATTCTAAAACCAAACACAGAATATTAATTCTTGCAGAGATATCACTTCCGTGGTACACCAAGTACTAAATAATAGTATCTATTGAAAAGAAAAATACTTTGTTGTGATAATACAACCGAATAAATTTAGAAATAGTATCAGTATACGAAAGTACTATTATGAAAAAAACTTACGTTCGTTCTATAGATGGTGCTTCGGTCCAATTAAGTGAACTAATATCACCAGGTATATGGATAGAAATCAGAGCATTGTCTACTAAGGTTGATACAGGTCTTTTATCTTCGAAAGGAAAAGTGACGAACGTACCCCAGACATTATCACGCAAAACGTTCAAACATAGGTTTTTAGATAGCTGATTTTGGTAATACTTCTCCGTGAGTGAAAATTTCGGCTTGTCTTGGTCTATCATGAATGCTTTGAACGGCGTTCTTGTCTCAACTTGCAAATTTATAACTAGTCCAAGAATTCCGCTGGTTACTTCATTCTGACTGTATACTACTACTGTTTCTTTAGGTTCATTTCTGCAAATTTCTCGTAATTTATCTACCCATTTTAACTCGTGATTTTTCACTTCAATTGCATCCGCATATTTCATGTTAGAGCTCTTTAAACGGAGCAATGTCAAACTAGGAGTTTGGAAAACTATTTCGAAATCGTTAAGATTTTCGCTTATCAAATTACCGATGCATACTATAAAAATTTCCTTATTTAATACTGATTTGATTTCTTCTCGATATGTCTTAAGTAATATGTCATTAACAACCAATATATCAAATTCATTATTGAAAGGCGGTTTTAATTTTGAAAATTTTGTAACGACTAATATTTTACCACTATAAAAATTTTTGATTTGTTCAATTACAGTTTTATCCGTTGTTATATCATCAACTTCAATTTCCGCAATGCTTATCGTTTTCACTATTCCATTCATATTTTGCAATATTATGCTTAATGCTATATGCAATGATTGGCTATAATTATATTCCGTATTCAAAAGAGAGTTATATGGTACGAACTCGTAACTTTCCAAATATGGATTACTTTGGATTTTCTTACGGCGAGGTATAACGGTCACTTGAGGGCAATACAACTCAATGCCTTTAGTTCTTATTATGTTCTGACAAGCATTTCTAAATACTTCCATATCTGTAATAAAAGTACAAATTATATTTTGGTAATTTATAGATTTCTATCAGAAAAATCACGATATGTAAGATAAGGATTTGGAAGTGGAAGTTTTCCTAAGATTTCGGTAGGTACTTTAAACCCAGAACCCAGAGCTTCAGTTTTAGGACATTGAAATAAGGTATCCAGGACTTATATCGTGGGAAATAAAAAATTATAAAGAGAGAGAAGATAGTCTACATCAAATGCTCACTGCTTTATTAACTGCTCTAGTCATTTTTAACGGTGAATTGGGTACAAATCACTGTAGTGTAAAGGAAAAGGAAACTATGGTGCTGCAAACAGAAGAAAGAAAATAAGAACCTTTTTATTGGTAACAACATAATGTCATAATGAAAATTGATCATATATCACTTCTGCCATATATAAAACTCTCCACTATAGCGCTCTATTGAATCTATAGATTGTTTATGATCGATGAGTAACTTATAATTTCACCCACTTAGCATATATTGTGTAGTCTGAAAAGTTCGTAGGCTCACTTAAAATCCATATGATTTTCAGTCAGCACTAGTCCTTAAAAGGACTTAAAGACCTTAAAAGACAAGTTTGTGAATTTGACAGCTTTGATACTATTAGTTTGAGAGTTATAGCAATTTGAGTGGAGCAAGATTTGTTAGTTTTCAAAAATGGATAAAAATTAATGTCGTGTGTTAATAAAGCGTTGTTTTTTGGCTAATAAATACTTCGAAAGCCAAGACTTGGCTTGATAGACATTATTCGGATTTTGAAGAAGGAAAATCAACCGTTAAAAAGTGATTTGCTAAGTTTTAAAAAGGCGAAATGAGTACCGATGACGATACAGCCCAAAAGAGGCTGTCACAAAAAAATACGTTACAGAAGTCAAAAATAATCCTGGATAAAAGTATAGTGAAGCTGATGGAGATAGTTCAGACCCTAAAGATATCAAAGGAACGTGGTCTACATATCGTGAGAAAATATTTGGTTTTACGAAAGCTCTGTACAAATTTTTGCATCAATGAATGTAAAATTGCTCGACCATTTCACACTGGAGTCCACTCAACAGTTAATCGAGGAACTTCCATGCCTGGAAAAACTTAAAAGTCGGCTGGTAAGGTAATGGTATCATTATTAAGGAGGCTATCTTAAAAATTGTCAAACCGTGAACAGCGATTTCTACGTAAAGTTATTACAGCATTTGAATAAATAAAAAATAATACAAAATAGCGGAAAAACAGCCTCATTTACAGGAAAAGTACTGTTTCATTAAAATAACGCACCGTGGCACAAATAATGGGAACAATGGCGAAATTTCATTCGAATTTGCTTCGAATTGCTTACGCATCCACCGGATTCTCCTGATCTCAAACCTCTAGACTAGAGGATGCTCACTGGATAGCGCTAATGAAGAGGTTATCGCCGAAACTTAAGCCTATTTCGGGGCTAAAAGCCAATCGTACTATGAGAATGAAATCGAAAAATTGTATGACAGCTATGAATGATCGTTGTAACGTTCTCGAAAGCGACTATATCTAATAATGAAATAAAATTTTTTCTATGTTAGTCTACGAGCTATTTAGCCCATGAGTTATACTTGTCATAAAAAGGTGAGGAAAACGTACGCTACTATTAGGTCAATATATTCCGAAAGTCTGCGTTTCGTTGAATGGAAAATCATTTTATTTCTTCAAGCTTCGGTGGACATTGAAACATATCTTTTGATTGAGACGTGACGATATCCTATTAGTTGAAAGAAGGTTGAAATTTACAAAATCTTATCTCGGAACATCTTTTTTCTTACATGGCTCAGCGGGAAAATCGGAATCAGAAATTGAAGTTATCTTTACACTTTTTTAATTTTTAATTTTTAATATACTCACTTGTGTCTTTCGGATATTGTGTTTGAACTATAGGATTGATTATTATTTTCTTTATACTAGTGGGTACCACAAGATCTCTGTTTTTTCTTTCTATCAACATCAATTGCACCATGCAGTCCATAAAAGCAGTAAAGTTGTTATTCCATTGTAGTTTGGCATAAGAACCGTCGAAATTGCATTCATGTAAGCCCTTGAATAGTCCCTCATAACAATACCTCCTCAAAAATAGTTCTTTATAGATATCGTCGTGCTTCAACTTGTTTGGATAATCATCATTAGTATTTATCTATAACAATTTAATCCATCAATACAAAATGAAAAAAACACGTGAGAAAATTTTAGATCGAAAACTTTCAGTGAATTGACAATACATATTAAAAAATAGTAATTTTAAGATCATGTAGAAAACAAGATGAACCTTATCTTTCGATTTTGCAAATATATCCTGTGGTGTAAATTTATCATCTATATCCTCTGCTTCCCGGATTTTTCCTGTTGCTACCACGGAACCTTTCTCGGTCACCTCGAAATTTCCCGACTTCATTATATTCACTGCGAATTCAGCATTTGCGTTTTCTGATAAAACGACTGCTCTCACAAATCTTACATTTTCAAAAATAACAGGCATTTGTGTATGTTTCTTCAAATTCATTTCTGAAAATACGGACCACACAAGCTCCTAAAATATAAACTAAATTGGTATGGATATAATATATTGGTTTTATCTCATTCTGGTATATATATCTATATATAAGAAAGTACTTCGGGGACTATCAGAACATTATGGCTATGGATGGAATATTTGTTTCGTCAGTCGTAAGACAGCGTAACTTATTACCGGATCAGTACCGTCTGTGATATTGACGTGAATAATTTTTTTGTTTGTTTGTTTGTTTTTGTTCCGTTTTATATGATGCCAAGTTGAAAGGAATAATGTGCAGCGTACTACTGATACAGACTGATACTGTTAATGTTCATTACTGGTGATTAATCATAGTGCGATGGTATGCTGAATTTCGGTGGTTAGAGTTCCTTTAGGTCATATTTTAGAGTAGAGACAGCGTAACCATTTTCGTCAAAAAAGTTCCGTTTTTTAGTAGACTGGTTCTTCGACTACGCCAACTCACCTGTACACACTGCTCAGATCAACTTGGTTATGCTGCCCATAGCGCCAAACAAGTCTGACCTAACTCCGTGTGACTTATTCTCACGCATTAAAAGAGGCATAAAAGTGGCGGAACAAATGTAAATATTTGTTTCAATAGAAATTATCATATCGTGATTTTGTAAAAAAATTGAAATTGAATATTTTTGTTTCCTCCCCGGAAGCTTAGTGAAAGCTGTAAAACTGCAAGTTGAAGGGATAGTATAAAGGGACTAATACACACCAATGGAATGGATTCTGGAATCAACAACTGCATAAAAAACTTTAATAAGAATATTCATTGAAGAAGGAGGACGGTTTAAAGAGAATTCTTCTTCTCCGCAATGAACTACTTATATTTGTCACTATTATCTACAACTATAGTCTATTTTTATATGCCAGAGAGTGATAAAACTCACTAATCCAAAACCAAGGTAAATGTACCTGAGCTAATATGAGTTTTCTTACTTTTATTGATTTTCTCTAACCACAATCTGTTGGAAACCATAAAAGAGGCTTTATCCTGTGAAAATTACGAATGGTCCATCATTTTATCACTCTCTTATGCGTAAAAATAGACTATGTAAATGTAAATCACACTAACATTATATTCAAAATTTCAAATAATAATTATTTTGAACATTCAGTCAAATTTTACTTGAAGTTAAAAATTACCAAATAACCAGTGGCAGGCATTAAAATTCTACCATCAATATTGTGTCCATATAAATAAGCATATTTCGTGTCGGATAAACTAATCACTATATTTTTTCCGGCGTTTCGTTTGTTTTCAAATAGTGGTACGTAATACGAAGCACTATGATTCCATCTTATCAAAGGTGCTAACATTTTCGTTCCTCTTCTCACAGGAAATTGGATTTCATTGTAGAGATTTCTCAAATTTGGTTGCGCTCCTGCATTGAATATTCTAAAACAACCCAAATAAGAATACAATAAGATAAATCTTCCATTTTTATTATTTTACTTTCCAATAGATGAGAGTAAATACTCCTCTTGGTCGTTGCTAGTTTTGTTTACCATGCCTATCAGGGTACTGTCAGGTGATTTGGCACGACGTAATATAGCTTGCAACAGCGCGTGTGGTCCGATTTCAACAATAATAGCATTTTTATGGATTTGCTTGAAAATATCTTTGAAAAACACTTGATTTCTGAAGTTACTAGCGTAATACTCAGCACAGTTATATTTTGTCCAATGTTCGCCTTTTTTCTCAGGTGGTACTGAAGTTGAAATCCAACATTCTGATCTGGGCTTTGGATCCTTTATTATTGTTTTCACAAAATCTAAATAGTATTTATCAGCATTATTCAAATATGGAGTATGGAAAGCTATATTTCCACTATTAACTAATCTAGCGAATACACCCTTTTCCGTTAATTTCTGTACAAACATTCTTGTCGAATTCTTTGGTCCAGAAATTGTCGTGCTATCTTCACTATTAAAACAAGCCATATAAATATCGTCAGGGATTATCGATTCTAAATCTTCTTTTGATAGACCAACAGCGGCCATTTGTCCCTCAGGACAAGTAGCTTGTTTAATTGCATATCCTCTGCCATACGCCAATGAGATTGTTTGTTCTATACTAAGGTCTCCGTTCGCATATCCACACGCTAGAAAGGAAAAAACATATTTATAATAATTTTGATGTTCGGTATATTATTTAAAATGGAGATATAATTGCTGGAAGGTAGAATTTCTATTACCTATTTCGCCAACTGAATGTCCGGCAAAATAATCCGGCTTGATTCCCAGAGAAGATAATAAATTCGTTAATGCTATTTGAATTGCTATAACACCACAAGTACTTATGTGGGAGTCGTCCATTATTACTTTTGATTCTTCCATAATCAATTTCAATAAATCAATTCCATAAGGTTCTAGAGTTTCCGAACATCGTTCAATACTCTCTCTAAATACTTCAATATGCATGAATTGTTTTCCCATACCAATCCACTGACTACCCATACCGCTGTATATAAACCAAATTGGCCGTTTTCCTGATGAATACTTTTCTATTTCTTTGACATTGCTACTTCCAAGAACGGTATATCTGAAATAATTCGTTGGTCATTCAGACAATCCTTTTTTCTCTATTTCTATTTACATGAAATTGAATTTTTCCGAATTCATGCAATATATTTCGCGAAAGCAATACTCTCAATAGAGTTTGGGTATACTCTTATTATATTTATTTGAAAGTATCGTCCTGTATTTGTTGCTACATTTGAATGAAATACATTGAATAATTCATTTATTAATACAAAATATATCAAAATATAGTGAAACTTCTTAAACTGCTTCATTTTCATGATATAGTTTTGATTGAATATCAGCTTGAAAAAAACTAGATTCTGAAGAACGACACATTATTCAAAATATCCTCTTAAACATGTCCGTATTTGCACTTACCCCCTGTAATCATGCCCGTCAATGTTACGTTTATGAATTTCATCCAGTAAACTGAAACATTCTTCGTCGAGAGGACATTTCTGAAGTTCATCCAGAAAACAGCTAACCGCTTCTTCAGTTCTCCCAGACACATGAACTAATCTGTGTTGATATTTGAAAGGTGTTTTGATCTTCGGAGGTGCTGGTTTCAAAACTGTATGAGCATTAGCTCCAAATAAGCCGAACGAATTTATTCCTACTAAACCATTTTGATAATCCGTATTACTTGTCACAACCTAGGAGGAAAAAAACAGTTTTATTTGTCTTAGTGATTGCTTTGATTGAAAGTGATCGAAAAAGTAGTCCCAGTACATAATAAGGGATCCAATTAAAGAATTATCCGGAAATAACTACCTAATCCACTTTGTAAAGTTTGGAAAATCCTTAAATTAAAATCTATAATTGTTAAATATTTTAGGTTATGTTAGGTTAGGTTAGGTTAAGTTACCTAACCTAAATTAATAATTTTATAAATAATATAGATTTTTCAAAAACTGAGAAGAATATTTTTTTTATTGGACAATGATTTAACTTTATATAAATAATTACGTTTGTATTTGAAATATATTTAAATTGCTTGATCGGCTTCTCAAAGGACATCGGACATTGGTAACGGCCTATCTGAAGGCCTATGTGCTCAACGGCTCAACTATGAATTTAAATTGTTTAAAAAGATTTTACTTGTATGGTACTTTTAAATCCTGCCCAAAGTGCATTTTGTATATTTGTTTAGAATGTAAAATATTTTTTGCTAAAATACACTGCAAACATATATTTAATTTCTGTTTTTCATTTCATAATTTAAAAATCCCGAGCTGCATAATCTTCCGTCGCGAGTTGTCTAATCTTCAAGACAACCGCGATCACGAGTTGGTACATTGTAACAGAAGATAAAATTTTATGGCGAATATTAAAATCACGCGTTGGCTTCAGCTCTTTGATACAACTTACATCAAGTCTTCTTCTTACTCGGTAAATTGAAATAAAAAAAGTTATTTCGACAAATTACCTTTAGGGAGCCATCGTTAATACCGGGTATAGTCGTATCCAAAGGTTCACAATTTATATTTTTCGGAATAACCCCAGTTTCGAAGGCTATCACAACTTTACTCATGTTTGCCAAACCAGCACCAGCTTCGCAATGTCCCATGTTAGATTTTACAGATCCAATTAAAAGAGGCTGCTTCTTTTTCGCGAACATTATAGAAAGTGCTCGTGCTTCTTCGCGGTCCCCAGCCTGGGTACCTACAAAAGATTTTCTCCTCAAATTATTGGTGAAGTTTGTAATATACTTCAAATAGTAATCTAGAGAAAACGTACCTGTTCCATGCATCTCAACATAAGAAACATCGTCAATATTAATATTGGCTTTGAAATAAATTTCCTTCATTAACCTGCATTGCATTTCACCAGACGGGAAACTGGGTCCTTGGCTTTTATATCCATCCACATTAGTCTTGGACCCTAATACGGTCGCATAAACTCTTCTACTATTACATCTTTTTTGTAGAAGATAGGTACATACTATTTCTGATCTAACGAATCCATCTCTCTCCTTACCGAAAACTCTACTCTTTCCTTCCCAGCTGAGAACTTGTTGAACGGCGTACTCTCTAGTTTCAGCAGGTGATAAGGCAATATGAGCTCCTCCTACTATCGCGTGCTCTATTTCACCGGATTTTAATTTTTCGTAAGCAAGCGCGAAAGCATACATGGACGCAGAGCAACCTGTATCTACTGCTAAACTTGGTCCTTTGAAGTCAAAACAGTATGAAATTGTATTAGGGCAGTGGTACATGGAAATCATCAAATAGAATGGAAACTGGGGATCATCTGGTGTTGATCCCGGATGCATGATTGAAATTCCCACAAATACACCTGTAAAAATCATAACATTTATTCTCTTATACTGTTCTATTCCGATTAATTTGAAAATAGTTTTTTAGGGATTGTATGAATAAATATCTTTAACATCGCATTGGTTTATTAATATATACACGATATTTCAAAAACCATGGAGAAGAAAAAACTTTGCAGTGATTTCTCAGTATCATGTGTATTATAACAACCCAAGGTATTTTTCATTCGATAATAAAACAGTATTAGTTCGCTTCAACACAAATTGCAAATTAATTTCATATCCTCACCGTTTTCCAATTACAGATATGAAGATATTCAAAACACCTGTCTATGGAATATAAGGAAACAGTGATCATGCATTATAATATGTTAAGGATCCAAATACCTGTATTTGTTCCTCTTAATTCACTTGGATTATAACCAGCATCTATTATTGCTTCAAAAGTTGTCTCTAATATAATTCTGTGACGAGGATCCATATAATTGTACTGTTTAAAAGAGAGACCAAAAAATTCAGCGTCAAATTTATCTAAATTCCGAAGTTTTCCACTTGGTATTGGAATATTTGGTGTACCTATAATATAAAATCAGATTATAATCATTTGGAGAGTACGACGATATTTTCAGACTAAAATCTGGTATACATGGATGGTTCTAGCCCAACCTAGATGCGACGGTAGTTACTTGAGAAATACCCCTGTATTAGAAAGTACACAATCTATACGGCATATGTTGCAAGTTTGAAGACGCCACGTTGCGTTGTTTAGTATTTGTTTGGCAGCCAAAGTTTTCAGTTAATTTGTAAACATGGAAAAAATTGATCATTGTTATGTGATACATTACTTTTATTTGAAAGGCCTCAGCACAACCAATATAAAAGCTGAACTAGATTCTACTATAGGTGAGGCTGCTCCTTCGTTATGAACAGTAAAATATTGGGTAGAAGAGTTAAAATGACGGCGTACGACCTGAGAAGACCAGCATCACAGTGGTAGACCAAACGAGGTGATGACTCCAAAAATGTTGAAGAAAATCCACAAAGCGGTAGTAGATGATCTTCGACTGAAAGTGAGCGAGCTAGCAGACATAGTAGGCATTTCAAAAAGAGCGGTACAGTGCATATTAGCTGAAAATTTGGACATTAGAAAGCTGTGCGCAAGATGAATGCCGCGTTTGCTCATAATGGAACAAAAATGGATTCTTCTATATTTGTTCTATTAAAAATTATTAGAAAAATGACAAAAGTAATCGAATGTTTCTCATATAATAAATTTACCCAATAAAATGAGAAAATTCAACTCTATAGCTAAAAAAAAATACCAGTGAATATAGTTTGAAATTGTATCCTCAAGATACATTATTCTTCAACCAATTTTCTAGAAATCTTCCATATATATATACTACATACTTTAGTCATAAAATACCAAACAGTGATTTCCGAAATCAAAGAAAGGACTTTTTTATGTACGTAAAATCAGTTAAACGTACCAACGGGAAATCTTCTATCATCATCTGTTATCAAGTTAACCCCAGCTAATAAAGCTTCTTTAAATTCTTCAACATTATCACATTCCGGATATCGCCCAGCAAATCCAGTGATAACAATATCATTAGGACTCTCCATATTTGTTTGGTGGACCTGATAGCAAAAAATAGATCATTCAAGTTATAACCTATAAAAATTCGACGTCATTCATTATCTTATCAATTAAAAATTAATAAAAATTCCCTTAGTAACCAGAATCAATATTTCTATCAACGTCAATTTGAATATTGAATTTTGAAACCTATGACTTTAAAATTTACAAGAATTACTACAATTCAAATCTACCGAAAATATTAATTAATTATTGTAAGTAGAAATTTTACTATTTTTATACATTTATACATATTTCTTATATTGTATTTGACCATAATTACAGTCTTAGACAATGAATACATAAGTATTCAATAGCCCGGAAAATATGTGGAAGTTAGTCCACTTTGGTGTTTCATTGCCACGTTCCCAATTAGAAACTGCTCATAATGTAGCTAGCAAAGACTTCGATACTAATAATATATATATTATTATATAATTATAATTATAATCATATTTGTACGTACATTTATCTATCTTTTAATCTAATCACCAATCAGTCTGTTTCTCTATCTATCTATCTATGTATTTATTTGTCTATTTGTCTATTTATCTATCTATATACCTATGCTTCTGAATGTTCTCGATTTTAGGTCTATATTGGATATTTCTGAGAACATATAAGCTCTTGAAAATTCAAGATGATACTTTGTATCTGATTTTTGCGTTTCTCTAACACGCTAGTGAAAAATTAAGCATAATTTGCACCTGCAACGTGTAAGTGATAAATATAATAAATGTATATTTTTGTCACATTAAAAAGAGGACTGACATGAATTATTGTAGTATTAAGATGTTTAAAATTAAAAATATTTTTAAAAACGCACCTCCTAGAAACCATTCACCTTTCTTAAATTGTCTATCGTTTCAAAATTTGAATGAAATACTTACAGCAATTAATAATTCAATTAAATTTTGTTCACTTCAAAAATCAATGGCCTATATATTCAAAAACATTCCAAAAACATAGCTTACCATCAATTCTCATGACAAAACTGATTAGACCGAACTAAAATGGATTCTTTATATACAATTGTTCGATGTTACTGATTTAACAAAAAACTTCAAAAAAAGTCACTAATAATAATTTTTATTGCGACAATAATAAGAATGAAAAAAAACCAATTGCTCGAATATGGATTATATTCCATTTTAAAAATAGATCACTAGAAACCAGCACTGTACTTTGATAATAAAAATGTTTTCATTCAATTATTTCAAAGTTTTAGCAGATTACGATACGCTGAAAAATTTTCGCGAAAAGCTACTTAATTTGCACAAAAACAAGTATTACTTATTCAATCCTAAGCCTTACACCCTTGAGGGTGTAAGGCATCAAGTAGATTATTAATTTGTTTTATCGTTTTATAGCTACTGTAATGTGCTACTATGGGACAGGAGAAACAAAATAGAAAAAATGAAGAAATAGAGAATGTAGTCGAGTAAATTACAAAAAAAGCAATTTTATTTGATTTTATTGATAGTAGAGTGGACGCTCGGTACTATTTATATATCACAATAGGTAAATATACATATAACCACATATTTTGTGTATATATCATTATTTATTTATTGCCCTCTGCACGGAAAAAAATTCTTGATTTCAACATAGAACGATATCAAAATAACCATACATTTTTTGCAGAAATTAATTTTCTCTAATACATTAACTTATCGTAATGTATGCCGCAGTAGGTTACTTTTATTTCAATTATTTTTTTTTCTCTCCCATCGTGAAATTTTGTTACAAGTACCCAACAAAATTCCCTGAAAGTTTAAACACTTAATATTAATATTAGACCTCGACCCAGGGGTGTAAAGATTTTTCCTTAAAAAAATATAGAAATTTCGATTTTCTGTTTTTAAACTTCTATAGCTCAGTGGCATTTCATAGCATCGCTACAACGATGGAGGATTTTTTTTCAGAATCGAATCCTCTACTAAAAAATCTATAGCGGACAAGCCATAATTCGGCGAGGTAGTACAGGCCTCTTAACTTTATTTTCTCATGAAATTTGCGTTTTTCTTATTGATCTCGTGAATGATTAGAGCTCCGTCTCGACAGCACCACAAGTCGAGAAATGAGTGCCAATTTCAAAAATTAGGTACTCTGTAATTTTCACAGTAACGTAATACTCAAAGTTGCGGTGCGAGGAAAACGTGATGCTAGCAACGCAATGAAAATAATTACGATACATTGATTGTTGAGGTGCTTATTAGGTGCTGAAGAGTCAATATCGTGAAAGTGCCCAAATAATTTATAAACGAGTTAATTTCCATGAAATAAAATCAATCTACAAATCTAAAATCAATACTCAATCAGGTATCAACTAATCAGGAACATTAGGTGCTAATTAGGTGCTAGGGAGAAAAATTCAGGGTACCTGATACACTATAAAAAAGACAAAATATAAAATGAATTTTCAAAATACTGAATATTTAAGTGCTTTAACGGAAAAAAGAAAACATTGCAATACCTACTTATAACTTCATGGGTGATAAAAGCCATATAGTTACTATGAGCTATGCAATTCGTCCAGGAGATGATTTATTATCTTTGAAACTATTAGAGCATGAGATGCTAATTGAGAATCACTAAATAATCAGGAGATAGTCGAGAAACATCGTTTCTACAGTGTTCGGAGACCTTAACACCACCATTCCTGATGTACAAATATGCAGAATAGGTAGGGATGAAGAGTACTAATAAACAACAGGAATAAGAATAAAAGATAACTGTACGTATGTAGTTTCAAAACAAACTCTTGAATAGAAAACTATGAGTGATATAGAAATACAGAAAAAGGAACTATAACGTGTTAAAAATCTACTAAATATTCTGCAATACAAATAAGATAGCTGCTTATTTCATAGTTATTCAGAAATAAACCTCAATATAGTGATTTCAGTGAGTTTGGACTATAAACTTTATTAGGGAGTTCTGGGTTTACCACATAAAATTGAAATTCTGTTTCAGACGAATACGCTGTCTGCAAAAAAAATGACAAATTTCAAATAACTTGTGAACGTATTGTCTATCCAAATTAAACGCTTGGTTGGAGCGAGTAAACCAATTTGTATGTTAATTCTTAATTATATGCTTATGGGTGGTGCATTAAAATCACTATTAATATTGAAAAAGTGGTAATAGAGCGTAATACATATTGATTGATCATATATGACATCAATTCTACAAAAGTGGATCGTTATTGTGATAATAGATATGAAGAAAATAGAATAAAAAATAGGAAAAAACACAATATACGAAATCAGTGAAGAATTATTATTTGAAATAGATAATGAGTGACTTCAAACCGGTAAAAGTATAGTATAAGACTAGATCGAATGAAGATTCAGTTTGTGTCAAGTATGGTGTGATTGTTGGAAAATTATTTGAACAATTCACAACAGTAGTTCCTGGAACTTTGAAAATTATTAAACTGGAGAATACAAATAGTTGTGTAAGAAGTACATATGCTGCATTTTCTTTCGAAAAAGGATAGAAATAATATCGGAAATCATTTAGGAGAACAAAAGGAATATTTAATTAAGTCCCGGAACTTTGATCGAATAATTGACAACACCGCGTCACTTTGTACACCTCTTCAAAGTAAATAGGTTCTTCCACAATGCATATTTTTGTCAAAAAAACTGCTGGTGTGGTTTTGTGAATAGTGAGTGAAAGCATCATTAGATCTTTTTGTTTTGTCGATAGTTATGGATCGTTCATGGTCAATACTTTCATGTTGACTAAACAATAGCTAGTGAATCCTATTTTAAGCTACTAAAACATCTGTGTCTCGCGTCTACAAGCCGATCTTCCCAAGACATACTGGATCCCGTGCCCCGGTAATGCACTGGGCCATTCCTCATAGATTAAGCAAGAGTTTCTATCTTAAAAGGAGATAAAATAGTTGTTCCCATCAAAAACTTTTCTTTTCTCAAAATAACGTCACACTTCAAAGAAATTGATCATTGGTTGAGAGGAAGTTAAGAAAGCTGTAATCTGATTTTAAACGGATTCACTTCAGATGATTATTTAAATCTCGTGAATAGTTGCCTAGAATAGAATGGATATTATTATATAAATCAATAATAAAATTTCAATAGAAACTACTTATGTTATTTTTTTATCAATCAAGTTTCTGCAACTTAATTGACACACTTTAAGCTTTTTAAGAATTGTGCGTAGATGGAAATGAAACAAATTTATTTTGATATGAGAATAACGTTTTTAACGTGAAAAGAATTGATGTTTGAGTTCACTTAAACTTTAATTTGAATTAGATATAGACCTTAATACCGAACTCTACGAAAATCAGGATGTCTAAACAATTACGTCGGATGAGTTGCCTTCCAGAACATAATTCATACTAAAAAAACCATTTTGGTGTAATCAGAGGCTTTGATACAGTCTTTGAAATATGAATTTTTTTTCTCACTTCCCTGTATAATACATAAAAAAACGGGTGATTGCAACAAAGTAGGCAAATTGTGGAATAATTAAACATAACTTTTTAATAATAATGTTTATTCAATTTGTTCTTCTATGTTGTTAATTGGAATAATTGGCATAAAAAATAAAAAAAGAACTGCAAATTGATATCATCATATTCTATATTGTTTGTCCTTATTCAATATATGAATTTTCGGATCCCTCACTCAAGGAAAAAGACAGCGATTTAAACGTTTCAAATTTCAAACGTCAATTTTTATTTGTGTTTTAAAAATTATTAAAAAAACCAATTATGAAACAGAAGAATTCTAAAATGAAGAACATTTAGAAAAATAAATATATCCAAAGGTCTAAGAAATAAAAGAAATTTATATATAGACATAGAATAAGACTCGTGAAACAAAAGGTAATAAAAAGATAACTATTTCTCACGTGTTGTACGCAAATATTATATTGTCCGTCAAATTTTAAGAAGTAATCTACATTTCTGCTTAATATAAAATAATGAAACTGTCTAATGCTAATAACAGAAGGATGGAAGCTTCACTTCCGGCAGACAGAAAACTTTAGTCGTTTCGATGCAAATTTATCTTTGAATAATTTTTGAAAATTGACAGTTGAAATAAGTTTACAGAATACATATTACTTCATATTTACTCCAATATTGAAGTAAGTAGAAATAATCCTTTAAAAAATGGAGCTTGAAAAATAATCTATTCCTAAAATTTTTATAGTCTTAGTACTAATTATTCCTCTATTATATTTTACAAGTTTATCTTTTCATCAGAGTTACAGTTATCATAACTAATGTTTTTTTTTAATCTCTGTTAACTTATCCATAGATAAAAACAATGTAAAAGTCAGTTTTCGGATAGTTTTGGTTAAAAGACAGAACATTATTTCGGAGCACGAATTTTGGAGCATTAGAAAAAGAGAAACGTGGAGCGTACAATCGAGCAACAGCTGGCACGAACGAGAAGAGTAAGAAGATATTAGTGATGATGAAATATAATTTTCAAAATAAAAAATTTTTTTTTCCAAATTTCAACTGCAATTTTGAAATTTTTAGTCATTGAAGCTGGGTTTCATAAGGGTTGAAATACTTAAAAAGTAACACTTCTTAAAAATATTCACGACATATTCTCAATTCAATATAAATACACTTTTAAATAATTCTTAATTATTCAAAATAATTGTTGAGATTATTTTTTAACTTTTCATATAATTAGGGGATTATTTGGTGGGGTTACATGAATATGATCAATCATAAACTTGTTTAAGAATATCAACAGATCTACAAATAATTCATTTCAACTGTATTTTACTCAAATACATGATAAAAAAGAACATAGAGATCTGATCACAGCTGTGCAGTTGGAATGTGCTTAAAAGATTGGTTCAGCATCCCATACCTATCCCAAAGAGCTTTCAGGGGGTAGAAAGTATTGTTTTCTTCTAATAAGACAACATTCTCCAAACAATTATCAAGAACTTAACACTAGTACCTCGACCAATACAATGCATTAAACTTTTTCAGTAAATTGGGAAGTTTTCAATCTCCAAGTTGGTTGTAGAATTTTTCGAACTTGAAAATGAATAAATTAATTTTATTTATGTTATACTAATTATACATTGAAAAAAAAGTATGAACGCAAATATATGATGATAACTATTTCAATAGTGACTCAATTTTGCTCGTCAGTTTATATTTCCCAACTTACCCCTTTCCCAATGTTTGTCATAAACTCATAAAATAAATTTCATAAGAACTATCATTCTACTTACTTCTTCGGTATGTTTGCTTAGTTTCTATCTATCATTGTGTCAAAACCCGTAATTATGTAATATTTTACATCAGAAGCAATTTTTTTGGTTTAATGTGTAAGCAAACAACAACGAAATAATTCATTTTCATTCAATCAAGCAGTCAATTACAGTTGATAATGAAATCGATAAAATGTGTATAGGCCTATGTGACGCGCCACCTGTGCTTACGGGTCATGTGCTTGCCTTGGCTCACTAGATTGATGGATTGGATTTGTTCGGTCAGCTTGAAATGGACGAAAACGTTTTTATGTTTTGTCGGCTTTTGCTTATGGACACATTTGTATTCTGTTTTCAGGGATTTTATTCGTCGTCTCTTTTTTTACATACACGTTGGAACTCTCGTTAAAATGTTTTCATATAGTTACTTTGAATTCCAGTACGCGAGAGTGAAAGTTTTCATGCACAATTCATTAGAATGGAGACAGAAGATAAATTGATTACGTTCCTATACAAATGAGGATTTTTTCGCCTCTATCAAAATACTTTTATTATGACATTATGTACTTCTTATTGCAATAGATTTATTTTGACTTAAATTAAAGACAAAGACATTAATTCCAAGTTCTTTCTGATATCTAAAAGATTTGTCAGAAAATTTTACCTAGAAATTCACTAATTTATGCACAAAACTCGTTATTTTTTCTTTGTTGTATGTATGTATATTTACAGCGCCTCAAAGGATATACTGTGTAGCCTTTTCTTCTTGTGATATTGGAATGCTAATTGTTTTCAGCGGATCAATTAATCCCACTCCTTTCAGAAAGTTCAGCTCTAGCTACCAAAAATCTTCCGCTTCCATTCCGTACTTTCTTAAGTATGACGTTCTTGATTTCCGTAGAAGGTAACACTTGAAGAAAAATGTAGATGGAATCTGTACGTTGCATCCATCCTCTGCTAAACTTCAGATGTGTATTGAGGCAATGCCCCGATTAGACTTAATATTCATAAATTGCTGCTAGGAGTATCAATCCTTTATCTGTCTCTGTTCCAGATTGTTCATAGGAAGGCTCAGGTCATACAAAGTGTTTAATCGCCTCTACTTTAGCAATTCCTCCTTTGTTAGTTTTTCTTTGTAACATCTAATGATAGTATGGTAGCTTTTTTTAAAATGGCCGCTCAAATGTTAATACCATCCATCTTTTTTCTCGTCACTGCAGACTCTTTTTCCATTAGGATATATGTCCAGAAAGTATAATTTCAAATTTACTCCTGATTTTCTGTCAGTTGGTACAAAGGAGGGATAAGAATTCTTCATGAATTTATCAAATTTACAAATAATGTTTGTGTTTTGTGTTTAATATTCCATAAATTGCAACTGCTGCTCGACTAAGAGAAAGGTAAACGCACGCGCGCATTATGAGGCTTTTCAGATGAGTTTTCTGGCACTTTCGATCACTTCTTACGAGGGTTTTCCGGCCTGCAAGACTTCTTGCGCTATTATACCGCTCCTCTTATTTGAGGCTTAAACCCCACGTTACAAAACGGTTCACGTGCGCACGTTATGAGGTTTTTCAGCCAATTTTTCCGTTCGGGAAAACCGGCTGGCATTTTTATATCCAACCTGTGCTGACCTTAGTCACTTTAGAAGTGGCGTTTGGTGATGTTCTAAATTGGAGCCGCCAGTTTACAAGCTGAAATGTCTCGCACCTTATCGAGCCTGTTTTTTGTAGCCAGCTCCCCGTCTAATTTCCTTAATAATGTAATTGGCAAATTTAGAAATGAATCGTTAAATTAAATTTCTTCATATTTATTGGATTAATAGATTCATAGATTCATAATTGCATTCAATTGTTTCCCATGCATAGTTAAATGAAATTTTTACTCAATCCTGTAGTTCACCGAAAACGAGTTACGTATTCTGATAATTAGGCCGACTATATACATTTGAAAAAATCTCAACCACAGAAATTACGTCATTAAACGTACAATATGCTCCCAATTATTTTATATAATTACAAACATTACAAAAATAATTTGAAATACATAAAATCAGTTTATTACGAGCATATAGAAAAAATGGAATATGGAAATTGGCAAATGATTAATATATTCGAAATATTTTATTGAATACAATCAATTATAATTGCGTGTATCATTATTATAATTATATTTAACACGTTTCATTATAGTTAACATTTTATTATATTTAACACATATATTTATTTAACTACCAGCGTAGTAGATTTTGCCGAAATTTTTGACAAAGCCAGTATTGATTCGAGGAGATAATTCTTGAAAGAATTTTTGCCTTGAGACTTTACTTTACGGAAAAATATGTTAAGCAAAAAAGCACAGAAGAAGTTCTAGAAAAAAAGGTTATATAAACCTTTTATTTTGGGCTAATATGATTCAATATATCTCAGTAGTAGTCGAATTGACTAACCTCACCTGATATCCTACAAGTCAGTGAGCTTTTTAGCAATCACCTTGTAACTGGGAAATATAGTCAACTGAACTCCTGCCTAGAAATTTCGTATATTAGGCTCACGTAAAAATGTATATAACCTTTTTTGTAGAGCTTTTTATGAGCTTTGTTTGGAACTTTTCTCTCTAAAATCGATATTTCGTAAAATTCCTCAACTTTGGGGAGCTGGGGGGCAAACAACGCTTTGTCCATAAAAATTCTTTCAGGAAGTCTCTAAACAAAAGTAAAAATTGGAGGGTCCATCTTTTCGAAACTTCTCGTAAAATTTGGCGGAAAGATGAAATAATTTGGGCGGATAGAGCTTTTAAAGTCAAAAGGCTAAAGTATTTGTTGATATGTTATATTGGCAGTTTATTTCAATTTAAAATCAATGAAATTGTATGGAATGCAAAGATTTTAAATGGGAGTTCCACCAAATGCAATGGATTCTCCTGAAAAAATAGACTCGTCAAAAAAAAAAGGAGAACTATAAATATTGAAATATTCAAAAAAATTTAGTTTTTGGTCGTTTGTCATTACTATTGAGTCATAAAATTTAAATAACATATTAAATTATTGCTAGACAAAAAATATTTTTTATAAATTTTTACAAAAATGAAATAATTTTTGAATATTATTGAAACGTGATTTCATAAACATGGTTGTCTTTTATTTCACCAACGTCAGTCAACTTGTCAATAATCTGGTATAGAACTCGTAGGGTCTGGAGAAGTAGTGAGTGATACAACAGATTTAACAAAAGATTTATCAAAAGTTATTTGTGGGCTAGTAGCTATTTAATTTTGGAACGAGAAGTGATAGGCATGTGTGATAAGTCCTCAAAAAGTTTAACAAACTAGAATATCTGCGTATTTAACTGATCATATGCAAGACCATGTTTTCAAATAATTGACAAACATCAACTTTACTACAGGAGCATTAAATATTTTTAACGAAAATAATTTTAGTTTCGAAGTTTTGCCTTCAATAGACATATTACGAGATTTTGAATCATAAAACGACTTCGTATTTTGAGATACTTTGTAATGGTCAAAATATATTATTAAATGTTTTAGTTCCAATCTATTTTGTTCATTTACAGCATGAGAATTGGAGTGAGGAGAACAAATTGAACAAACTGCTTGAATGCGTATAATATATTCATCTATTTCCAAATTCAGCTATGTTCTCTTTTTCTTTCATTTTTCTTTTTATTTGATGTCCATAAATCAATTTTTAAACAAAAAATATAATTAATTCTTCTGTGAATATTTCGAATGTGAAGAATATGATAAAAGTGGCTTATTCGCTTCCTTGAAGCTCATATTATTCGTACTCAACGCAGACTGATCAACAGTGACCAGATCAGAATTCTATTGTTTCCTCTAATTCACAGAGAGGCAAGCTGAACTCAAATAAAACTTCATTTTTTCTCCATTAATAGCAAATCTCAATAAATACTTGCATATGCAATGCAATAGATAAGTATTTTTATTTGTACATATATCAACAACAGAAACATGTGTTCATTTCTATTGGTGTTCATGTAATATTATTATTGTGCTGGCAAGATGTTTCCATATCATGTCCAAATAGAATAGAACTCCATACATTTTCTATTACCAATAACTTTCAAATACCAATGAACCAACGTTCGAGAATAATTTCAATGTACAAGGAAGTTATTTAGTAAGGGTTTGCTTTGTTTATCTCCAACAGAACTTCTATTACAATCCAGGAACAAGATAAACTTAACTATATCCCTAAAACTTTCCAATTCTAAAGTGCCCCTTGTACATTGACTTTTGTTCTTATTGCTGAACCCTTCGGTTATATAGCAAATTTTTCACAATGTATTCATGATGGGTAGATATTTTGAATAGGGTATTTATGGAATTTATAAAGTGATATTAAATTGAATTAAACAGGTATTACTTTATTTTTGAGATCGTTCTCATCAAAATTAGTTTTTTCGAAAAGATCTCCAATTGATTTAGAACTTTATGGATAACTCTCAATATTACTATAAAATATTTTGCTAATTTACGTTTTATATTATAAATCCTTTGCAGTTTCTCCCCTCTTCCTAAATGATGTAAAAAATCGAGGAGGTCCATTTGCATGGCTACCATATTCCCCGGAATTAAAAACAATAGATTCATTTTTTTTTTGGAGGGGTGATCTTAGAAGCTTGGTATATGCAACACATGTAAACACAAGGAACGGAATGATCGATAGAATAAACTTCTATTTTTACTCTATAAGGCAGAATCTTGGAAAGCCCTTCCAAGTTCAAAGAAATATCCTCGGTAGACTCCGGTGTGTAGAAGTGCAAGGTGCCCACCTCGAACATGTGTTATAGTTTTTTTTGTTTTCACTAGATTAGTTGTAGACTAACCAACTGAATTTTTCCACATTTCAATTTTTTCCTTATGTAAGTAACACGATGTTTGACAGAATGCAGTTCAATTAGTAATGTTCCATTGTATTTTAATACCTTCTGTAAGTATTTTCAATAAACACTTACAGAAGGTAAGTTACAATTTGTGATAATTTTCTTCAGAATGTCTCTTTATGGCGAACCGTTTTCTTAGCATGTAAAAATCTACATATCTCCTAAACCATAAATTTAAACGAGTTAAACAAAGAGTACCTTTTTGTTGAAAAATCTGTATAATCTTGAGATTATACAGGTTTTTTCCTGTAGAAGTTGGGGATTGTTAATTATTGGGCATTAGCCGCCCTCCTGGCCGTTAGATAGTAGTATAGAATTAATTATTTCGTCAAACACACTACATAGACATACGAGTATGTAATCATCCATACATAAAAATTCATAATTCGTATGTATAATTTATAAAATATACTTAAATAGTTTCTGAATGTGTTCCTATTTAGCAGTCTTTATCACATTACCTTTAACGTAATTTATATCTTTCTTTATGAAGTTGTTCCATTATCCTTTTATCAAATGAGGGGGATCAAAATAGGGTGAACTCTCCAATAATTTATTTCAAATAATCCTTCTTTATAGTTCATTTTTCTCTCGTCTCAGTTTTTAATCCATTTATGACACCTGCATTGTTTTGGTCACTACTAACTGTCACAGGTTTCAATTTTATTGATAAAATTTCAGTAATCACTTGCTGTACCAACTTTTTAATTTTTGCAGTTTTTGCACTACCTCTTCTGGTTTTCTATTATACCATCTCCCATATCTTCAAATCCTTCTATAAGAGCCAATGCATTCATTGAAGGGTAATCTACATATTTTCACTATCATTAATATAATTCGATATTTCCTGCAGTGAATCAAAAATCGTTTTATGGATACCTAGATCACCAACAATTTTTTCAAGCAGTCTTTTTAAGGTTGTCTTGCTTGGCAGTACAGAGAATGTTGCAAGAAATGAATAGGATTTTAGACTCCTCTAAAATGAGGACAGTGACACAAATTTTTTATTATTAAACCTTCGTAAATTTTTGGACATTATTTTCACGTTATCTACTCACCCCTGAATTTTTTGCATTGAGTCCCGGAACACCCTGTATATTTCTTCTTTTCCAAGACGGTCTTTTGACAAAATTCAATATCAAATAATCAATGAATCAGAATAAAATTGTTTAGTTAGTCGGAACAACACATGTGAAGCGAAAACTAGCATGTCCATGAGATGTCGGATCGAAACAAAAATCAAAAACTAGACAAATCAAATAAAAACAAGCATTTAATACAGATAGAGACAACGCTCTAACCGTAAATATACGACCGTCCCCTACGACTGCCACTACTGTATTTTATATACTGTATATATGTTCCGTATTTCTATCTTCCCTTGATGTACTGGTGTTTTACCATTAAAATCGAGGTTTTTTGGACCAAACGTAATGCTTGGTATGTCTCCCAAAAGCGACATACCTAACCTAACCTTACCTAACATTTGAATATGAAGAAAATCCCTTAAACATTTATCTATGTGGGGATAAACATTTAAGATTTTGATATCTTCTCTTTTAAGAATACCCACAGACAACTCATAGGGACTAAAATCAGATGAACAGGATGAACAGAAATTTTTCCATTAAACGTATTATCAAGGTGCATTTAATCGCTCATTTTGTTCATAGATGAACAAAAAATAATTATTCGTACAAAATATAATCCGGTCGCTTTATAATAATTGTTAGTACTGTTTTTAAATGATAAAAAAATTGTTGACCCTTTATATGGTTAGTATTTTCCTCCAACAATAACACAGTTGCTTCGTTTATTATGATTTTTTACTAATTATGTAATTATTTCATAATTTTCCAAACATCAACTCACTCTGACATTCACAAATCGACTTTATGTTAGCGTATTCTATATTTCGTTACTCCCCTTCATAATACTCATCCGTATGGTCCAAAATAAGAAAAGATAAATGATTCTTGAGTAAAATTCATATTTTCTAGCAATATGATGATATTTCAAATTTTGAACCATGCAAAACATTTATCAAGACGTTTATCAACTGTAAATTCTTCTCCCAAAACCAATTTTCCATATGGTTACAACAGAAGTACGTTTCTATATTCTTTTCATTTTTGATCCAGTACGTTCCTTCTGTCAGGTTTGCAGTTTTTTTATTGGATCTCTTTTCCCAAAATAAATTTTATCATTAAAGCAATTGAACAAGTTTGTTTTTTTTTCTGGTCAATGTAGTTGTAACTTTTCCAATGAATGCTTGTTGACATTATTAAAAAAATATCTAGAGTTTTCTTTTCTTCACGTTTCTTCCATTCTAGGATGTTATATCAAATATATAGTACCCTCCAATTCTTCGGTATAAATTCCCACTTGTGGGAGGAGAGAACGCTGAGTTCATATCAGCATCGGGTGTTTCAATTTATCGTTCTAATCAACCAGGTGAATAATAAACGAATATTGATTATATATGCAATTTGTTTAAATGTTCGTTATCACAAACTTCCATGAATTGCGTATTTTCAATATCGATGTCATCAAAGTGGTTTCATTTATATGCAGCAATATCTCTAAAAACCTATACGTGTAATGCGTTTATAACATCATTGTGTGAATTTTATGACGAATTGTAAACATTTGAGCGATACGAAATAAAAAAGGGAAAATTATTAGGGTACTAGCTTAGTCAATGTTACCTAACAGTTATAAAAAATTTCTAGAACAATCAGAATAATAATTTTATCGAAATTACTATATTTTGAATTGATTCAATGATGTACATTTCTCAACAACCAAAGCGATTTGTTACATATTAATTTACAGTAGACAGAAGGATCTCGGTCAGTTGAAATTAATTCTCATTTTAATATGAACATTATCAATAATACCATTCGATTTCGGTAAATATAAATAACAATCATCCTTGCGCGGCATATTGTTAACAATCTGATCTTAAGACCAATCTAACTAAGGTCTTACTCAACAGCATCCTTAGATTTCTGATACATATTTTAATCAACGTACACCTCAACTATTCTTTTAACAAACTCACTTCACGAACTCTAAAGGCTTTCCTCCATTTCTCCAGTGTCAAGGAGCTATATTACTTCAATATTTGAAATGAAATTTGGACATGAGGAAGCTGTGCGCAAGATGGGTGTCGCGTTTATTCACAATGAAACAAAACAGTGTCGTGAAGATGAATCCATTAAGTGTTTGGCAAGGTTCCACTGAAATAAAGTCCAGATTTTGCACAGTTGTCAAGATTCAGGACAAATTTTGATGGAGTCAAACGCTTTTTGGTAGTCTATAAAGCAAACGAAGACATCTTCAAAAAAGCCTTAAGTGCGTGGCTCATCAAGGTTTTTAGTCTATAGTCTTCACAAGTTTTGACACTGGGATTCTTCGGCATAGCAGCAAAGATAAATTTTAGCCAGTTTATCATATATTATATTAAAGAGTTTGCACAGATGTTTGAGTGAGTAGCATAAAATATTTAGCATGAGATAATAAAACTCAGCTTTATGAGACTCAAATCATACGAGCACAATGGAGAAATACCTAGGAACCTTCGTATTAAATAAAAAAATAATTAACAATACAATTTTGGTATAACAATTGTATTTAGAAAATAGAATACAATAAAATTTATAATAATGCTGGGAATAGGAATTATATACCTTTTTATTGTTTCCGAACTGGTCTACTAAAATGAATGACAAAAAACGATTACTATCGCTGAGTGCAAATGGGATACTGTATTTAGGAATGAAAACGAAACAACTCAATTAATTCAGTTGGACAGTAAATGCGCTAAACTCTTTCAAAATTCATGAGCAAATTTCAACGTTCGACTGTGATGCTCCATAGTTTTGGAATTGTAGAATTGGGAAGTTTGAAAAACCTTGATAAATACAACGCAGGGTAAAAAATAGCGTGAATTATTGGCAGGTAGATAGGAAAACGAATGTATTTACGCTATAACAAATATTTGGAATTGGATTATCAAAATGCATTGGGTGCATAACCGGAAATATGACGGTTAGGAAAAAATTGAAAAATTGATTTAATTCATTTCTCGTTTAATTCAAAGTTCTCCTGCCTTGAAGAAGCAATTGGTGGAAACAGAGACAAACTCTTTCAAATTATGTTCATTCTTCACAAAATCATATAAAAAATACATTAAAAATAGAATATCGGACGGGTATGAAAGGTAAAAATATTTAAAAAATCGAAAAATCACAACAACTACGGAGGAATACTAGGAAACACTCTAGACACAAATTGAGGTGGAATTATACGATGGTCAGATGAAGGAATAAAATAACATGTTACGTTTTTCGAGGAAGACAATAGCTGACATCGTGTTACCTGAAAATATATAGCTTTATAGCAATACCACACCAATCGTTTATGCTGCCCATCTAGATAGCACCAACCTGTCTCCAATTGAACATGTCTTTGGATTGGTCGGAAGTTTTTGAATTTGCAACACCTTCAACAGATTTGACCATCTCTCATGAAATTGGAATACACCAAGAGAATAACGAACCCCTTTATTTGAACTGAAGATCGCATCGATCGATCAATGCGTAGAAAAATGAGTTTAACACATTATTAGGCCAGCTTTCTCAGTTAGCTGTTTAATAAAGATAGATATAGATAGATATAGATAGATATAGATAGATATAGATAGATATAGATAGATATAGATAGATATAGATAGATATAGATATAGATAGATATAGATAGATATAGATAGATATAGATAGATATAGATAGATATAGATAGATATAGATAGATATAGATAGATATAGATAGATATAGATAGATATAGATAGATATAGATAGATAGATAAAGATAGATACTGTGGGTTTACAAATCGAAGAATGTTCATAGAAAAGTAACTCTTGCTCCTGGAATATATTGCATCTGATTTTTGTAACCGTTGTTGAGGTATCTGAATATGAAACATTTGTTCGGAAGTAAATACGCTGGTTATATGCGAACGTACTCGTGAATATATAAATAATATATAAATGACAAGTTGAGCCCCAGTATATCTTTAAAAATAACATTCTCTTTGGTTCAACTATTTTATTAAAACACAAAAAATGTTATTTCGCTTTTCGACTACTAGTTCGCCTGAGTTATATCAATAAATCAGTGTCTCCAAAGGTACGTGTAGGCAACCCACACTGATGGGCAATTAAAAATTTACTAGGGTTGCAAGCTAGAAAATACGTTTCGCCCGCTCTATCTGAGTCGATCAAACAAAGTTCAACTTACTTTGCATTTTCAGAATAGAATAGGAACATTTCAACTTAACAGGATCGTACTTTTCAGAAGGGAAGAATAATAAATTAAAATTTAGAGACACATAAAGACGGTCACTCATGATAAATTTCACCTAACAATTTAACAATGTATACCGTTGAGTAAAAAACACACACATACTTTTCAGTTCTGCCGTAATAGATTCCAAAAAGGATAATTGAAGTCCTTGGAGCTTCAATCTGCACATTTTAATCAAATGTACTATTACTTAGAATTTTTGCGGAAGACTTTCGAAATAAAAAAAGAAATCAGGGGAACTCCTACGCAAATTGAATCGAGAACCGTAAATTGGAGCCCCAAACCTATTCAATTGTAAAAACTGAAATTAACATTCAAGTCAGTACAATTGTGCATTTGAATCCTACCCACACACTTGAAGGTTAAACTGTATAAACCATTCCAACTAAACATTTGAAGCCGACCTTATGAGCTTTGACGTGAATTAAAATATCGTACTGCTTTTCCAAAATTTCAACATTTAAATATCTATCTATTAAACGGCTGTGAGGCATACAGAAGTATGTGAATTTGTGACTATATGAAAAAAAATGGAATATGAAATAATATTTATAGAGAAAGATTGAAGATAAAATTAGTTGGAGAGAAAATATATGCAGCATGTGAGCAAGCAAGTGAGATTTTGACATCTACGCCAGATGGTCGAAAACAGAATAAAAAAATTTTCAAATCCATAATAGCGGGTCAAAATTATAGAGGAAGAACTAGAAAAGCATAGATTGAAAATTTGAAAGAGAGGGATGAGACAAAAAGGATAAAATGGGAGGAAATTAAAGGCGAAACCAAAGATAGACAGGCATGTTATAACCACTTTCAAACACCTTATGGTAAACTGGCCAAATGAAATTATGAAACCAATTTTCTTACGTCACAAATGCCCACGCTCTTTGTCATGACTTTTGTGAATCAGTCGTGATTGCATCCTCTTTCGTCGCTTCACTTTCATGCAGTGCACACTCTATCTGAACAGTACACATGTTGCTTTATAGAACTCTCTAATTAGTCTCATTATTTTATGCCTACATGAAATATTCCTCTAACTTCTCACTTTCTACAAATATGATTTAGTTATACTTTTTTTTAACTAATTACAAGAAAGTTATAATTGCAGCTCACCATGTTAAATTCGACTGAAAAATTTTTGTGATTTATCAATAACAAGTGAAATTGAAATCAGCCCGAAACTTCCAATGATATTAATTGAGTGAAATGTTCCTAATGCAATCCTGGCTAGAACCTCTCACTACTTACAATTTCCCGTATGTAATATGTTAAGGAAGAGGCAAGTAGAATAATGATGACTCGACGAAAAATCATCGTAATAAAAGGATTATGGCCAATGGAAGGATGACGATGAGTTGATTTCCAATCGATTGTGAATATAGAATCTGTCAGTGACGTTGTAATGAATTTTCAGGAAAATTTCAAGTTAATTTACAAAATTCAAATGGAATGTCTATTAAACTATAAATTAAATACACATGCTTATACGTGGATGGTGCCCTAAGTACCGTTTCAAGTTTGAAGACGCCAATTTGTTTAGTATTTGTTTGGCAGCTATAAATAGTGAACGTTTTCAATCATCATTATGTGATACAATACATTTTATTTGAAACCAATATAAAAGCAGAACTAGATTCTACTATGGGTGAGACCGCTACTTCGTTATCAACAGTAAAATATTTGGTAGCAGAGTTAAAAAGAGACCATATGACCTGCGATGGCTAGTATGGTCGATCAAATGAGGTGACGACTCCAGAAATGTTGCAGAAAATCCACACAGCGGTAGTAGATGATCTTCCACTGAAATTGCGTGAGCTAGCAATGGAGAAAAACAGTGTCGTGTAGATGTTTTTGATAAAGGAGAACTGGCTCCAAAGAAAGCAAAGACCGTATTATCTGCAACTAAGGTAAGAGCGTCGGTTTTATGGAATGCGCGTGTCACAATTTTCATTAACTATATTGAAAAAGAAAAAAAAATATTTTAAGAACTTATTGCAACGTTTGAGCGAAAAAATAAAGCAAAAACGGCCACATTTGTCTGAAAAGAAAGTGTTGTTTCATCAAGACAATGTACCACCTCACTTATTCGTATTGCAATGGCCAAAATTAATGAATTAAAGTTTGAATTCCTACCTCATACACCCTATTCGCCAGAGTCAACCCTCTCGGATAATATTCTGTTCTCAGAATCAGTTGTCAAAGATTTTCCATCAATAACGAGGTGATGTCGGCAGTTAATGGCTGTTTTTAGGAGCTTGAAGGAGATTCAAAACTTGTGATTTAGAAGAATAATTCGAGATAATTATAGTGCGATAAATAATTTCTACTAAATATGAGTATTTTCCCAAAACCATATATTATTCTGATTAATCTGATCACAAAGTTTGAGCATCATCCATAGGCGCAATTAACATTGTTTTTCCACATCGCAATCTATTAGAGCTGATTGATATGAATACTGTGAATAAAAATCAGTCAAACTAGTGCATAACGATCAAATAAAGTAAGAGATGTACAAAATATCTCATTGGAAATAAAGTGAAACCTTAATGTGAAATTTTTATCAATCCCCTTCAGATTACTGCCCTTGGTTAACAATCTACTTTTCACGATGTTGAATCTATGATTTGATATTTCTGGAAAGCTTCTTCCGGTAATGCTATATCTGCTCAATGTCACAAATATTGGTCAAACTTGAAATTTGAATCAATCCCCTTCGGAGTACTGCCATTGGTTAATAACCTACTTTTCACGATGTTGAATCTATGACTTGATATTTCTGGAAAACTTCTTCCAGTAAGGCTAAATATGCTGAATGTCACAAATATTGGAATAACTTTCTTTTTTGTTCGCTTCTTTTTTCGGGAGTATTTCATAATAAGACTTGCAGGTAAGACCGATTTGGATGGAAAATAATAAGACATTTAGCTGCCAGACACTCAAAAATCACGGCACGTTTTCATAGGGAAGACGGCAGCCGCACCCCATTTACCACATGTTCCAGTGCTTCTTTATAAACCTTGGTATTTGGAACCAGCATGTTCGTTTCGAATCACTGGTTTTTTACTGAGAATTTTTCAGAATCAGAGCCAGAATCCATTCCTCTCAAATTTGAATACGATTTTGCTCTGCTCATGAGTTGAAAAGTCTTAGGATAAATTTGGCATTCATTACAATGACGTCTCATATGATGAAGAATTTAACCTTGTCATTAAGCTTCACAACAGTCAGTTCAAGCGCAGGAATTCATCTTTTTTCCTTAAATTTCACTTATTTTTGCTGCCGAAGAAAGTTCCGTACTTATTTCTACCGGCATATAGTTCATATTACTTGTAAATACTCCTATCACTACATTATCATCTCAAACACATTAGAAGATTCCATGAACTTATAAAATTTGATACAAAACTCATTTTTAATAATTTGTTCAAGATCTATGTTTCACGAGAAGATATCAGTGAAGCGGCTTTAGTTGATTGGAATTTTCCCTACTATCATTGAAGACAAATTAGTTACTGATAATTTCACATAAAACAAAACACCAATTTCACAAACTATCCTAATGAAGAATAATTCTTCAACAATATAATTCACATTGTGAAAAAATTCCAGTTGTTAGTAACATAGAACTCATTTAATCTGATTAAAGGATAATAGAAAACAGGGTATAATTATTGTCTGTTGCAAGTGGTTTTTTAAAATAAACATGCCGTTGTTGTGTAAGCTGAGATTTAATTCAGTAAAATAGAAAAGTTGCTGGAGTATTATTCAAGCACAGCGACAAAAATATGAGAAAGATAATTGTAGAGAATTTCTTTGTACAAACAATCGTTAAAATTGCGATGGTTCCTGATAGTAGGTATACCGTAACATGAGTTTTAACAATGCGGGTCACTTTTACGCAGAAGTTGTACCATTTGAAAATATAATGTTTTTCTAATTTATGTATACGATTTCTTTTCGTGGGATGAATCAATAAACACTGTCTCCAAGGTCCTCAATTCATAATTCACCTTATACTACACTTAACTAATTAGTATAATTCACATATCACTTTTACTTAACTAACTCATATTACTTCTATTTTAGTCTGTTCACTACGACTATTTATTATAAACTGAACTAAACTGCACTACACATCTCCTTATATATCCCAAAAGAAATGTAAAAACTTCTAGAAAATGGAGGAACAAAACAAATGAATAAATAGATCTTCCTAGAAATTATTCATAGGAAACAATGTAAATAAATTGCCTGCTATAATAAAAAGTTACAAAAATAAACAGTTTGAGGATTTTAGGTAACTTATTCAAATATCTATCAAATAGTTGATATTTATCTCTAGAAAATTAAAAAAAACAAATTATGGATATTATACAAGATCTGCTCAAATAATTCATTCCAATTTTACTAGTTAATACTTAATTTCTACGCGAATGAATAAAACAAAGCTCCGTAAGCGCCTGGGTTCGCAATAAAGAAAACGAATGTTTCAAAATAAAAGAATGGCTGCTTCCGTAAATTTTCTGGAAAGCCCATTCTAAGCACAATTCTCTCAAGACTTTCAATGCCGTCAGCGAAAAGGAGAAATTCTTATCGTCGACACGCTGCACCGCATCGGGTTGATTTTGTATGCTTCAATTTATTACAGGTTTTCAAGTGCGTTTAGAAAGTTACGAGTGAAACACGTATTTAGACATATACGTGAAAATGTTTGGAAGTAGAATAATTTTCATCGAATATCTGGTTCCTGAAGGGTATAACAATGTATTGAAACCAATATTAGGAATCAAAAATAACTCGCTCACTAAGAAAACCCAAATACCCAGAGTGCTTATTTTATATATTTATTATTTACATCATCATATATCTTTAGTAAATAGCATATTCCCGCTTCTTAATGCAGGAAGTTGAAAAAGAAGTTCAAAGAAAGTGTATGAGAATTCTCAGTCTAAAATTCAAAATAAGTCTTTTTACATCGTTGAGTTCTCTTGGGTGGTCTACATAGGGTGTAGACCAATTTGTATCGGCTCTTATTTATTTTTTGCTTTTGAAGAAATAACATCGATTTGTGTTTAGTAGCGTTGAAGTTTTTCATTCATTATAATTAGTAAAATGCCTAATCAAAATTTCGCATCGTTTCTTCAAAAGTATTGCAAATGGATTCTACCATGTGAATCAACAGTACAAAGAAATGACTTTAGTTCCTTATATTCTGAGGTAATTGTGAAAATAAAACCTAAAACTCGGAATGAAGATTTTTACATAAGTATCTATATATTATTGAAACCACAAATCCTAGAGGAGGTTAGATTGTTCATTTATTGATAGGTTTTCTATATGCATTCTGTCAAAATCTTATCTTATTGAATCTAGAAAGTAAGAAAAAATAAATGCACCGACAGTGGTTAGATTTCTACAAAATAGTTTTTCAACATTTTTGCCTGATTAAGCGCCTACAAGGGTTCATAAAGAATAAAGGATTTATAAAGAATAATTAGTGAACACCCCCCTCCCTTCAACCTAGGTTTAGTTTAGTACCTATATGAAAAAATTGAATTGTCTGTTTACTTTGATTTGAACCAATAAATATAAGTGTGAGAATTATTTTTGCATATTTTCAACATTTCTTTGCATATTTTAACTAAGTGATTTGTAAATTTATGCGCATATTTTAAGTTTTCTTAGTTACCATAATGCAAATATGCTTACAAAAATGTTGTAGTACCAACAATTTTTTGTACTTTGAGTTTATTTTTGCCAATGACTAGTATTTATTCAAATATGTCTGTCAACATTTTCCGTCTTAAGAGTCTTATACAATTTTTTAAGTCAGACAGTTGGTAATTTTGGAATAAAAAAATAGCACTCAATATATTTTTTCTGATATATTTATTTGTGTATCACTCATATCTTTTTTTAGATATTCCCATCTTGGTAAGTAGATACTACTTTTGTGTACTCCTCCACATTGTACCGTTTGGAATTGTTACGAAAGTGGGCAGAAACCATTGTATTGGTAATTGATTAAACTGTTCTATAATTTTTTTCAACAAAATTCTCGAAATTTTGGACTACTCAAAGCCTTATCACTAACTTGTAGAACTCTCTAAATTTCATGTATTCGCTGATATTCTGATAATGCTTCGAAACGAATATGATCCAAGAAGCTTATATAATAACAAAACCTAACAAAAATTTTCTCGAGTGCAATTTTTAATTGCCACACCAAATATCCCTGTATACAAACATCGTCGCTTTTGAATCCCAAGAGAACATAGGGAACTGAATGTTTATGTTTCAACTTTCCAGAAAGAAACTTATCCTTCTCACGATTTTTCTCGCGGTTTCTCTTTGAAAGAAAGGAAAAATAATTGCGTGAAGTAGAACTACCTGGAGGAATTCCGTTCGCATTATAGACGCACTGAGAATAATTAAATCGTAAATTTAACACTCGAAGGACCTAAGTCAGTTTTAAGAAAAATGGTCGTGGCACAGATGTTATGAACTGCTCAATGGAAATGTGCTCAGCATTTAATTGAAAAAAAAAAACTGTTACAAAATACAAAGTGGCTGTTTGTCAAATGGAGGTTCACATTTTAGGTTGTGGATACACGACATATTATGAAAATGGTTGAACCAATACAGTGACACGTAATTTATGGAGTTCCTAATTATATAGTAAAAGCAAATTATACTCTGACAGACGTTGGCGTAACACGTTTTTTATGGAAACTATGCTATGGATTGCATTGTTTCGGAATAGAAAATATTACGAGAAATGCCTGTTTTTAGAAACAACATATCAAAAAAATCAGTATAATAATTAGAACACCGATATAAATAACCTAAGCATATTTTAGATTTTGAAAAAAAAATTTGTATAAAATTCTAATGTTATGCGTGATAATCTAACTTAATTCTATGCTGGGCGCCATTTCATTTCAACAAACAAAAGTAAATACCAACGAAATTCAGAAGCTCTATCTTTACTAAAGGTTGTTTTTATATTTACGGCGAGGTTGTGGATTCACTAACAATTAAGTGAAGGAAACAATTCAATTATTGCCCTTTCCTTCGAAATTACGAATTCCAGCTCTCAATAATCACTACTTACAAAAAATTCGAATTTACTAAAAATATGTTGAAAGTTGTGTTACTAAGAAATAGAATTCACTGATATAAAATTGTCAGATGCATGTTTCAGATCGATAACAATTAGAAAATATTCTACGATAGACTATTACGCGTGGAAAGTAGGTTAAATATAGTTCAACTCGTAATAAATACAAATATTAGCGTATTTAAGCAATTATGGGAAAAGGGAGGAACGGTAGCGAGATATCTCAATAATTTAAAGCAAACAATGGTGGTTTCCTTTTGTAATACTGTACAAATAAACGTGAGCCTGTTAGCTTAATAAGGACCAGAAAATTTTTTTCTTGTAGTCTACAAGCACAAAAGTGTCTCAACTTGGAAGAAAATAAACATGCTTCGTTTTTTAATGTGGGTACTATATAGTAATGCAGGACAATATAAAAAAAGTTTTTTTAAGATAGATGAAGTCTATAGAAAAATAGAGTTTAGAATAGGTTTCCATTGTATTTAAAGTTCTGTTGGCTGTTTCGTTAACAATTGTTGAAGGGGCCGCTTGTGTAGAAAATGATTTTATATAAGATTTTCTGTGAATCGATAGTTTACAATTACTTCAATCTCTGCTTTTATCAAAATGATATATTGTTAGTCTAAATACTGTTGGCGTTATTTTAACTTTTTTACGGAGGAATGCTAAGCTGAGACAGATGTATGGCGCGCCAGATTTATTAGCGTTCATCCGGGGGGCGCGTCTGAGGTGGCTAGGACAGGTGCAGATGATGCTTTCTGATTGATACCCTCGCAGAGCCTCCAATTCCTGGAGGACGGCGACTGAGAGGAAGACCGCGCCTTCGCTGATTTGGAGCAGACCTGATCCAGCTAGGAGTTTGACGTTGGAGGCAGTACGCTCAGGAAAGAAAGGATCGGCAGTCGATTGTTGGGAAGGCTCTAGTTCTCCAAAGACAGTAGCGCCGGTTAAAAGAGAAGAAGTTATTTTTATTAACACAAAATGCTTGACGTAGCCAAATAACACTATAGATGAGATACTTTTGCTAAACTCACTGTTGATTTGATCAATATTGTGCAAAATATCCTGTCCACAAATTCGCTTACTCGAAAACTCGAAACGTCAAAAGAAAACACAATTGAGGATAGTGGCAAACAACATTTACTTGATTGATTCTAACACTACATTTATTCTAAGGAAGGTAGAAATATTTGAAATGAATGCAGTAACTGGTCTAACATTTTTTCTTTGCTCTACTGAAATAAATATTCGAATAGTTTATTATGCATCAAGTCCAATAGTTACTGAAAGTCTAATAGTTACTGAAACCGTTCAATACATTTGGAGCCCCACGTCTTTTGTTGGTACATTATTAATTTCATATATTCAATTTTCTATCATTATGTAAATCACGGTGTAATTGTATTTTCACCACACGCTTACAGAATATGTTTTTACACTTGGGAGATTTTGTTTTTCATCGCTATCTCTAAAAATTGCGTGATTTTTATATTGGTTGCTACTTTATAATTACACTGCTTTGTAGGTTCTTTTATGTCCATCAAATTTGTTATGTATTACAGAAACGTCAAACAACATGGCACATAATTAAAAGTCGTCAAAATGAAATGAAAATAAGCAATAAACACAAGAGTGGAGTGAGAATTAACTTGATTTCACTGAAATTGGATTTGCTTTGACAAGTAATTAAATAATTGTATCTCTCACACATTTTTTCCAATTCGTATCGTGTTAGGAAAACTCTTTTTAGCAATGATGAGAATTAAAAGTGAGAACAGATATACTGGAGTTATTGTGATCATGCAAACAATTCCAAATATTTACGTAAAATTCATCAAAATAAGTAAATTACATAATACGAAAAATTTCTAGAATATGTATCGAATATTTAATGTATTCAATTAATCGAAATCATTTTTGATATGTATTCTCCTATATGTAATTTCGAATGGTGTTGCGGACTGAGGATCCAATCTAAAACTGAGAATTATTTAAAATGCCACACATTTTATTTGCTTTTATCAAGGCTACAACATTCGAATTACCTCATGCCATAAGTGTTGTTGATAGATTTGAAAAACGCATATGAAGATGTCATTCCTGATATTATTGTCCTTCCTAGTATGTAATTTCGAAACTAAATAATCCGTTGTTACCATATTTCATGATAATAACCTACTTGTGCTCTTGAAATGATTCTGTTCTTTCGAAGTTCGAATTATTGGAAACTGTGATAGGTATTGGTTGCTATAGTAACGACGAAAAGAAAATATTGATCAAAGAGTAGTGACAAAAGACATTCATCTTGATAGTGCGTGTATATTTCACATAAAAAGAATCCGTCTACGTTCGGAACATAGTTGCCAAGCAAGCAAAGCTACTCGAACGAGGAATAGATATGTTCTGGTAGTTCGTAAATTTTTTCTCTTTGAACCAATTACATTAGATATATATGATTTTTAATTTTTTGTACTGCATATACGAATTTAAATCGATTCCTTTCCATACAAATGAAAGTAACAGATCCCATTTAAATCGATTTTTAGACTATAAAAATATCTTGGAAGCCTATTTAACACGCAAAGTGGGCCGTTCGATGTTTGTATGTTGGTGTTGTAATATATTTTCTAGAACATTATTGCCCAATTAATTTCTGGTTGTACGTGAGTATAATTGATGTAAACACATTCTTTAAAATCTATATACGTTCTTTCTGTCTTAGTTAGTCGTTATAGGGACAGATCAATTATCTTCCTCCGCCGCAAAATAAACATATTGTGGAGAAGGGGAAACGTTCTTAATCCATTCGTTATTTTGCAATCAATAGTCTAATAGACTTCGTGTAACAAAGACAATAAAACTAAAGTTGATGAAACGGTTTGAACACAAAATTTCGACAGAAGTATTTAAGTTGGATTGAATAGAAGGTGGTGAATGAAGCACCAGACCTAGTTTCGGCGCGCTCTATATTAGCTCAATCTGTATGTATCTCTCTATAAAGTAGAATCTTTGAATTCAATTTCTCCCCACTTAAAAATATCTGATTAGAAATTCCGCACATTTGTTAATTGAGTATAATAGAATCATTTCATAAATTCATACGAGGGATGCTGCTTAAGTTTTGAGATATGACAATACTTATGAGCATATTTCAGATCTGACATTATCATAATAAAATTTGTTCACAGATATTTGCAACATTCATCTTGAGCAAAAAATTTAATCGTGGTTGTACTCCACTTCAGGATGAATTTATTGGAAGTAGTCTCAAATTGGCTGCTGTGTCAGAAAACATACATGCTGCGCGTAAACTGAGATTGAGGCATATTTGGGCATTAATTCCATTCGCATACATTAAATTCAATTCAAAACAATAATAGACTGGATGGGTCTTTCAAAATTAATCAAATCCAACAAAAGTTGTTCGTATATGAAGCATGTTTTTTTCGGAATAACTGGACATCTCGCTACCGTTTTGTTCGAGCAACTTAGAACATTGAATTCTGAATGGTACAACAGCATTTATTTTCCAGAATTTTTCGAACAAATCAGGGAAACCAGTCGCAGAAGATGATTCATTCCTCACCACAACAATGCGAGCTCTCACATATCAGTTCAAAAAAAAAACGTTTTTGAACAGTCAAAACATCGAATTTATTGGTCATACAACGTACAGTCCAAATTTGGCACCTAATTATTTCTTCTTATTCTCGCAGATCAAAATAAATTGCGAGGTCATCGTTTTTCTACACGTGAAGAAGCTGTTGTTGAAACGTTCAATCCCGCGTTTAAGAGGTACCTCCTTGGTACCTACCTACCTACCTACCTTGAAAATGTCGCAGACATTTCCTAGATTTGCTAATCATTTTTCACTTTACCTATTTCAATCTTTTAATTTTTCACTTTTATGTCAAGCTTTGTAGATGTTAGATGTAACATCACTATAATAATTGATTTAAATAATAAAAATTTTAAAAATTGAATTTTGAGACTTGTTGTCTTAAAGTTCTCGGTAGTTACCACAAAATATTTTATGTATTATTAACATGATTATTATAAAGTAATATTCACAAAATCAAATATTACTACAACATTTTCTTCGGTAAATTGAAACGTAGGGATTGATCTACTCCATTAAATCATTCCTGCTAGATTAATATACGAAATGTTTCAAATATTAACGTTCGCATGCCATGGAAAAACTTTTTAACGAAAATGGTTTCGTGTCTATCTGGCCGGAACACAAATTAAGGGCACATCTATATTCATGAGTACTTTTCTTCAATAAATCACTAGACAATCGAAATCCTATTTTTTAGCATTAGGTTTATAAAAAATTCAATATCGGAACTTTATTATAATAATACTATCACCTCTAACAAGTTCATTTTTTTTTTAAATTCAAAGTGATGGTTATGAATATTGAACAGAAAAAACGAGCAGACTTTCAGACTACAATCCAAATTATGAACGTCAGTAATTTTAAACATTAAATGAAATGATAACCGAATAAAATTCGCATAGAAAAATAACTGGTATAAATCAACAAAGCAGAGTAGCTACAATTCCCTAATTGACAAATTATTTTCATCGCGTAACTCAAACTGAAACTTGCTACTGAAAGAGTGGTAGATCTGTTTTGGATTCCTGGTCATAGAGGACACAGGAGCAATGAAATGTGGACGATCTGAATCCACAAAGTAGTACTGTATGATCGTCAACTGAGTGCGCGATTTAACATATATAATAGGGATTTCAAAAAGTGCGGTAAATCGCATAGTAGCTGAAAATTTGGACACGAGGAAGCTGCACGCAAGATGGCCCTCAAAAACAACATCGTGAACATCATTCAATCAAGTGTTTGGCACTGTTTCACACATTTTTGCGACGTTTCATAACGATAGATGAAACGTGTCAATCACTTCACACCCGAAACAAAACAACAATCAAAACAATGGACTGAAAAAGGAGAACTGGAGAAGGCAAATCTGTAGGCAAGGTGTTTTGGGATAATTTTCATTGACTATGTTAAAAAATGAGAAACTATTACAACGTTTGAGCGAAGTAATCAAGCAAAAATGGTCGCATTTGGCAAAGAAGAAAGTGATGTTTCATCAAGATAATGCACCAGCTCACACATCCGTTAATGCAATGACCAAAATTAATGAATTAGAGTTTAAATTGCTACCTCATGCACCCTACCCGCCAGAATTAGCTCTCTTGGATCAGTTTCTGTTTTAGACTTGAAAAAATGTCTCGGTGGTGACATATTTTCTATCAATGAACAGGTAATGTCGACAAGTTATTGGCTATTTTGAGAAGCTCGACGATTCTTATTATAAAAAGAGTATCGAAGGTATTGAACATCGCTTGCAAATTTGTATGTATTTGTTATAATGAATGAACAAAATTTTCTCAGCTTATCCTCTTCGGATATATAAAATTAATAAAGTTGTAAGCGAAATTGTTTTTTTTTCTGAAACTAAAGTGAAGATAAAAACTTTGTAAATTCCATGTAAACGTAAAGGTATAACCACCGGTATTCTTTCAACATTCCGGTTACATTATAAAAAACTCAGAGTCATAAGTTTATTTTATTCATTATCAATTCATAAATTACTATTTAATACAGAACATTGATCAGATTGTAAATTTTTTTAATCGAATCTATAGATTCTAAAGAATTTTTTTTTAAATCAAAGTAATATCTCTAGAGGAGCTGGGCTGAGAAAATTTCGTTAATCATGAACTAATACTGGCAATAATATCCTGAATTTTGTCGCAGAAACACCTACAATTACTTATTATCCCTTAATTATCAAACATTTCTGAATAATATATCATTGCATCTATAATTTCCTACATTTTCTTCCTCCCGCAAATCCGGATTCTAGAACCGAGCCTCTGATAATTATTTTGGGTTAGATATTTGTGTGAATTTGAATCCGTTAAAGGTAAGAAGTTTAGTATCATCAGTTTGTGAACTAATTAACACGTATCTGTTCTACAACAAGTTAAGTTAAAAACCGAATTATGGATAAAGGGGTTTCACTCGTCAAATGAACCATAAGACTGCGATTATGAACCTATTACTAAAAAGTTCCTGCCGTATCAGAAAAACAAATTTCGAGGTGAAAACTGTCAAAAATTGGTTTTTGCGTTTTTCAGCAACACGATTATCGACAAAAAATTGAAATACTTTCTCAGAGTCATCGTTTGAGAGATATACTGATTGAAGTTGAAAAAAGTTGTAATTAATGTCGTTTATATATTCAAAATACTGTAATGTCAGTTCGAAAGAAACCCACAATTTGTGAAAGCATTTTCTGCGCATTAACACTTTTTTCTGGTATATTGTCAAGTTCAAATAGACAATAAAATGGTTGAAACTGTATTCCCAGCTACGGCTGCAAAAAAAATAAACTGGTTATTGCGAAATTCTTGCATGAGAAAAATTTGCTACAATTTTTGGCATCCAAAAGTAAAGAACGTTCTGAACTTTGGTTTAAAACCATAGAATAAGATGGGTTATACATAAAATATTAAGATTTTATTTTTGTATGATCATTTGATAAATAAAGGGAACATTCGAAACCGATATTGTTTATGAGACACTCACTATAATGTTCTGGTAGCACTCACTTCACAACTTGTTTTCTGTTTGAATTGTATTCTTCAATAGTCCAATCTATTCAGATGAAGTTAGTTCTATTGTCATGTTTTCTGAGAATTGTGTACCTTTTATCTTCAATTCTACTCCTTTTACTTCAAATTAAAAAATTTATATTGAATTGTTTTGTCTATTATCAATAGATTTTTTGAAAACATAAAATCTTCACTTACTTTACGTTTTTCCTATTTACTGAATTGACATATCAGTTCTATTGTGTTTGCAGTATGTCTCTGCTTTTCTCTGTATATAATCAGCACAATTCAATGCACTCAATACCGACAACCAAATATTTTAAATGGCTTATCTGTGCGTATTCACGACAAAGCGGCATTTGGTAGTAAGTATTCAATTAACTCCCGCTTAGCTTGTTTATCAGCGTGTTCGACTAATGTATTTCAGTCTTATCGTTAACTCAGCTAGGGATAACTTGAATCTGTGGAAGTGTGATAATTCTATTATATTACTATGCCACGAAATCGATCAATGAAATCCAGAATATATATTATTCGTCTAAACTAAATCGATCGGTTTAAAACTAGCTCCCTTCGAGATTATAATCGCATACTAACGAATAAACCAATCCTCATAATATTATTTAAAGGAATTTACAATAAGCGATCGACATTAATTCTCCTTTAAGTCCTCGATACATCATTTGGTGTTCATTTGATGTATGGGAACTGACTAGAGAATACAATTGATTGAACTCCTAGCTACAAATTTTGTTACATTTATTTGGAATTTATTCGTCATAATTCTTAGTCTTAAATTATTTTTAGAGGAATAAGATGGGTTATAAATACCCAAACCACACAAGCCAAAAACTTTGGTAACGTCTTGCAGACCAATATCTCTAACATGTACAAAGTGTGAGGTTTTGAAGAAGATATTGAACCGTAAATTAACATGACAAAATTTGCCCTTCTCGAATCGATTCCAAAAGAATACTTTAACAAATGGTAGAACTATAAAGCTAGAATCAGATAGACCTGCTACATTTTCAAATGGTCAAAAATTCCTAGGAGGTATTTATAGATCTCGAAAAAGCATACGATCTAATGAACACTGATAAATTTGAACATAACTTTCAATTTAACGGCATACATAGATAACTTCTTGACACAAAGTATCTTTGTAGTCTAAACAAATGTTGCAATATCTATTAACCAGAAACTATAGGAGGAAACTAGGAATTCCTGAAGGATCCTTCCTAAGCACATCATTTTCCATGGCGGTGTACTACTTCACCTCTTGTATCACCTCTTGTATCACATCCCCATTACTTGTGAGCGTAAATGCAGACGATATTGTAATAAATAGGAAGGAAAAATATAAAAACATTGAAGCCGCTAGTTCAAAATGTACTAAACAATATTGAGGAATGGCAAAACAAGTCTCGCTTCAAAATATATCACGAAAAAATCAAATTCTTCCCATTCGCCCAGAAAAAGTATTCAGAATTAACAATAGGTAAGAGTAAGCTTAATTTGACGAGAGATACAAAAAAACCCGCTGCAGACGGACGAAGGCACAAAAGGCATTTTTACAAAAAAAATATTTCCTCCTTAGTTCTCACCAAAGAGAGAATCCTATGGATGTGAATTAATAGAATGGGTCAAACCTTGTATCAATATATGTAACTGAAAAATATACAAATACGAGTAGGCTCTGGTGTCTTATAACTTTCAGATGGATCCCTGCAAAAATTTCCCTCAATGTTCAATTTCACTATTTTCAAAGGTTTTTCCTTATTTTTGGTTCTTGTTTCAATCATTCATCACTTATGTCCGTATTTTCTCTAGTTTCTATAGAAAATTTGAAATTAATTGTGATTCCTATTCTACGAATTTTCTGATTATGAAAATCATTTTCAGTAAATTAGTGCAGTGGTAATTGATGTACACATTGAGGCATTGAGGACTAGTGCAGAAGATCGATTGGCTATGGATAGGATAGACTTTTGAAAAATTTTTGAAAAATGCTAGTGATGTGTTATTTCCTATTTGGATGATGTGATATCCATTATTGTGATTTAGAAATGTATCTTCAAGTCAATCGTGATAGAATCATATTCATAGTTTAATGCTAGGGATTTTTGGAACTCCATAATGAATTATTAGTTAAACGAAAGTGTTATTAAAGTTAAAGAAAAGTGTTATTGAAATAAATCAACAGCTGAAACTGATGTTTTATTTCTTGACATATAATACAATACAACAGAAAATTCATTTCACCTGATATTTTTGCCACTCTTAGTGTCTTAACTTTGTTGCTTGTACGTCACCTTTGTTAATTTCATCGTTCATTAATTTTCTTTCAACTTTTTTATCAATATTTATTTTATACAGTACTAATTAGATAAATTTATGAATTGATAAATGCATCTTTACCGTACCACATACTGAAAGTACTTCAGTATAAGTTACAACTCGAACTCCAAATATATGACATCAAGTGTGTGAAACACTAATTTTAGGAATTTCACAACAAGAATATTCAGTTGCATTTTTTTGTTTAATAGATGGAGCTCCTACAAACATTACCTGCTGAATCTGCTTAGAAAATCTAGTGCAATATTTATTTCTCCATGACACTGAACATATCTTCTTGATAATACTCCTCCATTAAAATGGACAATATGGCGTTCCAGATTTGAGTCGAACATTCTAGATATTTCATGTGTGTTGACAAGGCAAAACTGCATGGAACATTACCAATATATACTTCTTTCTACGACTCGAGTACCCAATGTCTTGTACCCTTGTCTTCAAAATGTATTTTTTCTAACTAATTAAAAATTGCCTTTTTAGAACAGATTTATTCCATTTATATTAAAATTAACGTTAATTTTTTGGTTATAGATGGTTACCAGGACGAAAAAAATATTCGTAGGCGGACTATCTGCACCTACCACATTAGAAGACGTGAAAACATACTTCGAACAATTTGGACCGGTGAGTAAATCAAAATAAATATGAAACTAATTCGATAAAGACTATGAACAGAGATAAACGGGTTGATGTGTTTTGATACTAGAGCAAGCAAGCAAAATTAACGAGGAAAACTGTGACAATGGCCAATTGATAAGTAATGTCGGTTGTAACTTCTGTTCAGAAACTTTTTCTCGAACTTCTATAAGTACTTCTTTAAAATCCATATTTATTGTAACTGGTGGTAGGAGTATCGGTAGTTTTGGTCCACAGAGGAGAAAAGAGTGAAGAGATCACCGAGATCAGAGATATTTATAGTTATTTTTGATTCAAGGAAAATAATTGTGTTGTACAGAATTAGAGGGATTACAGCACACTGTATGAGTAAGGAAAAGACGTCTTAAGGCTAGGGGTGGTTTAGTAGCTCCGACGTTGTAAGGCTGAAGCAGATCAGAGCAGAGGCGAAAAGCAGTGTTGTGAACAGAGTTTAATAAATAAGTGCTGTAGCTGAGTTGATATAAACAAGTATAGAATGTAGGTGACTGATAGTTTTAATTTGTTTAATATCTTAAAGCAAAATTCCATTAATAACATCAATATTTAGCGAGCATTATATGTATTTAGATCAGTTGGAATTTTGGAGAAGTTTAAAAATATCATTCGATGAAAATAATACGGACGAATACGATTTTTTTAATTATAAGCTTTCTGATATTATCATTATCGCGTGCTTGGCATTGAAATTATAGAATTAATTTTAATTTATACACTGATTTATTAAAGTCGATCATTCGAAATTAATTTTCAATATTCTTTGAATAAATTCCCAATATCTCATTTTATTCCGTTAGATTTTGCAAATTATTACAGATCCGCACTCACGAATATATTGAGCTGCAATCTAAAAAATATTTGTGATTCACAAAGATTTTTGTCGAGTCTGATATACTGTCAGTCACACTGGTAACACACATTTCTACAGTATAACTATTTTAGAACCACCACTTACATTCTAGTGCTTCAGCAAGACTTTATTGCTTCAATAAGACTTCGCTTATGGTGAAAAATGGAGAAATTACCATAAAGAAGTTTAATAATACGAAAAACTTCCAAAAGTGATCATTATAGTGTAAAATGAAGTAAGTTTAAAGTGACAAAAGATTACGAAATTCTCAGTTGATAATATTTTCCCAGTTTTTGCACGCTTAAAAATTTTTTTATCATTTCATCAACTTAGAAGCTTACTAATCAGACCGTAAATTGTAGTAGCTAGAAACAATTTTATTATTCTCATATTTTGCAATCTAAATTTATTATGGAAAAATGATGAATAAAGTCTAGAACCTTTCATTTTTCTATGAAAATCATTCACACACAAAATCTAAACAAAGCAATTACGTAATATATCCCATAAATGCCACATTTTTTTCTTCCTTGTTTGTTGATTCTTATTCTAGCTAACATTATTTGAGATTTTTATAGAGGGTTCATAAATTAGAAGAAATAAATATTTTATTTATTATTGACGATGGAAATATCATTTTTTATTCCTGTCTAATGCAATAAATCTAATAATTCATGTAATTGATATATGATACCTTAATATACTTTAATTATGTGTGTCTTATTGTTAGAATAACTAAGTTATGTTACAGAGAGAAATGCTTCTATGTCAAAAAATTGTTTACAATTTGTAGACAAAACAAGGCACTTTCCAGTAAATATGCCTCCAAATTATTGCGAAATGTGGGAAAAGATTTTATAGATTTGATTTTAATTGATAAGTGATTGTGCATTTTTTGCATTGTAAAGTATTGAACCCTTGACTAATTCTGAACGCGGAGTAGGTAGATAAAGTTCGTGCTCTGCGTTTCATAAGTAGATAGCTGTGCAATGATCTGTCTAAAACTGGAGTAGCGTGCTTATGGATTAGGAAAACATATTTAAAGGCTGAATAAAGAAAGAAAAATAAATATTTAGATTATTTAAAAGATGTTCCGCAGGGACCCCTGCTATTTAGTTTGAGTAAATATCTAACAACTCTCTTTTGTCGTTTGAAGAATCGCTCAAATTGAGAAGATGTGACTCAATAAAGGCATAATAAACTGTTATAGAGGTGGATAAGTTTAGTTCCTTGAAAACTGATCTTTGCGCAAAACAGGCAGAACTTAATTTTTTAGATAAAGCGGAAATATGTAGCTCTCAGAAACAAAGAACTTGACATCGTTGGAACGCTGTTTTCATAACGCGCATTATCAATTACTAACAGACAGTCTGCGCGAACAAACCAAATGTCACAGTAGAATAGAAAGAGATTAAATGATTCAGATTTTTTATGAGATAACTGCCTAATGTTTTAATTCAATTTCTTACGTGACAGAAAAAGTTTGTGTGTTTACTAGATAAAGAAAAAGAGAAGAGCGTGAAAAAAGGCTTTTCCTCTCTTTTCCTTTCCTTTCCTACAATAGGGAAGTTTAATGAAAACAAGTACATTCAGACGGAACCAATCGCTAACTATTAGCGATAACATATAGAAGATAATTGAAAATAAAGTAAATGAAGAAGAATCTCTTATAATAAAATGCATCCAACATTTTTGCTACCATTAATAACGAAATTATAAAGTGCAGTGTTTCAAACCACATTCATAGATATCTTAAAAAAAAAGCTGCGTCAACAACAGAGAAAAACAAGAAATATGCCGCAACAAAACATTATCTTATGTGTCAATACATCGAAATAATCAATAAATTTTCGTGCCTAACGGACTCGAAATGGCATGTTACAAATACTTTTCACGGTCCTTTAAGTACTGATAGATAAGGTTCACTATATTATTACTTAATGGCACTTATATCCTTTCATTAATACATTTGTTAAATATTGGATTTAGCGTACTACTCAAATAGATTCAAACAAAAATAAATCATTTCCGTGTTTCCAAATCTTTCCGAATTAACCAATTTCTATTTTCCAAATTACTTTATTTATGGGAAACATTACGTGACATTATTTGATATGATATTGAATATTTTGAATGTATAACTTTGACCGGTTTATGTATCTGATATCCGTCAATAGTGTAATCAAATACAAATTAGACCGAAACATACAATAAGTACAATTGTTTATATAGAACTGTTTTTCAAATATAAAACGTTGTTTTATACAAAGGAATAGCTACAATACCAACATACATTTTATATCGGCAAACTCTTCAATAAGATTTTCTCCGAATTTAATAAAATACATGAAATGAGACTAAAACAAATCCAACTTTTTCTTTGAAGCGTTTTCTAACCCTAACAGACATTTTACCTTCTATAGTATACGTGAATCTATCGAAGAAGGGACGAAATAACAAATAAACCCTTGAAACTTTCGAAATATTCCCTGGAAAATGACAATTTCAACAAAAATTTTATGCAATGATTTTTCGCAAAGAAACACTGAAATTAATGAAGCATTTTAATAATCAATAGTGTAATTCGTATTTTTGAGAAAAAATTGGATTACTTGAACATGTATCGATGAATAGAAAGTGCAAACGAATATTTTGATAAAATAAGCTATGATTGGAACACGATTATGAACTAAATAAGACCTGGCAAATAATAATACAAGATTTCCGAAGAATCTGGTACTATGATATCGATCCACTCCATTTACCGTACTAAATCAAGATTTTATTTATAAATAACATTACCAGAAAGTCACTATACTCCATATAGAGCCGCAACTGGTCTACTTCTAAACGTAAATAATCACAAAGACATCGCAGCTCATTGAAGTAAATCCTAATTTAGGCAACCGTAAAAACAATAATGTACTGTTATCATCGTTATCATTATAGAAAAATATTAGTTTGAAGGTACATATAGACCTAGTTGTGATTCTTGGCGGTCGTATAATAGCCAACCGCTACAAACCAGACATATAAGAACCTCATATAATGTTATATACCTATCAAAATGTCATAAAAGCATGATAATGCACGACAACGATTATACAAGGTTTTCTATGGTTTTTCTGTAATCTAGTGAGCCGGTTGACCAGCCAAATGGGCGACAACAGCTGATATTGTCCAAAGAGCCATTTGATTATCCAGCTCTACTCTCTTTTTCTTTCTTTTTTTCTCTTTTTTCTGCACTTTTCATTCCATTACGGTCCACACCACTCTACCTTCTTCAATCCACCACAACTCTAGTTCTGCAGAGAAATCTTTCCTATATTAGGGCCAAAGGTAAAGAAGATCCCATGAAAATAATGTCCTCATCCCAATCACAAACAACCCAAAAAACCTCTCTCTCTCTCTACCTCAAAAATTTATATATCCATACTCTGAATTGTTCAAGCCTGATCTTCAGTCGAATGAATATTGAGGTCTAGATAAATTGTCATACAGATTGACCTAAATAAGGGATCTCATGCATCAGAAATTTGATTTTGAATATGCTTAGAACATATGCAACACTTGATATTTCATTACAGAAATTAATTGTGATGAATTTTTCGCATTAAGTTTCATCCGTCTCTTTATCATCGAACCAGTGTCTTCAACTTACATTTTTCATTTAAAAAAGAGCCAAAACTCGCAAAATGCTATGACCTCGGACTATACGAAAACAGGCGTGCCTCAAAATGGTAGGCTGAAATAAACATATATGAAGTTAGGTTTGGTACTTTTAAGCCAAACCTTGTACTTTTATACTATTAATAGTTATTTCATGTATTCGTTGTAATGAAATTAGTTCAGTAAATGAGCGTTTAAACTGATCAAGTAAAATCGTTCTAGAAAAAACAAAACATAAAGATAATTTGAGTTGAAGACTAGATCACTTGCCGAGGAGCAAAGGAGTTTCAAGTAGTCTCTGTGTAATATTTACAGGATATATCATGAGATCATCTATTTGATGCCTTTTTTTTATATTGTTGTGTTGTGTAAGAATTGCACTTGTTTAAACTTCCAGCATAGTTATTTCAGTCGATCAAATGAGCTCAATGTATGGGTTAACATGTTCCATTGGTAACAAGTCACGTAAATTCATCGACTTTATAAAATCACTTGAATAGTGTAAACGCCCCTTAAGTCGATATTTGATAGAACTTTCTATTAAGTTTATGTCTAACAATTCCGCTTTTTCACTACAGCATCAGAAATAAAGACCACTGTTAGACAGAAAAAAGATATATCCAACGATATAAAGCTAATACATTGCCATTAGGCACATCAAAACTTTTTTTATAAAGCCAATTTGATCAAACTTCAACTTTATTATTTGCCAATACAATAATTTATTATCTGTAGAACTTTGAGAAGTTTTTGGACGAACAACACTGATTAAAAGTTCTACAGTGGAGTTTGCCCCATTCGTGCGAAACTGTTTTTTGAACTGGAAAAAGTCTAAATAATTCATATTTTAGAAGTATTTCTCTCTTATAATAGAACGTTTTGAGAGTGTTGAAGTTCATTTAGAATAAAAGCGTTCGAACACTTCTAAATATATTAATAAACAAAAAGAAATTAGTTCTGTTAATATAACCTCACTTATTTAGTGAACTTATTTTATAAGCAATAATATTATAAAAACAAAAATCTCACGGAACCTTAAATAATTTTTATTACAACCAGAATAGAAGATGAACTAAATATGAATTGAATTATGGAAACAAATGTAGAAAATAGTCACTGAAGAATGTGAAAAATCAAAATTTTTTGAATCTTTGAAAGCATAAGATATAAAGTTGACTGAATTTATTGAAATTGTGATTTGAAAATCTTCATGTGCTATTCTTATAAAAATCATTGGATTTATTAGGGAAAATTCGAACCATTCGGTTATATTTCAATTATTTATTAAGTAAATATAATGTAATGGTTCTGTCTTTGGTCTTCAAAAATACATTCCTTTGTTAATACATCTTCCTCAAATATAGTATTAAAAATCAAGCTACAGTTCGTATATTTTATTCATGACATTGATTCACGTTTTATTGCAACTCTTCAAAGGCATTAAAGCCATTTTGCCTGCATCTAAAACGTAAAAAATAATGTCAGTAAGCCGAACAATGTTTCTCCAACTTCCAATAAAACTCTTAACAAAGGGTACTTTAACTTTATAAAACCCTCTTTATCTAACCTGCTTCATAAATTTAAACAGTGGCAACTATAAAAGTAAAAGATTAAAATATCAATTAAGAGCGCTATTAAACCGCCCCGTTCGAAAAAGACATTTATCAAATTGGGAAGGCTTCTGGCAGAGAAACTGTACAGTGTAATACGTTAATAAGTAAATTAAGAAGGACCGCTGGCATAAATAAGGGCTCTTGCAGACCCATTATAGACCGAATTCGCGTCTGGTGCTAGTCGATACCGAGCCATTAAAGCTCAATACCAATAAAAATAGATTTTGGTTCAATGAATGCACCATCGCGTCGATGTGTTTTTTATTAAGATAAACTACAACTACAAACTGCTTACAAGCGAGGCTTTGCAATTAAAAATTAACAAAATGTCTAATCTACGATCCTGCTATGGGAAGATATAAAAATAAAAAAAAAGTTTGATTTCTTTAAAAAATATGAACCCTCCATGATATGATGAAAACGAAAATAGTTTATTGCTAATATCTCACTTACTCTATGAGCTATATGTGAAGATGATAATATAAACAGGGTGTTTCAAAAAAAGGTGATCCCATCTCTAGGATAGATAGAAAACTGAAAAATAGTTTGGGTTGGCTTGGGATAAAGGGCGTTGGAGAAAAAAATTATACAATTTGGTTAGGTGATACATCCAATGAATTTGTATGTATGTATGACTCTCATAAAGGGTGCTAGTTAAACGGTTCGTACCAAGTAATATTGAAAATGAAGTAATAAGCGATGCTGGAATGAAGTAATGATAATGATAAAAATCACAGATGAAAATTTGAAAGAAGACTAATAACATAAAATAGGATTCAATCATAGTAAGTGTTCAAAATGTCCTCCGATTTCACGGATACACAAATCCGTTTTTTCTAAAGAATCCATCTTCTAAACGGTTGGGAGTCAGCTATGAGGTCATTCAGTTCGTGAGGTGAATTTACCTCTGTAGCATTTTTCTTTGAGATACGACAAAAGTGTATAATCCAAGGGATTAAAATCACATGACCAAGGAGGCCGATGAATCGGAGCTTCTGCACCTTTACCAATCCATCGATTCGCAAAATGGCTACTAAACCAATCACGACATCTTTTATCAAAGTTCGGCGGAACTTCATCATGCATAAAAAATAGATATCTTCGCTCGTTTAGCGTGGCATCGTCCTTAATAAGAGTCCATTTTAAAAATTTTGGATTGAGGGCTGTAATTTCTTGTGAAGCTAGGCAAAAATCTACTCTAACCAGTAGATCTTCTGACAAGAGCTCTTGGACTTGTCTGTAATAATAAGGATGTAGCTGTTGTTCTTTAAGTATCCTCCAAGTACTTGGACGTATTTGTTTGTTTTACGCTATTCCTTACACTAAATGTTGGATTTTGATCAACTATATTTAAAATCATTAATTAATGGTTCTTAGTCTACCAGAAGTTAGGTCTCTTATTCTCAGCTTCTCGATAACGTCGTTCAATGGCTATAAATGTATTTTTACTTGTGTTTCTTCGAGGAAACTTTTCTGCATAACGCGTAACAGCTGCACTAGAGTTTCCTAAGGTCAATAACATGTCACTGTATTAAGTAAATTTGAATATTCCAGAAATGTTATTATCATGGATTCAATGTCATAACTATCAACAAATATATGAAACAAACAAAACAATAGTTTGAGTCCAAGAATCGCAATATATGATCATCAAATTGTTGTTTGTTTCATAATAAGGACTGTACTATATCTTAGAGACGGAATGTCAGACCATTTTTTCATGATATATCACAAATTTTGTTGTTGTTGACTTTTTTTATGATTTTTCCATGATAACATTCAATACTAAGACTGCCTCCTTGTCGTATCTTGATAATAACCTGTACTTCTTTGGGGATAGTTCCGTTCTGGTTCGGATTTTCGTTATATTCCAAGTATTCAATTCTTATATTATTTTGTATTCCAAATAAATGATAATGTACCTCTTTTCACTTGGCGCGACATTTTTTTTTTATTAAAGATATGTTTGAGTGCCACTTATCATCCACAAGAAACTCTATTCACTTTTGGTTAATTAGCAAAAGTATCTTGCAAATTCTTACAACAATAATGATAATTACGAGTACTATCTGGTATATCTCGTGAAGGACCCACTCATTGTAGTCGAGTTACAATAGAAACAACGCGCCGTGGACAATTGGGGCGTAGAGACTTTTTTCAGTAAAAAGAGCTCTCGAGATATACGGCGCACGTGACATTGCATATGGCGTCGTCTAAAAAGCTTCGACAACCACTTCCGGATATCCGATAAGAGAGAGCCTGTATCCAATTATTTTCATATTCGATGATGTCTCAACCAATGAATTCAAAATTAGAGTCGAGAAGGGGACAGATGGTAATTAGCGTAGATAGATTTTACTCAATTTAATTGAATTTCTTAGTATATTTTTATGAAATTAGGATGAATTTTATTCAATTATAGTACGGAGATGCAAATATGTGTAATTATCTTCAGTGAGGTTCAATCAAAACATGAACGAAATAGTTTTGATACAATGTAGAATCGACAAAAAAAACGATACGTGACTTGTTGCTTAAAAGTCTAAGAATTAATTTTTTATTTGTATTTTTCAAATTGAAATTCAAAATATGAAATTCCATAAATATCCATATCTATAAGTCGAGATAATTTGAGTTGAACTAGTTTTGTAATTTCTCTCTCTGCTCGTTAAAAAAATCTATCGCTGTATAGCGCTATAATACCATAAAAATTTCTTTATCCACCAAAAAATATCTTTGTTTTTATAGGAAAGAAAAAGCTACGTTTATATCAACATGGCTGAGTCAAATAAAAGTTGAGTTGAAAGGAAAAGATAATTATTCAGGCAGATCGAGCAGTGGATGTGGTTGAGATTTTCATCTCGGATGATAGTGTAAAAGGCAATAGTTATTTACGTTATAAGTCCGGGAAATGATTTAGTACTGTACGAGATGTTTATGGACGAGGCGACGACGGAGCCGAGTCAAGAATATCTAATCAAGTACCTTAATAATAACTTCACGGACGTATATCGTAATATGTTTTTATTCATACTATTTTCGGCTTTAATTAAAAAGCAAAATTCTATTAAAATATTATTCTCTTGTCATTTATTATTATCTCTTATTATTAAGAAAAATGAAAATCGACATAAGTCACTAAGCTAGTATTGTAAAATTTTTGGAAATACAAAAAATATTTTTCGAAAGAATAGCTGATAATTCAAATAAAATTGCTGAGAAACGTGCTGAAGTAGTAGGGCAAATTATTCTAATTAAGTCTTCGAAAAGGTATGAAAAAGAATATGCTATATTTTGCGCCTGGCGTATGAACTACGAGGTAAAAAGTGCTGATGAAAATGAGATGTTGGCTTGTTTTTTTGATGTGGTAACAACAGTTGTTTTTTAGAAGCATTCTTTTCAAACCTTAGATTTTCAGTCAAAAACATCAAAGCGCTTCTTTATGGTCTAAATACTCGGTGGTCAAATCAATGATTATGGTTATTGAGAATGTCTCATTCTAAGTTAATAGCTTCTTTGAAAAACCAAACTGTTGACTACCAACCAAACCAGTTTAAGATGCTAACAAAGGACGACTCAGACAAATAATATTTACTGGTGAAAGTTATCGCATTAATTGGCATTGTCGGAGGTTATCGAAGAAAAGACATTTATAATTTAGAAGTAAAGGATACTGGTTCTCAGTTAGTGGTTCGTATTAATCAGACAAAAACACATGTTCGACGAGTTTTTACTGTGATCAGCAGTATTTGGTTGTGTTCTCAATAAAAGCACTTTTGGTAGGCTACATACAAGGAAAATGCGTAGGTCAAAGAGTTGGAGTACACACTGTTGACGAGGCACCTACAAAAGTTGCTGAATTCCTCAATATTGAGTATCCAGAAAAGTACACCGGACATTGCTTCAGAAGGACTTTGTCAACGCTGGGGCTAATATCAATGTTTTAAAACGGCGTGGTTGATAGAAGAGTTCATCAGTTTGTCTCAAAAATATGTGGAAGAATCCGTCCAGAGCAAAAAGAAAAGAGCAAAAATGATACAAGAGGGTGGAGCTTTTGTACAAGTATTAAACCAAAACCACACATCTTCCAGCATTATTGAAAATAAAGGTCATCCAGTAATTCCTACAATAAATGTTTCTGTTAACAGTAGTTGCACCATTACATTTTTTTTGAAATGGGATTGGGAGGATTTAAGAGCAGTATAAATTACAAGGATAGTATAAAGTGTCATTTTTCGGACCCAAATTAATACTGTAATTAAATTTACAGTACAGTATGAAAAAATAGTTATTTAAATAGTGGAATAATGATTCTTCACATTATTTTATAGAACAGTTAAAAAATAAGTATGTTGCTTATCCCCCGAAATTAATTTAATAGATCTGGAACAAAAGTGTGACATTCCCATTCCTTCGGATATTTAAAAATTTCTAAAATCGCCATGCTCGTAAAATTTATAGTTCCAGTAAATATGCAATTTTACTGACATTTGAATACCGGAAACTAGAACTTGAAAGCTATTGAAAATGAAGGTGTAGATAGTGCCGGGAAAAATAATTTGAGTGATGTTGAAGACAATATAGAGTTAGAATCAACCTAATTTAGTTTTTAATATATTTTCCTCATCATTATCATTGATTTTTCTCTTTTATATTTTAGCAAAACCATGAATTAACTTGTTCATTGGGATGTAGTCAAAGTTGGCATTCGTTTAGAGTTGCAAGTATTATGATTTTCCGAGAGTTTAATCCTTTATAATATTGAACAAAAACAACATTTTTTACTGTAAGCGAAATAAGGACAAGTCACATGTTTTTGAAAATAAATCAAAATTTTTATTTTATTTTTTATAGAATGGGGTAAATATTCATCTGGTGAATATCTAAAACAAACTTTTGGTGGCATATCCCTCTGTTTCCTCAAGGTCTTCAATTACAAGTTATGCTTACTAAAATTTAAGCTACTTTAAATGCTGTTTCTCTTCGACAATATTTTCTGAAATTGAGTATCTATAAATCATTAAATATTTGGTTTCGAAGGATAATACGCCTACGCAAATCAAAGAGGAGCTAGACACTACGTATGGAGACTCTCCAGCATCATCTACGACGAGAGCGTCGAGAGTACCAAAAACTGTGTTTATTCATTTTGGACTGAAAGCGCTTGCGAAGGAACATTATTAACGAGGTTTACGCAAAATAAGACGGATTTTTTTATGTTGGTTTAAAACTTTATCATAAAGTTGGTGGATTGTAAAGGGGGAACCTGCTATGAAAATGGAAAAGACGGTTTCATTAGTAGAAAAGTGATGGCGATCGGTTTTTGAATGGTTATGGAATAGTGTACATAGACGATCTTCAAAAATGATGGATTGAGTGTATGGAAAAAATATCTTGTTCCTTTGTTATGCTGCAAACTTTTCAGGCAACTCTTGGTTGATCAGTTGTTTCAGTTTGGAATGATCATATGGGTTGTTTTTCTTCAAATATTTTCCTATTTCGGTGCAGTAGCAGACTATACTTGACTAAAAGAAAGTGATACAGTAAGTTACAGAGCCTCGATGATTGTACTATATCTTCGCATCATTTACAATACATTACATACTATAATGCAAGTCCTCACAATACTAGTAATATTATGGTTCACTTGTATGAAATCAACTAGCGAAATAGATCAGAGTATTCATCGCGCAGCGCATTGAGTAAATGATCACATTGGGAATGTTTTAAAAAGATAAAATTGGCATTTTGCATCTATTCCAATGAACCTGCAAATGTCAAATCGTGTTTTTTTCTTGGAAAGAAAAAACATACAAAAGAAAACATCTAAAACTTAGAAACAAACTTGACTCGATGGTTATAACAGCTCTACGCTTAATGGGTACTGAACGTTATATTATATAGAAAATTCATTAGAATGTTTTTGGTGCAAGTTTATCTAATTACTCCTATTTTTATTAGATATACAGCCTCCTAATTAAATAAAGAGAAAAAACAAGGTTACAATTACAAAATTGAGAGTGCTCCGTCAATTTGGAATCTCTAATGCCTAAATAGCCATTATGAAATAATTTGAACTGAATTGACTAAATTGATGTAACCTGAAACTAACTTTGAGCACAGTTGCAATAAATACATTTTGATTATAACATGTTCTAGAAAGTTTACTGGGTCGCAGCAATTGAAAATTCTGTAATATTGTAATTTAAATTTTTAATCTAAAGTTTATAAGTAGAACTTACATATCAGGAAAATACTTTTACGGCCCTATCGATGTCAAACAAAGTCAAGTACTCATAAAAGCATGAGGAATCTCATTTCAAAATAAATCACTACCAAAAAAATAATAACGAAAAAAAATACATATTCTGTAGAAAATATCAAAAGACAATTCCTTTTTTATTACTTTTCTCTTTATGATGGTTGTGTGAGTCGCACACGCACAGAGGGCATAAAAAAGGGGAAAAGGGCGAATCCGATAGAAGTTCCCCGCTCTAGGGCTGTAAGGCGGTTTTATAAAATCTTAACACATTTGGAATGCCGCGAGGTCGCTCAGGGATTTACGGAAGGTACTTTATATTGTCGATAAATAACAGATAAAACATTTAATGGAAACTGTAATTACTTTTTACGTAGTTTTTATACAACGTTTAATTTGATGAGGATTAAAAAACTGAGCGTATTTTTTTCTGTGAAATAGAAGAATAAAGAGTAGGCTACATACAGTGCGACCACAGATAAGCAAAAAAATACATTATGGGTCAAATGAGAAATCAGTTTGAAAACTACTCAAGAAAAATGACAATATTTCGACATGAATCATCTACGGTATACAGGTTATTAATCGTGACAATCATATATCATTTGCTGAAACACCTTTTGTAATTTATATTTGCGAGTTCTAAATAAATAACTCACTTAAGATCGAATTGAAACAGGGTATGAAAAAAGTTTGTCTTCGACAGCCATTGTAAACTAATCTTACAAAGTTCACGATGCTTGCAGTTCATATATGATTGATTTGACTGCAGCAAGATTTATTTTTTATTCCTCTGATAAAACAAAGTTATATTCCATATCAAAGTATGAAGAATTTGCAAACTTCTAAGTTTCTACAGAGGGAAGAGGTTAGAAGTTATAGTATAAATATTTCAATTGTAGATAAATTGAAGAATGTTAGAAAATTCAATGTCATAATTCAATATTAAAAATTTCGATAAGTTGCGTTGTATTTAAGTGTGAAAAGTTTTCCTGTACGTAATTAATATTTGGCGCTTGCTTCAAAATTTACCCCAAGATGCTGAACTTATTTAATACACTTTTTAAACAATATTCTCCCTCCTTCTACCCTTCATAGTCATTATATTTTGTTTTCAAATCGTATTTCTCATAGTTTAATATCAGTTTCATGGTAATAGTTTTTCAAATGTATATTCATGTTGATTTTTAAAAAAAGTTTAGGTTATTCCTAGTCGTCTCCTAAACGGATGAATAAAATATCTTTATCGTTCTATGAAATAACTTGATCATCTGATACATCAACGACATGATCAGAAATACACTATGGAAAATAACATGGAATTTTCGATACAAGATTCTCTAATGTGATATTAAAAAATCTGCTCAATAAAGATAGTTGTTGTTCTTTCAACGTTGTCCTTCTGCTATAGATCCAATACTCATAAAAGTAGTAAAACCCTCTGTAAATTGATGTAAGCTTGGCTTGTAAGAAAGCTAACCTAACCTAAGAAAATTCCATTGATATTTCTTAATGAAATGGTAGTTATATGATTGAATAATAATTCACGAATTAGTTTGAGTAAATATAAATATTTTTTCTATCGAGTGGTAAGATCTGTAGGTAGTAACCATACCTACTGTTTACTTGTTACTTTTTATAGTGATGCTTTTACTCCATTTATTATTAGTCTTGAACTAAAAGATTAAATTTAAATTCTATATAAGTAAATTTTACTAATTATTAGATAAATATGTATTATATTAGTCTATATTTCTTGATACATTTTCTTTTAATTCAAGAAAAATCTCGGACGACTATGTTATTCAACCATTTAGCTGACGACTACACAATTTAAAAAGTTTACTTTCGTTCAAGATCAGTCAATATTTTCGAGTATACGATGAAAGTTCAATGACTGATTAGTAAAACTACTTGTATATATTGAAATAAGCTTAAAACATACCTTTGACCTTGAAACAGTTTGAAAAGGATAATAAGGTTGGGATTGAGAACTATCACCCGATTATAAGAAACCTTCTATATATGTTGCACAGCTTGGTTTCTATTCTGATAGACCTACGATTTCGAGTTTATTATATTGCAGCACACTTTGATACCGATACTAAGGTTGATGTCGTTATATACTTTTAGCTTAGATTATGGTATTCTTCTTATTGAGCTCTCCAACAATATCTTAAATGATGCATTCACCAATTTTTCTACGTCATACCTGAACATACGTTCAAAATTCATAATGAGTTACCATGGTTTCAACTCCATAGAAATTAATTTCTGGAGTAACCCAGATTAAGTTCCTGAGCTATTTTTAATTTCCATATTCTTGAATGATGTTTTATATTTTTCATGTTCGACCTCATACTCACGATTCCAATATGAAATATGAAAAACCATAAATGTTTCTTCAATTATGATTTATGCTTTACGAAGGTTTCTATTTAAGGTAGGCGAATAAAAATAAATATTTATAATTGGATATGGCTTTGCTGTTTTTCAAAATATTCTCCGTCGAAACATGTGAAAATCGTTGACCTCGCAATTTGTTTTGATCTGCCGGAATAAGAAGGAATCATTGGGTGTTAAATAAGGATTAACCTTTTTATTTCAACAGATGTGTGAGAGCTCTCATTGTCGTGATGAAGGATGATTCATCTTCTGCGACTGATTTCCTCGATCTTTTATAACATTTCTTGCAAATTAATGCTGATGTACCATTCAGAATTGACTATTGCACGTTGCTCTAATGGAACAACGGCAACATGTCCACTGTCCAGTTATTTCGACAAAGAGAACAACTCTTGAGAGATTTGGTTCATGTAGGAAGACTCATACAGTCGATTGTAATTAAGTTTCGGGTTCATTTGCATATATCCATGTTTCGTTACTTTTCTCGATCTTATAGACGTCTTTTGAAGCAACGCAATTGAAATTTTTCTGCATATCTTTGTACAAATCTCACGATATGTCACTTGATTGACACAACAGCTTATTTTGGACGAAATTTATCCTGTAGCGAAGTGCAACTACAATTGAATTCGGAAAACCAGCGAAACAAAGTGGTTTGAAATGGATCTTCATCACCAAAAATCGAAGCGAGTTAATCGGCACACTACTGTTTGTTCAATCCACGTAGAAAGTTACAGTTATTTATATTATTATGTCATTAATTAGTCCTTATAAATTAGTGTTTCAACTTAAATAAATTAAAACGAAATAGAAATATTTGTATGGTCTTGTACAGTCGGAAAAACAAAAATATTAATATGGGACAGTTGATTTAGATCAATTCTTTAATGTAGTCTTCGGCCGAGGTTAATTTGAATTAAAGTCAGATGAAATATACGTCATCCAAAACTTTTACAATGAAAAAACTTTGGCAAGATCTGAAAAAGGTTCCGAAAACCTTCTTAAGAAATTGTAGGGTTGGTCTCTCATGAAAATTGGAACAACAAATTTCACACTACGATAATAAAAATGTTATTTTATCACCTACAGAGCCTGTAACCGTTACTTGTCTTAGTTTATAAGCTGTTGTTTTATAAGGATTTTATTTATCGACAAAATTATTAATGATGCAGACAAAACCTGTTTATTTTGTTTAAATATTCCTTGTTTATTCACAGATAATTTTCTATTCTTATTTTATGTTATCCTTGGAATATAAAGACTCAGTGTTAAAGAAAACTTTTTTATTTGGTCCCTAAAAAAGGACTGCTAAATATATACTTGGTAATTACGAAACGATTACGAAATGGGTGAGTTACTATGTATATATTTGTTCTCGATAAATAGATAGATTATTGAACGATATTCCATTTAAATACTGTTCCCGTAATCACGTTAATCGATTTAATATAAACATATAAAGTATTAATGGAAGGAAAACTCAAATAAAAAGCAGTTCTACATGAGATGCTTTTACAAAAAGTGAAAGAGGCAGGAATAAGTTCGGAACAAATTGTTTCGTTGCTTTTCAAAATATTCACAAATCCCGAATCAATTTTGAAAACACTTTTTCTACCCTGAAGTTGATATTGTAGAAACGTGGTTTTGCAAGTTTTCAACAACTTCCTTGAGGTGATTAAAATCGCTTTTGCTTTTGTTTGACAGTGAAGCACAAGAAAAAGTCATTATATTGTAATGTTTTTAACATTTTTTAAACGGTGAAGTCAATTTATACAAACGGTGTATCTTATTTACGTAATTTATTTATGAACTAACACTAATTACACTAAACTATTCACTAACACTTATTACTAAACTATACAATCTTTAGTTTACTTTTCACTATAGAATGCTGTAAATGATCAAATACCTCCTTAGAAATTGATTCTATAAAAACATTCACAACCTAGTGTAAACAGCTCACAAAAAAATGCAAAGAATTAGCCACTACAATAAACTTCCCGGCGCATCCGCCAAATTTTAGTATCGATTAAGAACAGGACCGGTTTTCTTCACCTTTCATATAAAATCGATCGTGTTGCAGTCTGCGATATTCTATGACACGCTTATATTTGTCTGTGAGTCACATGCCGATCTTCTCCAATCATGTCGCGCACAGTATCGATTTTTCTTGGACGTCCTTCTCAACATGCATCACTGACAAACGCACGACCGTGTTCAAATTCTGACCAATTGTAAACAGTACTTTATTACCAAAAGTTTCACGAAGCTATACACTGAAGTTGAGTTGCTTCTCTTAAACGGTCACTATAAACAACATACTCAGTCAAACAAAGGATAGTGGAAATAAATAAGCTTTTCTTCAAACCACAGTTTATTGAAACTGCGTGAATTTTGGTACAATAGATCATTAAAAATGTATGTCGTAATGATTTCATCCTTTTTAGGTTTATAAGACTAAAAATTATTTCAAATTGAGAATGTATATGAGTGACTTCTTGAGGAATATTCACTTTTTCATTCACATCCCTAATAAATTCTTGATATGAAGTTATTTGCATGAAAAATACAATCATAGAATGTAAAAAGTGCAGAATTGCAGATTTACCAGTCGTAGAACTTGTGACCATTTGTGACAAAAGTCGTACAATAAATCATAGTTAATTTGATCAATATATTCAAAAAGCAATAGAAATTCGAATCGAGCCAATACTAATAATATAGTTTTTCCGTTTTACTAATAAATATTACTCACAAAATTAGAAATGTCATTTTCTACTGAAATCATAAATCTTCTCTATCTATTAGAAGTTAGATTCAAAAGTTCTATAACAATATGTTTCATATAAAAATTGAGTTGATTAATTCAAGCAATTTTATTGAATATTCCACAAATTTTCTTACGTACTTACGTATATCAACTGAAGCAAGAACGAATAGGAAATTTCAGGTCAATATATTTATTAGAATTTAATGAAAATTAGAAAATTCCCAACTAAATAGACAAACTAAGTTTAATACGGAACGGTAACAGTATAATTTGAACATAAAGGAAAGGTTGTGCTTTTGTTCATTTGGCAAATGATGGATCGATCTTTCAAGTAATTAGTGTAAGTAGTAGTAATAAGTGATGAAACTCAGTTTGAGCTTAAAAACGGGCTAGGTACCATGGAAGTACTATTCTGTATGCAGTTACTAATTCAAAAATGCTATGCAAAGAAAATATGTCTTCGTTTGCTTTATATACTACCAAAATTATTCGGCATGACTTACTGTTTGACTTCCTAAATGATATTGCTCTATGCATATCAAACATCGGAAATGAGAACTAGCGGCTCTCTAACTACAAAACACATTCAGATACTTAGAGGAGTCAGTCAGGGATACATACCACCCATGTTATTTAATTTATACGTGGAACGAATTTTTTAGCCGACGATACTGCGATATTAGCCGACAACGTAGAAGTCCTACAAGAGCTAGTCAAATCTATCCACGAAATTGGAACCAAATACGGACTCATAATAAACTCGCATAAAACCAAACTAATGGTCATAAGCAGATAACAACACGGCGAAGCTCAATTACTTGTCAATGGAAATAACATAGAGAGAGTCAATAAATTTAAATATCTTGGATGTATGTTAAATGAAAAATGGGATTGCGACGTTGAAGTTTAAACTCGGATAGCAATTACAGAATCAGCTTTCACAAAGTTTAATTAGTTCTTAATCCGCCGAGAGGTCCCCTAAGCCTTAGATTGGGGGTGATAAAATATTATATTTGATCAATTCATTTTGTATGGTGTGGAGACGTGGTTCCTGAAAGTGAAATCCTTGAACAGAATAGAAGCAATGGAAATGTGGCTGTTGTGCAGACTTCTACGGATCCCATCGACCGAGCACATGATGAATGAAGAAGTACTGGGGAGAGCGGGTGTGGAGAGAGAACTGATCGCGGTAATTGAACAACGACCAGTATCTTATTTGGGACACATCCTGCGAGGACCGAGATATTCTACTCTCAAACTCATCCTGGCGGGAAAGATCGACGGAAGGAGAGGACCAGGGCATAAACAACATTCCTTGCTACAGAATATAAGAGATTGGTGTGGCATTGATGGTGTGGCAACAATTTTTCATCGTGTCTTCAGATAACAGATTGGAAGTTATGGACAAGAGAACACCTACACGCTGCAAAGTGTATGGTTCTTGAAGAATTAGAAATCTATTTGTCTCCTTAGTAAACAGGCTTCTCATACATCCCTCTCCTCTATTGTTGTCCAATTGATGCAATTCTGTGAACCAATATGACGATTTGAGTTATATTGCATCGAAAATGGAGTAATAGGAGAAAGATCTTACGAAAATGTGCAATGATTTAAATGAAGTTTTCATAAACTCGGCTCTGCTAAATATAAGTAAGGTGCTAAGCATTTAAGGAGTATACACCAAAAAAAAATATTTTAAAGAATTAAAGAAAGTCAACTTCTTGTTATATCGAACAACCTCTTCCATTATTTCCTATATTGTCTGCCATTTTTGTCATTTTTGAAAACTCACAGCAAAACAAACTCTTGTACTAAACATTCTGTGAACAATTTCTAGAGATCTATACATTACTTGAACCCTTACCTATCGAATTAACATTTAACTCTTGTATTTGTACTACAAAGTTGGCTGGCGTAGTAATAGTCATTTTCTACGACGGACTTATAAGAAGAAAATGATCTTGTAACGGTTATCAATTACACCATTGGATATCGAATATGTAGGGTTTAAATTTTTAAAAGAATATGGAACAACTGTTCGATATATTCTCGATAGCCAAAATTTAAACTTTTGAAAAGGTCGATATCCAATAAAAATCTACAAAAATGTTTGCTCAGTACTTCACGATTGAAAGAAAGAAATAACAGAGTTGAAAATTCAAGACCTTACGAGTATATCACATATTCTTCTAAGTAAAAAGAGAAATGTTATTATTTTTTATGTGTTTTGAGTAAAAAATTATCTCGACTCAAGAGATGTAGCAGTCGAGAAACGATCAAAAAAATATTAATCGGATTGAACTCATTCATGAGAATATAGTTGAATTTGAAAAACTTAGAAATTTCTAATCTCGAAATATATATACACTCAGAAAGTCCATCTCATTCTTTTTATATCGGAATTTCCACAACAGTTAGGAGAAAAAAGACCGTTTCATCGTCTACTATTAACTGTTAATGACTGTTCAATATATATTAAAAGCTTTCTTTTGTCCTTAAACTTCAAAGACGGAGACAATTGATTAGATTTCCAATCGCAGATAGGTACTCATCGAGACGATCGATCTTGGTTAAATCGTTTTTTTATCTGTTTCATGGTTCGGTAATATCTCTTCGCTCCGTTTGATTATAATTTTTAAATTTACTTCGAACGATTATTCATTGCAATTTGAAAAAATTTGTGTACTTTTGGCGAATTTCAATCTATAGAACAGTCTAATGGAGAAACGAGAAAACGTGGAAGTTGTGAAAATATTAGAAATCCTTGATGATGATACTATTTTTTGAGATAGATAAATAAAATCAAAAATTTTATAACTTGATATTGCTTCATAACATTCAAAAATATTCAGCATTGAGATCTGTATGCCTTTGAACCAATTGTAGAAGCATTTTTTCTCTTCCGATTGAGGTACCTCCAAAACATGTGATTTGAACACACCAACCGCTTCCTCAGGTGTGAAAAAACGTTAATCTCATAATTTATTTATGATTTGTAGGAACAAGAAGAAATCATTGAGTGTCAAACAAGGACTGTACGGCGAATGCCATCAATTCGATATTTTAACTGTCCAAAAACATTTTTGTTTGAACTGATGTGTGAGTGGTCGCATTATCGTGGTTGAGAATGATTCGTCTTCGGCGACTGATTTCCCTGATTTTTCCGAGATCTTCTGACAAAAAAATGCTGATGTACTATTCAGAATTGACCGTTCAGTTATTTCGAATAAACAGGCGACCATTTATTTCGGGTGCTTCGTCCACGAATAACTTGTGTTGAATTTGGCTCGTCTTGAAAGACCCATACAGTCGATGGATTATTTAATTCCGGGTTCATATATATAGATCCATGATTCATCAAGCACCGCGATTGAAATTTTTCAGCATTGTTCAGCACTAGTCGACAAGAACTCTTTTTGAGCGATTGAGAAATTATGAGTTATTCAACGCAAACAAATTATGTTAACAGCCAAATGTTCATGCAATATTGAATGTATACAGTAGTACTAATGCCCAAGTTCCCCTCAATCTCACCCGGTTTGAATCAGGTCTATAACCAAAAAAAAAAAAAAAAACATTTCTATTTCTTAAAGTTACATTCAACTCATAGTTTTTTCTATAAAATCCAAAGTTTGTGAGTTATTACTTAGTGAAAAATCTATTAAAAATATGTTTTGTTTTTCGAAAAATCTTCATATAGTAATTTGTGATTAGAATGCTTTTCTATCGACTTCTACGGTTAGATTCAAGAAATAAATCACCACCCTCTTAGTTGGGGTTATGAGGTAAAAACCGTTGTTTACTGGCAAGTTCTAAATTTTTTTGATCACCTGTTATATGATAAATATTCCGAACAAAACAAGACGCTCTTTATATCTTGGAAAAATTTCCTGAAATCTCGTTACATCAAGTAAAAAAACATTATCTTTCCACATCGTCGTCGAGGCAAGCACCCAGTGTCATTAATTTTTGCGTCCCTCTTGCCAATTCATCTCGTGCAGAAGTGAATGGTGTAGGCACTGGCATCATTAGCACCATGAGTTATGGATTGTTTGTTCTACTTAGTACTTTATGCCCTTCGATGTATCAAACCGACGATGTACGTGCGTGATGCCGGCCGTTTCAAAAACACGCTCTAACTCCGGTTGATTTATGGACGACTTTTCAGTCAGATTGCGATTACTGAAAGTATTTGAATACGAAATTAATACAAATTAGTTTGTATCATTTTCGGTTTGGAAAAAAATAACGTGAATTATGATTACTGAAAAAAACAAATTAGTGGAATTCTGTATATTTTACAACACGATTTTATATATTCCTATTCCTAAAACTGTTTCTTATTATGAGAATTTGTCATAATTGACGAAATAAATCAGTCGATAATTAATATTGTTCAAAATTAAGACCAATATGTATTATATTCCCATTCGAAAAGTCTGTTAATAATGTAATGTTTTTCTTCTTTATTCATACGATTTCTATTCGTGGGGTAAAATGATAAACACTGTCTTTCACTCACTTAATTTATCTAAACACCATACACTACACTTAACTAATTCATACACAAATAATAATTTCCTTATCACGTAACTAACTTGAGTAATTTATTTAAATTCTTTGATTACTTTGCTAATTCAGTCTGTTCACTAAGACTATTTTTCATAAACTGCGCTACATAAACTTCTTAGTTAGTATAAAGTTCTAGAACAATAAAAAAACAAAACAAATAGATAAATAGTAAATAAACCGTCTGCTATAATAGAAAACTATTTAAAAAAACATAAAACGGATTGTGGTTTATAAAAAGTAAATCAATGGCGCTGGTCGGGCCTTTGCTGAATTTTAGAACGCCAATACATCTAGACAGGACCGGTTCGAGGGAGGAGATACGTTCATAACAATAATAAGATAATATGGAAAACTGGAAAGATAAAAGTCATGCTGAATGATATTTCATTAGTAATCCCTGGCCCAATGTTTCGTTTTTAATTGTTTTTGAATCTAAATTGAGGTCTGTAAAAAATGTATTAGTTGAAAAATTGTTTGTTAAAGGATTTAGTTGTACTTACAGGGTTTTCTTTCTCTTTCCAACGGCACTTGAATCATATTTTTTAAAAGTCAATATTTATCAAATTGACTCTTAATAGAAATGGTTAAAAGATGAGGTGGTATAGATTGAACCTTTCAATAAAAGCATTAAATTTATTCTACTGGTGTGATTTTTTCCATTTGACAAAAAAGTACGTCTTTGAAAGAACTAACTACTTTTCAAATTCGTTCACATGTTGTAATTCGAATTTATCAATATTAGGTGTTTGAGTATTACGAAAAGATTCAAAATATTTAACAGAAATCTCAAGAATAAAATAGACGTTTCGAAGGGCATTTAGCTGCTTCCTTACTGCCAATCTATCCCTTCAAGAATCTTTTGCTTAATACTCTATAACAAAATTTCATCAGCCCACGCCTTTCCGAGATATCACCCTTAAAAGGTGGTGACTAAAATTGAGTTTTTATTTTTGAAATTCAGTAATTTTCGTGCACTCGCAAAGACCTAACCGCCGGTATTTTTTCAATGTTCCTGTTACATTATACGGGGTTGACATTAGCAACCCTCACTCCATTTCATATAAAAACTTAAGTACATTAAGTATTGTCATTGTCATTTTACACTCAAATGATAAAAAAATATGAATTATAGTTTTTATTTTTTACTCTGTAGCTATTGGTTTTGGGAAATAATTTAAGAATAAAAAATATTTTTAATGAAACAAGGACTTCAAGTAATACTTTTATATCATAAAACTTGATAAAATTTGATAAGAACTAAAGTGAGGGTTGCTAATTTCACCCCGTATAATGAAACAGGAATATTGGAAAAATACCCGTGGTTAGTCCTCTACGAGTGCATGAAAATTACAGAATTTCAAGTTTCTAGCTTTATTGAAGTTTTAGAAAAAAAAAATAAATCAAATTTGGTGGAGTGGACTGGGGTAATTTTGGCATAGAAAAGACTTATACGAGCAATCATCTCCTGAATTTTGTCGCATGAATTTATAAACACCCTGTATAACTACAATGTTAAGAAATTTGATATTGTGATATGGATACATCACATTTTCAATGTAGATTTATTGTATAACTATATGTAATGACCAAATTGTGATTTATTTAAATTCAATTACCGCATCTTACATTGAACTAATAGATATTCCTTATATCCATTTTCCAACTTTCCAGAATAGAAGTGAATTTTTCTACTGGAGACTTTTATGAAAGCATAAAACATCCCACCCTTTAACTTTTCTCGTTTTACCGAAGAATTCCCCGCTCCTGGGCGATCGTTTCTCGAAGCAGGTTTGCCAATATGATGACACAAACAAACCTTCAGCCCGAGGATATCCAATCGTTGCGCCTTTAAATCGTTCCAATATATTTCTCCATTAAATTTATGCTTGTCAACTGCAAGTTCGGAATGACGCTTGGGGTGCAGGAAGTGAGGTGGCGTTGTGTTTTAACTATTATTGAGGAAGTTTGTGGAAACTTTCAGCTTGAAATTCATTTTAATTGCACAATTTACATGCAGCGGATGAAGAAGTTGAAACAAGGTAACATTTTTTTTCCATTAACTTCTAAAAGACAGTCTTATCTTCCTTCGTGGATAGTATCCGTACTGATATGGAAACTTATAACTCATGTGTGAGCTGAAACACATTTTTGTAGATTTATTTAGAAAAATTATGAGTGTTTGACAATAATTTTTATGAAAAATTACTTAGACTTTTAAAAGAAACACTATAAAATAGGAATAACTGGATTTTTCTTCTACTTCTTCGGAGCATATGAATTTGAAATGTAAGGTGCCGCTATCAAAATATTCGACACATTTATTAAAAAGTAGAATTTGAAACAAATTTTTTCAATAAAGAATCACCTCAAGTTCTTCCAGCTTAGTATACTTCAAGCTCTATACTAATATTTCCAAAAAAAAAAGAAACAATCGAGGTGATTCTTCTATCATAATAACTTCCATTGTGCTCAGCCAAAAAAATAATAATGTTCAAATGTGATAGTCTGAAGCCTCATCAAATTGAAATATTCATTTGACATTTGATTTGTTATCGATTTTTCCATCCTTTCGAAGGTAATGTATACAAATTATATCGCGTGTATTCCAAACGTCGCCAGGACTGCTATTTGGTCTCTAATATATTGTGCACTGTTTTTATTTACGAAACAGTTCCATATTCGATTGAAAAATGCATTGGTGGTTAATTATTAGCAAACTCGGTAAAAATTTTGCGGAAAGCTTTATAATACTTAAGTGATAATTCACTGGACAATGTGGGATACCAGATGACTGTAGCTTCAAGGATTAGTCAACACAAATATAAATATTATGTTTTGGGAGTAGAGATTTTAAAGGAGCCTCAACAATTTTTAAATTGATAATGCAGTTTTAAATATCAAAAGTTTTAATTAGAATATGTCTGCATTTAAGAGATATTATATTGAAAAGTTGCGACCTGACGATAAAGATGGCAAAACTAAAGTTGGGATATGTGTCGTTGGGACCTTTTTGTTATAAAATATTTGCTTTTACACAAAAATATTGGGCATCTGACTCTAAACGTGTCGTAACATCTCGATTCAGACTGCTCGATATTGTGGTAAAAGTTCATAGAATAGTCCCGGATGACCGTTAAATTGAAATTAATAGGATTGTAGGGTTATAAGAATCGAAAATTAAGCATTAAGCACTTTGCAATTTATTGAGATCAAAAATGCATTCAAATGAATATTTTCATAGCTCTTTTGAGCGTCTATTATTCAAGCCTTAATTCGCTATTTCAGAAAGAAAAAATGTTCTGCATCATTACTTGATGAGCCAAATACAGATTTTTTCTTCTTCTCTAAAACTTTCTATGCCCTTTCGAGCGTCAATATTGGGATTTCAGTTTTAATTCGCTTTTTATCCATTTTTTTTCAACTTTTGCTGATCCTTTGCTACTTTATTGACTGTAAAGTTGATCCTAAAAAGTTGTTGGTAATCGATAAACTGGTACATTCAAAATTAAGAAAAGGACAACGGACCACGTATAAAACGAAACCATTTTGAGTTATACATAAAATTAAGAATCCTACTAATAAGAACCACACAAATTGGTGAGGAATTAAATTATTCAACGCAATAAATCAGCAAAAACGATCTGTGATGAGCATTTGATAACAGTTAAAGGTCACATATTATCAAATATAAACAATTTAAAAATAAAAGGCAGAGGTGGACTAAGACGATGAGCTCAGAAACACTAAATTTTGCCGATGAAGAACATACACTTTTGATTTGAACACCAAGCTGCGTGCTCAGAACTATAATCAATTTAAGCAGGCGTCCCTCAAGGAAGAGTGTTAGGAAAAGTATGCTGATGATACCTCCACATTATCATCACACCTAGATCCAGCAAGAGCATCTCACAACTTATAGACTGCACTGGACAGGATACAAAATTGGTAACAAATATTGAGAATTAATATAAATGAGAGTAAATTCGATAATAAACAATCAAATCTTGCAAATATAGTTAAATATCTAGATCGTAGATTAAGTTGGTAAAAATATATATTTACAAAGAGAAAACTTATACAAAGTAATGCTTAAGCTTGCCTGGACATACGGTATCCAGTTATGGGGTATGATAAGCCACTTAAATCTAGCCATTTTGGAAAGATTTCAAATATGTAATTGCGAATGATCTAAATATTCCACCAGTAAAATATAGGAACGTATCAAAGTGCATCCTAATGTGCTCGCTAACCAAATAATAAAAGATTGTTCCCTCTTAATTAACAAAAATTTTTAGATTGTATAAGGGTACATTCATTGGAACAATCCCTCTCATGTTTCTTTAAACAGTCATACCAAATACTTATTGACCTTCACAAGGACAGATTGTATCTTAGATGGGGTTAAATAAAAATTTGGAATGAATCTAGATACAGATAGCATAACTCTGAGCAGGTTAAGGAAAAACTCGAGTTATCTCCGGGCAATACTGCGGAAGAGACATCAATCAACTAACAGACGAACGAATTAAAAATGTTCTCAGACAAAAACGGGGACAACAACAGGAAAAGTGAAGATGAGGTCAGTGTTACTGGGAAGTGAGCCACAAAAAAAGATAAGTTTATAGAAGAAAGAGTGCACGGAATGGTAGAAATGATGGAGAAATTGATAGAATATATACTGAACACACTGTGTATGTGACCACTACAACAACACTCACAATTACAAAATCTGACGCGCGTTTCGATAACCAAGTTATCGTTTTCAGAGACTGTTTATGTCAGACAGTGTAATTGGTGTAAACAGTGTGTTCGGTATGAATATCGCCAACGGTTCCAGAAATTCCAGTAGAATATATAAGAAAGATGAGGGAAAGACAAAAAAATAGAGAAAATAATAACGGAATGCAAAAAGAAAACAACAAAATGAGAAAGGAGATTAATGTATTGAATAAAAAAGTAATGATAGTAAAGTAAAGTAAAGATGTGAATCGAAAAGGAATGGAAATAGACACGATAAAAAAACATGGAAAATTTCATTGAATTATTGAATTTGAAATGATAAGATATATAAGTGATACAAAAAAAAATAAAAAATAGATAAAAGCTACATAGATTTTAATATAACGTAGATCGAGTTCAGAATTCGAAAACAAATCAAAGAAAGAGCGAAGGAAGAGAGGCGAATGGTAAACAAATAAATTTAGATGATTCCAAAAATTTGAAAAAATATTTATATCCATTTTCGTATTTTGCAAGTAGAACTGGTTGTCTCATAAATATCTTTTTTGGACTGAGGTATGATCACTTTTCAAAAAAAGTTACGTATTTGTATCATTGGAAACTGGTTGTAGTTGTGGAAAAATCTGAATATGCAGGAAAATTGCTACATTCATGCGTCGGTCGGTAACTATTCATATAAACATTGTGGAAGAGACTCTAAAATGTTAATAAAATTCATAGATTATTCAATTGATAAATCTCACTTTTCGCGACCAATTAACATGAATCTTTTGATATTGAATTTTTTTTCAAATTTCAATCTATATATTCACAAAAGTGATTTACCTTTTTATTTGCGTTTTCCGATTTTTAATTAAAAAGCAAGTCAGTTTAATTCCACTCCTATAACGATGTTTATATCTTGAATATTTTACAATCCCCAATTTCTCGTTACAAACAGGAACATCGTCTTCCAAGATTCAGGGGATAGGTCACAAAGTTGAAGATACAGATATTGTTTGCAGCAGGTGTGCTGAAATGCTAAAATTTACATCGACCATGTCCTTATCTGCAGAATTGGATTACACGGAATCAATTTTGTAAACGTAGTCCAGTGCAAATAACTTCCACTCGTTGGTTTCAATATATCTTGTTTAATTCGATATTAGGACGCAAGAAAAGAATCTATTAATAGAAGATTTTTGTTGTTTTTGTTTTTAGAAAATCTTACATTATATTCTGTTTTATCTTGTATCATAATGTATTGAAAAATATGTACAAAAAACAAAGATATCAATTAAATTGGACGTAAACGGTTATTTTTATTTCTTAAATAAAACATATTCCTATAGAAGTGGGGTAACACCGTGTTTCGCTGATTCAATCGTGGTCGTACTTCGCTACGGGATGGATTTCGTCAAGATCCTTCAAAATCGGTTGTTGTGCCAAAAAACATTGCGCAATACCGTGATATTAGTTCCACTCGCATACATTTAAAATTGCATGAATATTTTGGCTGAATTTTTAGCTGTCGAAAAAATAGCTCATGTGAATTAGTGCAAAGAAATACTGAAGAAAATTCCATCGCAGTGCTTCAAAATACGTGATCGTAATAGGCGAAGAATTATGGATCTATGCATATAAACCATATTTACATATATGTTCCCTCCTTTATTTTATGGTAATAAATATCTTTATTATGAAAAGTGAAACTTTTCATATGCTAAGTTCAAACGTTATATTTCCAAATACCAAATGTATTTCAAACATTCATTTCTAATTCAGCTTCTATTGAAAATCACAGTTATCCATTGAAAAGTGTTTGTGGAGGAGTCACTTGATAGAAGCTCTCCAGTAATCCCAATCTAAATACCATACCAATGGACGGTCCGCAGATGTAACCGCAACTTAATAGTCCAGTCATTGAGGCTATAGGTGAAAATAGTATTAAATATATGGGAGAAAAAATGAATCTTTCCAATGAATAAGGTATAGCTGAACAAATTCTTTGTAATAAAGCGATTTATCATTTTCGAAGACCTCTAGAAAATGGGATCATTTCTATAGAGAGTAAAAAATGTCGATTACCAGTGTTCACTTTGTTTATTAAATAATCATTCAAACAGAATTTTCAAAGAAATCTGACGGTAAAGGATCGAGAATAAATGCTGGATGTGATAGGAGCTCAATACTGCTACGTTTTTCAATTTTATTGGGTTTTATGTGATTTAACACTGTCTTGTTGAAAGAGAGGCCGATTTCGATTAACTAAACCTGGATATTTACCTAATAAAACCACTATATATCTCGGCATTGATAGCTCTACCATCTGGAATTATTTCGAAGTACAGTAAATCACCAGACACACAAGATTGGTAATTAATTTAGATGAATTCATAAGTAACGGTGTATCTAATATAACGATCATCTTTCGGCAGTACAAAGAATTTGCTTACTCAACAACTTTTATAGATGTTAACTAATGATTTTAAATGACGATGTTTACTACCTTGAGATGGTCCAAGGAAGTCGTATGATGCTAGTACTAGTTTGGTTTAACCTTAATATGCCACGCCCTGAGCGTCAAATCTCCACTATTAAAATGATCAAACCAACGCTGTGATGTTCGCTAATTCACTATGTCTTGTCCTTCAATTCCACATATGTCCTCTACTACTACTGCTGTTTTAATTTCTTGTTTCCAATAATGTCTTGACAATTTCATATTTATCATAAAAATGCACTCAGAATCATTAGAAAAAAGTAAAGCAATTGTACATTGTAGAATTAGAGACTACTCTTCACAAGATACATGTTAAATTGAGGCGTATGAATTTTCACAAAAGAAAAACGAAGCAATAAGTATGATAAGTCATCAATTTTATCTCCATATTTTACGTTTTTAGGAAGTACTAATGGAAAATTTTGAATAGAAAGATTGAAATTAGCGATAATAGTTTCCGAACTACATATAATTCAATAGTGAGATAAATTAATCCTGAAAGATCAAATTATAGACAACAGAATAAAAGTATGAGAAACTCTTCAAATCATTTTTATAATTGATTTCCATGCTTAAGGTGGATTTATAAACTTGTAGGTTCGCGCCCGCGCTGGCAATCTCGTTGACAGATTCAGTTCTCAATAATTAGATATTCAGAGTAAATTTTCCTATTTTCAACCCCTGTCAAAGTATTTCTCAATTTCAAGTCACTAACTCTAACCGCTATCACGTGACTGTTTTTCCTACCAGATGATTTATCACATTGTCTCTTTGTACCTTGATAATGTTTACAACCCTATAACGTCACCCTTTTTCCTAGGTGATGGTTACATACTAGAACAAGTCTCTTGTTATTCTGTTTTTAATAAATTTGAAAAATCATTTTTGCAATTTGAAAAATATATTGCTACTTCTTCTTCTTCTTCTTATGCCGTCTCTTCATTGAAGGTTGGCGACCACGTTTTCAAATTCGTCTCTGTCCCTCGCAATATGAAACAATTCTCCGACGATGAGATTTGTCCATTCTCTTATGTTAGGGAGCCAGGATTTCTTCTTCCTGCTGATGCCTCTCTTTCCGTTTACTCTGCCCTGCTTTATGTTCTGTAGCAGTAGGTTTTTATCATTGCGTAAGATGTGTCCTATGTAAAATGTTTTCCTTATCTCAATAATTGTCAACAGCTATCTTTTGTGCCCAATGCGTCTTAGTACTTGGTCGTTGGTGATTCTGTCAGTCCAGAGTATCTTCAGGATGTGTCTATAGAGCCACATTTTAAACATTTCTACATTTTCTATCATTTGAGCTTTCAAGGTCCAAGTTCATCCACATTCCATGAATCCTATTCTGACGTGGAGGTTTATATTTCTGAAAACATTGAGGAGTACTTGACAAATGGCTCTCGAGCCATTTCAATTCTGATTCTTCGTCTTGATCCTTTGAGCGTTTATGACTGAACCATTCTATTTGTTTTCCTTTATGGCTAACATTAATATTATGGTTTTCACTTATGAAATGAATTTAGTTTTTTCAATATTTATAGTGAGTCCTACATTTTCACATTCTCAGTGGAATCTCTCTAATAAGATTTGAAGATCTTCTTCGCTCTCAGCTATTATAGCAGTATCATCGACGAATCTTAAGTGGTTGATTTGATTTCCTCCGATGGTTACCCCCTTATATCTCTCCTCCAGCACTTTTTGAAAGACAAACTGAGAATATAGGTTAAATAGTTGTGGAGAAAGAAAGCAGCCTTGGCAAACTCCCTTCTGAATTTCGATTTCATCTGTCTCCAAGTCCTCAATATGCACTACTACCGATAGATATTTTCGATTAATCGTAGATCGCATGGATCTAAGTTAATAGTTTTTAAACTTTCTATAAGTTTATCGTGTTGGACTATATCAAATGCCTTCTGATACAATACATGAAAATTATAATAGAAATAGTTTTAAATCAATCAACTATATAATAATATTGAGAACTCGATCATCATTATAATTTGCCCTGATTCTCTGTTTATGAGGAATTATTGAAAATCCATTGAACTAATATATAAAACAAATCTTAATACCTTAAAAGTCCCTTGACTCAATTTGTTTCACTCTTTAAATTTTTTATAAAAACAGGTTAAAAAATTGTTGTGATTTTTTATTTATATTAACCAATGTACAATATGTACAATTTTTATCGAATACATTTTTCATGCTGCTTGTATTGGAACTATCTAGACAAGAATTTGAATACGTTCTGGCTTGTCAGTTGGCTGTTTCGAGAAGATTGCATTTGTAATGTCGAGGAACCTGGATATTAATCAAGGCATTAACATAAATTTTCGTTTTAAGTCCATACAAACTGAGAACAACCTAATGCAACCTTGCGATCTGTCTACTTTGAAGACTGTTTAAAATTGTTATGAACGATTTAAAAGTGAGACCTTAAAAAATAGATAAAAATAAAAATGGTAACAATTTTTCGATATGAGTGAAATTCAAAAACGTTTTAAATGTTTGGATAAAATTAACTTTTACATTTTATGTTACATTCAAACATCGTTTTCAAAAAATAAAGTACCCGACTTCCTCATCACACCTTATATATTTCTAAACTATCTTTTCACTTGGTGTATCTGAAATCTACAAACTCAAGTCTCATTTTCATGAATTGGTTAAGTTTATCCAATTTGGGTACGTAGTTTCTAAATTTCTGAATCTGAGATACTGGACTAGCAGAACATTTGTAATTGCGCTGAGCATTAGGCAAATTCGAATTGCCGCTGCTTTGTAGTATTCGCTTCCAGTTTTACCATTAATTCGTGCCTTCGCTTCTAATTCTGTTATGTCAATAGATTTCTATGAGTTTGTTAAGCAATTACAGTCCATTGAGTTGAAGTTGACGAAAGTCCGTATGGCCGATTCCGCAATGGGACGACGGTATGTGACGAGATTTATAAATATACCTTCGGGGCAGTCAGGTTAGAAAGGTTGGATGACCATCGATTTTGCTGACCGTTCTGTTATTTTATTTAGGAAAACAGCATTTGAAACATAGAGAGAAACTTGAAACCGATTTCCATTGTTTGTAGGACTTTTTTGCTTCAAAATTTTTGTTTACAATACCAGTTACATCACACGGAAATATATGATATATACATCAGAGGACTAAATAGGGTATATAAACTTTAATATTTTTGATTCAATGTTCTCATGTTAGAATATTCAAATATATTGTCATCGAAGATTACTGAGTACATTTGAATTGTTTGGATAAATATAGAAAGATAATTTTTAATATTTAGTAAATGTTGTTTATCTTCAGCAAGTCGAAATATTGAGATCTATTGAACGGATTAATATGCGAAAAATTTTCGAGAAACATGTGCCCTATTGAATTACGGATACTGTGTGGGGATCGTTTCTACTTGTGTTACAAAAAAGTATTTCTATCAATAAATTGTTGTTGGTTATTGATATTCTCTGTTTATATTAGTTGCTTCAATTTTCTGCAAATCAACGGGATTGCAATCTTGAAAACCATGAAATAGGACTTTCACGTCCTATCCAGCGGCTGCCATAAACATTTTTAGATCTATCTCACTGTGAATGAAAAGTAGGGGGATGCTCCATTATGCACATCGGTCGAGTAACAACGTTCGAGTTGGCAAGCAAAATTGGTAAAATTATTTGTAGAAAGTTCAAATGAACCTGTCTTAAAGGACCATCAAAAAATGTGCACCTTCTAATTGGTAATGACAATTTACACGTTAATCGAGAATCTTAACGGAACTTAATTATCCTTTTTTGTGAATTGGGTAAATAGGATGATCCTATGATGTTGGTCGATTATTACCAACCCATCTACAAAATTCCAACCTATGGATTCCATTTTCAGAATGTAATCGCTGGACCATTTGGATATGATATAGGTAAAGATTATTTTTTCGTACGGCTCTACTTACTTTTGAATGAGTATCACTGAGTTCTCGACATACTTGTTTGGTGCTTATTGTGGGTTCACAGTAACAGCGTCAATAATGTCATTTCTTGCGCTCTATCTAAATGTTCTGTTGTTCCATTAGGAAAAGTACCCTTTTCCGCATATTTTCTATCAATAAATTTTTGTTACTTATTGATATTCTCTGTTTAATCCAGTTACTTCAATCGTCTCCAAATCAACGGAATTGCAACCAAGGAATCTTGAAGACAATTAAATTTAACTTTCACGTCCCATTCAGCTGCTGCCATAAACATTTTTTAGATGCTGTCTCACTGTCAGTGAAAAGTAGAGGGAAGCTCCATTATGCACATCCCTCAAATAACAACGTTCGAGTTGGCAAGCAAAATTGGCAAAATTATTTATAGTAGGTTCAAATAAAACTGACTTAGAGGACCATCAAAACAATGTGCACTTACTAATTGGTCATTTATGACATCAATATACACGTTGATCGAAAACCTTAACGGAACTTATTTATCCTTTTTTTGTAAATTGGGCAAATAGAATCCTATGATAATGGTCGCGGATCATTAACCCATTTACAAAATTCTCTACTTACTTTTGATTGAGTATCACTAAGTTCTCGACATACTTGTCTGGTGCTTATTGTAGGGTTCATAGTAATAGCGCTAATAATGTCATCTTCCTGTGTTCTTTTCTGGCATATAATTAAAAACTGACCTAAATGCTGGATGACTGGGATTTCGATGAGCAGTAAATCTCTTGTGATATTCTCTAGCAGCAGTTCTACCATTACCTTTACATAACCCATAAACAGAAATTATGTCAGCATATTCTGTGGTCGAAAACTGATGTGTCATTTTGAACTAAACTAACAAAACCTTTACCAAAGCTAACACAATAGTACACAAAGAATAGATATGTATTATTCAATTTATAAATAACGGTTTCTAATGACAATAACGAAAATGGGTATAAAATATCAAGAAACATCAAACGGTGAACTTCAATTTTGAAACTTTGAGCTGCTCTGTTTTTTGGTACAGTTAATACATGAAATTTCAATCATTTACAATCAACACACATTAACACATACATGATGTTTGACTTTTCAATCAATTTAATTTATTATCTATCGAAAATAATGCCATAATTGAAAAATAATTGATTCTGCATTTATACTTAATACATAGTGTCAGTAAAGATGTTGTTGAATTTCTACATATGTATTGGATTATATTGTAGGCACTAATTTCAAGTAAAACACCCCAAATTGTTGAAATTTGTTTAAATTAATACCTTATTATGCGATACATTATGTTTTTTAGAAATATGCGAATAATAGACAAAATGCCCAAATATAATCCATACCATAACCATATAATCTCCTTATTAATAAAAACTAACTCCTATAAACTCATAAATATTTTTAATATAACGATGACTATATAAACAGAATGAACAGTCAAGAGAAAAATCTTTTTATCACTGAAACTTTCATGACGAAAACATTTTATAATCGTTCTTGATTTTCATTTTGTTATTTATTGATTTCATTTTTAATTATATGAGTAAATTTCAGGAAATAATGTTTCATTCTGTACTACCAGCGGTTCAAAATAGAAATTGACGGATGTTCCGTTTTTGTATTCATTATATGCCTTTTTCCAAACTTGCCGGAAAATCATTTGTAATCTTTTATTTTGGTTCTTAAACGTGAATATACATATAACTACATTCAACTTTCAAGCTTTTGTATTTTGAAAATAATAATTATTTTTAAAAGCTGTCTAAGCTGTCTCATTTGAATACGGCAAATAACTATGACACACAAAGTCGTACATTGCTGGCATTCACATTAAGTTACGCTGCCTGTACTGTTAAAAATGTTTGTGCTGAATTTCAAACCGGAATAAATTTCCTGAGAAGTTTTCAGTATTCATTTTTAGAAAACTGAAATTTCAAAGATGGAATTGAAATAATGGAATAAGATCCTTGGAAAAAAACGATAAAGATAATTGGAAGATAGACATCAGTCAGAAAATATTAAAAAAGATAGAGGGAAAAGTAGAATTGAAATAATGAACCATCTCTTAGTTGGTTCTAGAAACCAGAATGTTCATTAAATATTTTTTTATCAAATCGCTTAATTAAATTCATGTTTATCAACGAGGTATTCTCATTTTCCTTACTCCCTACGGCCAGTTTTTCTCGTTTAAGACACGTTTCTTAAATGAATAAACGTACAGCTGGTTAATATTCCTGTAGGACTGTCCCATTTAGAATAATTTATGATTTTAGCAGTGAGTCATAAATTTCAAATCGCTGAACCTTTTTTTGTTCTCATAAAATTGCTGAAATTTTTGCCAAGTCCCCTTATAATTAATTTCAAAGGTGTTTTTAAAAAGCCTGTATTCACGCTATCAGCTCCCCGACTCTGTGAAAATAAATTAGGAAGCGGAAATGTCAGAAAATGTATTTTAAAGGGCCATTAAGATTAAGCCATTGTAAACTACGTTGATTGAAAAAGTAATTTTTTAATAACTTCTAACATCTACTTTGGTAGAATTGGTAGGTGAATCAATGTCCAAAATTGTTGAAATTCAAAGTACAAATCCCAAACATATGGAAACATAAACAATTTTGTATGTACCTATTAGCAAACTCAAAGTTTTATGACACAGCCCAAATATGTACTGCATAAAAAAGCCTCAAAGCACATCTTCCGTTTTGTTAGACTTGGAATTTAAAAAATAAATCCATAATTTCTGTAAAAGAGTTCTATAATTGAAAAAGTAAGTGGAAATATTGGTTCTATAAAATCAATATATTGAACAAACTACAGTGATATCTAACCCAAGATATAAACGGTGTGCACTTGATAAACTTCATGAAAATATACAATATACACAGTATCCCGACGATAAGTATCCCACAACTTTGTAAAAAAATGACAAAGTACAAAGGTATCATACCACTAGGTCGGATAATTTAGTTATGAAACTGGTCGAGTAAAAATTATTTATTCTGAATTTACAAGGGATAACATATCCATCAATTCCTTTCCGCATTGATACATTGATTCCAGCGATTTTTCCGGACGTCCATAGGTTTGTAAATTGTCATTGGATAGCTTTTAAACATGAATCTTCATCACATTGTTCTTCTTCCAAAATACGTAGACTCCTTCTTAAAAAAGGCTATTTATGAGGTTTCTATGTCCTAGTTCCTTTTGATGAAATGGGCAGAACATTAGCAAAACAGATGCTCTATGGCTTCTTCGTATAATCTGCAGTTACTCTCTGTCATACCTATCATCTTATAGTGATATTTGGCCTCTCGAGTTTCCCAGACTTCTTAGCCGATATGTTCATGAATCTTTTCCTCCAGTAAGGCTCCTTTTGATTCTTAATTGGTTCAATTTATTATTAATGTGGCATCTGATGACACCACAGTAGGATTTCAATTAAAAATATGGAGTCGTTGCTTTTTTTGACAATGCTCTCTGCTTCCTCGTTGACTGCTAAAGCTGTTGGCCCGGTAGTCACATGAAGGTTATTTCGGTGGTCTTAGTTAGTACTTCTAGAGTTAATTTTTAATCCCAATGCGATTCTTATCCGAAGAAACTAAAAAATTCTACCAATCTAATTGACTAACTTACCCAGAGGTATCAAACATTAATGGAAAATTTTACCAATAGAGATGAGATCGAAATATTTAGCATGAAACCAAACAAGTAAAACTACCATAAAAATACAGTTATAATTACTATAATACAAAGATCTTCACAGACGTTTAGGTATCCCAACAATTGGAGACGAAATAAAAAACTATTAAAGTGAAACTGGACTATATCTACATGATAATCTAAAAGCTCAACAACTGCTAGGTAATCACCCAGCAGTACGAAGATTGAGAAGAACTAAGCTATCAAACCTAGTATTAGAGTTATAGCAAATAATGGAATACGTAGTTCTTAGAGTCAACTGCAAGTCATTAAATTATGCACCTCAGAGTTCAAGTATTTGGTTTGTGAGAATTATTAGATTAAAAATTATGGTTGGTGCATTATCCTCAACTGTTCACGATATTTAGGCGCACTTTTCTATGAAGTACTTTTCGATAGAATACACGACTCGAGATTTGTCAACGTGAAACGAAGATCAGGACTGCCAAAGAGGCAGATGAGCATCGTTTCCACTTCCGAATTGCTCCTGCAAACTTCTTGCATTCTAGATCATTTGGTGATAACCACTGTTGACTCTAACGCTTCGTTTCGGAGTGTATTTCAAAATCTAAGTTGCGGAATAATGTCACCGAGCAGTATGGGTTCAACTAAATTGGAATTTCTCTAATCGTTGGCGATATTCATACTGAACACACTGTTAACACTACCACTACACCAACACTCACAATTACATTGTCTGATGCGTTTCTCGATAACCAAGTTATCGTCTTCAGAGACTGTCTCAGAAGACGATAACTGCCTGATTTTTTGCTGTTAATATTAAGTTTATTAGTTATTATTCGATGATTGCACTCAGCTAAAAAAATTGTATGAATATAGTTACCTCAAGAGTTTCTACAAGTGGGACACAAAAGTCAATTTCATTCTAATAAATATCTCATTTTTTACTGAATATTTTTGCATTAAACTATTGTTTGATCATGTGTATGGAAAAAAATGTTTTCTAAAATGTATGAAATTTGAAAGTACATTGTGAAACGTATTGTTTTATGCAATTAATGGAATTTCAATTGTTTCATTTTATAATCACCATGCTAAAAGCAATTTTACCATAGATTAAATTCAAATTATAGATAAATGTACATCTGCAATGAACTAATGAGAAGATTCAACCATTTTATGCTGCAGGTCGGTGTGTACACATAATTAACATCATTGTTACACAAATTCATTACATAATACAATTTATACAAAAATAAAAATAGGTTGGTAATGGCTGTGAACGAACTATTAAGGAACAATAGAATATTCATTCCATAGGCATTGTTTACAAATTGCTCTAAATTAGAGGTTCAATATCAAAATAAGCTTCATTTAGATTCATTAACTTGTTAATACTAATTAGTATACTATTTTCTATATAACTTGTTTGGAAGTAGTTTCTTAAGCTATAAATCGACTAAATCAGTATTTGAAACATTTAAAAAAGATATGGAGCCAAAAAATATATTATTAGGAACATTAATTATATACGTTTTCCCAAATATACTGAAATTGTTCAGAAATAATAATAATTGTTCACTTTTAGTGAAGTAAACGTGGTTTTCCTCATTTTTTTTTATGTTATAACAGATTTCTATTTTGATTTTGGTATACATGATGGGGGTGATATTTTGATTAATATTGTCAGTGTCAAGTCATATTTTGATAAAGACCACAACAGATCAAAACGTCAAATTTTTACCTGTCTTAAAAAAACTCATCTTAAATCAGAAGATACCTAAAATCAAGCCGAATTAGAAGCATATACATATCAAAAAGTCTATGAAATACAAAAAAAATAGTTATTTTCCTAACAAGTGCGGAAAGAGATACTTTCCCACACGCGACTGCAGTTGTCGGGCAAGCGGTCAAGTACGGGAAAGGCACTTTACGCATGAGTTAACATTATTTTGTCTACGACCGTATATACAAAAAAGTATACCAACCCATTTTTCTAAAATTATTTTATTCCAACAAACATAATAATATACAAAACTTTAACTAAAAACTACTAATTATTATAAATATTAATATTGAAAACACAATTTGTTCTATTCTGTAGACTAGTAAGAATTGCCGGTCCAGTGGAGTTATTTGTTTCAACTGGAAGGTAGATGACGTCGATGAGGATGGCATCGGTTGCAGGTCGCATAAAGATGACGATGACGGTGACGGCAACGGTTTTAAGTCATTTGGCAGGTAACAGCTCGGAATTATTTTCATTTGCAGCCTTCAAAATGGATTCGGAAAGTTCTTCGTCGGATGAATCCATTAATATCATTCTATCGGATTCGGTTTAATATGGTTTTATTTAGAAGAAGATTGCACTTATTCGGTCACTTCCAAGACGTTTTGAACAACTTTGACGTTTTAGTAACAATTACATGGTTATATAAAAAATATCTGTATTATTTTATTTTTATTTTCAAAAAATTAAAAATGCTACAAAAGGCTTGAAAAGGTCTAAATTTTATTTGATGGACTATTTCGTAAATATTTATTTACCTGTAGTAACAATAGTTATAATCTCAGAAGTAGAAAACTATCTAATAAGGTCAAAATTTACATAATTTTACTTTCCCGCACTAGTGCGGGAAAGTGACACTTTCAAAACTAATATGCGTGCGGGAAAGTGGGTTAAAACGCACGGTCGTAGAAAAAAGAAATTTAGTAAATAAATTGATCCTATTACAAGGATCTCATCCATAATTACAACATCTGTCCGCCTGCTCTGCGCTTCGCACCTTTCTTACCTTTGGTAGCTGTCTCCCCTTAAACAAAAAGTACGCCAAGACTGGAAGAGAAACTCGGTAGGTCTAACGATAATACTTATATTGCAACGATAAACAATAAATAATAAATGAGCATAACTGATCAAAAAAAAAATCAAAGAAAATCGAAAAAAAATATATAAATAAAAAAATCCACAATAATATGACCAATCTGAGCCGAATCCAATTTTCGGAATCTTCTATATCTCCCCAAATAATTGAACAGAAATTTCTAGTTCCACCTTGACTTAATGCACTTTTTACCTGTGAAGTGGAAAATTACAACAAATAATTGTAAGATTTGTGAGTACTTAATTGAGCAAATAGCTGATTCTGCAGTTGCAACTTCAGTGTTTATTACACATAAAAGTGTTTCTTTGGTTACAGGGTGTTCTAAAATTACATTTAACAGAGGTCCGCGCGGAGGGCTATACTCAGCGTTAAGTTAAAATAAATAAATATAATGGAGGTACATTTTTAGAAATTCAAACTTTTTTCAGTAAATTTCGACTTCTGTAGGGAGGTTGTGTTAAAACTTGAAAAATATTTATACTTTACGAACTATAAGTAAAAGAGCAAGCACTATTTTTTGAAGGTGTTTAATTTAAAATTTTCTATGAGCTAATTAACTTTTTACGCACATTGATTTAGACATCATTCTAGATCAAATGAACTAATCCACATAATTTTATTGATAGAATATCGAATTAACACCGATTTGAACTTGGGAAAAATATGGTCGTAATTTTTAAACTCACATTAAAGGAATTTTAAATTAGTTTTTGATTTTCCGGCACCAAGTTTTATAGCCATTTTATTAACCTGTTTATTTATTTTAAAACTTAGTCATCGCACAAATTCATAGAAGAATTATAGTCCTTCTACTCACATTCATGTCCTAAATATGTTAGATAACCGATGAATATCAGCTATTAGCTAGTATATATTAGATGTAGTTTGATTCTAAGATACCTAACTTGACGTTTTTCTTAATCAAGTTATTTCATCATTTGGTACCTAAAGCGGTAAACAGAATGAAAGCGGGCATGATGCAATCTAAACGTCAGAGATAGTTCAACTTCAATTTGACAGAATATAGGGATTCAAATTTCATGACAAAACTGGTGATTAACTTCCTGATATAATCGACAATCAGGTTTTCTTATTGAATGTCTCTGCTCAATAAGTTTATAAGCCCCTATTTATTCTTCTATGTTCAAAATATTCATCTGGATCTATTTTGTTCATTTTAAATTATGTTTAAAATAAAAAAAATAAATATTTTTTACAGTTTCATGACTTTAAATGCAAAAAAATGACTTTCTACATATAATCTTTTGTTTCTGACGTCGTGGAATCAAGTTCGTATATTTTTTTTCGCAATTTACATAAAGAAATGAATATTTGAAAAAAAAATTTCAAAAAAGTCAATTTTTTTGGATAATTTTGAGTTGTGGGATTTTGTTAATAATAAATTGAAATATATTGACAATGAGTTGCAACAATTGTGAATTGAATACATTTGAAGCACTTACAAAACAACCTAACCTAACCTAACCTAACCTAACCAAAATTATAAAATTTATCTATATATCCATCTAACCAAAAACTATTAACATTGAAGAATATAGTACGAAACTATTCACGAATATTGTTTGTTTTTCATCGATTTCATTTTAAGCTATAAAAACTGAAAAACTCATTCTTTTTGGATTTTTTTTAAATTGTTCATTAGTTTATGTAGAATACAAAAAAATATATAAGAACTTTATCTGATAATGAGATAATTTTTTGTAAAGGATTATTTTGCAAAACCGTTTTTTTTTACGATTTAATACAGTAAAACTATGAATAATTTTCATTCCAGCTATTTCTACTAATTTTTTTTATAAATCCGCCGTAAAATGGAACATTTTGAGACCAAGATCATTAAAATCCATCCATTTTTCGATTTTCTAGAGCCAAAAAACCAGGTGACCGTGAAAGTGTATAATTACACAGGTTTTATTTCGGGATGTATTTTTGACATTTATGACGTCTATAGAGCGTCGTGGTCGCGTTCATTTTGTCTACCTCATAAGATAGTATGTGTGAGATGGGACTATTTCACAATATACAATGCAGTAACGTCATTTTAACAATCTGACATTATTATCGACCTCATTTGATGATATCGCCCGATGGACTTCCATCCAGACAACGCATAATTTATCATTTCGGAGCAGAAAATGAAAACGGATCGAAGCGGAAAAGCACTTTTGTAACACCAACAAACATTTTTTGTATGTACAAAAATCGTGTACGGATCCATATATCAACGTTATTAAATTTTTCGGACCACCAAATCTGACACAAACAAGTAAAGCGGCGATGGAGCAGCAACTGTAAATAATTTTTTGAATCATTGTTTGCGTATACTCACAAAAAAAATTTCGGTTTGCAGAGGTTTATACGTCTTTATTTATGTAAACAATAAATGTAAGTTCAATTTTTATAAAAGAATTTCATATGATTTTTTTAGTTGCTATTTTTTGGTAAATACAGGTTACATGAATAATTTAAGTAGTTGTGGAATTGCATGCTGCGGTTCAAACTATTACTTTGGAGCATAATAAAAAAGATGAGTAACACTCTGTTGGTCCCAATTAATGATGAGAATAAAATTTTTATTCTCACTTATTTAAAGGAAACTGTCGAATTTCTACCCTCTGATTGTTCGAATTTAATTATTTATGAAGTTGAACGAATTTAGTCTTAGTTGTATTTATTATTCAGTTAACAATCAACCAGAAATTTATTATTTGGAAGGAATAATTTTACCAACCTAAGTTTTCTACAAGAAGTAGACAAGAAAATCGAGGACAAATAAGCAGTATTTAGAAAAGGAAGAATGGGAAGAATGGGACAAAGAAGACGCACCACACTTAACGTTCAGAGACCTGCGAGCAGCATTCGACTCAATCCAAAAGAACAGCATGTAGAAGATATTGAACAAAGTATAAATACGAAAAAAATATATATAAAAGAGTGAAAGGGAAATTAAATGGACAAAGATCAGAAGAAATAGTGGAAATGATGGAAAAAGTGATACAGGGAACAGAGAGAGATAATACATTAACAATATCCCAATAAATTTAGGTTAGCTTACTATATTCAGACGACATCGCAATTATAGCAGAAAATTACAGAAAGATGGAAGCACTTACAAAAATTTTGGGAACTGGCAAGGAAACACCAAAGTGGACTAACTTTAATATATTTTCCGAGCTTTCGAATACTTATGTATTCATCTTCTGGAAAATAACTAAGATTTCAATTAATCAATAATTCTATCAAAGTCAACTTGAATATTGAATTTTGAATTCTGTGAGCTTAAAAATTATTACAAGCATTAATAATATCCAAAATCACCGGAAATCTTAATTCATTATTTTCCAGACAATGAATACATAAGTATTCGTAAGTTAGGGAAATATATTAAAGTTAGTCCACTTTTGTGTTTTCTTGTCACGTTCCCAATAAGAAATCGCTCATTAGTGAACTAATCGCAATTGAAATTAAGTATTTACAAGAAAAAGAAGGAAAAAATTAAGATCCGTAGAATAATAAACGAAATCATAAGAAACAATAAAAGAAAAATAAATAAGAGAATTTTAAATTGGTTCGGATATTTCAAATGTGTGGAACAAGATAGATTACTAAAATGGATATGGAAAGCAAGATTTATAGGAAGAAGGAGAAGAGGAAAGCATGAAACGAACAAATAACAGATATAGGAAAAGAAAGGCAATAGACAATAGATCAAATGGTTTTTCTGGCACAGGACAGAAAAAGATAGAGGAAATGGTTAAATGGATAATAAATACATTTCCAATACCCTAGAAAGGACAAACGGAAAAATGAGAAGAACAAGAAGAAGTAAGTTTGTAGCAAGTTGATAATGATCTTTTGTCCTTATGCAATCTTCATGTGTTATTTGGTTCAATTACAGTATTGCGTTAATTTCAAAAGTGAATCGCAGTGGATTTAGATAGAAAGAAAAACTAATAGAAATAGAAATTTTTGAATATTATTAAAGTTTACCTAGTATTTCCGTATGTAAGCTCAATCTTATGATAGGAAGACATTATTTCACCCATGCCATCATAAATTTCTTCAATCTCTTACATTTTAGACCTCTTTTATATGGTTTAGTTGATAAACTCAACTGAAATTAACCACAACCCCAATCTAATATGAAAAACTAGTGAGTATGAGACATTTCGAAATTGACATGAACACAGACCAACAAACTTCATCTTACTTCATATTTTTCATGACCCAGTCATATTTGTTCATATCACAGTAGAAGAGGCGACTCAAATAATTTATATAAATTATTCGATTAATTTGCTAATTCGTTCTGTTCACTAAGATTTTTCATTATAAATTGAAGTAAACTTTACTAAACAAAATTATTTATATACCACAAATAGAATTCTCCAAACTTCTGGAATATAAAGAAACAAAGCAAATAAATAAATAGACCTTTCTAGAAATTATTCAAAAGAAATAATGTAAATAAACTGTTTTCTATAGAAAAACGTGAGATCAAACGAATTCCTCTATGTATAAAAAAAATGCGCCTTCGCCGAAATTTAAAATTCCATTGTAGCCAAGCAGGGCTGGCTTAAGGACTCATTTCGTGAGCTTGTTTGTAACAATATTGTTGGAAAATTTAGATGAATAAAACATATTTACGATGTCTTCCTGTCTTATTTCACTATTCAATTCTATGTTTTTAATTGCCGTCCTCCTCATACGGTCCCTTGACTTGATAATATTACGTAGGCTATCTTTGCACTATATTTCGAATATCTCTTACACATTTTCCGAACCAAGAAATTCACACGTTATGCACAAGCAGAATTGTTCTGATTTTAAGTTCACGTTCACCCTCAATTTTCGTTTTTCCTGTTCACCCTAATGCTTTTATCTTCTGATATTCCCTCTAGTATTGTTAATTATTCAGGGATATATTCACATGTTTCAACCCCTGATATTACTGTCAGAAATAATACTATTAAGCTCAATTTCAACTATATCCGAATCATTAATTGAAAATGAAAAATATCTACCATCATTTCAAAAGGTGTTTGATGGGAAGTTGTACCAATGCAGTTTTTCGCGTCCGCTTAACCTTTCCTTTGCAATTTTTCTTTGTACCTTATTTCTTAATCCTTTTCTGTTACAGGTATGTGCGTCATAATAATCCTCAAATCTTTGCAACAACTCTGTATATTGTGGAGTGTTGTCTTGTAACTCAAAATATAATGGAAAAACTGCGACGGAAAAACAATTATCTTTTCCGCTTTAGATTTACTTCACATACTTGAAACAATAATCATCTCCTGTAGTTCTGTTTAACTGACCAATTGTTTTTCTATTATGTCCATGTGTAATCCTAGTACAATTCAAATGTGTCTCTCTCCATGATCCTTTATCCGTCAGTGTTGGTTGGGGTAATGCGCGATTAGTAATCAGTCTCTGTCTAATTCGGGGGCTCAGTCGCTTCAACCTCATCTCGCGTCACATCCTGTTACCGCTTGTAATTAAATTGATATCTATTAACTTGCCACAAACTTACTGAATGCAAATGAGTTTCTGTTCCGACTGAGTAGGAGTTGGTGTCAAAGGTGGAAGCAGAAACTCTTGGAATACGTGCTACTAATGAGAAGTAAATCGTGGAGAAATTCTAGAATCATAGGCTTACAAATTATACTTATTAAAGTTTAGTATGGATTAAAATACGTTGGAGAAGGTTTAGTCGAAACTCAGGTGCGTAGTTTATTATCCATTACATAATACGAATGGTAATAAAAGTAAAAAAATAATTGATCAAGGTATAACATTTTGTCTACTCTGTTTTTTATTCCTTGAAGAAATATAAGCCCGATACCTTTTTGGGAAGAGACTAACAAGAGGTCAAAAACTATACAACATGCGTTTTTATGGCGAGATGAGTCATTTCTTCTCTACTTTAGGAACAATTTTGATAACAAAGTCCCCACAATGAATTGAAACGTCAAAGCCTTGGAACAAAATTGCTACTCGTTACTTTTATTTTCAAATTCTTTTTGTACATTTTTTATACGTATTTGTACGACATTTTATAATTTTCACTTGGTTATCGAATAGTCATTTGTTTGTTGAAATGGAAAGGTTTGTCCACTTTTTGTGATCTGTCGTCGAAGGAGATCCCGATCTTTGTCGTCCTCATCTGGTTAATTTCCACATTGCACTAATACCTCTTGTAAACATTATTTACTGCATTGTTATTATAGACAGGTTTGAACATATTCTTAACTTCTTCGACAAATTTTTCTTTCGATTTGTAACAACACTGCAAACACTCAAATGTCTATAGTAGAAAACTGAAGAGCCCGATGGGTTAATACTTATATCTGCTTGTTTAAAACATGAAGGTATGAGGAATATTATTTGTATTAGGTCAAGCACAGCGTATGTCATTAATACTTGATGCCATGAATTGAATTTTTTATTTATAACAATAGTATTGTTTTATTAACCTGCCTATATTAGCTTCACCTGTATGCGTGTTTATTTATTTTTTTGTTTGTAACTCTTCTTTGCTCTAAGAGCAAGTGGCTTATTTAATAAAAATTTCGTTGGACAGAGGATTCGAACCTACGACCGCCGGGTTGGAAATTAAGCATTCGACGATCTTATCAACTACACCTTTACTGTTTGATATAAGTTTCGAAGAGATGCAGCGAATTCATTATACGAGGGTGGTATCAAAAACTGAAAAATAAATATAATTTGAAAAAAAATGGAAAATGCTTTTAAAGCACGTCAAACTAAAAAGTTGTGAAAAAGCCATGAGGCAGGTGTTTTGTAGTTTTTTTAAATTTTATTTATATCGGGAAAGTTTGAATATATGTGTCCATTCGAATGAAAATGGGAACAGCACTAATTTTCTACAAATTATCACCCATAAAGTTTATTTAAAATTACATTTTAACTTTGTTCTCTTTCCATTTCAGGTAAGCATACTCTTTGAAATTTAGATGATTTTCGCAGTAAGTAATAATTTTTCAGTTGGTTTTTACCTTTTTTAATGGTAACATTTCATTTACATAATTTGAGACCGCAAATATAAATTATTATCATAGAAAATATTATTTTATAAATACAACTGATAACTGTGAATGATAGTAAGAAATATGGGATACAAATATCACATTGAAGTACTAAAATGTATACTTTTGTCAATTTCTCAGTTCTGTGGAAATAAACATTCGGCAAGAAAAAGAAACAAAAATAAATACAGTAGAACCTCTATAACTCAAACTCCAAGGGAGAGGCAATTACGGAGCTTTCGAGTTATGGAGGAATTCGAGTTAGGTGACAACTGGTTTCGACTTTGGGAGAGAGCAAGCAGAAAGGATAAAATCAAATACATACACATACAATAATAATTACATAGATAATAGATATATTTATTTTAAAAATTTATTGAAAAAAGTCACTAATTTTTTTGCTCTTAATAAGGTTGTTCTTTATCTATAGCATTGCCTAGAGTACAAAAAGCATCAAATTCTTTCTCTTCCGAGTTACTTCTTTGTTCAATAAAATTACATAACATATTCAGTGCTTTTCCCACTTCTCTAATGATAACCAATTGGGTTATATTGTGTTATATTATTTAGATCTTCTGTCTCTTCTTCATTTATTTCATTGTTCTGACATACTGCATTGATAATCTCTTCTTCTGATAATATTCTAACAGTCTTTACTTCATCATAACATGTAATAAAGTTCTCGAAACATACCCCAGGCGCTTCAGGAGGTTGTAGAGAAATATCTTTAACTTCTTCGTCGATTACTGACGAAGTAAAACCACAGAATCTTAGTTTTCTTTCATATTTTGTAACATATTCCTAACAACTTCTTTACGGTATAATGAGTTAAAATGTTTGATGATGCCCTGATCATTAGGTTGCAATTTTCATGTGTTGTTAGCAGGTAAAAACCTCTAATGATTTCAATTATGTTACATCGTTGTGTGTGATGAATAATAGAATCTTCTTTAGTAATTTTCTTAGCGATGTCTATGAGCCAGTTTCAGAAGATTCCAGAAGTCGTCCTTGCTTTAGTATTCGCTTCATATTTTAATGGCAGCGATTTACATTTTGAGAAACAGCGAGGTTTTTTGATATTCCGATAAGTGAAAGTTAGAGTTTTTCTGTACCTGCCATGTTTCGGCAAGTAAAATTGTTAAACGTTCCTTGGTATGCTTTCCACCATGGCATTTATCATCTCTGAAAGTTAGTTTTATCAGGAAGACATTTCAAAAATAGACCTATTCCATCTGCATTGAAGATGTTTTCAGGCTCGTAATCACGTAACATACCCATCAGTTTCTCGCTTGTATATTTATTGCAAGATTTATATTTCCACTTTTCCCAAAATTTTCATGCCTACGCATAAACTTTTCCAATCATAGATTGCTTAATATAAAATCATAGAATCCTGAAGACTACATGTCAGCTATTTCTTGTAAAATAATTACTAATAAATATTTTCATGACGACCCTGTTTAAACCACTTTAATAAGCCGGGTAACTTTTTTTATTATATCCTCTTCATTCTTTATGATCGTCGAAAGAGTAATTAATGGTATACCAAATTATTCCGCAACATCTTTTTTTATTTGACTCATTGCTTATCAATTTCTTCACGTGCAAGTTAAAATTGATGTGAATTGCCGTAAATAACAACTAAGTATAAATTTTACAATCTTCAATAGAAAACCTGAGGTCAGCTTTAAATTCCATTACCATTTCCTAGAATTAATAACCCAAATGAGATACTTATGTACGGTCATAAATTTCATATTCGACATACAGAAGGAAAATATGCACAGAAACAGCTTGTAGGGACTCACTAATTACTTCCATTTATAGAAAGTTAAAATTTCGAGCGACGCAGGTTTTGGTGCTTGATTTGGAATGGGAAGAAATATTTCCTCAAGTTGGGGAGGTTTTCGACTTATCTAGGTTCGACTTACGGAGGTTCTACTGTATATACTGTATATGTTGATCACTTTAACATGGAACAAGCAATAATGATAGAAGAATGGGAGGTATTCAATGAGGCAATCTAATAAAACAGCTGATCTACGTCCAAATGATGACCGTGTATGGATGTACGTATATGTACCCGAGTTAACTTTTCATGGTTTTTTTAGGTAGTTTAATTGTCCACAGATACATTTTAAATCTGTTTCAGTGAAACTAATACAGCTGAAATTGAATATATTTGTTTATTTTTTAGTCAGTATATAAGTAAACTTTCAAGCAATAAATAAAATTAAAAACTCACCTTTTTAGAGATAGCCCAGTGTCATTTGAAAGGTACAAAGGTACAAGGACAAACTTGTAGTGTATATTAAAAGAGATTCAGTAACATTTAGTTATCGTGAACGGGCTGGTAGTAAATTTCGAAAAAATTATGGACAGCTTTGACCGTTTTCTACATCGTCATAAGCATTGTTACTTTCACGAAAAAACTGCCATATTAACAAGTTTCCATCAAGCTTTGTTGTGAATATTTCAACTTTTCATAGAGGAAAACAAATATTTTCAAATATCCAAAACTTCGATAACTTTTAAGAAGAATAAATCATGGTTAGTTTGACGTTGTTTGTGAGACGACAACTTAAGGTATTTTCTATGTTTGTATCTAAAATTTTATGAAAATAAGGTGTTATTTCAAGTTGATAAGAGAAACTTTGTATCTGGCATGGAATTATTACCACTGTAGGGTGATGAGTTGTCCTACAACCCGTCATCCAGTTGCATCACAATTCGTTGTCAATGCAGTGATGCCAACTTGGGTATTTTTTTCCTAAATTTAGAGAGCAAATAAATAATTTTTTGATCGGTTTTTTTTGCCTGAATACCTTGGACAGTGGAGCTTGCAGAAAAATATAATTTGAAATATGTAAATTTTGGAATTTATAAGAAAAGTAGATTTCCACCCTCTATCGTTCGGTCCATAAATTTGGTGATATATAAAGGCGAACAAGTTAACTTTTTCCATCAATCCTACGTGACATTTTAATAGAACTATTTTATTATAATTAGAAGTTAAATTATTAAAAATATTTAATTAGACTTTCCATTTATTGAGGTTACCACTTTAAACACTAGAATATCACAAAAAAAACGTAGTGTATCTTAGTGTGATTTAGGGGATTTCAAAATATGCTTGGGGGAAAAATTATCAACCGGTTGGCATCACTGCGTTAATGGCGATCGATGATCCATTCTGGTAATTGTTACTAACGTCTTTCAAAACACTGTCAAAATACATGTTTACCATTTCGACAAGAGACAAATATCTATTTTTTTTCTTTTAGAATGTATATAGTTTCCGCTCAGTTTCTTATTCTAATGTACAATTTCATTTTAGCACTTTCATAGTCCACTTATAGTAGGCGTTTCACATTAGCATGAGAGATAATGAGCTTATTGTGACACTTTGAGAGTTCTCTCAAAAGTTGCATGAAGTCTTGTGTCCTCGTTTCAAGGTTGAAGATGAGATGGAAGAAAATAGTTTATTATACATCAAACTGTTTGTGTGTGTGTGTGCTACGCTTGTGCTGTGCGTGAGCTGTGCGTGAGCTGGGTTCAATTTGCGGCGGGCTTTACACTCCAGCACAATTCCGCTCGTTATGGTTTTTATGGCAGTCTGCAGACTGAGCAGATAGGGATTACTGTGTTTCTATGGCGTCGATTGAATATCATAGCTCATACTTCGGTTTGAAAAACATTAGTATATTCCTCAAGCGAAAAAAAATCGCTTATTTTAGGGTGTCCTCCGCAGAAGCCTCCTCCAGCTAAGTCATGTATTCTGGCTGGTCAATAATTGTTCTTTTTTGTGACGCAACATTAAGTTTTTGGAAAATGTTGGATGTACTGTAAACATATCTTTGTTACTTCATATCTCCATATATAGATTTATCGGATATTTATAAAAATTTTCAAATTACAAAACGAATACAAACAATCGAGAAGTGAGAAAAATAATTTGCTTATTAAGGATTCCCATCACTCGATCTATGAAGGGATTTCTGAAAAGTATACAACTCAGTCATTTTCAATAATATATTCAAGTTATTTACTTTTGCAATATTGAATTTCATGTGCAATGTAATAATGATCCTTCCAAAATCATCAAATTGCAACTTTGTTTCCGCCAATTACGGATCGGTTCAAGTTTCCTCATTGAATTCAAGAATATGCAATAATGAGGTGAACATAAAACCTTGGATTATTTTTGATAACAAATATGGCATGATTTTAATTAAGCGTAGGTATGTAACTAAAAAATTAATATCGACACCATTATGGATATATACATATTTTTAGTTATATTATTCCTTAGATATCGATCTTTATTCAACTCTTTTTATGTTATTTCTGTTCACGAATCCATTGAGAGATGATGAATGAGTTCGTTTAATTTATGATATCACATCTTTCATGTATGATATGTGATAATGAAGTGAAAATCGAAGAAAGATTGCATGAAGCTCTTGTGATGGCATATGACTTACAAATGATTATATGTTAACGGTAATTTGTCATTCCTTTCGTTCGTTCTTTACATTTCTAATTATTTTATAGTTTACCTCAAGAATCTTTTGCAATTTGCAGGAACTTATAAGGAATAACAAATATATAGTAAGTAAAGTCCGCGTATACAACAAATCGCAAGACTTATACCTACGACCTATGAGCGCATGAAAACATCGAGAAACTTTTGAGGGAGTAGCTGCTTCATATTTAAGAGCAGCAGTCAGTCTTCTGCATATCACGGTGGCGCTGGCCATGAATGCCTGAATTTCCAAGCATTCCATCATGTTCTCTGGAGCGTATATGGATGAGCGAATCGGACAAGTCGGACAATGTTTACCTCGTACTCTGGAAGTGTTTCTTCACGTTTCTGCCTCGCTTGTCCAGCCTCTTCTTCAGTTTTTCGAAGTCATCAGTTTGTTCAAGAGGTATAGTTTGGAGTACATCTAAGGCATCGCGGTGCAATGGTTAAGTTCACTGCCTTTTCCTTATCTGACCAATTATTGAATCTAGCGGCTGTGAGATCAAATAAGAAGCAAAGCTATAAGAGAAGATCTAAAAATATAAGGTATAATATAATTCACGAGATCGAGACGATGATTAAAGATAGTTGGGTTAAATAGGCAAAGGGCCAAAATCCTCTTTAAGGAGACTTCCCGGGCGACCTGTCAAGAGATGGTAAAAAAGCTGGGCATCATCTATTTCTCAAGAGATAAAATATTGGAGAAAAAAAGACTAACTTTCAAGAAAAGAGAAAGAAGTATTATATCCATTGTTATTATGAACAGTAGTGATGTATAATTATATATAATGTAATATGTATCTAATAATGGAGTTTTATACAAATCAGTGTACAATGAATATGCTTTCCTTCAATGAGTAATCCAATAAATTACAGATACTTAAATGCTAAACCACAATCTCATCATTTTCTCATTATACCAAATCATCTTAATGATGACGAATTTCCAGTTCCAAAAGAGACAGAATCAATTTTGACTACATGACTACCTGGCGTCACAAGGAAATGCGATGTACGGCAATTTCTGACATTACTAAATGAAATTATTGTAAAATGGAAAGTTCAACACATTTAACAAATCAATTCTCTCGCTTTATGAAATATTACGTTGACACTTTCATTTAGAAGAATCACAAGTCACACTTCAAGTGTATTATTTGTAGAATTGTAATTTTCCAAATAATTGATGAATATTACACTTTTAACTTCCAAAACACTGTTATCATGATCTTCATTTGCTTTGAAAACTGTTTTCTGTTTTCTTTAAGCCCGATTTTTAGTGCAATATTTCGACTTTATTTGTGAGGTATAATTTGTAACCAAATCCTATTTACTGCGACAAATCGACAAAAAAATTACTGGGTTATCCAAACATTCATCCATTTTTTTCATGGGTGGGCTTTTTATAAACAATCGCGGCACGAACCTTGCAGATAGATTTTCCATATGTGAACTTTCATGCAAATTATTACATAATGATTCCGTGAAAATATTTATATTTATCTCACTTACTTTTATTCGATGATCAATAAGTACAAATCTATTCCGTAGGATGCAAAAAATAGACGCTCTGAATTTTCAACATCTTCTTTGGATTTAAAGTTTTTTCCACGCAAAACTTTTGTCAAGGATGTGAACAAATAGTAATTTGACGGTGCCAGGTCTGGACTAAATGTTGGATGTGATAAGCGTTTAATAAAACACCATAACTAAACCTATATATTTCTCATTCGCATCACCTGTCCACTATATACCTCAGTTGCTTCGTGAGGCACTATTCGACATTTATATATTCACTTTTATAGGTCTCATCTAACGATTTCCTAAGTTTCATAGTAGTTTGATAAACAGTGAATGCTGGACTAGGTTGGTTTTCTACTATTTCCCTAGTGACCTCAATATTCCACGACCTGAGCGCGAACGATCTTCTAGCGTCAAATCTTCACTATTGAAACGATTAAGCCAACGTTGTGCTGTTGGCTCATTCGCTCAACTGTGTCTTCCCTTTCAATTTCACACATGGAAACCGGCAGTATTTATGAGACATCCTCTGTAGATAACTACTATAAAATGATACCAATATCACAATAACATTTCTTCAACGCTGGAATTTAGTTTTTCTACTATGTAAAACAATTTTTCTATATAAGTATTAAAACAAGTATTTGTGTAAGATGTATGTCAAATTTTGCAATATGAAACTAGAAACACAACAATAATAACAATATAATCACCATTACAAAGCACACGTGAGTAAAACCGAATTGACAACCCTCAAATACAGCGAAAACCGAGATATGCAAGTATGCGAATTTTTTTAAAGCAGGTACAGGTCCATAGAATATTTTCCTGGAATACGAAGGCGATTTGACGCATATATATTATTCTTAAACATTTTCTTGAATTCAAACATAATGATTGATTATAGTTGGAATCAACAAAAGAATCGTCTCTACCTAGGCACATAATTGTTCTACTTGGAAATCGTTAGGTATTAATAATAAATACATATAATTAATTAAGACAGTGTTCGCTTAAAATTTTGATGAAGTTTCTGATCTTCTTTCATTCAATTTCGTCACCCTCCAAAATATCCTGTGAATAAACATTATTTAAAATTAAATTTAATTGTGAGAAGGTATAATCAAAAAAGCGGATGCCTATTTTACTACCAGGTCAATGTCCTATGGGAAAAATACTTAGTTCGTGCACGTGTCTACTTTGATACTATATTCGATTTTTCCCACCCTTTCACAATTTTTTATGATCGACCAATTTCAGACAAATTCGTTAACTTTCTTTTTTTAAATTTGAATATGAAGGTTTTTATAGGGAATATAGTTAAAAACTAACAATGAAGAAGTATGGGCATATGAATTTATGGAATAAAATTTATTTTAAAATTGAATATAAATCGTTAGTTCATGATAACTTATTCTATTCTAATATTTTTCTATACATATTATTCTTTATCAAATTTTTGTTATTAGAAAGGGCATAGTTTTTCGCGGGGATTTGATTCAATATTACTCTTAATTATCGCCAAATATGTGGACATATAGTCAAAACAGTACAAAAACATATCCAAGTAAAGATTATCAAACATCAAAATCCACTCCAAAAGTTTTAAATCTCATCAGGATATCATAGATTATCTAACCCTAGCCAGAAAATCCACCGAAAGATTTTGAATGAATATTCTTATTTCCAATAAAAGTTTATTATGAAAAACTATCATCTAATTAAAACAAAAAATTCAAGATATCAAAGAATTATACCAACGATTGCCGTAGGATCGTTTGCGTCATATCCTCGGAAAGTCAATTGAAATTCCTCACAAATTATAATAGAATTAATAGTTTTTGATAACATTTACCCATCCTTCCCTATATTTCCATAATGTCTTCATATATTCAACCATCAATCAGAATCTAATTTGTGATATTATTGGTTCACAATGCATATGATAAGTTATAGAAAATGTTTTAGTTCACATTATTATTAATCAAATTATGTATGTATTCAAAATTTTTCAAGTTCAAAATTGTCTAGAGCCCTGCCATGTCACTTATAGATGATCACAATTTGCCGCAAAATCATTCTAAGCACCATAATGTAGTGAAAATTTCTTCTCTTTTGATTATTGTGAAAGGTTAGCAACTGAGTACTTTCACTTTTTACTGATAGAGAGCCTTGCTAGCAAAAACAATATCGAAAGCTGAAAAACAACAAAAAAGCTCATGCTGTCAGTTTGGTGGGATTACACAGGTATGTTTTTTGAGCTGCTTCCAAGTACCAAACGATCAATTCTGATGTTCACTAATGTTCAATTGATGGAACTGAATGAAGCAGTAGAAATCACGGCTAGAACTATCAAATCGGAAAGGTTTAGTGTTCCACCATGATAATGCATGTTTGGCAACTCGTGGGAAACTATTGAAATTTGGCTGGGAAGTGATGCCACATCCTCCATACAGCCCTGATCTGCCACCATCTGATTACCATTTATTTCGAAGTAGTTTGCAAATTTCTTTTAACTTTCACAAATGAAGATGACCTTCAATCGCACCTGCTTCAATTTTTTTCTGATAAGGACCAGAAATTTTATGAGCGCGGAATCATAAAGCTGACTGAAAGATGGCAAAAGGTCATTGAGCAAAATGGAAAATATATAATTGATTACATTGATAACTGATAAGCAGCACGCAATATTTTTATCTGTTATTTTATTAATAAAATTATAATTGAAAATATTCGGTAAGATAGAATAAATTGGGTTTGCTGTGCTTAAACTGAATGGCACAGACAGTAGGAGTAGAGTAGACATAAAAAACAAACGATAATTTCGTTAGTGATGAGTGATGTCCAAATTCTAAGACTTCAGCATCACATTATGTATTGATGCGGCCCATACTCTAATTTAAATGTTTTCAAATATTTTGTTAGGGTAAGGATACTTTTTGGTTTGATGTTTGCCAGTCTGAATCATAATCTCTACCGCTGGGCGTACTTTTACCTGAAAAACTTTCCGATAAATCGATATTTCATAAATTATGGATAAACTTTACGAGAACTTACTGTTGTACTGTTCATTCGCTTTTATTTCTAGACCGTTCAATATCAATTAGAGGTAACATATAAATATTATATATAAGTCTTTTTTCACACTATGATTTATAGAGTAAAAACACAAGGTTAGGTCTTGATATAATTTTAAATGAGCTATTCTAGTTATACTGGATATAAGACAAATAACACAATGTTTTAATTATTAATAAAATAACATTGTTATTATTTGTCTATTTGTTTGGAATTTTCTAATTAAAACTTTGAATCAACCTAATGACTTATAAATACTTTTTCGTTTTTAATGAATATACATGAGTCAATATGAAAATTGATATTTTTTTCAAATATCATGTAAATAATTAATTTTTCTAACATTTCTCTATCTGTTTGTTCGAAACATATTTTTTCATCGTTCAGAACTATTTGCGGCTTTTTAAAATTTATTACTTATTGTATTATTAAAAATAAAATTTATCATACTCTAGATGCATTGTTTTTTTCATGATTACAGTTTGCTGTTGTAGGAATTGTATACTAATTTTTTCATAAAGAAGTTGTTTGTGATCAAAGTGTCTGTAATTCTAGTTCGAACAAATTGGCAACCTTCCCAAGTTTTTCAGTTTTTTTCCGAAGATGTAAACAAATGCATGTGTTATGTATGTTCATATTCATATAAACAGTTATATAGAGTTCGCTGTACAGTATTGATATATTAAAATGAACATCATCCAAATAATTTACGCTTCAGAAAACTTGTATAGAAGCCCTCTACATCATCGGGATTAAAAACCTGCAGCGAAGTTTTTTCTATCGTTTCACGGAAAAAATTCTGTAGTTGACAAAACACTGAAACTTTTAGCAGATGTGGATGAATGAGAACATGTACAGGTACATGTTATGGTTGAGTATACGCGAAAACTTTCAGAGCAGACATTATAAATTTGGAAAACGATTTTTCTAAACTTTGAAAATATGTATGATAAAAAATTTTAGATGTGAGATTTAATTTATTCTCAATCGCCGAACAATGTGTAATATTTACATCGCTCTAGGTAATCAAGATAATCAAAATCGATTCACACGAGTACGAAGAGTCACTTCCTCATCTTCTCCAAGCCTTCTACATCCACTACTCTGGACACAGATTACTCCTAATGCTTTCCACAATACTATGTCTTATATCGTTTGAATCTAGTGTCGACTTGTTATTCTCCTAATATAAACTCTGTTGGTCGGTATGTTGTGACCTTAATGTACAATTTTTTTTTCATCCTTAAACATAATCCACTCACTGCCATTTCAATTGTGACTCATGTAGTCTTATCATTTCCTTGTTATGGATCCTATTTTTGAGAAAGATTCCTAACATATCTGTCTCTATTGTCCTCTGTCTTGTTCTCAATCGACTAAAGCTTATTTGTTTCACTGGAAATGGTTCTGTCCTTCAAGATATGATGAAGCTCGGCGGTCTCGTTTCTTTGCCCAATTTTATATTGTAACGCAAATAGACATTCTTGACATTTTCAATAAAACGATATTTTATGATTATACCTGTTATAGAACCTATTAATTTTGTTTTGATTACATTTATCGTTATTCCAACGATTTTTGCTGCCCTTTTAACATTTCTCTAAGCTCACTAATATCACTCAATTTTCGTATCATCTTCTTTTCTTATAGTTCTTCAAATGCTTTTTGCAATGAAAGCGTAACTAATTTTTGGGATATCAAGTTTCCCTGGCAGACGCCCCGCTGTACTTTGATTTTGTTGGTTTGCAGATCTTAGTCAATTTTATCATTAAATATGGCATTATGATATACATTTTTAGATATTTTGGTTTTGAATCTATTATTGCCCGATACATAGCTTCTAGAAATGCTTTCGTTTCTATGGAATCAATGAATTTTTGAGTATCTTTAGTTGTAGTAAAACGTTGTATTCAGTTATTTTTCCAATCAATAACCTTGAAGTATGTAAATGCTCAACATAGCTATACCATCTTAGGATAGGATAGGAGTGAAATTTGTTTGTTAAGCGACTTGTGTCAATTTCGTATCAGTATTAAAACTAACTGTAGTTTTGTCACTATTCAACCAAGTCACAGTAGCTGTAGTATGGGAGAAATAACAATAAATTTACAATTCTCTCAACAAAATCAGGATAGTTAAATTGCAAATACATGATAGGGAATAGGATGGACAGCTAAGGGAAATAACAAAAATACAGTATAGTCAATATATTAATTAGTTTCATTAATTTCTGGCACGTTATATCATTAATCTAACTATGATTTCAGTCTTTGGAGAATCAACTTATCACATTTTTTAATAATTATGAAAAATCATCTTGCCCCATACTATGCAGTATGATGGGGTAATGAAATTGGGGCATGTAGGGGAAAGCTAGTCGTTCTCGCAAAACAAAAAATTTGTGTCTTCATCCTCCACGCCCACACAAGCATTATGAGCCTAACCCCTACAGAGCTGGCAGCCTACGCAAGGTTTTGAAGATGCCAAAAAATTGTTGTTTGTATCATTACAATATAACAAATGGCATCTTTGTCACTGTTCTTTAGTTTTTTGGTTGAATTTTTGTCCTTTTGTTCATTTCTAGAACTCATTTTAAGACCTCTTTTTTATAAGGAGTTGAGGTTATTTCAGCTGTTTTTTCAGCCATTCCCCAGTTTTAAAATTGAGTGCCTTTCCATTTTGATATGCTAGGCGTCTCAGTTCGATTTTTATTAGTCCAAACAAACACTCTTTCATATATTTCAGATTTTATTCTATTTCACTTTCTTATGTAGGTGTAAACATAGATTTTTTCGGGCCAAACGGTGAACTAATAGTAGCTTCTCCCCCATCCTTCATTTTTTTAACATCTAAAGTAGTCTGAGGTACTGTGTATACAGAAACAGCTTTTTTATCTCATCTGTTTCCTCAAAACTTTAGCTACAGCTATTTCCATAGAATCTATCAACGACTCCGCTCTTTTGGTTCCTTTCTTGTAAGTACATACCATGGTTTCACCTAAAAACTAATAAATCGATGTTATTTATTAAGAAACCCACAGTTACAACCACATTTTGCCCTAATGCCCCATCATACTCCATATCCAATTCACCAACTTGCCTCATAGGTTCACGCTGAACCCAACCTCACCTAAATTAATAAAATATTCAACGGACTCCCACAAACAACATATCATATAAAAATAAACAACGCTAAACCCGTTATTCGTTTGTAAACAAAAACTCACGTTTAACAAACAGTAAGTTTCTGTGTGCAGTACCCCGTCTTACCTCGTTGCCCCGTCATGCCTCCCTGCCCCTAAACTTACGTGGATAAAATTACCTAACTCATATTTCATAAACTATTTATAAGCACTGACGCGATTCGAGCTCTCGTTACTTGTGGAGGTTACCACTTTTCTTTTCATAATTTACAGACTACTACTGCTCCGACCATTCCGCCGTAGAGTAAAGTCAATGAAATGAAAACATACTAGATTTTCTAACTGGACTATTCCAATGGTAATTCATCATGACTATTGAGTATAGTTCACTGTAATATTATTTCTCTGCATTTTTTTAATGCCATCTACCCGCATTCATTGGATCAAACTACTCAAGCCAATTCTTGGTCAATTTTGGAAAAAAATTTTCTAATAAATTCTATTATTTTGATAGAGTTGAAATAGAACACTGATATTTATTTTTCCTGACATTTTTTGAGACTTTTATCATTTTATTGAGCGCTTTCTAAAATAAACAGTCGTTCGGTTTATGAAAATCATTAGGTATTATTACACCAGAAACCGGACAGATTAAAATTCCATAAACTTCCATCAATTTCAGTTTGACAAAAGATTTTTTGGCGATCGAAATAATTTTGTTTTCAAATGATTGCGACAGCAAACATATAAAAAATTCGGTGGCTTCTTTGTATTAAGAAATACCGATTTCATATTTATGCTGCACACATGGAAATGTTTGCTTACTAGAGTATTTTGCCAAATTTACTAGAAACTGATAGAGTCATATCATTACATTTCTAGTTTTCGAAACAAAGTTCTTAATCAGTCATTATATAATTTCATATTTTCCTATCGAAGAAATGTTTAATTCTAACAATTTGGAAACAATGTTATCTTCCAATACCTCTTTAACAACTATTTTCCATGATATATTTTGAGTATTGTAACCTTTCCCAAAATTTTCATTCTTTTTCTAATCAGGTTTGATAGTTTTAAAACAAGTGAACCGATCTGTAAAGTTTCCATTGAATGAAAATAAGTTATAAGTTAGATTACTTGATTCAAAAACAAAACTCTAGGTAAAACTGAAACTAATTATCAAAAAGCTGTTATCAATCAGGAAAAGTTTTTCCTTCGCGTTTTCTTTTTCTCTACAAATTCCAAAATGCACTTTCTTTATTAAACTTTTTCTGACTTCATAGGACCCAATTAAGTTAGAAAGTAATCTGTTTGGCACCAGTCATTCTATTAATCTGGCAAAACTTAAATTCATCAACGTTTGTGAAGAATTTGAGAAATAACTAAGAAGAAATAACTAATGGAAGAAATTTTTGAGATAACGATTATTCTAACGCACTAGAGTAGCTAAGGGTTAAACGAATTTACCTACTCATATACAGAAAGCTAAAATATGAAAAGTCTTCTTTGGTTTTTTGGTGATTTTAAACTAGCTTTAATGAATCAAAGAGAAATCTAACAGAATAGCACGAATCGTAGTGGAAAGATTGGAAAACAATAAAAATCAGTAATAATATATTCCAAACAAGATAAATGACTGAGAATAAAGTTATTAATTCTCTTTAGTTTAGTTTTAGAAGAAGTCTTACTTGTCACTTACTTTCAAATGGATTTATTGCTGTAGTGTACTTTTTAGAGCCAAGAAACTTGACGCGATATTTCATTCTTTTTTCCAAGATTTTGAATTGGTTTTACTGATACGCAGCTTTTGTCACGATCCATTGCTGGGAGTTAAATTTTTTCGTCAGTATCGTTTTATCAGGATGCGGTAACAACTACCTTTCAATTATTCAAAATTTGATAGACTTACAGTGTTGATTGCTAAGATAACATGTCATTCTTGAAGCCGTACAGCTCCTATGTGTTTAAGTATACCAGGACTAATATATGGGCCTCCAAGGAATTCTAGGTTGTGGAAATTAAATAGGCTGATTTTTTGAATATTTGAATATATCTCCAAATTAATTCCCTCCGGAAGCCACATAACGCTGTGAAATGATCTTTCATTGTTCAAAGTATCTTAAAATTACGATGAGTTTCCAATTTAGGGAAGAGGAAAAGTCAATAGAACTCACATCAGGTGAGTAAGTAGGTAGATGTTCATATTTTTCATAATAATGCAGATCTTCCTCGTCACTAATTGTGTGACATGACTCAAAGTCAAATGTTCCTCGATCATTCTGACCTGAACGCCCAAGTTCCCAATTATTTTGCAGGTATTCCGTTGGTTGGTTTATCTTGAAATTTAGACACAACAATCCCTTCATAGTCGTAATGAAGTTTTGCAAATGTTTCTAGCACAGTGTCGAAGTGTGAAATACAATTTAATAGCTCTAAGTGGATGTCTGTCACTCCAAAATGCCGTTGCACGAAATCAATGAAAAGTGATAACCTACTAGATAAATTTAAAATCATACTAAACCTCATCACTTAATTTCCACACTCCTGGAGAAGTATGTAACGGCTCTAAAATAATAATTGAAGAATCGGGTGATTTGGGAAAATCAAGCAAGGAAAGCAAGCTTGGTCAATGGTGGACAAAAAATTTGTCAATTGAATAAAATTGTATATGAGTATCGACAAGTGTTGACAATGACATAATTACAAAAATGGAACAGAAATGGTGTCATTAGAATTATAAATTTACGTAGAACGTCGTTTGAAATAAATTTTTTTCAAAGATATTTTAAATCCATGGGAATAATTATATTCCCACTATGTAACTGAATAGTCTTATATTTAATTATAATCTAATTCTAAAACTAGTTGGGTGTATTCTACCATTATAAGTCAATTCAAATTCCTTTCTCGTGTGGTCGGCAATTACTACGCGTAATAAAACCAAACTGAATTCACATGGTGGATATTTTTCTTGTCACGTCGTTCGACGACAACAAGCAGTTGTTGCTTGAAACACTTCCAATAAAATTGCCCCGACAGAATCCCCAACTAAACGTCGGCTTTACGTCAGTAGCGCGGGCTAATACCAGTTTTAAAAAATATATTATGTTCATGAAAATATTTTAATTATTATAAATTATACATACATTATAAATGTAATCTTAAGCATTGGTTTATATCACCATATGTTTTTGAAAACATCATAATTACTTAAATACTCAAAAACCTTGTATGTATATAAAAAATTTACAATTCAGAAACTTTTGAATAAATTCTTTCTTTTTGTTATTATTATTGTTCTTCATTCAACTAGAGAATGGCTCCGAATGTGAAGCGTGACTTCAATTTTTTTGATTGCGTATAAATAGATCTTTCAAAAGAAGGAAGCAATAAAATCGGATTATGTGATTATCATTATATATCGTCCTGGATACTAGATCCCAATATTTACTTTTAACTTAAAATGCACACTTCGAAATTGTTTAGTTCCCAATTAAATTAATTTTTTTATTCAATATTTATTCCATAACATTCATATTTCTTTAACTAAAAATACTACATATCGTACACTGATATTAATCATTAGAATTTGCTAGTTGGTTGCGTACCGGAAGCTGCAAAAATTGTTCGTATAATAAAATTAACTTGGAAGAGCGTCTCTACAACATTAATTTTTGACAACCTGGTTTTGTACGGCGTTTACATTACCATGTAACAATACGGATATTAGCCTTAATATATCATCCACGCTCCTGTTTTATCTCAAAATACCTAGTTGAAATTCAGTTCATGGTTACACTCATTGTCCAATGAAAAACAAACGAATTCACTAAAGTGAAGCATCGTAATAATATGTAATGTAGCTGGAAAGTTAACAAAACACACTGGCTCAGATTCTGAAACTTGTGTGTTATCAACGCGATTTCTTCATGTACAATGTGATGGCAAGAAAAGTATATATACAACGCTTTACAGGTGATAACCCTTGACAAATGATAAAACATGAAGTAGGAAAATAGACCAGTTAGGTTAATGAGATGATATTCTCGCGTGCTATAACCTGCCGCTTCATTATTGAATATTTACTATCATTGAAATGGTATCGACAGTTTTCAAAATTTTCTCTTTAACAAAGAGTTTATACTATACTGCCCGATTGCACATTGAATCACCTTACCATTTTAATTAACGATTCATTTCAAAATGGCAGTTTTTTCTAATTGCCATAAGACTGCTATAATTATACCTCTGCATAAAGAAGAAGATAAAAATCAAGCATCGAATTATCGCCTAATTGCCCTTTTTTACACTTCATCTAAGATCATAGAAAGGTAGGTCAAAAAGAGGTTTTTGTCATTTTTGTTTAATTATAAAATACCCACTACTTATCAATTTGGGTTTTAAGTCACAAATTATGCTTCCTCCTAAATAATGTCTACTCTAGCCTGAACAGCCATTTTTCTAAGGCTTTCGATTGTTATAGTCAGCTTGTAAGGGTTGATACAACGATATTTTCTTGTAAGCCAATAGAATTTGGAGTGCCCCGAGGCTCAGTACTAGACCCTATTTTTTTTCTTCTGTTTATAAACGACATCGCCTATCTAGACATCAGTGGTAAAATATGTCTAACCGCAGAGGACACTACTTTCTCTTGAAGCAACCCTAATCTCACGGCACTTCATAGGACCATATCTAGTGACTTAATCACCTTTTAATCATGGTGCAATTCTTAGCGCTTAATGTGGGCAATTTCTTGAAATGGAAGGATTGCCGCCTTATCTAAAAAATCAAGTTCCTCCTATTTTGCGCTGAGATCAGTTTCCAACTGAACTTATCCAACTTCTTAACATTTTATTATGCCCTTATTGAGGCGCATCTCCGATATACCCTTCTTTTCTGGGGTACGTGTGGTGCGACTCAATTTGAGCGAATCTTCAAACTACAAAATAGAGCTGTTAAATATTTAATAGGACTAAACAGCAGGGCTTATTGCAGGGACTTCTTTAAAACATTAAAAATTCTAACTCTTCCTTCCTCATTCATCTTTGAATCCGTTTGCCTAATTCGTAAACACGCTTATCAAATTTCCGAAAGGTTGTTGCACTGCTATCCACTTAGGAACGCTAAACAACCTACTTCACGTTCAGAATTAATTAAGGGCTCAATATTGTACAATTCAAAAAAATGCGCAATCACTTGCCAATTGAAATCAAATCGATACCATCTTTTATCGCAATCCTCAATAATTTAAAGGCATATTTACTGGAAAGTGCTGTCTCCACTGTAGACGACTTCTATATAATAATATTTCGTTTCTGGCATAATGCACAGCTATTACTATTACATATAATTTTGTTACTCATTGTGGTTTTCTTCTGTGTATTGAATTTTTTTTTAAATTTGTATCTTTATTTTTTTAATTTTTGACAAGCTTTTGTCGACAAATTGACAATAAAGCATGTCTCTCTCTTTCCCTCTTCACTCACGATTTATTTAATTGAACTTATTACAAAATTCCAAGCGCAAAATATGATTTTATGGTTCTAATGATGGAACAAATTTGTGTGGTTGCAACATCGCAAATCTTTTCTATTATGGCTTAAGGTCAACTCTGATCTACTATCTATAAAATAGATCCCAGCCAGCAGTTTAGTATTTGTTAAATATTTCCGTATTGGTGTTTATTAAATACGTGCAACTATTTCCCTAGCTGTCGCTGACTGTTTCTGTACATAATTTTATATTTTTGTGCCGCGGATTCCAGCACTTATTAAATCATTACTTGTGGCAAAATATTTAGTCATTACTAGTGAAGTGAGTTGTCTAATTGACCACGAACAATCCCCTGCTCTATTTTTATCAACAAATCAACTCTTCGTCGTCAAAATAGCGACTAATAACTATTGCCAGTAGCATTTTGTAAAACTGACCGGACGCTCTTCCATACAATCGGCGCGAGGATGACATAGGACCTATTTGTAACGGATTTCGGGCAGTCTAAAATATATCCAGACTTCTAAACATGGTTTGATAATACTAATTTCATCGAGTTGAAATAACACCATTATTCTTGTAAAATTAAGTTGTATTTGTTTTTGTTAGAATCGAATATTCCATGCCCATTATATTTTTATACAAATACAAAATTTTTTTTTCCAAATATGAATTTATGAATTGTAACGAACAAGGGATACGGGAAAATAAACTTTTACTGAAAGTCGACGGTTCAAGATGAAGAAATTTCCCAGAAATTACAATTAATTAAATAAATAAAACGTAAATCAAGTTAAATAAACTGTTCCTCATTTAAACTTTCGAATCGCGACGAAAACAATTGCCGGAGCGAGTAAATTCCCTCATTTTTGATGGATTTCAAATAATAATTATCCTGATATAAAGCAACTTTCCGAGGGAGAAAAGGAAATTGGAGGAGTTTCAATTTTTAATTGTTGCCACGAAAGAAATCAATACTTTGTAAAACATATTTTTTATTGTTGTTTATATTTATTTTGATAAAATGAATATGAAATGTATTGCATATTTTTACTATAGAAAATACGGGGAAAGTTCCAAAAGTACCTGGCCCAACAATGAAAATACAAAAATTTTGGATAATTGTATATTTATTGACCAACGTAATCTTCTTTCAGCTTCATAAACTTTTCCCTGCGATGTTTAATAAGTTCAATGCCTTTTTTCATAATAAGAATAGTCAAGCTCCTCAAAATAGCCGTTAACTGCCGACATCACCTTTTCATTGTTGAAAAACCTTTGACCACGAGACATTTGTTCAAGCCTGTGAACAGAAAATAATCCGAGGTGCATGAGGTAATAATTCAAACATTGTTCATTGATTTTGGACATTGCAACAACGAATGTGTGATTGGTGAAGGTGTATTGTCCTGATGAAGTAACACTTTCTTCTTAGCCAAATGCGGCGATTTTTGTTTGATTTCTTCGCTCAATCGGTGCAATAAGTTTAAATAATACTCGCCGTTGATAGTTTTTCCTTTTACAACCTTATCAAAGGAAATTATTCCACGCGTATCCCAAAAAAAACGACGTCATGACCATACCTGCAGATGGAAGTCTTTGCCTTCTTCGGAACCGGTTCTCTTTTCTGTTCATTGGTTTGATTTATGTTTTGTTTCGTGTGTAAAGTGATGGAGCCACGTTTCATTCATGGTTATGAAAAGGTGCAAAAACTCGGCTTTATTTCTATGAAACATTGCCAAACACTCTATGAAAAAAGTTTTTGTTCTATTGTCTAAAATTTCAGTTAATATGCAATGTACGGCACTTTTTGAAATACCTACAAGTCTGCTAGCTCGCGCATTTTCAATCGACGATAATCCAATCCCGCTTTTTGGATTTTCTTCAACATTTCTGGAGTCTTTATCTCATTTGCTCGAATATACTAGTCTTCGTAGGTCGTACGGTCTCGTCTAAACTCTGCTACCCACTATTTCACTGTTGATAATGACGGAGCAGTTTCACTCAGAGAAGAATCTAGCTCAACTTTTATATTGGTTACGCTGAGGTATTTCAAATAAAAGTATTGTATATAACGATGACCAATTTTTTCCACGTGCATCTTGATATTTGTACCTCAACCCCTTATTTTTTTAATTGGGAATATACCATGTGTGGCACATAATTAGAAAGACATTCTCTGTAAGAAAATTCTGGGTAAGTACTAAAACTAAAAACTCAATGTATATTTCATAAAATATAAATATAGAATTCTTTGTGATGTTCCTATGTACAAATATATTTATTCAAAATTATATATTTTTGTCATCTATAAATCGATTCACATGAATTTGATAAAATGTTCTTGACTTTGATAAATTCTCTTTTTGTTTTGAGAATGCGTGATTCAAATCCGAGTTATAACACTTCCCCTAACAAATTTTGTTGATTCCGTTATGTAGATCTCTTTAATTTCAATAGATTCCAAACATTTATGTAAAAACACGTTTTGAATTTCCTTCCAACGAATTTATTCAGGCAACATTATTGGAGAGATCATTGTATTTCTGACGTTGAACTTTTATATTTTCTTTTAATTCGTCATTTCATTTTGCAGCACTTACCTGAATTAAATTAGATACTTCTGTAGGAATGTATTTGCGAATTTAGTTAGTTTATTATGTCGTCGACGTCTTTTATACAAGTTTTTAAGAATGAAAAATAAAAAATGTCTCCAATATACATCTTAGTTCCATTGAAAATTAAATGATACAATGTGTGATCGGAAATTTACTTATTCTGCATCTGCCTATGTTGAGACAAACCGTGATCCAGCTAGTGAGTGCACTACTAAGCCATGTGTTTTCTCTAATAGACCAGTAATTAGTCAAATTTAGTGCCAGCTCAATTTGAGTAGTTGATTGGTAAGAAAGGTGGAAGACCTATATATCTATGCCTTAGCCTGCCTCATGCCAGGTGTTTCTTTCTATCTACCTCTCAAGGTTAGTCTGGCGAGCGAATCAGCCTCGTCGTTGGCCTTGTTGCTCGAAAGACGAGGCACTCAAAGTGCTAGACCTTGTAGCCATACCTCAGCAGCTCTTGAAGGACTTTTTTACACTTCAGCACAAATCATTACAGTTTTTATAACAGCTGCTGAAAAAGATCGATATTACTGGGTTTCCATGACGTCGTTTGAGTAGCTTACAAATTCCATATCAGCGAATAATTCCGCTTTGAAGCAAACCCAACAATAAATTGTCACTTACTTGGGGGTGTTCTCTACAGAAGTCATGCCATTATTATAAATGGTTTCAGGCACAATTTGCTTACTGTCCGCAAATTATTGGACATTCACATAGGTATAGTATGTTCAGAGATAGTTTCAAGGAAAACAAATATCAACTCAGAATTCCATAAAGTGTTACTGTGAAGATCTAAAAACAAATTCACTCACCTCAAAGTTTTATCTTATTTAGTATTCATCTTATAAAGATGAAGTGTCTAGTAAAAATTTCATTAGAGAATTCAGGGCCGGATTAAGATTTATAAGGCCCGGAGCTAAAATAATGACGGGGCCCCCTTAAGGAATTCGAAGACCCGGAAAAATTCACAAAATAATATCAAATTATATTTGTGGTATCAACACATCAAAAAATACAGAATGATTTCCAAATGATGGGGCCCTCTTGGACCTGGGACCCGGGGCTATAGCCCCCCCAAGCCCCTAGCTTAATCCGGCCCTGAGAGAATTCAAAAACACTAAAAACGGTCAATCATCTCTCTTTTCTACTGACTTCTTTTTTTCCTGGCTAATGTGTTGATCCACACCCGATTGAGACCATGAATAATCTAGAAATTGTTCACACAAATGACTTCTAATGCGTGCGTAGCTTTCTTTTGTTAATCTAATTCTACTATCCAATTGTGAGCTCGCTTTTTCGCCATTGTTCGTCAAGATATGTGAGATCAATAATTTTCATTCGGTTATTTCGAGGCACCTTCTGTTTCACATGAAATGTTGCTTTCAAATAATTTTAGTCAAAACCCACATAACCATAGTTAGAGGTTATTTATCTGAAAATTCTTTGCTCTAGTAAAAATCCAATCAGTACATTATACTGAAAAGAGACTTTTTTATATCGAATCAAACAAAGATGGTTCTGCAACAAATAAAGTTGGATATCACCCTGTGTTAAGCAAGCCTTGCCAATGTGGTTCAAGAATGTGACCTGAAAGCAAATTTTTCAATGGAAACAACAACAGAAAAGTTTGTGTTGTCAGATTATTTGAAAAATTTACGTCAAAGAGAGGCTAAAATATTCACACAAGATTAACAGATTATTCTTGAGAATAAATCGTCTTTAGAAATTCGAAAATGATTACTAGAATGGACAAAATCGTCTGCTGAAGTCGATTGGTTAAAAGTGATGTACAAGAGCTAGAGCTTATAAAAATTACGGGTCACAACAATGCCAACTCATTAAAACCCCGCTTGAATATTGACGAGTAACATCATAATCAAATTATTGAAGGCCGGCCTGACATTGAACAAAACAACGTACAAGAAATTGCATGCAATTCCTTCCTATTGCATCATGGTTTCCATTAATTTTGGAGTCTAATGGGCAGAAAAGAGCGCCTAGGCGATAGTGGGCCAAGCTCTGGCCAGACAGAAAGTAGGAAAGAGAAATAAAACATATAATAACTAAGAAATCCTTGGCAAGAGACGTAATATCAGCAGATCAGAAATTCATTTCTTTCTAAAATTGAAACGTAATTGCACGTAATAAAAATGACACCAAACCGATAACGTTGAAGTGCGATATCTTACATGAAACAATCAGCTGAAGTTCTTCTCCGTATACATTTCATCGAGAAATATTGCGTCTTGCATTGCATTGCACGTTATCTTGTATAATGTCAAGCAACCTCAACAGCATACGTATCGGAAATTCATCTTCATCAGTAATAGAAACTAACACGTCTTGGTCTTCACATAACTTCACATAACGAACATTGATAAATGCTCAAAATATCTTTCTCAAGTAAGCCTATAAGCATGAAGCCTTCGAATTCTGCTATAAAATTTTTTCGAACAATTATCAATGTCCTTGGGTTAGTACTTTTAAAAATTACTTTAGGAATGAAGTAATTAGTTATAATGACTAATAATGAAGAAGTTGATAGATTAGGCTTTTTACGTTATAAATAAAAAGGAAAATATTCTTATGTTCGAGGAATAATGAACTGAAAGAGATCAAGATGCTCTTTTTTAAATTAAATATTGGATTAGATTTTTGACCAAATTCTATAGAGGATTGTTTCGCCGGTGTTGAGATATCATTAAGAAAATTGTCCAATCTCATCCGCATACGTTCGATTTGATTTGGAGTTGGACAGAAGGCAGGTGATATAATTTTCGTAATTTCATCCTTGTCAAAGAACAAAATCAGAGTTGCGTCAGTGTGGAAACATACATTATCATGGATTGTTTCCCAAGATAAATGAACACTAAAGCGTCAGTCGTGTATCTCTACGATCACTTATTTATAAGTCCTCTCTTATCTTAATATATGCCCCTCAAGCGGTACCTTATGCTCCATCAACTGTCTTTGTGATACATGTGTCACAACAATCAACACTTTTCGAGTGTACAAGGGTGCCCGTCTACATAGCCTATTAAATAAAAACGAAAATTTTGAAATATTGGCGACTTATTTTCCAATTTCGTTTGATACACTTAATTCAGTGATGCTCCACCTTCTTTAACCCTTCTGATAAATACATTTTGTTGATATCTGCATAAACTATTAAATTGACTCCAGCGATTGATTTTTTCCAGTTTGTAGAAGAAGTAGAAGTTACACAGAGCTAAATATGGAAAATGCGGTAGATAGGGGAGCAGTTCGTAACCCAACTCGACAGATCTGATTACAATGAAGGCAGAGGTTTGACATGCTGGAGTAACACTATATTCTTCGTCAAATGGAAATTTGGCTTCGAATCGGCCCAGTAATTTGGACTAATACAGCTCTGGGATTATTATGTCCTGCTTTAAATAGTCTCCGTCTTTGTCTTTGATATATACCAATGGACCCTTGTGTCGTCGATTGTTAAGAAACTATGGATTGCGCAAAAACAGCATCAAACATTACGTTGAAACGGTCGGTCTCTTTGTCAATTTTTCTAGAATTCACAGCTCGTTAAAACAGAACTACGAGTTTGATCCAGGTAAAAGTTCAACAGTAGTCACCAACGAGAGTGTACTACACGATAGTGAATTCCTCTTGTATTTCTGGGGGTGAATCCAAGTTCTTATCGGAGGTTCAGTTAAATGCTAATCAGTTATTCTACAGGAATCACGAAACTTCATGTTTTTTGTTTTAAATTAGTTGTGTTCTTTTAGTTGATATATATATATCAGAAATATGGCTCCATGACCTTTTTAAATAAAGCTAGATTTAATGTTTAAACTCTTTAATTTGTTGGATTGTATAAACGCAGTACCTAAAAAATAGCTAGATAAGAAATTCAGTGTCGGAGATCAACCGAAAACGGAGGATTTGTTAGGCCTACAACTCCGATAAACCCATGCGTTTGTCACGAAACGATGGTAACTGGAGGCGGTTTTTGGAGAGATAACTCATTTGAGGTTGACCTACTTCTGGAAAATACGAATAAAGTTGCTTCAAGCTAAATAAAAATATTATTGAGGAGAAAGTTGGTATAGTTGTTATAATACGATTTTGTATATAAATAAAAAAAGGACTTACTTTCTAGCAAAAAAATTTCTAGCAATTTTTAACATAATATGAATCGATTTGCTACTGATATAGTTGAAACAAAGAAACAAAATATGAACAGTGAAGTAAGCTGATATACCAAGAAGAAATAGAATGAATGGACAAGGAATTGTCAAAAGAATCATTCTACATAACAAGTGATATACTCGGTTAGAAAGAAGAATACAATAGTTTTCTTCAATTTACAGTTGAATTTTCATTTTTGAAAATGCCAGCAATTAGACGTACAAAGTTAAGTCGCAGAACTCACAATGCTGCGTTTCAAATATATATAAGAGCAAGTCAAACTGACAACCAAAGCGAAGCGCAGAATGAAGTTGAACGGAATCGATGGAATCGAAAACAACAACATAGAAATGTTGCGTTCAACCCCTATAGAGCTGCATTCAATTATAACGTAGATATCGAATACAGTTCACAGCAATTCGTTGCTATTGGACCAATGAACGTGGTTTGCCAATATTGCAAGGCATGGATTGTGTTGTGCGAGTGGTCAAGCCAAATTGACGTCATTGGTACCGCCACCAGAACCATTACATTAATTGTTTTCAAATGACGTGATTTTTTACAACAGAAGTTATTCAAGAAAAATTTATGCCAACTTGCCAAGATTCAGGCTCAAATATATTATTTAATAGATTGCTTATTTCTAACTCCGACTAGTGACTACAAATTCTTGCATTTATTTTATAGGCGATTCAGCAATACAAGTCGATCAGCGTTGTGTACACAATAATTCGGTGAAAATACCAATTGTGGAACAACTCCAAACGTTTTTTATCAACATAAAGAATTGGTGGCATTATTCAAGATCGGTTTGGACCGCATGCCGACTGATAATCACAAAATTGTAATCAATGCTGATAAGACGCCAGCAGAACAACAAGCGAGACATTTTAATACGCCAACAATTGACGAAGTCTCTATTATCGTCGTTGGTGAAAATTTAGAAAACCGAGATATTGTTTTACATCGACGTAGCAATCAACTGCAGCGTGTACCCGAAACACTCCGATCATATGATGCGCCTACAATATCCCATCTTATTTTGGCAAGGTGAAGATGGATATCATTTTTCAAAGAAGATGATAAATCTAGTTACAGGCTCCGGAACTAACAAATAAGTTAGCTCAATATATTATTATTGAGGACAATCATATCTTAGAATGTCGGCGTCTCCTCCAACAATATGCTGTGGAAATGTACGATAAAGTTGAAACTGACAGATTCAGACCGGATATACGAAAAATTTCTTGTCGCTTTTCTTGAATAACTTTTAAACGGCTTTACTGATTCCAGAACCAATTCCGAATTCATCATTAAGACAGGACAACGTCTATCAGGTCAGCTAGTCATAGATAAATATAAACAAGGAAACTGAGAATCAAAATATAGGTGTGGGCCTATAAAGATCTTAGCTTGATGCTGAGTTTTCCACTTCGCCATTTCTACTTCTTATTATTTTATTAAGTGCTGTTCATAACTTATGCGTGCTATAAGGTGTACTTATCTTAATAAGTGTCCTTCGCGGTGGCAGTTTTCTAGGGTTTTGTTTCAATTACTTCTCCTTTTCACTCCTACAATTTTTATAAATGGATAGTTGTATCTATCCTGCTTGATCCATTGTACAATTTTCAAATGTACAAAATTCAATAAAATTGAATGAGAACCAAAAAAGTGATACAACAGAAGGAGTAGATGATTGAGTTGATTATCAAATATCAGCAAAATTATCTGAAATCTAATGATGAAAATTTAATAAACAGTCATGAATTACATATGAAATTAATAAATGAAACTCAATTGCACACTTTTAAAATAATTCGCGAGGCATATTACTATGAAAAAGTGTGTTAATATCGTATATAACTGACTTAACCAAAAATATCGAATCAATACCCCAAAAGCTAAAAGGAAAAATTGAGAAACTCTTTCCCACTCGTTTCCTTCCCGGTACTTTCCAAGGACCACTCCTTGAAGTCTTGACACCTTTGCAGTAATTATTGAAGCTTTTATCGTTCGCAGAAAATACGATAAAAGACACAATGAAAGCGACACGTAGCGTAATGGCTTACTTCCGGTCTATCTTTTGCCCTTCACCTCATGGTAGTAGAAATAGGGATCACGGAAAATGAGTTTCCCACTACAGAAATTTGATATAGATTATAACAATGTATAATTATAATACTAGGATATTTGGTATAGATATAATACGTGTTCAAGTATGGTTCTTGTTTCTTTAGCATAAGAAATAATTTAAAAAAAATTCATTTAAACAATAAAATAGTACCAGACACACTGGCCATAATACAAGAAATAGAATAGACAAATAGAATGAAAAAATTATAGCGGCACTACACTGCTAAATATAGTTAATGAAGTGCATGTGAGGATAATGAAAAAAAGGCTGAGAAGAGTGATTGAAGAAGCCTTAGAAGATACTTAATACAGGCTCAGAATGAATAGAGGGGTAACACGCATATCTCAAAGACTCCGATAATCCTTCCGATAAAGACATATGGAGGTTGCTAATAATAAAAGAAGTGATCGAGGATGAAAAAACTGAGAAAATAGGAAGACTTTTTAGAAGTATAGAAGATACCTACCTGGCAGAGAAAAAGGTACTCAAATAAATTAAAACAAAATTTCCTATAGAACCTATACTCACTTTAGGGACAGAAATAGGGACCACAACACAAAAACGAAGAAATAGGATACGGAGTACGAACATGAGAAAATTAAAATATAGAACAGAATTAGAAAATTATACTATAATTCCCAACTTTTGTGTTTCCTAGAACACTTTCAACATTTTGCTTGATCCGGTGGATCCCCTACTAGACTACCAATATCAAAATCTTGAGGGAAAGTGAAAATTAGATCTCTCTATGGAAACTTTTGGCGTTATGGCTGAGTTTCAACATCGAATTAACAGTTTTGAAAAAAAGGTGGAAATTTATTGCTTGATAAGGTTAATTGTTTGATAATAAAATTAACTAAACAAATTTTCATTTAGATGTTAATTGATTGTATTGTGAGTGGATACCAAAAAAGCAATCTATAAAATTACTTTTTTGAAATGTACAGGGACTCACAGCACAAGAACAAATCAATTCTCACAAATTTTATTTAGGAAACTTATTCGGAGTGGGGAAAAGATATTTAGTTCAATTTCTTGTGTTCTAGGTTTTTATTCAAATATATGAATTCTTACATTATTAATTATTATTGGTAATACAATCAAAATTAAACATTTATAACTTTATAACATATATAATTTTAAAGAGAGGGATGTACTTAATGAATTGACAGCATGTTATCAATATTTGGCTACAGTTTTGTAAGGAATAACCGCAAATCTCCCCGTTCCATGCTATTCAATCTGCTCATTTTTGTTAATAAGTTTGAAACGGCACTAAAACTTTTTTTTGCAAGATATGATAAGAGAAACGCAATGAGAAGCTTTTGCACGATTCCCCAGATTCCAGGATATTTTTCGAGCCAAAATTTTTGATGCCTTCTTTTAAACGTCATTTTCAGCTTTTCATTATTGCTAAGCTCCATTTCATCGAATGGATTTATGATCCATGGTGGTATTTCAGCACAAGGCGTATTAATTTGTACTTCAGAATATGCATTGCGGGCAGGACGGCGGCCAGAGCAGCAACGGTAAATATCAATGTGTTGTACTGAATATGAAATATGCAAATTATTACAAGTAATAGTCGCTAAATTATTATCTGCCTGTATTGATAAGAGAAGTCAAGCCAACATTTTAGTTCGGAACCAAATAAATTTTCATAGAAACCCCGATCGTGGACTATTTTTTATCACGCATAACGTAGATCCCTGTGGAATCTCCCGTAGACCATAGATGGATCATTTTGGGAATCACGGGTTTAGACGAATAAAATAGAATGGCTTAGGATTAAATAAATGAGTGTAAAAAATGATGATCTTCAAAAACAAATTATCATTATGTTTATTGAAAATATCTCCAGGTTTTCTTTATTAGGATAGTGATATCCTTCTTGGAAACGATATGTTACCATAAAAAAGAGTTCAGAAAACGTAAGATTGAAACAATAGCTGTATTAGACATCTCAAATTCTTTTTTAAGATTCTAATTTGCTACTAAAACTGCCAATGTTAGCAATTTCTCTCATAATTTTAGTAATAACTAATATTGCCACATTTGGAATTTTATAGACGATATACGCTAAATTCAATCAGTAAGTCCTGTACATATTGAGATACAGCCAAGTTTAACTAGGTTTTGAAAACACGAATGCACATCAGTGATCTACATCTTTCTACTTACACGGGCTATTTACACATTTAAATATGCAACAATTACTACCTATACCTGAAGCTTAGAAAGTAACAGAATCCGAAAATTTTTTTGAGAAAACTACGAGAATATATTGCGCGTATAAAATATAAGCTATCAGATTGAAAAATATTTCTTAATAAACAGTCATTTTGAATATTATTTATATTTCATCGAAGTAAATCTCTAAAAAAACATATTTTATAATGGATAAGTTATTTTACCACAATGTAACAGAAAATATTGAAAAAATACTAATAGATAGGCTTTTGCAGTTGCACGGAATATACAAAATTTCAGATTTTTGTCTTTTGAGTTTGCATTCTAATGTGGAGTTAATCATAATTTTTTCATAATCATTTCACACAAAATTTATAGAATTCTTCATTATTTGAGATATTTCTCTTTTAAGTAGTGAGTGTTATGAACTCTGGTCACTGTTTAACCAAATTTTTGTACGGCACATTTTCCATTTGGATTGAGATTATCTTATTATTGTTATGAACAAGGTCGCGAAACGAGTCCTTAGGCAGACCCTGTCCAGCGACAATGGAATTTTAAACTTTGGCAAATTCGCGTGGTGCCTTTAATCTACTTGTTATAAATGTTTCCTTTCAGAACTTCTCATTATAGCAGGCGGTTCATTTACAACGTTTCTTTTGAATAATTTCTAGGAAAGTCTATTTATTTATTTGTTTTTTTTTGTTCTAGAAGTTTGTAGAATTATATTTAGGGTATAAAAGGAGTTGTACAAGAGCAGTTAGCTTAGCTTTAAATAAGTAGTAATAAATAGAACGAATTAGTTAAGTGAATTATTATAAATAGTCTATAGTGTGTAATTAAATTAAGAACGTAAGAATCAGTGTTTATTTATTCACCTCACGATTAAAAAGAGTGTAAATGAATACAAAAAACGTTACAGTATGATTACTTGGAAGATGTGTGAAAAAAAAAGTTTTTATTGAAGCTATTAACTGCAAGCTCCTAGTCTCCTAGTCCATAATTCCGCAAAATGCACCAAGTAAGATATAAATTTTTATTTTTCATCAATCTATTATTATTTTTCATATGAATATATGAAGTATATGGAATAAATGGGCTCCCATTATAATTTTCAACGAACCGTTCATGTTTCACCTTGTCATAGGTTTTCTTCGATGATAAATGTAGCATGGAACTCATTATATGTCGACCTCAATTTATTAAAGTCGAGCACGAAAAATTGACAAGTTCTTCCTTCCAAACTCCTTTTTTTATCTGAATGCTTATTGGAAATTTAACGAAGAAATCTTGACGCCAAGAATCATTTATTATTAACTAGTATTTATTAGAATCGTCCATCAATAACATTTTTAAATTATTTATTGAATTGTATTGGATAATTCCAGTTTTGAAACATCAACAAGCATTCCTTTTCAGATGGTATTAGTACCGAAGTTTTAATATATAGAGTTGTTTAAAAACGAAATTTCATTCAACATTGAAAATTTGCAACCATTTTTAACACTTTTGTGTTAAAATTACATTCAGACTATCTAAAGAGAAGTGATCAATTTTATTTACATTCTTGAATGGTCGTTTTCCAGACCTTTCGTAGCATCAATACCAGATTGTTTATTGTCTTTATGTTCCACCAGAGTGGAGCAGTAAGCTTATTTGTCAAAGAATTTGTAGCGTTACAAAATGATCAAGGTTTATCGAGGAATTGTGGGAGTGAGCATCAGTCGGTAATTTGAAAAAATGATACTAACATAAAATCAAAAAATGTACATAAAATTTACCTTTGATATTAAAAAAACGTAATTTATAACTAACGCTAAAGAATAACACACTGTCAAAAATAATCTACTACAGCTTTAGATAAGCAATAATTAACTAATTTGTTACGACATACCAAATCTTATATAGCAATATTCAACAATTCACTAAATAGTACAGCTTCGTTATCCTCCATACATTCCAATCGCTCCCTACAACATTCGGCTTTTTTTCTGATTAAACAAAACCGCCAAAAATCACCGATTCGATGATAGATAGATGGTAGAAACAGATACGATGCTTGCTCTGAGGCAAATCTGAAAACAAACTGCTCCAGGAAATGGAAACAAGAAGATGTAATTCATTGAGTGATAATGTCTCACACAGCGAAAATATGAAAGGGGTCTTAAAAAATTATAAATGGATGGTATACAATTGCTATTGAAGAGCATTGACCTTTCGATAAAAGCGCATTCAAGAATTGATTGAAGTCCTAGCTGAATACACTGTTTACACTACCACTACACCAACACTAACAATTAGACTGTCTGACACGCATTTCGATAACAAAGTTATGGTCTTCAGTAATGAAGGTAAACGGAGAGTTTACTGAAGACGATTACTTGGTTATCGAAACGCGCGTCGACAGTATAATTGTTAGTGTTGGTGTGAACATTGTAATCAGTATGAATATCACTCACGGTTCCAGAAATTCTAACTTAATAGTCCTGGCAATAACATCATTATAAGATAACGTATATGAGAGAACTGACAAACTAGGGCGTGGAGAAAAAAATCCGTACAAAATGTTTTAATTTAGTTATTGCACTTGATAATATGAAACAATGGTATGTACGCTATAATAATACAATTTTTTTGTAAAATTACCAATGACATATGATGGCTAAAATAACTAATCAGTGTGTGCGGATTCAAAATATAATACAAATTGAATAATTTTGTTACAAATTTGAGAAAATTCACTAATTAGAGATGTAAATTTACAATCTTTTTAATTTTAATTTCAAATAATTCGTTCATTAGTAGTAAATTATAAAAATATGTTTTGTAACTTTCGCAAACTAAGTTCAAGTTAATTGTGTGGGATAGTTATAACACTGAATAGTGAATTTACTAAGTACCTTTATGATAAATCTTTGAATAGAATTCCAAAATTATATAGTTGAATTACTAATCAAATTTTCTATTAGCGCTCATTAAATTTTACAAAATGTTATGTGATTTCCTCTAAATAGAATTATTTTAATCGGTAAATTTACTGGCGTTAAAATTTCTTACAGATTTTTCGTCAAATTACCAAAGATATTTTCAACAGTGTACCTACGATTATCGGACTCAGTAATCCAGGCAGTGCTTGCCACAAGAACGGAATTCGCTCTGCACATAGATAACTCCAATAATAAAAAAGAAAATGCTTTAATTACTTTTTTCTACGTCCGTTATAATATTCACGTTTTTTTATTCATATGCATTCATTACGAATGTAATTTCTGAATTGGTCAAAAAGCGGCTCATTTTTTCACGCTTTTACGTTAAAAAAATGCCGTATCGTGTCATTTTTTAACACAATTATAAAATTGTTTTATGAAAATAGTGGGCTGTGAACGCTTTCTGTCTCATGTTTATTCGATTCTCCGATAAACTCTAACACTTTTATTTCTTGATATTCGTTGTATCTAATTAGAAGGATTGTAGTATTATTATTAGTAATGTAGAGTAATAGTGAAGAAAGTTTAAACTTCATACCAGAAGATGTTGGTTCAATAGGTAAAACTGCAGCGACTATGAATCTTCCCAGGGGACAGTATTTAAAGGAATATAATTCTTTTATGGATGGAGTGGCGTAATAAAAAAGGGATAAACAGCTTCGCAGAAAGAGTGTTACTAGCTTACTTTGAAATTAAATCCAAAATGTAGAAGTCTTCAACATTTTGGTCGAATTATTCGAAACTGGTCGAATTTTTTACTGTCTACGTGGACGTAGAAAAAAAATTATATGGAACTCGTGAGTAAAGTAACTTTCGCTCATAGGAATTGCCGCTACTCACTTTACACACCCACACATAACTATTTGAAGTTATATATATGAAAATAATAAAGATGTGGAATTTATTTTTATTGATAAAATGTTGCATATATTATGAAGATATTGGAAATTAATCATGTGTGTTCTTGAAAATATGACAGTAATCTCATTGATCCCACTACCTCCCCCTAATTTAACTACTGTACCCCGAAAGCATTTAGTAACAGGTTTATTCAAGTACGCCGCATAGACTATAAACAGCAGAGCATTTAGGTTCGGCAGAGCAGTTAGCCGTGGATTGTTAACGTAATTAGGGGCTGACCGCTTGTATTATGTCAGAGACAGGCGTTACAAGCGACTTCCGATGTCATACGACCTTGCGCGTACTAATCCTCCCCCACCCTTCTCAACCCATGAACCATTTTCCAATTAAAACTTACAAATATTATTGCCGAGTTGGCTGTGTAACGATATAAACGACAACCGCACGCATGCACATATTTCATTGTAGTTTACCGTGGACGATCGTAAAAAAAAACAGATTTGGAGGAGGGTAAATAGGATTTTTCGCGAAATGAAATCCAGAAAGTTCGAGGTTTATGGAAATAAGAACGAATCTTCTGTCGAAAAGATTCAGACCTAGTCGATATCTAAATTGGGAATTGTTTGATATCTACATTTATTTATGAGGAAATTCATTTGACTTATTTGTCTATTGGAATATTGGAATACTTTGATTTGAAATTAAGTTCGTTATGGACCATAATATGAATCACTTAGCTCATTTGCATATTCCGATTCTTTTCACAAACTATCAAAACTACAAATATCATCAGTAAGACGAAAAGCAAAAAATTACTTGAAATATGCGCGTGTATATATGGGAATTATCGACTAAATATGCACTAAAATTCCTTAATATGCAATATACGAGGTCTGGCTATTAAATAACGAGACTGGTTACGAAAGAGGGTTTTATTATTAAAATTATTCTGCATTCGAATGCTTCCTTTCAATATACTCCCCTTCCCTCGTCACATACTTTTCCAAACGTTTTTTTCATTGATCGAAGCAGTGCTGGAAGTCTTCTTTGGTGAGTGCTTTTATCCATTGACGCGAGAGCTTTTGACACAGACTTTTGTCATGTGTAATTCCTAGTGTATAATTTTTCTAACCGTTTCTTTATCGGCGTTAACGTATCGGCAATCATCCGGATGCTCATTCGATCTGGGTGTTAGTCATCTTCAGTGCTTTCTCGGCCCTCACTAATGCGCTTACACCACATAAAAACACGCGCACGAGATAGAGTATTGTCCTCATAGGCCTCTTTCAACAATTTATAGCACTCAGTCGGAGTTTTTTATAATTTAACGAGAAATTTGGGATAGATACGTTGCTCCTGTTTTTGGTCACACATGGTTCTCAGCACGGGAAAAAACACGTTCGTTTCAAACGTATATATTTTGTGACAAGATAGTTAGATATCCGCAGCCCAACGCACTATTAGTTTTGTACACCAACCGACTAGAGCCGCAGTCTCGTTATTTAATGCCAGACCTCGTATGCAAAATATGTAACGTAATAGAAACAAAAAATAAATAAATAAGTAAATGCTTTTATTTAAACCTATTTACAAAGTTCACTCTTTGTGCTCTTAAATAAAAATTGATTATAGTACAAATTCAATATTCATTTAAGTAAAATCTTCTTTTTATCTAGAACATCTTTTAATTTTTTTTTTAAATTGATTTACTATCTTTGTAGAGTATGTTTAGTATTTTTTTTTGTTAATAAAAGCAGTTGCAGCGACGATGTTAAAGAAGACAGTTATCATTTTATACAGTTCAGTTTTGTACGCCGTTATTGAAATTAATAAATGTTATAAGAAAGGATTGCTGTTTGTAGATCGATATACGGAACATATCGTTAACAATTGTTATATTGCATTGAATGAAGGTATTCCAATTTTCACAAGTTTGAAAAACTCCAAATTTAACTTAATTTTGGATTATAAAAAATTAGATTAGCTGCTTCAATCAATTCAGCTTAGTTCTTGACAAACTCTGACGTAGAGTTTTTATCCTTATTGAATTATTCAACATAAAATAAAACTGCTTCGAGCTACGTATCCCAGTGCAACATCACTACCTGTGAAATAAAGTGAACATCTGGTGCTTCCTTGTATGTTTGCACCCTTAAAGGATCTTTGATAAATTATTTTTTCATGCTGTTAATGAAATCACTACAGAGCGGAAACCGATTTCTGATTTCCTCAACGACCCTATTGACTCCATGAGAAGTACATTAAATAATGATAAAATACTTTTAAATGTTAACCATATAAGTAGCAGTTTCGCTGAGCATTATTATCTGGTATAGCATTCGTTAAAAATAAGTTGAATAAAATTACCTTAATGATTGTATTTACAGTTACATTGTTTTATGTAACTCTTCTACGGCACCCGAGAAAGGTTTCATTGATATCAGAATTGATTCTGTATACCATTATTTACAAAATTTACGTGATGATATGATTTATTTATAATACTTTTTAAGAAAGCTGTAAACCTTATTATTTATCATAAGTTATTATAAGTTATTTAACTTACATATACCGTATATTTGTTGCTAGCAAAGTCTTGAAGGTGTCTTTATCATTTTTTTGCGGAATTAGTTGATAAAGTCCTCTGAATAGGCGTCTGAATCAAATTTTGCGAAATCAATTTCTTGTAATTTCTTGTATCAAGAGCTGTTCTACAATACTGGTTTAAATGCTACTTTTTTGAATTTGAGATCTGTATCAAAATTGAATAGATGTTAGTTACTGGGACATTTATCATTTAAATTGTTATATTTTGGAAAATTCAAAGAAAAATACTCACTTATTCATCACGAACTTCACAAGAAAGAGATCCTCAACCGTTCAAAGAAATATCTGGACGAGGTTGAATCCACAATATTTTTGAATTCGTTTCGAACTCTAACAACATGTATATGTATATAAAATACCTCTTATTGTGAATGAGCGTTTTGCCAAATCATTTAAAATTGAAGTTTTTTCCGTCTCCTCTCTCGAGGATAAACACAACAAGTCACATCCTGGGAGGAAGGAATTAGGACCGGCAGGTGATGGGACTAATGAGTTTCAGGGAAACGCGAAGGTCCCAACTAATGATTTATAAATGATACCTAATTTAATAAGCCTCATGTAGGGAAACCAATGCAAACTGAGAAGTATCATGACATAAATATTCGTGTATTTGGGTGAAAATGTACACAAACTGAAAAAAATGTTAAAGTAGCCATAAATTTGACAAAATATGTCGTTAAATTGGAAAAATATGTCTTAATATGCAGGAGAACATGCAATAAATCAGAAATTACCTAAAATATGCATTTTGTATATAATCCAAGACCGATAATTAATCATGTCAATATTTTCCCAACTTTGTATTGGCCAGCAAAACTGTAACTTCAGAAAATCGATTTCATTAATCCATAAATAAAAGTTTAGGGCAGTACAAGCTAGTATTTGACTCTCACAAAAAATGTGATAACGTACTATTTCTAAAACTGAGACCTCTGGTAACTAAGAGAGTGCGATGGATATGGAACAAGATCAGTGATCGTGAAGATATCGATCTCGGATACAGGACTGGACATTGCATTGTAAGTTCTAGGAGTATACAAAGAGAAAACAAACTAGTTGCATATATAAAATCGAGTTAAGGAAAGGAAATCATGAAATAAATATGTGGAGGAAGAGAGACATATCGGAATATTGCTGTTCTACATCGGATTCATATTTGTTCTTCGCGTGATTGACACCAAATCGCGAGACAATATTTTATAACTAATGTGAAAACGTATTTAATAAATAGAAAATTTGCCTTTGTATGAAATTTGAATTGATTTTTCAACATGCAGCCGGCACTGGATCTTCGCAAATGCGAAATCTTCGTCCTTGGAAAACAATGGGGATCGGAAAGTGAATTTCCTCTTTCAGCTAATAATTCCTTAAATAAAGGGTGATAGCTGACTCGTATATTAGGAACACGATTTCGAAATGAAACAAGGGGTGTCACATTCAGGACGGTCCGGAACTGATAACACTTTATGACTATATTATATGGATATAATATAAATTTGAATATTTATTACTATTCATGATAACACGAGGGTAGTACCAGAGGAATTCTAACTAACAAATAAATTTCAAATTACGAAATATCAATTTCTTAATCTCAGTCTTTTATCTACATACACTTTTCCTATTCATGTCCTACTTTCATGATATACGACATCAATTTTTCGTTAATTTAGATTCTTCTACTATTAGACCATTTTTCTTAAGTTTAAAAATAGACGTTAATCCAATGGGTATAAATGATTAGATTGGGGTCGTCAGTTAAACTTTATTATCTTTGGCAATTGTAACTCAACCAAATTAAATCGTCTTTACTTGATTTTTTGTTCAAATATTGAAATTTTTTCATTATACTTGCGTCCATAATTTTTCTTTCTGTCAATGAAAACTGTTCCACGTGTTTATCAAAAATTACCTTGTTTGCAGAAGAGATAATATTTCCCTTTTTTGTAATAGGTTCCCTCTCTTTATTGTTTCAAATATTATTTTGTCTTGGATTTAAATGTTATATCCCTGAATATGAATCGGGTTGAAAATTATGCTTTGTAAAAAAATGGTTAATGTCGCGCCCAGCTTTCTTTTGTTCAAATTTTCATGTAATAAGTGCGCACTTTCAGTCAACGTCTAAGTAGGTATCTAATATGACATTGTGGATTTTTTTCGTCATGAAGTAGTTACCACATTTGATCGACAACTGCGTTTTGGAGCTCGTACGGTTGATTTGAGGATGGTCTGTCGTCTATCATATATCACATAAAGATAACCAAATATGTAGCTCCATTTATACAAATCCACTGAAAACAATTATAGATAAATAACGTGCTTCATAGATTATATATTTTCTTTGAAGTTACCTCTCTATATCACTCTAATTCTGAATGAAATGCTACAAAATTTAAAACAAAAACACCTATTATCACAGAATATCAAAATTTTTATAACGATAGAAATCGCAAATCATATGTATAACAGTTACTAAATTTCTTTTATCAAATTTTATCACATTTGTAGAGAAGTTACATGTCAAACAGTGAGTGCCCCATGTATGCTGTGTCACTTGTAGCGTTTTATTGGTACAGTGAATAGAAAAAAGAAATAAAGAATGAAATTACAATGATATGGCGAGAATCCACCAATAATTTTGATGCAGATTTACCAACAATGGCGCCTTTGGACTTACAAGATATCGTTTTACAAAATAATGAAGATAATAAGGACTCTTCAGGAAACTGCGAGGTACATGTACGTGAAAAGAGTTAGATTATTTAGTACATCATTAGGGATTGTCAAAACAAAGTAAATTCTTTGTTCCGACAATCACTAAAATTACAGTAAACAAAATGTAGGCAAATTTAATAACGAAAGTAATCTAGATCTCGAAATGTTGAGTATGTGTCTCTTGTAGACTGAAAAAATGTCCTCGAAGTAAAAGTAAACTCCGATTAATGAAGAGCTTCGTGAGTTTTATGAATACAGCTGGTGAAAGATTTGAATAACTGAAACTAGGCTTTCTCCAATTGCATGACACCAAGTTAGAAGGGGGTATTTTCATTGAGCTACAAATTAGAAAGTTGCTGGGCGCTATCAATTTCATAGAAAAGCTTATAACTTAGAGCTTGAAACTCATTCACAAGTACCGTGAGTAAGTGTACAGATATCAATATGGATGCAAACTACGCAAAGCTAGTTAATGATGTCATTAAAAATTTATTCACTGCAGAAACAGTTATTATTTTTCTTAGCTATTAGCGTTCTACCGATCCACAATGTGAAAAAACCTGTAAACTTATTTTTTAGGTCATAACTAGTCTTTAGTTTTTAAAATGAATGAATCACTGAACACATGTAAAAGATGATGAGCGACACAAACAAAAAAGTATTAGAAATCGTAAATAATCTACATCATACTGTCAGACAATACGATCATATATGTATATGATATAGCACTTAATTTCTTTCCAGTTTTTCACCGAAACAATTAATTTAATTCCGCTTCATCTGATTGTGGCTCGATCGTTCATTAGTAACTAATTACTTCTCGGGATTTTGGATAATAATTAAGCGTTATTTCTATAGACGATTTCGAAAATATACAATTTTCTGAAATAAATATACTTTAATATATCGTCCTGTATATTTGGTATTAACTACTCAAAGGGATCAACTGAAGTGGAAACTGTTCTCCTTCTGAAAGGGTCGCTTGAAAAAGATATTGATATATATTGCAACAATGGAAAAGATTATCAGATAATTCGGGTATAACAAAGACTTGGTTAAAAGTTTTTAATCCTAATGACGTAGTATACAAAAGGCCGTTGTACTCAATCAAATTGCTTTTGTCTTTATCGGTTTTAATATATTTGAGTTCAAGAAGAGTTCGATGTAAAAATACACGAAAGCAAATTGAATTCTATTTTTTTTTCCTAGAAGGAAAGTCAACAGCAAATTATTAAATATTTATGACATGTAGTTCTCTCAATCCATAGGCATTAAGAAATTCTTATTTTAGTTCAAGTTTCATTGATAACTATAGGAATAGACTATAAAAGTATATGATGATTAGGTTTCTCAAATTTAGTGTTGATTTTGAGGAATTCAGCCTCTATTGGGGGAGAAGATGATAATTTCAATGATAAAAGTAGTTCCAAAAATGATTTTTTCTGTACCCACGTACTGATAACCATATATTTTCAATTGTTTTCAGTAATTCTCTCGTTTGTTTAGTGACTCTGTTTACTATGGTATGAACGTTTGTACGATATTTTATAGCAATCTAATTTACTTAAAATTTGTAATTATTGATTGGCTTATACATTATATAATAGGGAAAATGAATTTTATGTTCACTTTACAAATCAATGTTTTGCGGCTAAGTATTCCTCTTTATTCCATGTTTATTATTCAGATGCTATAGATTTTTATCCACGAAAAAATTTAGTGGAATAAAATTTCTTAACATGTGCATAATTATATGCTTGAACACTCCCTAGACGAATATACTCCTATATACGTTTAAAAATAAACAAAAAGAGGTGGTTAATATCTGCTTATAGCGCTTCACTCTAATCATCTTCAAATTTCTGTATTAATTGCACCAGAGTTTGTGGAAAGTGTGCAAATTGGACAGTTTCTTTCTCACTACATTGTAGATATTTTTGATAGGATTTGAGTCTGTTTAGTAAGGTGGCCTGGACAAGATAATATCTTCAGCTGGTTTGAGACACTCTCAAATTGTGTTTGTCTGATATTATCAACATAATACTCAAGTACCAAACTTCGAATGAACACAAGTAGTAGAAAAACATAAGAAATAGATCCCTAACCTATTACTCTAACTTTCCAGTGATATGTCCTTCAATAGCAAATCCATCTCGCTTTTTGGCGGCATCATAGAGCTGAATTGACACTTGGTGATATGCATCGATGAATCAGTTGATTTTCTTACAATTTAGCGATAAAGTAAACCATCTAGTCAATCAACAATTTCAATTTTGTCAAAGTATGGCGATAATTTTACCGTTCTAGAAATTAAGGCACTCTCAACACAGTTAGAAGTAATCTTAAATTTGTAATTCAGATATTAGGTTTTGGTAAACAAATTTCCAAATTAAAATTTGGTCTATAAACCATTGTACATAAGCTATTTATGATACATACAGTAATTTGTTTCCTATTTTATGTTTGCAACCGGATGATTTTTCAATTGATTCTCCATTCAAAGTTATATTTCTTATATTAACTTATCTTGCTTTAGTATAATTACGGAATCGATAATTTACTTAAATTTTGTTTTTTGTTCAACAAAATATTTCTCTTCTGTTTTTATATCCACCATTTGGATGTAATATCAACTGCTTACTAATTCTTATACAACTCGACATCCGTCTTGAAACATTGTCTGCTAATCTAGTTCCTGTTTATTTTTTATAAACTGAAAGCGGCCGTCGTCTTCAGTTGTCAAGACCATTTAACGAAACCCTTGTATACCAAGCCCTTTCGCCCTGTGAATGCTTGGAAGTTTTTCATGCAATCAGGACAATCGTTCTAACCCTTTTTGCATGAATTCCTTACAAATTGACTAACCTTCTTCTTGAATAATTACAGCAACCTTTACATTAACCTATAAAATAAAACAGTGCAGTGTATTTTTGTATAAATGGAAAAGTAATTGCTTGAAAAAATGTCTTTAGAATTAATTCCTTTGGTATAGAAAGGCATGGCATGTGGTAAGTTGTGATTGTTAACCTATGAATTCTATGAATGTAAACTATCATTCTGACCATTCTAGACTCAGGATTCTTCAAAGCTTTTTTTTAATCCCTTAGTATATGGAATAAAAAAACTGGCAAATTTCACTGACTTCTCAATGTACTCACTACCCTATGGATTGTCGTTACCAGATTATTCACATATATGGAGAAATTATAATTATTATCCAATTCGACAAAATTCTAAACTGTGAGATAAATTTCTTCTTAGGAGAACTTCATTCATTGATTATACTACTGAACAGAGTTTCAATTGGCTGGTAGAAACGGAGAACATTCTGGCAGAAATTAAGTAAACACTTCCAAGCTTTATATTTTGGAAAGTGATTTTTGATGAAAAATAATTTACAATGTAATCAAATTTGACCCGAGATGACCCAAAAAAAAAACATTTTCACGCATTTCAACAAAAATCTTCTGGGCCAATTCAAGCATGCCAAAGTTTGATCCAACTTTTGATATACTTGCAAGCTTCGGCTGGCTGGTATGGCCTCCAATATCTCAAACAAATTACTTTTTATGATTTTAATACTCATGTCGTATTCCTTTAAGTGGCTTGAAGTCAAAAGAAGCCAAATGTGGTGTAAATGTTATATAAGCAATGACGTGTGGTCAATAATTCCAATAAGATGATAATGGAAAGTGACGGCGCATTTTCGTGATGAAAAATTAATTAATTCATGGTTAACCACATAACAGTAACAGAAGAAAACGATTACCTTGATCACTTTGATTTTTGACCTACTTTGACATAGTTCTTCCGGCATCTTTTTCATAGCGCCATTTGCTGTTACCGATTCGATCCTGATCAAATTTGATCGTACCATGTAAATTGATACTACGAATTGTATCGGCTCAATTAAAATTTATTGATAAATGATATAAGCATTGTCTTTTTATGTGTTAATTAGAATATATTTCTATTGCCATTTCTTTCTTTCCATTCAAATGAAAACTATCGTGAAAGTAAAACTATATCGTATAAGTTCCTTAACTCCTTCTAGTTAAAACAGCTCGTTAAGTTGGAAAATTGTAGAATTGCAGTAGCAGTGTTACAAGAGATGCCGTTTGCATGAACAATATACCTTTGAAATGCTTTTAGCTAAAAGTATAAACACTGTGATTTTGCTGAAATATGGTCTCAGAGCGCTAGTAATGCACTTAGCGAACGTTTAAGCGAAATTATACTAGAATATTCGCTAAGAAAGAGAATGAATTTTAAACAAACTCAAGACAAGTGCCTGTTACATTTCGTTTAGCAGAGGCGTTGTTGATAAAAGGAAGATTTCTCTCACTAATTTCACTTGAATTGACTCTAAAAAAATAAGGGTGTTGAAAATAGAATTACCTAACTTCTGGAGTATGACATGAAAAGAGAAATTGGGAATCAATATTCATAAAGTTTCATTTGCCATTAGTTCCTCATTATTTTAGGCTTCCCACTTTTCCTCTTCATATTTATTCACTTTTCTTCTTTAAAAAATATTGAGAAAGTAACGTAAAAATTGAGAATATAAATAAATTTTATTTTCTAATTTGATAAAATTCTCTATCGATCAACTAATACCCTTTATCGATGATGGAAAACTATTGAAAGTAGGTGTCTGAAAATGAATGTTAACAAAACTAATAAAACAATCCACAATATGGAGAAGATGAAGATATCTATGAGATTGAAAGTAGAATAAGGAGAGGAAAGAAGCCTTACAGCAATTTGATGGTAGATTGTGGTAAATATGAAATGAGATTTACCTTGATTTCAATTTTGAATGATACCTTGGTGTGAAAAAATTTTGCATAAAACGGATGTTAATTGGTATTGCGCTCAAAGGCAATATGGATGAGCTTAAACGCTGTAATCTCAGACGAAACTGTGGTCTATTCGAATGTACTAAAAACTGAATAGCAGTCGAAATAGTGGGAATCACGGGTTGAGCTGGCGCCGAAGTATCCCCAGGTAGGTTTATCGACGAATAAAGTTTTAGGAATCACAAAATAAAATCCACATTGAATATGTTAAAAATAGTAAAACAATCAATAGCGAATATTTTGTTTTTAAAAAGATTAAAATTTTTTATAAAAATTCAATATAAGGGTACACAGTAGACACATGCAGTTTCTATGGCTAGAATCTATCAACTAAGCTACGAATTTCTCCATCATCCTCCCGATTTCAGGATTTAAGCCCGAGTAACTTGAAAATTAGCTTTGTGGATTATACAGAGTAGTAATTGCGAACTACCGGTAGCTCTCAGGATATTTTTGGGTATTTTATGACGACGCTCTGGGTGGCAACTATTGATCAGCGAAACAGTCAAAACATGCAAAATGCTTTGCACATCTATTTCTCTCTCTGTTCTGTCGAATGTGTTCCAGCTTTGCTATCCAGACAAATCATACCAGGCTTAGACCGAGGACTCATAGTTCGTGCAAACGTCCGGGAGAAATTTGGAGTGTTGACAATACTACGCGGGTAAACCCCGAATTATGCTAGGTTATAATTTGACATCAAGAGTGCGTAAGTCTTTTTGAAAATATGGAGGTATCAAGAAGTAAAAGACTAGCTAAAATTTGTTCATCTCGCTACAGGTGGAAGAAAAAACGGTTCAGAAGTATTTGGGCTCCTATTGTAACGTTTTTCGTATTTATTTATACTCTTCCAATTCTAGGGGTGAATTAATAAACACTGACGTTCTTAGTTTATTCATACACTATACAATACACTTAATTTAGAATAATTTACTTAATTCACTTAAATAATTTCTGCGATTACTTTCAGTTCAGTTCAGTGAAATATCACAGGCGCTTCCGCCATTTATAAATAATGTGAAAGACAGCGCGCGTATTCGCCGAAGTTTAAAATTCCATTGTAGCTGAACAGGGCCAGCCTAAGGACTCGCGAGCTTGTTCGTAGTACTATTTTAGAAAGAAGTCAATTTTATGGCTAGATGATAATAGTAAGTTTTTCAACTATTTTTGAAAGTCTACAGCGGCATTTCACGAACTTCGAGAAAAGATACAGGTGAACAATCAAGGAAAAAATACCAATCAGAGAAACTGCGTTCTACCAAGAGTAAAAGTAAACCTAACTCAGGCTCGCTTTGTCTAACTGTATCTCGACAATTCCACTTCACATATAATAATCTGAAGATAATGTTTTTTAATTAAGAACTATACTATTACGTTATTCAAAGAGTTTAAAGTCCACGTTATGAAATAAGAACATTGCCGTTTATTAACATTTTAACCACAAATCTTTCAAAGATATTATATCTTACGTTCGAAAGATCTTCCATATCCAATGCGTTCCGGTAATTTCAATGAAACTCTATTAGAAGATGACAATGAAACGATGTTAAAGTAGTGATTCAATCAATCAAGATAAATTAAATGATCTCTTTAGCTTGAAGCGATAACCCAGGTAAAATAAGGCATTAAAAATTAATAAAAAAGTGTGGTATTAGGAATTTGTGTAGAATTACTTTTTATTTACTTCAACCTAAATTTTAAATCAGACTTCATTTGGTAACTCTATAGGGCAGGGTTTATGCAGCCAGCTTTTGTTCTATAAGGGTCAACTTCAACAATCAATAATCTATTTGGATGCTCCATCGGTTCCACATAAATTCTATACCAAACGGGCATTAGCAAAGACACCAACTTACCATAACTTACCAAGAATTAGTTCTGTGGAACTGAAGAGCTACAACATTGTGATTGGGTCCTTCTATTGTAATATTACGTAATATTATACCCAAAAATAAAATATTTTTAAGCAGTCATTTGCGCCGTCAATCAGTCTACCGAAGACTATATCCAAAAAGTTTTATGCTGATGATATTAATAGAAGCTATATAAGGATATTTTATGAAATATACAAGGAAAAATCTAATTAGTAAGCCAATATATCGAAAAAAGCGCATTATATTTATTACGGATTAAGCAGGCCATCGTACGATTAGTGTTTTCATTTCCATTTAATACAATGTCCTAAAATTTACTTTCCAAGAAAAGAGTGGTTCGGGCAACTAGAGAATACCAGGGCGAACTCCCGGACACATTTGCGCCCGGCTGGTGTGGACTCATCCATGCTACTCAATGTTCTTCTACTTTCCAGGGCACATTATGTGGATTTGCAACATATATATGTCGAAGGAAAATTGTAGTGTAATATTTTTAGTTTCATTAAAATAATTCACTAACCTAGTTATTGAATGTTGAATTATTAACCTAGATGTTAAATGTACATATATACTTTGATTTATATAGTAATGTTGTGTCAGCTCTATTTTATTATAATAATAAAATTGTTGATCTTACTAAACTGAAAATAGGACAAGATGGATGATAAAAATTTCCTTTCCCAGAATGGTGTAAACGCAAGAAATTTTAGTAAACCCATCATAAGATCTTAAAAAAGACTACTGACTAGATAGGAAGTTATCAATCTAATAAGAACAAATTTTCGTTTTATTTCGAAATACTTTCGAGAAATTAAGTGAATATTTTAGATAAAAAGAAACAAAGAAATAGAAACTGGATCCTGAATTTGTACATCGCTGCTTTTCTCAAAAGATACGTCTGTCGACTCAAACTCCAATTTTTTCCTACGTTGTAACGTTTTTCTGTTGTTTTCGAGTGTGTGAGTGCAAAGTCAAAGCCATTCAAAGCGGTATCGCTTTGAAGAAATAACATTTTCCTCACCAGCTCGACTCGAACACGCTAAAGGGAAAACTTCCATTCTGCCTGGCTGACTTGATAAAATATTTTAATCAACGTCTTTATATTTCCGAGTTTTATCGTGTCGATGAAGCCGGCAGACGCAGAATACAGTTATAATTTAAAAAACGATATTTAGTAAAATTTTCGTCTCTTTGCTGGGCTATATATACTAGAGTTTGAGTTCTTCGAATGATTGGGGGGGATTGAAGAGAGAAATGTCATCAATAAACTATGAAATTTAAGATAAAACTACTTTGCAGTTGTCATACATAATTATATTGATTCACGTGCGCGGTAATGTAGTGCATAACTCACGCAAAAACTAGTTTATTAAGTTAGTTATCACCATTAACTTATACTGAATATACTCTATATACCACTACTACACCAATAGTCGCAATTACACTGTCTGACGCGCGTTTCAATAACCAAGTTATCTTCTTCAGAGACTGAAAGTCAGGTGGTATATTGGTGGTATAAACAGTGTATTCAGTTTCAGTATGAATATCGCCAGAGGTTACAGAAATATAAACTTAACCATTACATTAGGTTAGATATTATACCTTATTTTTTTTTAATAGTTATTCAACAAATGTTCCTTTTAAGAAACTGTAAGTTGTAATTATGTTATTGGTAAATGTGACATGTAGATAGAAACGTTTAGAATATTGAAGGTAAGTCGGTTGGTTTGAAACGCTTCCATTTGTGCACTTCAGCACTAGCAAACACGTTTGGGTGCACACTTAGTTTTTCTTTATATTTAATGCTGTATTTGTTAATTTCTTCTTCATTATTCTGTTATAAACGTACCATGGAGCAGCTACTATGATCCTTAACCCTTTGTTTTGAAAGCACTGTAAGATCTCTAAGTACTGGCTGAGCCTCATAGTTACCATCGATGCTATAGGTCCATATAGGTTTTAATACGGTTTTTTATGCAAGAATTTCATTTTCGAGTAACAACATTGATTGTCTGCCAATTATTCAACACATTATATAGTAAATATATGTTTCTTCCAAGTTAATCTTGTGTCTAGATATATGCCTAGGTATTTGGTAGAGTCTGTCACTGCTATTTTTCTGTCTATCGTTTAGGTAGACGGAAGGACATGTTATTCGGCGTAATATATATGTCATATGGGTAGATTATGTCTAATTTTCTATTATTTTCCATCTTGCAAAGTTGAGGATTAGTGTGAGAGGCAATAATGGCAATGTCATATGCGTAAGTTGCAATTGTGGTTGGTCGGGTTGTTGGTAGGTCATCAGTGAACATTAGGTATAGTACTGGTTCAATCACGCTACCTTGTGGAACTCCATCCTCTACTTTGATCATTTCCGACCGGGTTTCTTGTTGTTTTACCTATAAATAAGGTAAGGTCATTAAATACGATTTGATTAATAAATAATAGGTCTGGGGAATATTTTGATTTAGTTTGTAAATGAATTCTCATCTTTATCTAGGACTATGATAATAAATACTAGAATAAAAGTACAGAAAAAGAATTTTATCCACAAATTTTGATAGTTCCCAATTTTTATTTTGATTATTGTAATGAAAACAACCGGTGAACAGAATATATGGACCTTAATTGTGAAAGTTTATGAATGTTTATTATTTTTTGCGCATATATTGTTGATTCACTATCTGGTTCATGTGTTATTATGCAGTACAGAAAGAGCAGGACTGCTCTTTTTGAATTCCTTAACTTATCCCTCAGTCACAGTAGTTGCCAACCGCAGTCGCATTTCAATTATGATCTGGTAAAATTTGATCGAGAAAAACGCTTTGACATATTTATTCGTCCATTATAGAGAATATTTACTAAAATTTAAAGTTTCTTTAGGTAATTTTCCCACACATTTTCAATATCTCTCCGTTAGCTTTTTAATGCTGGTTTCGAAAAATTCCTTGGGTAACTGGGATAATCATGAGCGCACAAACTCCTCTATCAAGTTTTTTAACTCTAAGGGCTTTTTTCAGTTGTCCATGTCGTATGAGCAGGGTGATAAGTCCGGACTATAAAGGGGTCGTTCTAGTATCTCCCATCTCAGTTCTGATATTGTATCGAGCCGCGAGGTATGAAGGCACGCGTTATCCTGTAGAAGAATCGCACCCCGCGTTGGAATGCTCGTCAGTTTCTAGCGATAAGCGGGTTTCACATGTATTTTTAGAAGCATTTTGTAACGTTGTGTGCGTAGAAAGTCAACCGTAGACCCTCCCAGAATATAGTACACAGAATCCTACTCGCGGACCTGGTTGTCTTCGCTTTGACTGGCGCGCCTTCCTTCTCCTTACTTCAATAATTAGACAACACATTGGTTCCGAGAGTCTAATAGTGTACTCATGTTCCATCTGTACTGTTAATTCGCGTCCCCCACCGCCACGTATTGCCTCAGCAAGCGGCAACAAACTTCCAATTTCATGAATTGTTGCTCAAAGTTTAACAGCTTGGGAAGCCATTGCGCTTTTATATTGCGATATTGAAGGTGTTCTTGGATGATATACTATAAGCTATCAATACTATTGCCGAAATCATTCGAACACTCATCCAACGGTATTGTAAAATGAGTTGTTCTACGTGTTCTCGACGGGTTCGCTGCCATCTTTGAATAATTTGGCCCATTTAAATACGTGAGAATTACTCAGACACTCATTACCGTATTTTTTTAGGAAACGCTGAAGAAATTCCTGTTTTAAATGCCTTTCCACAGCAAAAAACAATGAAAATACGTTGTACAACGGCAGTTCGCACTAGGCGTTTAATCTAGGTCGCGCTATCTACATCGTTTGTCTCGATATTATTTGAACCGCCTTTGTAGATCCATGATCTTCTTAATCTGTAATTTGCATACAGTGCAATTCTTATGTACGATAAGATAAGCAACCATAATGCTCATTATTAGAGAAGCCTAAAATATATGAAGTAATTGACTAGATGTTGGAAAATATTGACTTCTTGAAATCTAGAAATCTTTTTTAATCACGAGTTGATCTGGCGTGGAAGTTTCTGTATTTGTAACTTTATATTTCTCTGGTTCACGTTTAAAAACGCACGGATTTTCAGACAGTTCCCTGTATTAATTTCTTCATCAATTATAAAAGTTGCAAACACTAATTGCGTTTGATATACTATCACAAGACATGAACTACGGTGGGCTGAAATACGATTTTAGTAGCAAAATAAAACAAATAATATGAAAGCGCAAATCATTTTTGTGATTATAAATTGAAGCAATTCAATGTAATAAACCGAAAGAAGCTTTTTATTGTTTCTTCTATCTTCTAAAAATCAGAAATATAGTGCGAAATTGGTTGTTTACATCATAACACTTTTTTTGCTCCAGGGATTCCTTCCTTGGTCTTCACAACATAAGAAAAATTATGATACTCTCCAATCTGTATTAACTTTTGGAATCTCAAAGGCTTACATCTGTATCGAACAACCAATCACAATCAATATCCATCTTCAAAAAGAAAAACGAGAATTCCTAGCTAGCGCGCAGGTTATCCCATCAAAAGAATTCAAATAAAACTTTTAATAGTTTATTTATCCGTGCGCCCCCTAGTGAGCCGTTAAAGTTCCCTTATGCACGTCTTTCTGAGAATATAAGTCGAATGGTCGCCTTGGGATTCAGAAGGCCAAGATATCGGAAAAACACCGCAAGAACGGATCAATTACAGAGGACCGGTGAATTGACCTGAACAGAAGTGTTCGACGTAAAGAATGGAGGAAGGTGGGGATGCCCAGTACGTCATTCGGCAAGAATAATATTTCAAATTAGTGACGTAACTAGAAAAATGAATCAAGGACAATAAAACCGGTGTGCAAAATGGGAAATGGGATAAAATAATTCCCAAATTTTTGGAATAATGCCTATAATAATATATTCGACTGTAATAAGTTGAGGAAATGTTGCGAAAAGCTGATACTAATACTTTTACTGCGTTTCTACAATTATTGATTACGTCATTAATTCAATCAACGTATTTGAGGTGGTCTTATGAGAGCCCCGCCTTCGACTATTCAATGTTCGATGTTAACGCAATGATAACTCCCACAAACCACAAGAGACACGCCAACTATATAGCAGCCGAAGAGATGCTATTTAATATTGTTCTGATGGAGTTTGATGATTTCACACTAGAGGAAACCACTGACTAATTCATAATATGAACAACTGAAAAGCACCGGGAGTTAATAATATACAAAACTTGTGATATCAGAAATTCCCAAACGTACACGGGGAATCAGCCAAGCAATATTCTCACCTCTTACAGAACCCAGAAGATAACCTAACGTTTCTAGCACTTGGTTCCACTCACGTATTTACTCATTTTATACAAGATATTTACAGCTTGTATCACTAACAGAATTTGTTCGAGGAAATATAACATCTTAACGGAGGAACAGAAAAGTTGCAAAGGGATCATCAAGATGAAAATAACAACTTATTGTGGACTCTGTAATGGTTTGACAAGAACAGAAAGATCACCAGAATATACACACTGCTTCCGTATATTACACGAAAGCGTTTGATACCTCATTCCTGGGTTGTGGAGGTCTTGTAGATTTATAAAGTCCACTCAACTATTCTAGGATTTCTTTCAACAACGATGAAAGGATTGCGAACAAATCTACATCTGCAAATTGGTTCAAACTTAGTCAGTACTGACAAAATACCTATTTGTAGGGGAATATACCAGGGCGACTCTTTGATTCAGTTGTGTTTCTACTTTGCAATGGATCCCCTTTGCTCAATGATATAAAGTACGGACTCAACATTAAAGTTAAGAGAAATATCAACTCTATTTTTTCTATATGGACGATATAAACCTAAACACAGCAAATCAAAGTCCAATCAATCACCTTCTCTATATAACAAATCTATTCGCCACTAATATACATTTGGAGTTTGGACTGTCTAAGTGCAAGACTCTACATATTTAGAAAGGCATTGTCTAGAACGGAAATGTGTAACTCAACAACTCACTCAATTAAATGCAGGCAACTTAGTCCAGGCAATCAATACTTATACCACAACTCATACGCTTTTGAAATGAAAGTGGACAGGAACAGAGCTAGAGGATATTTATAGGTTAACACGAAGAATGATGACGAAGAACAATAGCCACCACCCAAGTCATCTACCATTAGAACATCATCACCCCGAAAAGAGGATGGGTGAGGCTTGAGCGACCTTATTAAACTAAATTCTTAAAATGTAGTGAAACTACGTGGATTCTTTCACAGGAAGACAGATAAGGATTATTCACCCCTTAACCTGCTATCGCCAGAATCTGACTGAAGAAGTATTAGACACCGAGAAGCTGAAATAATGGTCACAAAGACACTACACGGTAGACATCATCACGACCTCAACCGTCTGCATGTTGACAAAGAAACTTCAAACAGATGGCTCATCAGCGGAAATTTCTTTCCAGAGGCAGAAGGCTTCATGATGGCTATCCAGGATCAAGATATTAGGACGAATAACTACAAAAAAATTGTTATTAAGGATCCGAACAGTGAATCTGACAAATTCAGAGAGTGTCAACACACATCAGACCATTCAACATATAACATTTGCTTGTAGTGTGTTAGCTAATACCGACTATCTACACCGGTACTCTACTACAATAAGTCTATAATCATACATATAGCATACTTTGTATATGGGATAGGTAAATAATACCGGCTCTAAGCTTCTTGTTTCCTAAACTAAAAGTTTTATTACCATAACGACATTATTTTATTAACGCCTAGTTTGAGGAGAAAGACGTTAACTCGTATTTGGAAAAACATCTCTGTTATTAGGAATTTAAAAGAATCTTCAGAGTCGCCTCTTTTTCTGTTTTTTTTTTTATATTTGTTCTCTAGAATTGTCGTTCATTAGGTCTTTAATGAATTATTTATGTCAGTGTCAGACAAGTCCGTACCGTATGGAAGTAAAAAAATATTAACATGGTTAAAGTTTTTGTAAAGTTGTGAAGTCGTCAAGATAATCATGATTATCTTTTATACATATTTGAGGCTAATTCGGTTATGCGAAGATATAAGTCAAAATCACTAAACTTCAGCAATGCTAAGCTGAACTGAGGACGTAGGTAGCAATTTATAGCCACGGAAATTCATGTACTATCATAGCAAATGCAGGAGTTTCAATTATAATATGTTAGCCCCTTAATACATTTTTCAATGTTATGTAGTTTTCTAATATGAACGCTTATATCTGTTTCTAATTTCTGTTTAATGTTCATATTGCTTTTTCTCATCAAATAATATATTTTTTATATTATCTCAATAATCCCATTGCATATTTTATTATCTATATCTATATTATAACTATTCACTAGGTATCTATACCATTATTTTAAGTTTTTGCGTATAAATATATTGAACATTATAATATTCGTTGAAAAAATTACGTTTTACTTAAATAAATGATGTTCTTACCATCATAATTGGATTCGAGTTGACGACCGTTAAAAGGTCGATCTATCAAATGATTTCCCCTGATAAGCCTTTTTAAGGATAATCAGGAGTTTGTTCGTTGTTTGTCGAGCTCCCAAGGGACACTCTTCGAACTTTCCCCAACGAGTTCTGATACAACGGCAGACTGAGCACTGGCTGGCTTTGTCCTAGAAACACTAGCCAGATGTTTTAACCATTGTAATTTGTAATTAGGAAAAGAACCCAATATATTAGTCGACGAATTATTTTGTAATTGATGGTTGATAGGGAATTTATTTATTTTTACATAAAAACTGTCGAAAAAAGTGACTTGAATATTAATTAAATATTGAAAATAAATGAATTCCAATAATTAAATTCAATGTTTCATTGAAGAATGAAATCAAGCACAAACACATACAGAGATCTAGACAAAAAATTACTAAAAAAATGCGGATAACCATATTTGAACGTACCCATTTACTCGCACTATATATTGACATATTAACTCTTATATTTGTGATATTTTTCAAGAAAAATGATAAATAGATAACATTATAAAACTTTTTGATGCTGTAGTACGTAACTAAGATTAGAAAGCATTTATATGTGTTGGACTTAAACTGTAGAATGCATGGAGGTTGTAAGAGCACAAAAAACTGCAATCTATATGCAGAACGATAGCAATTAGAGTATAAAATGCATACTGCACTATCTCCACTCCACTAACTCAGTAAGACTACTGCCCGTCCATAGATTTGCTAGTCACAGAATGACATGAAACGTAATTGGCTTGAATGTCAACAGCATTGGGAAAACAGAAACAACTGGATGAGATCACTAATTAAAAACTTGCCTACAATAGGAATCATGCAGTTCCATCAGAACTGAGAAAACACATAAAATATTAAGTCAACATCTTTATTTACAGTGAGTGAAAATTTGAAAACCTTATATTCAAACAAACTAACTAACAGGTTATGTTGAACTATGGTAAAAGTTTCTAATCACCCCAATACATTAACTAAAGTACGAAGAAAATAATCATAGTTCATTGCAGACACAGACAGAGCAAAGTTATTATCTCTTTATATCAAAATGAAAAAAAATTAGTGAAATTGAGAATCGATAAAGTCAACGCAAATCGTTAGACTACTATTTTCTCCATAATATATTTTCTATTTATGAGTTTTTAGTATTTGCAAATTTTTTCCAGTTGCACTGTTAATTTAGATGAGAAGGGAAGATTTCCTGGTTATAGGTAGAACTGAATTTTTTTTTGTTTTTACGAAGCAATCAGTGATCATTCGCTTGGGTCGTGAGTGGGTTATCAAATGAAACACTAAAACTTGATTAAAACAGTGGAAATAATTTTGGTATAGTTAAAAGTTTTTCATGTCTCACTAAAGGAAGTTCTGTGTTACTGACCACTCAATGTCCATTTATTGAGCTGGTTTTCAGACTTTAATATGATTCTGTAACGTTTTCGTATTTATTCACACTCATAAATATCACTTTCTGTGATTACTTTTACTAATTCCGTCTTTTCACTACGACTATTTATTTAAAACTAACTAACCGCGTTTACAGAAATCATTTATATACCTAAATAAAATTCTTCTTTCTCCTAAATATAGACTAGAATGTGATGATGTTTATAAAATGAGGCTCTAGTAGGATTTATTAAACAATTGGATGTCATAGTGAACACATCGGGATAGTGAGAAGTAAACTAAAAGGTGTGTTAGAATAAATTAGATGCGAAGTATTAGTGAATAGCTTAGAGAGTGAGTGCTAGTGAATAAATTATCCTCCCACCGTGTTGTTACTCAAAGCTACATAAAAATGACTAGATGACCTAAAAATGACGGAAGAAAAAGGGGAATTGGAAAATCACGAGCTGGAAAGTCCGATATAAAGAATATATTAGTGGAAAGACCCAGAGTTGTTCTGGGAAGCAACGGCTTTGATCCGGAAACATTTCTATTGAAAAACGAATATTTCGAATTTGAATAACGATATTTCTGCTAATTTGAATGAAAGACTTTCGACCAGGAAGCATATTATAGTATTTTTCTTCTAATTTATACTTATATATTTTATATACTTATATTGACTGCTTTTTGAGCATTAGTATTCTTACGAATTCGTCCAACAGATGGACCGTAAAGATGGTCCAATTCGATTATGACGGATAAGTTGGCGAATGTGTCAGTTCTCGAAAACCGTTTGATATTTTTCTATTTATTTCTATATATACAGCGGCGAATGTATTTGAGAACCAATTTCTAGGAAAGAATTTTTATTTGTTTATTTGTTTACTTTCTAGATTTATCCCAGAAAAAGTTTTTGTTGTGAATACTATTTATCCTGAACACATCGGTTGTTAATAAATTAATATGTCAAATATTAGATAAGTGTGTAGTATTAAGTCTTAGTGAATAGTGACTAGTTTAGAATAAGTATCAATTCATAAATAAATTAGGTAAGTAACAAACGTGTGTATGAATCAACTGCACCGTTTAAAACAGTTTAAATAAATTACACAAATTCAAAACTATTGTTGAATTCCGTAAGCAACTTTTGCATAAGTTGAAAATGTTCATCCAATTTTTGATTTTTGATTCTTCTTTCTATGACACTTTACGATCACGGGCCTTATTGATACTGCCCGTGGGCGATGACTGAGCTAGAGCGCTCTCCAAAATTTGGATATTCCAAAGGTACCGTTAATATCATAAATGCTTAAACTAAAATTTTGTATCTGACTACAGTGATGTTTTGTTCTTCCGGTTGTCAGTATTTCATTAGGTCTGTATGTTGTAGCACGTGTGTTGTCAGAAGTTTACAGTCCTCTTTTTTATTATAAAATATAAAAGTGCAACCATGAACCAGCCACATCAACAGGTACTATTGGACTTAGAGGTCTTCACAAATGTGTAATTCGGTAAAAATAGTAATATGACTTTATCTCAAATCAGACTCAGTCCCTTTAAAAGTTCACGAAGTTCATTGCATTATTCAGGGATGTGATCCTTGAATTATTTAATTTGCTTCATGATTAAAGAAAATATCAAAAGAGAGTGATATTTAATCACAATAATATTTTTAATTGTGAAAAAATTATATATTCGACGGACTGTCGTTATTTTAAATACAATAAATCACATAGAGGAATCAAATTATATTACTCCATAAAACTAAATCGTCGTCAACCGAAGTCGAAATTTATTTATGGTGGACAGGAGCATTAAATAGCGAATGTCTATTACAGTAAGTACAAAACGTGGAAGCCGAGCAGAAAATGATATATGGCCTCCATGGAGTATACACAAGGTAATCGTTTCAACATAAACAAAGAGATGCACGAATCTTGAACTCATAAACATGAGTTGGCGTAAACACGAGTTATGATTTGTTATTTCAGCTTTACGTACCCCTCTCATTATTTAACTCTATTGTGAATGGTTCTATAACATGAATACAAATAAAGCAAAATCAGCGGTTACTTATTATTGAATGTTTGATATTTTTTTAAGAAATTTCGTTTCCTCTATAAAGTTTTCTTAAACAGATTAACAGATAACTTAGTTTCCCAAATTCAGTGAAGCAATTTTAAAAACTTCATGCAATTAGGAAATGAAAACATATTATACCAAAATAGAATATTTAAGTATTTCTTTCATTGTAACAAATTACAAAGATATTATCCGTATAGCGTCCCGTCGAAGTAAAACTTCTGAAAAATGTGTTCCCGATATTCCTTTGAGAGAAGAAAATAAAGCAAAAAAGAATACCTTTCATAAAGTAAATCGCAGTTGTATTGAGTGACCTGAAAGTTCAAAGCAATTTTCTTTCGATTACTGCCATTATGTGGCAGAAGTATATGTGATTCGAGTTGAGCAAACACTAACGCAAGAAAGGCGAAGTTCTTCCTCGGTCGAACGATAGGATGGGGTGTGCTCTCCGGAAAAGTGTTAAGAAGTCAGAATTTCAGAGTTTTATTCGCGAATTACCTGCCACAAAGGGTGTTTTAGGCAATTTGTCAGAAACTGAAGCGTACAGGCGAACTGTAACTGTATCCGATCGACTAGGAAATAACTGTTATTAGAAAACTTTTATACTGAGTAAAACATTTAAGAAAAATTGTTTTCGTTCTAAGTAATGTTTTACAATTTGTTTCATGTGTGTGTGAAATTATGTTGGTATTATTACTAGTGATATACTCTAGCGATGTACCCAGGTCTATTCGATAATTATTCCACTAATTGCTCGCTCGTTCACCCAAATCTCCAGATTAAGCCGCAAGTAACTATTCTTCATTTCTTAACCTGAAAAAATGGCGTGGAAGAAGTGACTATTATTCCTACGATGAAACCACACAACTATTTTAATCGCCCCGAGAAATTTTTTAAAGTTAAAGAAGAATGAGATTAATCATAAATCCATGTTTAACTAAACACAAAAATATTTCAGTTTTTTGTTATGTTCTATATTTAGTTCGTGAATATCTTTTTGGTTCCGTCAGATTATATAATTATTAACTCCATTCAATTGTAACTAAAATATTAAAGAGAATATAAACAGAAGGTTTCATTTCAAAAATACCCCTCATTTTTTTACCACCATTTGTCAGTTTATGCATGTGGATAAAGCATATCTCTGGCAACCATGATTGACGTTGTTTAAAAATATTTTATCCAGTATCCTGTAATAGATTCACAAGATACTCTGTGTCAGTCTCCGAAAATATCGATGCAGTTCATGACATGATTTTATCAGACCGTCGGATTGGACTAAAACGGAGATTTTAAGCACTGAATATTTAATACGAACGCGTTCATCATATAGTTCACGTCAATTTAGATATGAGAAAAGTTGCTGCAAAATGGATCCCCAAATGTTTGAATGTTGACCAAAAGCATGCAAGGGTAGAAGCATCGAGTTCGATTTGTGCTCGATTTGAGAACGATGTAGACTTCTTCAACCTAATTGTTACTAGCTCTGGAGGTCTGGTTTGCAGAGCAAGAAAAAACATTTTTTTTTGAAAGGTCCAGAGACGTTGCAGGTTCGCTGTAATAAATGTATCTAGTTAAGAGGAGAATATGTTGAGTAATAAAATATTTTGACATTGAAATTTTGTTTGGTTCTATAGTAGGTTAAGAATTTTTCAATATATCCTCATATGAATTTGAATACATTACAACTCCATATATAAATATTATTTTGCAACTCTTTAAGCACTCTTTCCTCCGTTGTCTGGTTTGGTGTGTTTTTCACATAGTATACTATACAATTCCGCATCCGTAACATAATACTGTATATTCACTTCTACTGGTTTTAATGGTACAATCAGCTTCTTATCGTCATTCATTTTTAAAACATAAAAACGTCCAAAGTTTGTTGTACTTAGATTTAACAAAAATAACTCCAGAAAGTATTTGTCTTGTGAAAAATAATTGTCTTTTCGTTTACCCGCAATCAATGCATTTAACTTTTCCAGAAAAAGATCACGATTCACAATAGTGAACCAGAACAAATCTGTGATTATTGGCATACATCGGTAAGAACCCGAATGTACAAGAATGTAAGGAGATATTCGACTTTTCACCGATATTTATTGACGTTTACCGACGTCCGTCGACATTCTCCAATTTCTGTCTTAGAGATTGTGAAGTGTTCAACTAAGCATAATTTGAAGCATTTTTCCATTCCACTTCGAACCTTGGTAAATACATGTTATTACTCCTTAATTTTCAGTACTAAATTGAAGGTCACCAATATATGATTCGAAATTGAAACGGATACCAATTATTTATAGCACTAAAACTAAGTATCAATCCAGATTTAACTAGTTATAACTTACGCCAACAGACAAATAACTTTTCGTAAATAAAATAATGAAAACAAAGAGTTTGTGTTAACAACTTATAGATGAATATAGAATTTGGTACATAGGGAAGAAAATAACGATTCATTGGAGAGTATTCACAGAATCCTGAAAGTAGAATAGAATATAAAATAAAACAGGAGCGGAACAAAGATAAAAAGTTACTGTGTTGAAGTTTTTTTAGAAGAGCAAGTTTAATGCTACAAGCATTTTAAAATAATTTTATGATAGTGGAAAGAACATTTTATAAGGAAGAAAAGGAAAACTTGATTTAGGAACGGTATACAAATAGAAATTAGAAAGTATCGCAATAAAGAAGGAGTCAACGTACATTTTAATGCGACATTTTTTTATAGTCGAATTTATTACTAACTTTGATGAATACACTATAGAAAATTCATTTAAGAGAGCGACTTTTGAAAAAAATGTGAGAAAGTGTTGGTTTCAAAATATAATGAGTTACAAGCTGCATTAATCAATCACCACTTAGGTTATTTGCTGAGGAATATAAGTAAACCTATAAAAAAGAACTGAATCATACACAACAAAATCGATTTCGTAAATCAACTTTATAGAAGGAAGCCCTTGCGAATGTAATAAACCACCGTAAGTAGACAATCCTATTTGAATTGGCCATTTAAATTCGAGAAGCACTTTTATTGGGCACTAAATAGAAAATTTGCATGGTATTGTAATTTTTGCTTATACGGCCAATTGCATGTGAATATTAAAGATCTCTCGTAAATTTGAAGAAATGGATATGATTTATTTGAATTTTATAATGACGTTTATGGCGATTTTGATACAAAATCAATTTTATATCGTTCTTACTGAATATAATAAAACCTGTTTGTAAATGTAATATTTCAAGAAAACAACTACTTTCCTGGCTAATGCCTCGACGAATATTGAATTACATCTCCTATGAAGAGCGTGATGTCAATCGACCTTTTTGTCAATATTAACGTCCCCAATGGCTCGCAAAAGCAACGAGAGGCTTATAACCACTGACTAGTTTCGATGTTATTACGTTTCTTCAGAGTGGTATAACAAACTCTCGTTCGGGCTGGAGACCACGTCACAGAGCGTCGCTATTTCGTTCATGTAGTAGAACATTCCCCATCGAACACTATCTGGCGCCATCCTCACTTCCAACTGGGAACCACTGGTCAGGTAGAATTCTAGCGTAGTCGCCGATAAGTCATTTTGACTACTTTTCTGGCTAATGCCTCGACAAATTTTGAATTACATCTCCTTTGGAGAATGTGATAACAATTGACCTTTTTATACATAATAATATATTGAATTTCGAATAGAAGAGGTGAGGTGAATTTTCGACACACCTCATATACCCTCGAAATCTATATTATCGTTGGTGTTTCGCAGTTGGAAGTGAGTATGACGCCATATAACGTTCGTTGGAGGATGTTTAACTACATGAACCAAATATCGACGTTGTCTACAGTTGGGTTTCCAGCCCGAACGGAGTTTGTTATACCGTTTTGATAAGACGTAATAACGTCGAAACTAAACAGCAATTACAAACCTCTCCTTGCAAATATCGACTAAAAGTTCGATTAACATCAAGTTCTTCAGAGGAGATGTAACTCAATATCAAGGAATTAGCCAGGAAAATAGTAGTTCCCTCCTTTGAAAAACGGCACAGTATAATTTCGAAATGATAAATTTCGAAATTATTTCAGAGATTAATAGTAGAAATCATTAATTATATATTTGACACACCTCATATTATCGGCGGTATTTCGCAATTGGAAGTGAGGATGGCGCCAGATAGCTTTAGTTGGAAAATATTCAACTACATGAACCAAATAACACCCCTTTGGCGTTGTCTTATCGGTTCGGGTCTCCAGCCATAACGAGAGTTTATTATACCGCTCTGATGAGACGTAATAACGTCGAAACTAATCAGTGATTATAAACCTCTCCTTGCAATTGCGATCCATTTGAGATGTTAATATAGACTTACCAACTTCATTTTCGTACTCAGCGATCACAAAACAAATTTGTGGGGTGAAGGATATTTTCGTGCTTTTTCAATTATTTTTTTTAATAACTATTATCAGCTGATTTTCCTAATTGATCAATTTCAACCATGTGGGTTAATCCGTTATAATGTTTTTATCCAAATACATCCGGCTCCAAATTTTCCCACAACCGATTATACAATTCAATATTAAATTATTTATCAAATCAACTGTAGCCAGTGTTGTTGCGAGCAAAAAGACGGAACAATCGATTCTGCTGATTTAGTTTATTCGAATTATGCAATTTAGCCAATAAATTACCGCGTCGCCAACGCGTTCATATTTTTTTATTGTTGATAATTAACAATATTGTAACAGGATAGACGATGCATAAATAATATGCATATCAATTTATTTGCCGAATCCACGTTCACTAATTTCATAGGTGGATAATTTTAGTCGGATTCGTAACGTTTAGTAAAAAAATCAATTACATGGTACAATGGCAGTCATAGTGCACTATTAGGATATATTTTAAAATATTTTGGGTGCTATTGTGAATTTTAACATGTCATATGTACACGAAATGCCATGGTGGTTGAACAGTTGACACTGATTCATTATCGAGGTGTCAAATTAATAATATGTAAAATACATTTCCAGAAATCAGAACATTCTCATTAATCATTGTTCTGCAATTCTAGTTTGGACGTATGTCTATTGAAAAACAGATTTCAACACGAATAGAAAAATTAGCAAGCTACCATCCAAATTGAATAGCTCATATATATATATAACAATATTGAACAGAATTATTAAAACCGAATATTCCACGTTTTATTCATAGAATTAACATTCAAAAGTAACAATATGTGATGTTATCACAACATGTTTAAATATCCACCATTTTGTTTTGTTGAAGAACAAAAATGAATGATATGTTGGTAGTTATTATCTAAAAATTTTTAACAGAAATATACAATTACAGCTCATATATATTTTTAGCAGACGAATATTAATATACTGAGCTGAATGACATAGAAACATCTAACCAAATACCAATAGATATTCTAATGCAATGCATTGTTTCTAGTTATCATAGAAAGAGTTTTTGACTCATCATCATTTTTAAAATTAATGTTTTCCTTGAAATAACTACTGGAGCACTTTTTAAAGTTAGAGAATGTTCATGGTCTGCTTGACTATCAAACTGTTTGGAATATGCTCTCTGGTGATGTGGACTTCTAATTTTCTAGATTCACAAAAACACTAACTAGTCTGGCATCCAATTTTTTTCCTTTCGAGCGTATTCGAAATAAGCAAAATAAGCCCTGGTCCACTAAAATCTTACGTATATCTGCAAACAACATTCTCGGATAGTGTCTTAAAAAATTACGTGAAATAGATAAATTCATCTATAGATATAGACAATAAAAGCTGCCAAAAATATTAATTATAATAGGAGACAATTCTAGTAAAGTTTCTAAATTCTAAAGAAAAATGGTCCATTGTAAATGATCGAAGAAATAAGGCATCTTCAACGAGCAAAATCTCTACTTCATCTGATAACCTTAATTATTACTTTGTGAATGTAACCAAAAATTTATAAAACTCTATAACTTCTTTTCATGATCCGCTCTCATATCTTCCTTAATGATAATGCTAGCTGACACAGTTTCTTCATTATGCCCATTGTTTTAGTAGACTTTCGGAATATAATTGATAATATCAAAAATAAATACTCATCTGGATCTGATGGACTTACATTAAAAATGTTTTCGAGTCTGCCCGATTGCACATTAAATCACCTTATCACTTTAAATAACGATTTATTTCAAATTGGCACTTTTCCCAATTGCCTTAAGAAGGCGATTCTAATCTTCTTTGTCTCAATGTTTCTAAAACTAAAGTTTTATCACATAAAAATACATAGCTGCTTTGATATTAAATAACACCACCATTGACGTCGTTCAATTCCTAGTGCTTGTTGTGAACAATTCGTTTAAATATGAGTTACATATTGCTTTCTTATCTAAAAAATAAGTTCCTTCTTTCTGCGCAGAGATCAGTTTCCAAACAACTGAATTTATCCACCTCCTCAACAGTCTACGATATGCCCTTCCCTTCTGGGGTACGTGAGGTGCAACTCAATTTGAACGAAACTTCAAACTACAGAAGACAGACTAAACAACAGGGCTCACTGAAGATTAAAAATTCTGACTCTTCCTTCCTTATTAATCTTTGAATTCGTTTGCCTAATTCGTAAACACGCTTCTCCAATTTCAGAAAGGTCGTTGTTCGGCTATCCACTTAGGAACGCAGAGCACGACCTTTACTTACCTACTCCACGTTCAGAATTAGTTAGAAGCTCAATATTTTACAATGCAAAAAATGCACCATCACTTGCCAATTGAAATTAAATCGATATTATCTTTTCCCGCATTCCGCAAACTCTCCTTTCGAATTAGGACTTATTTAAATAAATAATTCGAATCTACAAAATATTTCTACAATATTCGCATGCTGGCGTTTCTTAGATTCTAAAAATCAAAAATAATTCCAATAATGAGAAAGGTTTTAAATATATATTGGTTGTCAAATATTTTCACGTCCGTACAGAATTGATCTGAAATTGCGTTGCTACGTTGTACCGTACGGCTCATTCGGCGTTAAAATTACCATAAAGGTCGATCCACACATATCTATGCCGTGCCGTACCGTGAAAGAGAGTTTGCTCGATTCACTTTTCCCCAAGTTGTTTCGTTGCCGTTCATGTTTGAACACGCACCGTATCTCCCTCTTAAGTTTACTAAGAATTTCGTCAGCCCATTTTTTTTTCGCGATATGATACGTCACGCCACGGCACGGATATGTGTGGATCTTTCTTTAAGCCTTCAAAACACTGAACAATCGATTGCGAAACACTCTAAAGCGACAAAAGTCTTAATTATTTTCGCCATACACTGCCAATCATTGAAAGATCTACTGCTGCCAATATAATAAATACTTGCCACAAATTATCGAGTTTGTTGTGCAATGTGACGAAACTGTCAGCAAACATGAAAGTTGAGACACCCATCGGCCAAAGATTTCTGTTAGGGATTAATTAATGGCAGTGTTCTAGTTAACAAATCAAGCAGATTGTTCTATTCGAATGTTTGAAGTAACTTGTGTCTTCGAATGACGAATCATTATGCGAATTGGTAATTTTGATGGCTAGAAAAAATTCGAATCAATTTAACTTTATTATTCAAAATAAAATCGTTGATACTTCATTCAAATCTATTGACTGTGTAACAAACGAAGACGAAGCTACTATTATTCCTCTGTATTTTCAAATTCCATAGATGTATATTGTCTACCACCGCACAGTGAGAAAATCCGTCACTTTATTTTTATTTAAAAAGTGTAACATTTTTTTAAAATCATAAAGCAGATAATCACGTGGCATTAGGAGGAACCATGCTTACAAATTTTATTATTTTTAGTTTCAAGTTTAATATAACCTAAATACCTGATCACCCTCCAGAAACCTAGAATTTCTAAATTCTGGAAGATCGATATTAAGGACGATTATCGACTACTTTCGCTACCTTCAGCAAAGCTATTCTACTGAACTCATGCTGGAAAGTTATGCTAGAGACATTTTTGAAGCAATAAGTCATTATTGTATGTGAACCATGTAATGAATAATCAAAATTTTCAATACATATAATGTTGAAAATGGAAATTGCTAGTTGTAACTTATCTCCAAAAAAACTCTGAGATGCTATACCCAAAAATTAACAATGAACAGTTGAAAAATGACACTTGCAAAACTTGACTTTTATTATTGATCAATTAATATAAGATCGATGGTATTTATAATTTTTTTCTGTTTCAGATTGAAGATGCAATGCTAATGTTTGACAAACAAACAAATAGGCATAGAGGTAAGTCCTTTCTTGTAATATTAAAGGGCTGATGTTTTAAAGATATAGTTTTATACATTCAATTATCAATTCAATATTAAATATTGGCCATGTGGTATGAGAAATTCTTAACTTGATATATCCATAAAACAGATTGATTCCGGATAATGGCTATAAAATGGACCATTAATCGGAAATTGTTAAACCAAGATGTACCGCTCCATATTAGTATTTATATTCCAATTTTCATTAGAAACTCTATTATTGTCATTTCTTGAATGCTTATTGAAGACCATTACATGAAAATTATCTAATTAACAATACTCGTGAATGCTGGCTTACCCTCATTCCTTTTTAATAGTTTCTTTGAAGTTTCCTTTGTAGTTTATATGTAATATTATTAGATTATTCTCTATTTTGAATATCAAAAGATTAGAAGTGAATACATCATTGTACTAAGCCTCTATTGTAGCCGACTTATGGCTCATTCTACTGTTTTCGCCTCGTTTCTCTGATACTTTTCCTTTACATGTGAGTAAATGAATTTTGTTGATTCAAAATCTTTATCAAGGTATGTTCCTATTCATTAATGGTTACAATGATATTTTTCCAAGCTTTGGCCTGACAAAAATATGACCTAATTTTTCCCATTCCCGTTAGCAATAAGTTTCGAAATTATGACATTATTTTGGATTATTTGTAACCAAAAACATAAAATCTTGCGTTAATCTTATATTTCAAACAATTAATTTGGGTTTTTATCCATTTTAAATATGTTATTTTCGACATATCCTTTATTATCAAATTTCTTTCCACCGAAAATGTTTTGCAAAGACCAAAACAAATTCTAGTCAGACGGTGTTGAAAGATTCCAACCAAGCTCCGTTAATGTTCTGGCTTTATCGAACTTCGAACGCCTCTTTTGAGTTCTATGTTATTCTCTTCCAGTTCCACTATATCCACAGCATAATTTCACTTGTAAGTTTCACCTGTAAGTCAGCATTTTGCAGTCCTTTGTGCTACCACACTTTGACTATGATAGTATGAGGTTAACGTTCTTATAACCAATCAATCTATCATTGTTCGTTGGTAATAACGTAAGAAATTAATCTATTCAACAAAGTTTCCCACATTTCCAAGAAATTTTTCGTAGACAACACATGCGGCATCCAAAAATCGAGTATTTCTAGTAATTTTCAAATGATTCCAAACTATCTGATGTTCAATACTTAATCTGTCTTTTGATCCGTTTCCATCCAGTTGCATAATTTCTTCATCTTTCTATGTGTGAAACCAGCTATAGAGAGGCAAATCTTTTTCAACTAATTCATCATTGTGGAAACGCTCTAATCAATTACGGATCCTCAACGTAATCAGTACATATTTGCCTTCATATCTTTTCTGTAGCGAAAAGTCATCACAAAGTATCTTCCTTCAGACTTATAAACTTTTTCTTAATAGATAATGTAACTAACCAAACTTCAAATAATAAGATAACCTCGATGCAATTTCTAGTGTTTCTCGAAATATCGTTGGGAATCTATGTAAAAATCTATGAATATATTTAAGATAACCTATCATTTGAACTTACTAAATTTCTTCCCTATCCTTTATTCTGAATGAATCAATACAAATTCCCTTCCTACTTGGAGAGCTTTGTCTCTCTTTCATCATCAAGTTCTTGTTGCATATAGTCGTTATGTCCTGTTCAAACACGATATGATAATATATTTTCAAGTATTTCATATAAAACACGTCAATTCAAATGATTCTTTTTTGGTTAAATTAGTCTTCTATTCTAATTCCGTTTCTCAATTTTTTTTCCATCACATTTATAGTTAATAGTATCAACTTATACTAATTTCTAACATAAACTAGTAACTTTCCACTATGTAATCGGAAATACTTCAAAGTTAGGAACTAATAATGGCACCTCTGTACTAATACAACGTCGGATGTAATTGAAAACTGTCTGTAAAGCTTACCAAAACTATAACATTAATCTGAAACTGGGAATAAACTAAGTTTAAAGTTTTGGTTGTTCGCATCTATAAACCCAATATTTTCGTCTAATTCAAAATGGTTGGTTTGTGAATCACTATAATAATTACAGATTTATACTATCTTGATTGTAAAAAACAACTTGAACGAAGAGACTATTTGCAAGTTGAAGTTACAGTTTGGAATCTGCACAAAACTGAACAGTAGTTTTGTTGATACATGTTTCTACGAACTCTGTGCCTCCATTCTTCTAGAAATAATTATGTTTTAAAAATTAGCTCGATCTATTTGTGATAAACAATTCTTGTTGGGCTAAATACAGTGACCGATTTTGCCTACCCTACCGTGTATACTCTTTTATTTGGAGTCTCTTATCTAAGCTAAATACAAACTTATGTTAAACCATCTATATAGTATTGAATCTCAGACAACAGAGCTACCATACAAGTGATAACAGCCGAAATGGTATGCTCTTGACTTGTGCTGGAGTGTATAGAAAGTCTTTAGCTGACGAGTGGACTCGCTCGCAAGATTGGAAATCCACAAATGGGCCTAGAATCCATTCTTGGGGTAGCCAAAAGTGTTTCTCGACGGTCTGCTCACAAGATAGATACTGTAGGGATCTATATAGACACCTGGTAGGAGACAAGCTAGGGGACACATTGATGGACCTTCTGCCTTTTTTGCCAAACAACTTCTCCACTTAAATAGGCGCCAAATTCGACTGGTAATTATACTTTTAACCAGTAAAAGTCATTTAAAACTTCATATCTACCCTAGTAGCATCGCGGACGACACGGAATGCCGCTGGTATATGGAAGAGTAGGATACGGCAATCCACGTCATCTGCCCAACACTTATAGGTGCGGTTCAAACACTTGGATAAGCCTCACAGCTTGTTTAAAGAGCTCAATCCAAAGCATCTGATCGGCTTTTGGGAAGATATTGGCCTTTGGTCGCTCACTATTCTCTCTAGCTTATCCACTTTACAACAACGGGAACGTCTAAGTATTCAAGATAAATATTGGAAGCAGCTTATTTCAATCTCTTGTTTCTTTGTACTCTCACTGTACAGTTATCTTCATTCAATTATTTGTTTTACATCGATATATCGTAGATCTAATGACATGGTCATCTCCTTAGCTTTGCTTTTAGCTTTTATGTTCATCGACTGCTGTAGATTCAGCTGATACTAGATTCGGCTCTGTGATGTAATATTAGACTCAAGTTTCGTTCATCAATAGTTAGATAGTGCTCTTGAATCAATTACTCGCCGTTGATTGTACTAACTTGTATTTATTCTAAAAAGCTTTTTTTTTAACTTAATTGAATTGTCTAAACAATTTTTATAACTTCTTGATTTCTGGTTTCTTTTTACGCATCAATTTCGTTTCGGTTCATAAAATTAATCAAGAAAAAAGTTTCCTTTTCAAGAGCAATCGCCAGTATTCTGATTAACGGCGTTAATTTTTCATTAAAAACTATCGTATCAAAATGTAGGGTATTTTTTCAGTATTTCAAAATTAGTTTTGCTGAAAACTTGAATTTCAAATGAAACATAGATCGTTGAAGAATTTGTATAGTTTTTGTGTGGAAAATTATCAATTCTGTCCTTCTGCGGTAGATCTGGGAAATCATAATAATATCGCACAAAAAACGATTTTGGGTTAGTTTAGTTTATTATAACAGAATTGGTACATTGAAATAGACAAAAGGAAAGTGTGGAATGAATATATTCTTATCCTAAACATCAAAATGTAGAACACCTTTCCTTATCATACGAAATAGGATTTTCATAGAACAACTATCACACTATTTTTATAAATATAAATAGAATAAGTGGAAAAGGACATAATACATTATCAAAATATTTCTTTAAACTAAAATATGAAACATCTAAAAATAGAAAAAGTAATATTGTATATGTATTAAAATAATAAATTGTGACTATTTGTACATAGGACAGGCATCTCAATATTTGAAAAATGGATTAAATTGTCATCATCAAAAAAACCTGCATATACAAATGATGAAGTATTAATTAAAAGCATACATTCAATTGTAGAATTTGAAAAATTTTTTTCAAATGGATGGATAAGACCTAAGTAATTTGAGTGATTTATAAATTACATTGTACATAATTTAAATTGTTCACTTGTCCTTTTTAATATGACATCTGAAGTTAAGAAAATGTTGATATATTGTTTGATATAATTATGAAAGTTGTCAATATCAAATCATATTTCAATGAAGATTAAAATGTCGAAATTTCTATTCAATTTCCTAATTTGAAAAAATCTTGATAACAAAAACTTATAAGAGAGGTCTAAGGAGAACTTGAGAAACAAGAAATTTATATTTAATTATATATTTCAATCATATCGAATATAAAGTGAAATTGATATCATTTAATTCTAAACATACGATTTCCACTGCACTCAATTATAATGTTCAAAACAAACTATATTTCGATCTAAATTCATTATCAGTATAAAATTCTATTCTGAAAATTCCACATTTTTATTGATAAAATCCATTTTGAAGTTTGAGATGTGAAAACGCAGTAGTCGTTTCAATTATTGGAATGCATTCATTGAAGTGGGTCACAGAGAAAAATACGGTGCATACAGTTAGTTAGTTCATCGACCTGAAATAGAAATGTTTTGTTTGATTTCATCCGGATTTACCTCTCTATTCAGGTTTCATAACATCACCTACATTTCCAAGCTAACTGTAGTTCATACGTAGCAACAATCATGTATTGAACTTGATTTTTAGTTGGTAAATTTAACCACATTTAAGGAAAAACCTACAAACAAGTCTATAGCTACAATATCTTTTTTAAATATAGCCAGCGGGCTTTGTAGATAAATATTAAACCATTCACTCCATTACTCCACTTTCCCCAAATAAATATACAGATTCACATAACTTCCGTCTTATAAAGGGAGAGAGAGAGAAAGAAATGCTTTTCTGTTAAAAAATTGTTCGAATTTCTAGACAAAAACTTGTAAAAACTAAAATAACCATAAAAATAACTGAATAAAGATAAATCGTATGAAATAGAATTTCAATATACAGAATAAAACCACAATGAGTAACAAAATGATAGATAATAGTAATAGGTAATAATTAGTATGTCCCGAATTGAATATTATTATTAGAATAGAAGTCGTTTACAGAGTAGAAGGCACTTTCCAGTATATATGCCCTCAAATTATTGCGGAATGCGGGAAAAGATAATATCGATTTGATTTCAATTGGCAAGTGATTGTGCATTTTTTTGTATTGTAATATTGAGCCCTTAACTAATTCTGTACGTGGAGTAAGTAGGTAAAGGTCGTGTACCGCGTTCCTAAGTGTATTTAACTCAATAACATTAGGAGCAAATAACTTTGTGTTAGCGACAATAGAGCTCAATAATAATATTAGATAGTTTGTTCCTGATACCTCCATATAAATCATAAGCAAGTAAATATTAATTATCTGCTTGTTTGGATGAAATATTCAATGATGTAAAGTGAAGAAATGTTATACAATTTATATTTGTATCACTATTCAATCAATTTATCCATCATTTGGGCTCGATTCTCATCGTTTGTGTATTTGTATTTAGATTTCCAATCCTTTTGTCAATATTGTTTGTCAATAAATTTCCATTGTGATGCTTTAAGACAGAATCTTGTAAAATGTTCTTCCAAGTTCATAGAAATATCTTCCGTAAACTCCGGAAGTGTGTAGATTTATTATAGTTTTTTTTTGTTTTTATTTGATAAATTGTAGGCTAACCAACTACATGGTTCTACATTTTATTGTTATTCTTTATGTAAGTGAAACGATTTTCGACAGTATGATTGTGTTCTAATACTAGGAGGTATAAATAATTATAATTTATGGTAATTTTCTTCAGAATGTCTCTTTATGGATAACGGTTTCCTTGGCACGTACAACGATCTAAAAATCTACATATCTCCTAAACCATAAACTTTATCTAGTTAAACAAAGAGTGACTTTTCGTTAAAAAATCGATTAATAAAATTCATTTTTGTTTATATTGTTCAGTTGTTCATATAACTTAAAATGTGATAAACAAAAGTTTTTGGAAAACAGTTTTCCGGCGTTGAAAAATGAAATTCGATTAATGTCGTCGGTATAAATCCAAACAAAAGTAGGAATATCCTCAAGTATTAACAGTATGGAATCCAGTTTAAAGCGATACAAAGAATGCCCTTGGTATTTTACCCTCATCAATGGTGAGCAATAGACACGATTTACTTAATGCTTAGAAATAGTTGTATAAGAAATTTATTGAATATTTGGAAAACCCCAACCAATTTCAAAAAGCATGTTTCCAATTCAGATTCTGTCCCAATTTATCTCAAAACAGCTTTTCGAATAACAAGTTCTTTTGTATTTCTATACAAGCCGAAAGGAAAACACTCCATTATTTTTATTGAGAGGAGGGATGTTATTGAATAATTTTAAATTTTTCAAATTAAGTTAATACTTCACGACTGTAAATTTTGCACTAAAAAACATGATTCTGCAAATAATTATGTATTATTATGAGTGGTGAAGTGAAGTCTGTTTAATAAGAATGATAATTATTATATTATGACAGTTCAATATTAAACAAATTGCATAAAAAAGATAAATCTAATAAAAATCACTTATTATGCGGTATTTCAATATTCCAATGGACGCGACGTTGATAGTTCTAAATATCAATTAGTTCATAGTACGGATAATTCAAATAGGATTCAAATTTCTTGATAATCTTTATCCTTCACATGGTCAATATTTGATTGTGAGTCTATGCTTCAATTGCCGAATAAATACTTCCAATGAAAATCTGAGAGCTTCGTGAAAACCGGAAGTTTAAGAGAAATTGCTTTCTCGGAACTAAAAGATGCAAATGAATACGCTGAAGGCACTTTTCAAACAACACTGCCTACTTTATTGGCAAATGCATTCGGCGTCGCTTAAATTTGCAACCGTATGTAGGAAGAAATTGTACCTTAAGGTTGCCATATTCTATAGAGTCCCTCATAATTTATTCGATAAATACACACACCTAATGAAGTTCTATACAGAATTGCTCTTTACATATTTTATATTTCTCTTTTTCACGGATGTATAAGGAGCGAAATACAGATGAAAAAATGCAGTGGCAGCGCACTATGGCTAAACTGATTACTCGAAAAATAAAATGAATCACAATGGAAAACACCTTGGGAACACTCAAGATTTTTATTCAACTAACCAGGTTCGAAGATTGATCTCCATATTTTCCAGTAGTTTATATATATCACAACACTTCAGTCCTCCGAGGACGATGACTTTTATTCTTCATAATATTTATCTAATCTTTTCTGTCCTCTATTCTTCCTCTCTACTTAGTTTTAACTCTTCTCCAATCTGTTATTACCTCTTCTATTTATTTCTGTTTTGGGCTTTTTGTCAGATTCATTATATCTATATTTGGGTCTATTGCCAATTCTGTTTCCATGCATTCTGCACATAAGCAACAACGACTTGACTCGTAATATATTTTTTTCTGCTCGTTTCTTCTTCTACACGAATAGTTGTCAATTTTCACGCCTCTTCAATATTTACTGTTGCAGTTGCCTATCTCATACTTCTATTTTCCAACTTTTAGTAACTTACGAGTATGGACAGCTCTGAAGAGTATCTGCCGTAGTAGTATCGGTGAAAGAGATTCAGGTCAGCGACCTTTCTTCTATGCTTTAATCTGTCTGTCTAAGTTTCTGGTCAACTCTGGATCGCATTTTTAAGGTATGCTTGGCACCCAAACTCCAAATTCCAGCAATTCTTCAAAGATATACGAATCTGGGCCTTGTAGAGGATTAGAAGCTATTGCGGAGTATATAGCTTCTTCGTTTTGGGTTCCAAGTTTTTCCAAGCTGCCTTAGGTATTCAGCCACGTAACTATGTCAGGACATATTGCTCAAAACCTGAACGCCCAACACGTGATGATGATGATATTTTATGTCCAGGCAGGACCACTATGCTACAGTGTCAGCGTTCTTAGTAAAAACAGTAACCTGGGTCTCAAGCAGATTTCGTCCACTCCACTCCAGAATGTTTTCAAGAACGTTATTGAAGGTGGACATCTGTTGTTGCATAAGGATTTGGGTGTTAGTCGAGTTTATTGGGGAGGTTAATTTGAACGACAACACCAGTGTGCGAATTGACGAATTTATAGATCGGGTTTGCAGTTTTGCCGAGTAGATCGTTGATGTGAAGTAGAAAGAGAGTGGGTAAGACGATGCATCTCTTGGGAACCCCAGCGTTGACCTTAAACATTTCTAAGGTGTGTCCATCGATAGCGAGCTGGATGGATCGGTCTTTGAAAAAGCTGCTGAACCAGTTATTTAGTAAAGACTACAAACCGTTCGATATTAAATTAATCAGTAGGTTTGCACGCAAAACCTTCCTTGTTGAAAGTTTTTGATATGTTTTTCCATATTTCTCTATAGCTTCAGTCCATTCGTTGGTGATATAGGCCAGGAGATCTCCAGTGGATCTTTGTTTATAAAAACCGTATTGATGGTCGTTGATGATATTAGCAAACTCAATATATCTCAAGATTTGTTGATTCATGACTTTCTCCATAACATTGGCGATAGTTGGGACTAAAGTAATTGGACGGTAGTTGTCTTTTTTCTTTTTTTGTATAGGTTGAACACGTGCTAGATCCAATCTGTAGGGTAGAATCCTCTTTTGTATTATAGAGAAAAGAGTTTGCATGGCGGAATTGTTATTCAACTGTTTTAAGAACATTGATTCATTGATAAATATTTTTCTCTATTGATTCAGTAACAAGATCATATGAAATATTTCGAATGCTGATGGAATTCCAACGAACTGATTTCAAAACTTCTTATAAGCAAAAGGTTTGTTCCAGTTTAACAACCATTTGATATTTTGTTGTTAATTTTTCAAATATTACTTCACAATAAACGAATCTCCTGTTTTTTTTTTATACTAATAATGATTTGAAAACAATATAACAAAATTTGAGTTTACTATTTTTAGAGAATTCCATATATTATCAGCTTTTATCTATTTATAATCAATTATGGAAGTATGAAGATAGAATAAATTTCTGAAAAATACTTGTAGGTAAATAATAATAATCCACAACATACTGTTTTGGATCATTTGTCCCATAACTGATTGCAATGGCTTTATCATTTTTACGTTTTTCTTTATCGTTGTATGCAATAAAATATCAATTTTGTCGTTTCATTTTATTTGGAAGATGTACAACAGCAATAAAATTAGAGGTTTCTTGTGAATTCCTAAATCATATTATTTCGAAACTTTCCTGTATCTTATTCCCATTGTAGTATGTTCCAATATTGTTTTTGTTACAAGGAGTAGCTCTAAATCATATTTCATTTTTCATTTTCTATAGAAAAAGTACAACTCCTATTACAGCGCTCGGATTTTCTTTGTGATATGATGATTTCTGACGCCGAACTTTCCAAATAGCCAATATTATACGAGACAAAATGTTCTCTATTGTGTAAACACATTTAAGCAATGCGTTGATAGTATCAGGAGTGCGGATGGTAGTGTTGACAGAAAAAAATGAACGTAAATCTCCAGACATTTTATTTCTTGAAAGGGATGAAATATTGTCGGAGAATGTACCGCCCCAATGGGGAAGCGTAGAGAATGTTAGGATCGACATTAATTGAAAAACTAGGAAGAACCAACAAGAGATCGAAAAAATAGGTTGTTCTGGATAAAAAGCGGCACCCCTGTCATGAGTTTTCTAGTTATTTTCAAAAAATAATGAAAGAAATCAATTATTTCTGTGGGAACGAAGAAAATATAAGTTTTATATAAAGTACTGTATAACAGAATCGTCAAATCTATATATGTATATAAAAAAATGTTTGTCTTTATTTCGTTTATAGCATTTGATCACGTGATGATATTTAGCAAAGTTGTGCGTGAGCCAACGAAGATTTCTCAGGGTGCATATTTGTTTCAAAGAAAAATGTTGGTTACGTAGATTTTCAATGTAAATTCGTTCGCTATTTTCGTTCCAATTTAAATCAGCATTAACTGTCACTTCTTCGAAACATAAATTCACTACGACTTTGCAACGGAACCAGACTCTCAGTCAAGAATATGATTAACAATGTTATCAAGGTAAGAATTTCGACTGGAAAATTCAAAGGCAATATATATCACTCTGTCACTGTCACGGCAATATATGAAATTGATTTGAATGACAGTGGCGTCATGTTATAATAAATTTCCCTCATTTTTAAATCAATTCCAGTTATTTTCAAATCAACTGAATTATTTCTAAATGATTTCGGCAATTACCCGTGATCTCTTATTGACTATTACCTGAACTCGTTCCAATACAAACAATTTGTGTTTCAAATAATCGTTCTCCTTTTCTGCACTTTTATTTCGAAATGTAAGATTTCCAATATCCATGAACTGCTTTCCCAACGTATCCATTTCTTTACATAGAGCTTCATAACCATCGACATTTACACCTACGTTCTATAAAACTAAAATATCACGATCACAGATATAATCAATATACAAACAACCATAGAAATATTCAAGAATTATTAACCTTCAAAAATTCAATTTTCATAAGATTGGACTGAAAAAGAAAAAGATAGTCAGTAGGTCTGTATGTCCTTTATGAAATCGTAACCATACATTTGATCATGTAATGATATTTAGCAAAGTTGTCGTGTATGAGCCCATGAAGGTTTCTGGGTGGTGGATTAATGTTTTGAAGAAAAATCATGAGTTCACCAATTTTTTATAGATGGCGCCACTGACAATAGCCGGTTCAATTAGATTGGATTGGATATATTGTGAGATTCGGGTTGCTGATTATAATAAATGTTCGTAGTGAATAGAACGAATTAGCAAAGTACTTGGAGAATTTAAATAAATCATTTAAGTTAGTTGAGTGATAGTGATAAGTGAATTATTATCAGTTAGTGAAGTGTATAGTGAACGTAAGAGACAGTGTTTATTAAATCACCTCATGAATAGAAATCGTATAAATAAGAAAAACATTACATTAGATAACAAAATTAAGACCTCTTTTTCAAATGTAGAGATTTGAGATGGTATAGGATGATTTAATGAAAATTCTAAATATGTTACATAGATAAGATTCATATAAATTCCAATTTTATATCTCAAAAGGTGTGTGAGGGTGAAAATTTATTGAACAGAACAGTATAAACAGAAGGTATGTGAGTTAAATCAGCAGTTACAAAGTTGTCAACTGAGGAAAAGAAGGTATAGCAAAAAACCAAGCAGAGGAACTGAAAAGTTTATTGTACGTAGTAGCCTTACTGTTAAATAGAAAGTTTAAGGTTTTATTACTTTCTAACGGCTCTAATCCCACCTTGACTGACACTTTAACTAGAGATTTGGAACAGTCTCTCAATTAAAGGCTCTTTCAAGAAGTTAAAAGGAGTAATACTCTGACCTTTTCCAGTATGTGTCGATAGAAAAAGAATCAAGATGAAACGTAGAAGTGAGTGTTATTTTGTTGCTATTATTTATTTTCGCTTGCTCGTTGGTGGAGTTATTCTGTGTTGTGGGTTTGTTTCTTGTTCTTATAGTTGCTTTATTGTATGAATTTTTAGCGTTGGTCTTCACATTTTCTAATTTTGTTATAAGGTATCTCCAATTGCGATATCCGCTGTCATCTACTAAGAGATGTATGCCAAAGTGTCCTTTCTCAAATTACCTTATTAAATATTGTCTTGTCGTGAACGGAACCTGGTCAACGAGCTACAATGTTACAAATCTGAAGCTGAGCATCTGATACATTTTATACGTTTAATGCATAACGTTCCGTATCGAAATCCTTCGAAAATTTCAAAGTTGTTATATTCATCCAAATAGTTTTTTCCATGTCAATATATTTTTTGTATAAAAAATCTAGTTTTTATCAAAAAAGCGTCTGGGTCAGTTTAGAGTTGAAACATGGCCTATGTTAGCATTTGAAGTTTGTATCTAAAGAAGACTTTTATGTGCTAAAGTGAAATATTTCTGACTTTACCTCAAAGTTCAAATCAAAAGAACATTTAGGCTAAATGTCAATTATGAAACACGCGACTTATATGATGGAAACTTTAAATTTAAATGTATTACGATACCGGTTGTAAATATATTAGATATCACAAACAGTAAAATAAATGAAAAATTGTTTAATGAAGGTCGGTGGATGGACATATTTGAAAGAAGATATAGTGAAAATAAATCATCAAGGTTGGATTACTCTCCAAGATAATAAAATCGAATAATTTCATCACCAGAAAAAAAAAGAACCTATTTATGACAAAATGTCCATTCCAATGATCATCTTCTATGTCATTAGCTTCTAATTGTGATATCTATATATTCATATCCCAATTGTTAACATTAATCAAGAAATTTAGCTGGACACGTTGGATATTTCCAATTCAAATTAAAAGTCTAGTTGTGGTTGAGCTCGTCTTGGAATACCTTCGTCAAGATTCCACCGTTCATTCTACTATTCTGTTGCTATATCGCATATCACGTTAAAGTTTAATTTCGGGAAACCGAACAATACAGCATCTGCCGCTACATTATGGTTTTCGTACCCATGTTACGATCGAAAAGCTACACTACGGGAATTCCCGTATATATCAATAACGGACAACTTGGAAGGCTGGACAAACCAAAACATTTAGTCACTCAATTAGGCCGGTTGTTGATAAGTGTTATGTAATGCCTGTATTGCGTTTTCCATTCCTACAATGCGGTTTATTTCATAATACAATTATTTCATACTTAAAACACTAACTTTAGAAATATGTATTTTTTGTTTCTGCTAATTTATTTTGATAAAAACCTCACTTAAACCACAATAACTAATTAAAATAATTAGTATAATTTCCACGTCAAAATGATTATGTTTTGGACAAATACATTACTTTTGACCCTTCTACATTCGACCCTCTCAATTTTACTGAGATACCTTTTTTACCATTGAATTTAATCAATTTTCATTTGACTTCGGAAAAAATATTTCACAATAGAAAATAATATTATACGATGGAGCTTTTTGATCTCTAAATGTCAAAAATATTGTTAGTATGGATGTCAATTCAAATATTCTCGGGGAGGCAATAAATTTAGATTAAGGGTCTACTGAACAACATTGAAAACATTCTGGAATTTTTTTAAACACAAAAGTGAACTCAAATTTATTAACTACATTCAGTTTATAAACTAATTAACGAGTAGTGTTGCCTCAGAGTATGTATTAGTGAAAATAAATGAAAATCAGTACAATTTCAATGGTATAGAATCATCAATGGATATTTTAATCATGTAAAAAGTACTTCAATCCATTTAACTGATGTACGGTCTATAGTGGTTTTGATTTATTTTTTTTTGTATATATTTCTCTCCCAAAAGTTAAAACTTATAAAGCTGTTGTATTCAACACACGAAAATAAATTTAGATATGTTCATTCTTCTAAATATTCTTGATTTTAGGTCTCTTCTGATTCAAAATTAGTTTCGTTCAAGATTTTTTTAAATCAGATAAAAATTTGACGTTTCGACTTTCAGTTAAAATATGATGTTGTCTTTTATCTGATTCTTTCGAATTATCCTCCAGTAATTTTTGAGAATAGGTAACTCATCGCAAGCTATTTTAGCTTTCATTCTTGTCATTTTTAGAATTTGTGATTAAGAGCTCAATAAAGTTTACTGAAAATCAACATATCTCTCTGATGTGGTACTGGATGATTTTTCCATTTCCATTTAAAAAACAATTATCTTCAAAAAAGAAATCTACTTTTGAGACAATACGATAAAGAAAATCTAAAAGTATTTCTATATTCCCAATTTAAATTTTGGAAATAGTAGTGTATTATTATATTTATTATTATTATTACCTTGCGGACTGTGTGGCTATTGAATAACGAGACTGCGCGCCTAGAAGGCGCCCTAGACGGGTGGGGTGAAAACCAGTAGTGCGTAGATATCTTGTCTATACACGTTCCAAAACATGTTTCAGTCACTATTATAATATATGTGCAGTAGCGGTTTGAAACGAACGTGTTTTTTTCTCGTGCCGAAAACCATGAGTAACGAAAAACAGGAGTAACGTATCAATCTCAAAATTCTCGTTAAATTGAAAAAAAAACATTAATTGTATCGGGATGATTGAATGGGTTCCAGAGGGTCAGACAGAACGAGTTCGTAAAAACCGCCTGAGTTGTAGAATAACAACTCGTGGGTTTTGCACCAGGACAACGCACCTGCCTATAACGCGCTATCTGTGAAGCAGTATTTGGCCAGTAAGCGCACTCCAGTGCTCGAAAACCCGCCGTACTCACCAGATTTGGCAGAGCTTATAAAGACCCTCATCAGCTTCCTTCCAGCACTGCTCCAATGAATGGAAAAAACGTATAGAAAGGTGTGTGGCGAGGAGAAGGGAATATATTGAAGAGGAGCATTCGAATATAGAATAATTTTTAAAATAGAACCCCTTTTGGTAACCAGTCTCGTTATTTCATAGCCAGACCTCGTGTTCAATATAATTTTTTTATATATATTCCTAGAAGAGCGATGGTCTTAGGCACGATGTCGGTTGTTGACATAATAACTGGAAAAATTTCCACATTTTCTCCCTGTTACAACTATTTGATCCCAATTGAGAGATCTGCGTACGTGGCTAGTTTCCCCTGGTGTTTGGTGTAAATATTATTCAGTATGACTACGTAGACGAAAAATAATTAATTGACTCTGCTATCAACCACCACTACCATGTCCGATCTGTTATTCGTCATCTTTTTGGTGGTGATAATAGACCTATCGTAGTATAGTCTGTAATTGTCATTTTCTAGCAGCTTCTACTCCTAGTAGTATTGTGTAAACGCCGTTGTTGGTCAGGTGAATGATGTTGTACTTTTGATTATGCCGGTGAAGATACTCAGTTTTAGGTAACGTGTTATGTTGAATGGTTTCTGATGTCACTTGACACAATTTGTCGGATTGAGTGTTCGGATCCTTAATAATATTTTTTTGTAGTTATTGGTGTGAATAATTTCAACCTGAATGGTGATCATCAAACCATCAGTCTTGAGAAAGAAGTATTCATCATTATCATCATCCTCTCACATTCAGTACATCCACACAAAAGATAAAAATCCTGCTCAGTTTAAAAATTATTCTACCGATATTTGTTTTATATTTCTAACTGCGCTTTATCCAAGTGTTTATTCAATTTTGTATCAATTAATTTATGTTTGTATATATACAATATATTCCACTAGATTCGATGAAAAAATCTCACTGATAATTTTGGTTTGTTCCATTGTTTCAATCCCTTATTTATATCGGCCTAACAGTTCAATTATCTGGTCAGATCGAGGTATTCACTCACTAGATGCCTGGGCAAGCGTCACTTATCAAGTTAATGAGGGTCGCTAAATTGGTGAATTTCCATTACAGTTCAATTGTGTTAACACAGACACTGTTATAGATGATTGAATTTGAAAATAACGAAAATTCGATAGCTGTGCAGAGTTCGAAGATAATTTCTGAGTAAAAATAATAATATTCGAGATAAATTTTATATAATTAAGTATAATAGAGTGCAGCTTATATTTGGAAATAAGTCTCAATCCGAGCAATGCTATATGGTGTAGTAACCTTCTAATTTCTAGAATTGAGGTTACTATTTTCACCTGAAGAGTGTGGAGATATAAGGAAAACGGAGATCAACCTTCTAGGAATTTCTAGGTCAGTCCAGAGTATTTGAAAGTTTTCAACAATATTCTGGATTGTTCTTCCAAATCCCGTCCATATAAAATTCTTCCGTTGTCTGTTTTTGAAAATATTGAAGTTCCGCTTTCTGGAATATTTTGAATTATTCGAAAGTAAGATATTTTGAAGTAGGAATAGTTGAACGCTGCCAGTTCCACATAAAGTTGAATATTGTCATAATGGTTCTTAACGGAATCTGAAAAGATCTGCATAGTAATGTTTAAGCTAAATATGTTTTTGCGTTAGTAGAGTGCCTGTCTATGCGTATATAATGATAAATTTAAATAATTTTCATCAGGAAAGGCGAGTTGGCACCGCCAGGAAAACTGAATTGAAACTAATGAAATTTCCGATGTACGCAATTTGACATTGCCGCTTTGTCTGAAAAAAGCGGTTTGGCTGTGACCATTTCATTAAATTACAATGAGAGAGAATTGAGTCAAACATATTAAACCGCATATGTTTCAACAGGCATTGAAGAATAAACAAAACTTTACTCTCGTATTAAATCAATATAAATATGGAAGTTTTTTTTATTATATGTTTACACGCTTGGTAAGCCTCAACAAGTTTCCACAAACACAAGCGTGTAGACGGGGTGTTTGGTGTGACTTGCATGAACTTGTCGCCGACCAAAGGAAACTGGGGGCAAGTGCTTGCAACATATTCACATGTTGGTGCGAGTTAAATGTCTCTCAAGAGCTCACGTCTAACATGTTTAAGTTGAGATGCGTGTTGAGTACGACGTATCTATCACGAGTAGTGGGTCGAATGTGTATTAATATATCAAACTAAACGCAGTAGCCGTTTGTGAAGACTTGGGGATTGTGGACGTTTACCAATTCTCGACAAGATTGTAAACGTAGCATTAGATTCTTGCTAATGAGAGAACTTCATATTTATTGAACAGTAAGAATAAAATGTCTCAGTGACAAATCACAAAATTTGAAATCACTATATTAAAGTTAATTTACGTCAATTTTCAAAGAGCTACAGCACATTTCTCATTTATTCTTTTTTATAATGGATGACGAGAACAAATCAATAGTTATTTGTATGCCATGGACTGAAAGTGCCACTTTGTTGGACGAGTTTGAAAATTGCGAGATGAGCGAAGCGAGGCGAGCCACAGACGAGTACAACAAAGTAGTATTTCAGCCGCGGCGTACACAACATTTTTTAGATGACACATAAGATCCAAAACTTTTTCAATTACACTGAGGAAACAAATTAAATAATAGATAATGCTTAACATTTTATTTATTGAACAATATAATGTACTTAATGATATTCGCAATTTCAATATTAATTTGTTAATTATTTGCAAAAAGTAATGTTGATTGTATCTACAGGACAATTATTAATATTTATTGGATTGGATGCAGTTGGGATATGTATGTCTCTATGTTGATGGAATCTCTGTAGATGTGTTTGTGTCTTCGATAGAATTTGTTGATAGATTCGTATTTGTGGTGGAAGAAAGTTATGCAAAATCATCGAAGTAAAAATGTCAATATTCAACATTGTAGTGGCTAGAGTCACATTTGAGGAAGTTAAATTTGTCTACTCCAGAGCGTCCCGAAAGTGTTTTGCAGTACGAAACTGTCAAATTCACTACATGGAACACTCAAAACGCAACTTTCGGTATGTAAATAAATACAGAACGAACAACTTTTAGATGATGTCTAACAACAATAAATTAATTACTTTATTAATCACTTTATTAATCATGTTCATGAAAATAGATAAAAAATAAAACACTTAACAATGAAAGTGGAATGAATATGGTTCTACATATATTACATATTCATTCTGGAGTTACTACAAAAAAATTTTTTTTGACGACCAGTGAATTGAAGGATATTCAAATTAAACGAGTTTATTCAATCGTAGTCATCTAGATGTACAATATTTCTGGTAACTTTGGTGGAGATACTGTGAATGTAGCTATAACTCCGAAATTATGGCATTTAGGTATAGAGAACATTAGATGAAAAATAATAAGTTCATTATTTTTCCAGAATAAGGAAAGATCTGACAACAATGTAAATACCACCATAATACCGGTCGTATCACAAAAACCTTGTACATAAATATTTATAAAAATTATACAAGCCGTATCCAAGATAATTGTGGCGTTCCATACATAAAACTCACTCTGTATACTTATTATGGCCCCACGTATATGATATGCGTCATTAATTAAATTTGTTGTGTCCTACTACATGTTTCCTCTTTTTTCATTGTATAAATATCACAATTAAACTGTCACAGAATAACTTCCAAGATTGATATAATAATTAAGTGGTTTTAGGATTGAGTTATTTCGTCTCATTCAATTTTGTTCTTTTGATATATATTTGGAATAGTCAATTTGAACTTGATTCAATTTATTATCATGTTCCATAATCCATAATGAAATTATAACCTATCGTGAATAAAATATGAAAGATATGGTAATTTTCAGGGACGTAGTAAAGTCAATACTTCTCCATATTCATTTTGAACGATTTTGTAGCTATTCAATAATAACCATTCTATCTTATCAGCTTTCACCCGCAACATAAAACCGGGCAGAAGTGGTCGCAAGCATACGTTACTCGGTGTAATATTTTCCTTAGTCGAAGCCCGCCTATCTGCCCGAATGCAATCCACACGAAACTAACTGTCCAAATTTAAACATTAGCCTGCGCAATATCTGTGAAATAGTGTTTCTGGTGTGCCCTACCCGCCGTTTCGGAAACGACTATACAGATATATCCACATCCATTACACAGCAGATAACAATGGCGAACTTAATTCACTTCTGTCGCTTACTAAACAGTTTCCTTTGTTCTCCATTATATTTACGTGGAGAACTGGATTTATGATTGTTGTAGACTGGAGTAAGGGGTTTCCTTATGTGAAAGTCAGCAAGTCGAAGAGTAAATTGAATGAAAAAGCATCTTTAATGATCGAACTTTATTATATTCTATTAAATAGGATTCAAAAATTCAGAAATCAGGTATATTTCGGAAATATTCGTTTCGAACCAATGATTTGATTCGTACACTCGTATATCTTTTATTTTATTGCTTCGAAACCACAAAACTGTATTAGTACAAATCAAACAATGATAATAAATAATGTATTAACTATAGGAAAATTTAGCTAAATAAACCAAAACGTTTGTATGCTTGAAATCAATTTTAATTTTAACCATAGTTTGTACTACAGTTCTTTCTTTTCACTAACGACAAACATTCGAAACACCTCAGATGCAGACATTCCTACACTTATATTTCCTTACAACTTAAATCAGTGGGTTGTTTCTGTGAAAGAAAGTTATTCTGAAATAATCTCTTTAAATAATGCATAACTTTTCTTTTTTCTAAAATAATTATTAGCTGCAGCACAACTCAACTATTTATATATTGCCGCCTTATATAAAAAAATTAAGTTCCTCCTGTTTTGCACTGAGATCAGTTTCCAAAGAACTGAACTTATTCACCTCCTTAACAGTTTATTATCCCTTATTGAGTCGCATCTCCGATATACCCTTCCCATCTGGGGTACGTATGGTGCGACTCAATTTGAGCGAAACTCCAAACTACAAAAGAGAGCTGTTAGATATTTACTGGGACTAAACAGCATGGCTTATTGCAGGGACTTCTTTCAAAGATTAAAAATTCCAACTCTTCCTTCCTTTTTCATCTTTGAATCCGTTTGCCTAATTCGTAAGCACGCTTCTCCAATTTCGAAAAGATCGTTACACATGAGCATGACCTTTACCTGTCTACTCCATGTTCAGAATTAGTTAAGGGCTCAATATTTTACAATGCAAAAAAATGGACAATCATTTGCAATTGCAAAATGCATACTGGTTTAATTTGCTTATGAACTTATATACTAATTATTATCTATTACTATTACCTATAATTTTGTTTTTCATTGCGGTTTTTATCTGTATATTTTATTTCATTTTTATCTTTATTTAGTTATTTTTATGTTCATTCTATAGTTCTTACAAGTTTTTGTCTACAAATTGTAACAATTGTTTGACAATAAAGCATTTCTCTCTCTCTCTATTTTCATTGGTTTTAGAATATGGATATAAAATTCATTTACATCATCAGTAATTACACTTCAACACTGCAATTATCAATATCAATAATAAATAGTCTATATGAGATTAGACCCAATGGTAAAACACCATCAGAAGCTTTTATTGTTGATAGAACGTAAATAAATTTTATAAAACGATTTGTCTTTACCAATAGTTGAAAATTGAATGATTTGGTCAGTTACACCTTAAGGACGTTGAGTCACATGCTATTCCAAAATCAACATATTTATACATGTAACAAACGCAAATATATTATACTACTGCTGAAACTCATTCCATATCTGTAAAAAAATTTAATCACAAATATTTTCAGGGTTTAATATCGAACTATTTTTAATTTTTGGTTAATCAATCACAATCTGGCTAAAAGATATGATCATTTATCAAGTTCTTTCTGAAAGCTATTTTTTATTAACACTGTGTCCTCGCAGTGCCCAGCCTAGAATCCATCGGAGTTGATGTCAATCCCTTGATTGAATTCAGATAAAAAATCCGTTGCATGCCGAACTAATCAGCAATGTAGGGTGTAGGTGAAAAAGTTTTTGATTGAACTGAATATATTCATGCGTGTTTCTAGTTCATTTTGACAGATTGATGTAATAAATTATCTAAATTTATGTCTTTATTGATGCTTGATGCGTTGACTTACGTTTTTTCTGTTTACAATCTAGACAAGACAAGACAGTAAAAACAGTTAGTTAGCTATGTTAAAACCACCAATCAAATAGAATCAAATAGAAAGTTCAGTGGCAAGAAGAGATCTTACTTATCATAATTCGCCAGAAAAATGATTAATAGAAGAGCTACCTCGAAATTTTTCTGCGTGCAAACAGCTTAATTTGTTTTTGATTTGGATTAATTGATTACAGATTACGGGCGTATTTTAGGTAAACAGTGAGGAACTGAATAGAAATATGATCCACATTTAATTGAGATTAATACCACTATTAAATACTGATAAATGATTAACAATGTGGGTATACTACATTTTAATGATTTATTTCAATGGAAAAATGAATCTTGGATTGATGGAGCCGTAACACTTAAAACGAAATTTTTTTATTTATCTGTTTTTAAGAGGTTAATCTATCAACTTCAACTGATAGAATCATATTTTGATTTAGTAGAAAATTTAGTAGCTTGAGTTTATTGACATCGTCTCGTAATTTTTAACACATTGTTTGCTTATTATTAGCAAACTAACAATTTTATAGATAAAATCACACTTGCTATTCATAAGTTTTATAATTTTTTCTCAACTGACTTAAAAATGAGAAGAATAAAATTATAGGTTCATCTCACCAAAGAGATGAGTCCTTCCTATTTTTTCGGTTTATGAATAAACTTTAATCGATTATTTTCCATTTTTAGCCATAATTATTGCTTGGTGTCATGTTTTCCTTATTTTATTTTCAATATTTCCACTGATTCTTAATTCCAGGATTTCTCAGGAATCAATTCTCCATTCTTTCCTCACTGCTTCGATTCTTATACTGTTTTCACATCCATTGTATTATGCTTTTTGTTCTGCTTGTTAGCTCAGCTTTCATTTTCATTTGTTAATATTGGCCGATATATTGTTTTATATAATATACCGTCATTTTAGTTTTCCTCCTAATTTCTTCTACATGAATGACTTAGAAAATAAAAATTACACCAGTATGATACCCAAATTTGAGAATGTTGAAAAATAGCGAGGACTCAACTTGGAGTAAAAAGTGAGTGAAAAAAATATAGGATGTGGTCACCTCCAAATCAAATATATGTATTGAAGATTGCGTGAAGTGAAAAATAATGTTTGATAAATATACAACAAAAGAAGAAGAATAAAAAGCGAGGTACTAGCCAAAATAATTTGAAGCAGTGGAGAAAAAGGACATGATATATATGAATACTAAGGAAGTTTCGAGAACAAAATTTGATGATACACCAAATATTAGTTAAGAAAAAGCTAGTGAATAATTTATATCCTGAGAATATTCAATGCAATGGTTTGTTATTAACTCATATTAGATCTTTCACAAAATCCAAAATTAAATTTAGTGACACAAACATGGACAACGATATTCAGTATATATGAAAAAGATATGATTTTGTTACCTTGACGCAATCGAAGTTGAAAAAAGCATTTAAAAGTTTGTAACAGGCTATCAGGAGACGTGAACTTGAAGTTTATGGTAAAAGAATGACAAATAGTAAAATTTACAGAGAAATCCACAAAACTGAGAGCATATGGAACTGACATTCGACTAGCTTCTAGGCGGAGAGACTCAGCATTGTTAAAATGGCTGTTGCAATTATTATTGAGAATATTCAAGACGATTATAAGACAGAAGAATATCCACCACAAGATAAGTTTTTGGAATGAGGATTTTATTCCTGAAACTCTTCATATTTTTATGGAAACAGTCGTACTAAATAAAAAACCTGGGGACCTTGATTTGTGGGAAAAAAATAACATAGTGCTAACTCATCCTTGTCTGGTTGGCGCTGTTTCTATACAATAAGTACGGCAGAATGAAATGGGTTGATATTGCTTCCTCAGTTCTAGTTCATCTTATATAGAAGCAATTCGTATGAAGGCATCATTTACCAATAACAATCCGCTGATTAGATGAACACAATACTTTTCATTTCATGGCTGGCATTTCCTATATTATACCAAAACATACTGTATTATCCACTGAACCTATTCCTCGACTGAAAAAATACCATCAGCTGTTCAGCTACTCCATTTTGAGAAGAGGAAATCTGAGGATTTAAGTGAAATCGAGACAATAAATCTGAGAGAAAATTTATGTTCCAACAGTGACTTCTTATGTACCTTATTTGTGGCCTTTGTCTGGCGAGAGCAGAAACAACCTTTATATTATCTGAAGAATAAAGAAGCAAGAAACTGGAGTGAGGCCCCTGGAACGATATGGCGATTGAACAAAAGCTGATGGAGTCAATAAAGACAAGAATCCAACTCTTGCACATACAGTAACTGTAGGCGCTGTAACCGGATGTACGAATAAAACTAAAAGATGGAAATAATATATTTTAAGAACTTAATTTCGTAATAGTTCTACCTCCATAATTGTTAATTACAAAATAAATTTGAACTATTATTTTGTTCCTGAGGACCCCGTTACAATGTTAATTTTTCAGCCACCAAACAACCAATGTATAGTGTTTATATGTGTGTCAGTCAATCATTCTTGGATAGCGCGATCCTTAAATTGCTTGTATGTACAAATCATTTGGATACTATATGTTTGCCAACTGTTCCGTGAGAGCCCTATCTCTAGTGTTTCACAGTAGTTTCGTCAACATTGAGCGATATAAAATTTATTATGGATGGCTCTGAATTCAAGAGCAAGTTCGATGTCTAGGGAAACATTTAGGTCCAAAATAAATTTTGCGAGGAAAGACTCTCATATTCACCACTTGGAATATTCTTCTAGAATGTCACAATGAGGTGAAAAAATAAAGTGCTGACCATCTTTGGGTCCACATATTCGTACGAATGAGCATTACCTAGTATAAATATGATAAAAAGCAAAGCCCTGAAATATCTAATGAATACAAATTTATAAACATGCTTTAAACTTAAAATGAATTATAATCAGAACACAGCCGATTTATACCAAAAGCATTTGTTTACTATACTATAATAATGAAAGAAAAGTTCTTATAGACTCCTTAAAACTTGTATTGTAATTGTAAATTGTAAAAATTGTAATTTTTAGGGTTTTCTTTCCAAAAGATTCGCCTCTAGTTTATAATAATTGAGCTATCTAAAGATATTCTTAGATCTTCATAATGTCATTTCGCACAAATTTGAATCAAGTATTGCCTAATTTTATCAATTTTGATCCTAATCGCGATAATTTTCATGATAGTTCGTGATTATTAAGTAAAATGTTCGGAATTGTGAGATCTAGTTACACATTTCTAGAGAAAAAGTTAAATTACCACTTGATTAAAGTAAAATTTTATCACTATTACATTACATTTCAAGTGTATAACTGTTTACATAAAGTCATTTTTCACAAAAACCTTCATATAAATTATCTATATTCGGTATCAATGAACTCTATTTTTGGTTTATTGATATATGGTCGATACTGCACGCAATATTTTCCATTAGTTATGTGTTTATTTAATTAATGAGGTTTATACCCCTAATTTTGTTGGATAACTACACGGTTCTAATGATACATTTAATCAAAAGCGTTGTAGTGGTAGTTTCATCTTCCCAATACTTCAACACCAATTTATACAGAAAGTGTCCCGGGAGACACGTGTAGTAATTTTCGAAAAAAGAAATAATCTCATAATAAATTCCAACGATACGGAACTATAATAGTTTCCAGGTATTTTGATGTGTCTTTGAATTATTAACAGCTAATATATCGACTGTGCGTCCATAAAGTAGATAACACATAAATTCATTATCACTTCAATAAACAATATAAATGAGTTATTTTAGAATAATATATATGAACATTCAAACAAACTATTGTAATGTTTACCTTATTTATTTATACACTATTCTTATCGGTGGGGTGAATTTAGAAACACTTTTACGTACTTAATTTACTCAAACATTAACTTATATGATAATTCACTTATCACTATCACTTGACCAAACAAAACAAATAAATAACAAGACCTTCTTGGAAATTAGTTCAAAAGAAACAATGTAAACAAATCTCCTACTATGATAAAAATATATATAGAAACAAATCAAACAAATTCCGCGGTATATCAAACGTGCTGCGCCTTGACCGAATTTTAGAATTCCATTATAACCCGACGGGGCGAGCTTCTTGTCGGGGTAGAGTTCCTAACATTATTAATAGTGGGTTAGCTCTCCGCGTTTTCTAATCAACTAATAAATTCTTTAACCGAACTAATTAACAAATCTAGTTCTTAATTAGTTCACATATTCTATATTTCATTTTCGAGTTCATTTATTATGACATACATTTTCCATCTATTTCATATCCGAAAAACACAGGGGCCACCCAAATAGTTAGATGTTTCTTGCTTTCAACCAGGCTAATGACTTTTTACTGACATGTATCAATCTGTTGGAATATCCATTAGCGACCATTATTGTTTTCCGTAGACATCAGGGTATTCTCTTTTATTAGACTACAGACTTTGTGAATGAATCTCATCCCAATACCGAGGATCTTTCGTGAAATCGCCCAGTAGCAGCTGAAGACATCAGAATCAAATAATTTGTAATATATGAAATTCAATATTTGAGGACTACAGGCAAAACATACCAAATTTCGGTTGCAGAGTAGAAGAAGCGGTGCTTTCATCAATATCATCAATATAATACATTCCAAAGATATACTCTTCAAAATATTGCTTGCTGCAGCAACAATTCTTCTTTGTGTTTTTTGTGATCGATCTATTCTACAAGCATTTCTTCGGCGACTTGATCTTTTCTTTAGAAAAGCTGCATATTCAACTTTTTCTAGCTCAGCAAGAGAATTTATACGAGATGTTTGCAATCTGACACACACAAAATTGTGATGATTAATAATGCCATCTATGACGCCGTCTCCATACGCCATCACGAATGATTCTAAGTGCCATAGGTGCATGGAGGAGAACGAAACCGTAGACTTGTGTCCTGCACACGAGCTTGGTTCAAACAAATGGACAAGCTTCATATCTTGCCTAATAACATGAAAGGGTTAGCGGCCAAAGTGCCATTCTTAATTTCAACTTAGGTACGGCGGGCCTATCTGAAGGGCTATGTGCTCAAGGGCCCCTTGGCCGCCCACGATGTAGCTATGAACTATGATGGTTAATAATGACAACACCAACATTTTTTGTTTCTCATCAATGCAACGTAGTCTTGGTTCTTATATCCCTGGCGATGTTCTTAAAAAATAAATTATGCAAAACCCCAATAATGCATCTTCTAGTGCTATATCCATAGGAGATCTTTCATTTCTACTTTTAGTTACTAGAGATAGTTGTAACTTATATTTTAACGATGTGCTTTATCCGAATGTCTTGCTTAGTAGTCTGAGTAGTATTCCACTAGACCAAAATAGTATGCTAGTGGAAATTTTCAGTCAACGTGCTACATCATATATCATATGAAATCATTAACGCGAAAAAATGGGATGGTAGAGTGGTCATTTGTATATCAATTTATTGATCCGAGTCTGTGATCTCAGTCACCGGAACGAATCACCACTTTCGTCCTTAATGTGCTTAAGTATTTGAAGCTAAAGAAATTTATTGTGAATTGAAATTTTTCATCTTTAAAATTGTATATTGAATCCTCAAATTTGGAGTAGGTTGTGAGCGTGAGTTGAACAGATATAATACTTAAATGTAAAGTTCGTTGTGAGTTTTAGTTCAACATATTTTCGAACAAAGTATATAATTGGTTGTCATGGAAAAATATGGAAGGTCAGGAGAGCAATTTCGATTACCTTGATGATATTCGAATCGATACTCAATGTTGATGACACAGCAAAGGGAATAAATCAAATTTAATGTGAAATTTTAATGCATTTAAGTAACATTCTAGTTTCATCGGAATTGATTACATGTTCCACAAATAAAACAGTCAATAGTAGATAAGTAATCACCAGTATTTTTTAGGGGCGTATAGACGTATAAATGATGGTGAGATAAATAAAGAATACAAATTATATACTACTATTCCAAATATCAGTTTCTTGTTTGTTTCCGACAAGTTGTGGTTGTTCTATCCTTCGTGTTTTATTTCCACGATACCTTATTCACAATTGTGAAGAAATTTTTCTCCTTTGTGAATGGTTATAAGGCCGTTTTTGCCTCTTTTATATTACAAACAATGGTGTGTAATTCATTTCAAGGGTCAAGAACGTATACTTTCTCCAAAAGAATAGAAGTTATGATAATCTATTACTTTCTTCTATCCTTAATATAAAAACAATCAAAATCATCAATATCGTCAAATAAATAATCATCTTCCTCTTTCCAGTAGCTAGATTTCGCCTTTCACTTCGTACAATAATTCATCTTGAATTAGTTTCCTTACATGGTTAATTTTTAAAAACCAAAATGGAGCCGCCCCAACTATTTTATTAGATTTTCATGATTATATTTTTAAATCTTCTTGATTTTAGGTTTCTTCTATTTCGAAATGAGTTTTTTTAATAATTTTTGAAATATAGATAAAATTGACGTGACAGAAGACACCTAAAATAAAGAAGATTTAGAAACATAAACATATCAAAAGGTTTATGAAATGAGAAATTAAAGAAATTTTCACGATTAATTGTTAATTGGATTGGATTGTTAATTTTTTTTTCTCACTGGAGCATCTCCAATTAAACATATACACTATTTAGGATGTTTCTTATTTCGTGTTTATTTGTTTAGAACTTTTCCGCAATGTAATTTTTTCATCTACCGCACTAACTTGATGAACTTTGATTACATATCATATATAACTGATTTTTCATTCCGGTAGAACAATATCCCAATGATAGTTCCCATTATTTTCTTTCAATCATATTTTTTATTAAAAAACAATGCTCAATTGAAACACGGAGTCCTTTGTTTTCTATTGTTAAGCTTCCAAGCAAATATAACTCTAAAACTTTGACACAGAATGTTTGCAATTTGTTCTCACGAAATAATTCAGAGTGTTTTTGAATCGTCTGTCTATAGAAATAGTCAGTTACTGTACTGTAAATGGGTCATTTGAAACGGTTTCGAAAAATGTTTTTGGCAACTTTACTTATAAATAGTCTTATCTTCGCTTAAGACAATAAACCTTATCACCACAAGTATTAGTCAAATATGATCTTCTTTCCTCAAGATTGCCGCCTTGAGACATTTTTTCGATCATTTGAGGATATTAAGAAAATGCTTGACTAGTATTGAAGTGGGTTTCTCACAATGCGTCAAAATAACACAATAACAAATTAACTCTCTTACAACAATAATAGTCGCAATTCCATTTCAATTGGTGCTTGTGTTCGAATGTTTATAAGTTCCGACGAAGTAGCTGACTAATCCCATTTTTAGTTTGTTATACAGTGGAAACTTCAATTATGATTTTCGAAACGACATTTGAAATATTATGTCATAGAAAGGAACACTTTATACCTTGAATTTAGCAATTTATTTATTTTCTCTAGCATTTACTTTACAGTTAAATATCAAATAGTTACTTTACAATTATTAATACGTCGCTCTACTCGTTTACCTTGTAGCGGCTCGGCCGGCAAGCCGATTGCCAAATTAGGAATTAATTTGCTCAAAATATTCCATTGCTAAAACGTACAAAAACGACAATAACTACCATAAATAAAGTATTTGTTAGTGTGCCAAAAGAAGAAAAATATGGAAACAGTGGTGTAATCAAGTAGAATTTGACCTCTTCGCGCTACCTTTGATTTACTAAAAATTTAATAGAGGTTTCTCGCTCTGGCGATGCATCCAAGATAAAAATGCTTGCAGCCTCCGGCACTTGTAGCAAATCGTGACATTGGACACTTTGAAACAAATGTATTTTTTCGTTACAAATCAAAATAACGTGTTACGATGTTTTAATAACCTTATGTGTCGATATAAATCGGGCTTTTACTGGGCATATATCACCTTCCCTCTTCAGCTGCACGTACCCTATTGAATTATCGTCATAAGACTGTCTTGCGGCAAAATATTTGTTATAAGTTGTGCGATTGACCACGAATAATCCCCTGCTCCATTTTCATCAACAAATCAACACTTCAACTCGCAAATCAATTTAAAATAGCTTGTTACTCTACCCAAGAGCATCAATTGATGACATAGTGTCTGAAAAGGATCTCAGGCGGTCTAAAATATATTCAGACTTCTAAACTTTATATGTTTGTTAATACTTATCCTATTAATTTGAAACAAACATCATTATTTTGTAAAATTAACTTGTATTTATTTTCGTTAATAATGAACATACTTTTTTGATATTATCCAAGCCCATTACTTCTTATCCATTTATTCTAGCTTATAAGAGGTGACATTCATTTTATGTTAATATCATTTTATGTATTTTATGTTTCGTAAGTATTGTGTCTTATTAAGATATGTACTGAATTATTTTTCATCCATATATAATAAAATATTAACTACTGACGACTTCCTGATTAGATTACATTCCAAAATTAGTTACCTGTATGAATATGGGTTTCAACTTGTATATTCAAGAACTAAACGAACTACGCTGGACTTTAATGTGAGCTAATAATTAAAAATTCCGCATTTCGTTCGTTCCATTTAAATAATTTTACGATGTTTGCATCAGGCAAAGGTCATTTCAAAACCCCTCTTTCACATATATATTCAGGAAAAATTTCGAAATGATATATGGTGGATGGATACAAAAACAACCAGAGACCGACTTCAAACAACCCAATGAATGAAGATTAAAAATTTAAACAGTCATTTGCAGGGGCACAGAACGCCATCTGCTGTCTATTGAATCGGAAATTGCTCATTCGGATGAATAGATAGTAGAAGGTCATGAGAGTGAAAATGATTAGCGTTCAAATCATTTTAGGCGCTACTAGCAGTCGTCATAATATTGTAGCTTTAGGGTGATTGCAAATAACTGCAACTTCCAGCCTAACGTCACCATTGGAAAACGAGAAAATTATTGTCCCGTCTTTCCCAAATATTCTGACCAACTGAAAAGATTTTTTGGATATGTTGAAAATCGGGAAATTCACTATAATGATTATGAGTTTGTTGAAGGATGCGTCATTGGAAAACTTGAACTGAATCAATTGATATAACATCATTTTTCGACTTTTGTAAGGTGAATCTAACCGTTAAGTTATCAACATTTTATCAGAAGTAATATATTTTTCTCCTTGTTTGGATATATGAGAATTACCACTAGTTCTCTTCAATTTATCGTCGAGAATGTGGACTGTCTTGAAACTAATTTGTTACAATATTAGCTTTATAACATTGAACGAACAGTGGAAGGGAATTTTTCTTCATTGAAGAAAAATGCTTGACCACCGAGCCATTTTTTCAAGTCTGGGAACAGAAAATAATCCGAGCGGGCTATATTTTGCGAGTAGGGTGCATGAAGTGGTAATTCAAACTATAATTAATTGCCATTGCAATAACAGATGTGTGAGCTCATGCATTGTCTTGATGAAAAAACACTTTTTTATTAGTCAAATGCGGTCTTTTTTGCTTGATTTCTTCGCTCAAACTTTGCAATAAGTTAACATAATACTCGCTGTTGATAGTTTTTCCTTTTTCAAGATTGTCAATGAAAATTATCCCCAAAAAACCGACGCAATTATCTTGTATTGTCGTTTTTGGGTGCAAAATTTTGGCTTCATTTTTGTGAAACATTGCCAAACTCTCGATGAAAACGATGTGTGTTCAATTGTGAGCAAACGCGAAACCCATCCTGCGCACATCTTTCTTTACAAATTTTCATTGAATATGCGATATACCACACTTTTTGAAAAACCCACAATGTCTGCTAGCTCGCACACATAGTCAACGATCATCCAGTACTGTTGATGACAAAGGATCAGTCTCACTTAGATTAGAATCTAGTTCAGCTTTAATATTGGTTGGGCTTAGGCCTTTCAAATGAAAGTTTTTTATCTCCTAACTATAAAAAATTTTTTCCATGTTCACATATTCACTGAAAATGTTCAATATTGATGGCTGCCAAACAAATACTAAACACTGTGGGATCTTCAAACTTGAAACATATGCTGTATAGATTGTGAACTATCTATAGTGGTATTTCTCAAGAAACTACCGCCATCTTTAGGTCAGGCCAGGTGCTTCTGGGTTATCATCGTATCACACTTTCGCTTGCAACCAAACTAGCACATTTTCAAATAGCAATTTAATGTTTCATTCATCAAAGAAACTCACGTCAATTCTGGTGATCCATATCAAAACTCGCCTTATACTTAGAAACAGATTTTAAGAAAAGAGGAAAGCCTTTCAACGTTCTTATTATTAATAATTTGTTATCATCAATGATTCAATTTTTTTATCTTGATTTTGGATTTGATTCCTTGGATTTTTGGAATCTACAAATAAGAAATTGTTACCAGAAAAAAAGAAACATCATTTTTGCCGCATTCTTCTAAAAAGATCCGTTCTGGTATTTCAAATCAAACATATTCGATGCACTTCCATCATATGCTTTGAATGTATGAATAATAAATCATGTAGAAAATAATTTGAACGCAATGTGAACATTTTGAGTGTTATAATTTTAAGCTGTGACATGAAAACAAGAAGGTAATTTGTCACACACATAATGAGTGGTAGTTTTGGTATACAGCCTTGCTGCATAAATTCGTTCTCCGTTATTTCACAGGTGTTCTGTTTGCAATCGTTTGATTATTGAATTGAGATAAAAATTTATAACTTCTCATTTAAACAAACTTTGATACTGTTGATACTTTTCGATTACCTTCCGCCAAGTATCGCATAAAATTGTTATTTCTCGAAGGTTTAGCACCAGATTTTGATGGGAAGATCGATCACTAGTACAAAATAAAACAGGTAACATAGAATTTGAATGATACCAGTTCAAAATATCGAATTTACAACTTTCTGGTGGAGTATTTTCCTGCTCTGGTGTGGTTCTCTCAAAGTTAAGGATAATATCAATATGTTTCCTTTTCAGGTATATAATGCGGATAGGGTTATACAAGATACAAAAACTTCAAAAAATAACGAATCAAAAGCAACTTGTACCGCGTTGTCAGTCTTCCAATTGAAGCTTTCATTCCCAGTAACAATTTTGATTATGGACTCCGAATATACATGACGACGATCTCGCAAATCACAAATGGAAATGAAAACACACTTTTTGCTTGTCAGTGAAAATTCCTGGAACCAATTTGGCACTTACTTGTCTCATTGTTGAAATGCTTTGGGCAAACCACTAAAAAATTTTCATTTCTTCCTTAAGCTCTTGGATAGTCAATGGCTTCTTTGAACTAACAACATTTTTAACATTTTTATCCGTTTTTTAGACCGAGATACCTATCAACTATACCTTTTAAACAACTATGTCTACGTTTAAATCGCTCTAAACAGTTTTTGAAATCACTAGTTTATCTGCCTAGACAAATTTCACAATTTAGGGACCTTCTTTTTAATTTGAAATACAACGTTATGTCAATGCCCAGTAGGGCGAACCTATGTATTTTGTTTACATAAGACCGAGGCCTGAAATTTCGATTGTCACAATATTTTTTTTTTGTTACATCGTTCTTGATAATTTCCATTATCATTATCCATCGTTATTTTTATTAAAAATTTCCACCTACGGTATCTTATTAAATTATTAAAATGTCCTTTATTTAAAAAAGTTATACAACTATTTTGATGAACCGAAATTATGGAATTTTGTTCATTACGATAATTCAAGTTCATTAAGATAATTTAAGTCTATACAGCTTGAACTATTATAGACTCTTCAAGTTATTTTCAATGAAAAACAGAAGAAATTTGAAATATTCATAACGAAAATCGCTCAAATTCACTCAGAAATCTACCTCTCCAGAAATCAACAATATGGTTTATACATTACCTGCGGGCTATGCCGGTTTACGAGAAAAAATTTTGTTGATTCTTTTCCTTTTAATTCTTGCTTTTTTTAAATGTTGAACGTGTAAATTTCAGTTTCTTTGTTTCAAATATTTGTTCAAAGTTTTTGAAGTTATTTTTGCCTTTAAACAATTGTAAATGAAAGAAAGCCAAGTAAATGAAGAAATAAATCACGACGTTTTCAATTTTTCAAAACAAAATATAATTTTCATAGATTATTAGTGGGTATATGGGCAATGGATTCACGTTATTGGACCCCAGAATATTCCCAAGGGAAAGAGTTTTGTGTGCGCAACAAATTTATTATGAGTTAAATAGTACCTACTCCTTTTATATAGAAAAAAGGGACATGGGTTAGTGCAAAAACCCTGTAACCCTTTTATACTGTTGCTCCTATCAAAAAAAGTGACCTAAGTGTTGGTTGCTGGAAATAGAGTGGGTAATCAATTTACGTTGAACATCAAAAGTAAAATTTGAATACAGAAATCGATTCCTCGGTAAAAAATAACTTTATTTGGTACGCTCAACAGTCTGGCCATGAAACTATATCCACCACCAATAATTTGGTGTTTTGCCCCAGTGGGCAAAATCTCATTAAAGCGATTATTGCAAATTGACAAGCTGGAACGAGTTCTTACTTGTCACTATGTGTATCTACACATGAGGGCATACTAGTTGAATAGATGCAGCGTAATAAAAATTCATTATTTTTTCACACCTTGTAACGTAATTTTCCCACAATTATAATTTTGATGAAATTTATTAATAGGTTTGCAGAAAACTATTTCAAGTGTACATGAATGTCCACAGTATTGAGAACTAAAGTGTTTTTGCTTCACATTATAACAGTGGTGATATTAAATCCGTTATTATTCACAATTTACTTCGCTCGGCCTAAAATGTATAACGGGCGTGAATGGTCGATTAAATTTACATTGCGTGTGCAAAAGGCAATTTATTTGTACAAATACACAACGCACCACAAAATCAGACAACAGGATGCTGCCGAGCTGCTACATAATTTCAGTTTCCAGAATGGAATAATGAGGGATTTTACGATTTGGTATATACATAATGAAGCGACCAATGTAAAACATTTCATTCCATTTTCGCTATACATTGAGAAGTAAATATTAATTAACACATACAGCCATTAAATTTTAATACAAAAAATCTGCATGAGTTCTATTAATATCCAAGAAACAAATTCAAATTGATTTTCCTCATAATATATTCGCGGATAAACACTACTAAGCACCTCATTAAATCTTCTAACCAAAATTATGACAGAAAAAATAAAGTTAATAATGCCCATGAGATGTTAAGAAAGATTTCGGAGAAGCCACTAATGGAAAAATTCCTAAAGTACAAATAACCTGCGCACGTCTGATTTTGATTGAATCAAACCCTTCAACAGAGTTCATCTAAGAGTTGGGAATATAATTTTGAGTAAACTGTATGGAAGATATCACATTTATGTCGAAATTATAGAAGCCTGAAAGGCCACTGAATCACAATACCGAATGGAAACACACTGAAAAAGTATGGTACTTATCTTAAGACGGCTTTCAAAGAATATTATAATCTTAACAGGTTTAAGAACTAAACATTAGTATGCCTATCATGAAGACCAATTGCATCACAATAGTAAAGGAGCTCCAGAGATGCAAACTGGTAATAGAAAACATCATTTAAATATATGTGTAAAATCACAAGCCTTATATTGCGGGAAGATAATATGAAGAAACTAGTGAATAAAACCATCGAAAAATGATCGTCAAGGATATATAAAAAATGCTGAAACATTTGTAACAAAGAGAATTCTGAGTATCACCGCGATAATATTCCTAATACCAGGACACACAATGAGTTATACGCAAAAATGTACTTTTTAGAGAGGAGTGACATATGGGTATGATAGTGATCAAGGGTATAAAACCATCAGATTTTCACGAATACGAAGATGATAGAATTGACACTTTGCATCACGGAAAATGTCGAACAGACAATACGCTTTTTTAAAGAAAGAGAAATTTAATTGTCAACTTATACTTGTTGCAGAGACAAGGTATAGAAGATAATATTTTTAATACTATCAGCGGTAGTCCACTTCCATTAAAAACAAATGATTTTCATTCATAACATTACTGCCTTAATGTTATATAGACCCATTTCTTTTCTATAACATCGAACAAATGGGCTCAGTATTTGACAGTAAATTGCTGCTTTAAGTACAAAATGGTTGCAAAATTTTGTCACACAACTTTTGTTCTACACACAATCCCAACCCAGCAAAATATAAAGCTCTTCTTCTGGAAAGAAGTTTCTGAGTCGAATTTTGTTCCATTTATTTCATTTTCCTTAGAAATTTATCACTTTCCCCACCTCCCTATGGTTTCTATGAAAAATAGGCATCCGTTTTAGCGATAACTTCCTCATTAGATCCTTGGAATATTGTTTTCTGCTAGACCATATACAATTAATACGGAAGAAATTCCACGAGACGAATCCGATTTCATCTATGGATGCAAAGCATCTTTATTTTACTTTTGTCACTTTTTCTGGTTTAACCGCTTCTTTTGGATGTCCTGATCATGCAACATTCGCAGAGTCGTTTGATTTTAGTGGATAAAACTAATTCTTAATCGGCACACGAAATTATTTTTAAGTGAAAGAATAATACTCAGGGATTTTTTAATCCTAATAAACATAACATCCATATCTAAGTTAAACATCGGTATTTATAACAATTCCAAATAAACAAAAAGCCTGGTGTAATAATCGCAGAGGGATGAACTACACATTAATAGTGCTTTTTAACATCATACATGCTCGAATCAAAAACAAACGCAAAAATAATTTAGATGAGACGCAGTTCGGCTTTAAAAATGTTTGTTCTGAATATTCTTCTCTAAAAGTGTCGCGACCAACGTAAGGATCTTCACGTGTGAGTTTTTGAATAACAAAAGGCATTCGATAGAGTGCAACACGGGAAGCTTATAAATATATTGGGAGACACGGGAGTTGATGCAAAAGACTTACATATAATTAATAACTTGTTCTGTTCAGAAGATGACCGTTCTAATAAATGGAAGACATACAGATGAACGACAAATTCAACTAGACGTTCGATAAAGATGCGTTAACCTATATTCCGATAAAGTCTTTGAACAAGGTTTATATGAAAAATAATCAAATCAAAAAATCAACGGTGAACTAATTGATATGGACTACCAGCCATACCTCAATACGTCATTACAGATATAAAACAATGAAAAGGTTTCCAATTCCAAATTCCTGCTAGATCAACCAGCAACTGCACCATAGTGAGGGATTTAGATGAAGGATAAAATCGGCCCGTTCAACATTCTAGAAGATGAGATGTGGTTACATAAACGAATGCTAGAAATAACAAGGTGATTATTCAACGAGTTGAGGCAGCCTTAAATGGTGTAAATCCAGTTCGTGAACTTTTGAGAACAGATAAAGGTCGAAAAGTGTCATGTCATGTTCTCAGAGATAAAATAGGGGGCCGCAGGGGCGTACGAAGAAAAAAATATCGTGGTTGAGAAATATCAGAGGAGAATGGACAGGTATTTAGCATCAAACAATGGTTTAGAGTAGGTGAAATCTCGAACCAACTCGCATTGTTAATGCCACTGTTAGGAAGACTAATACAATCTATCTAAGGGAATGAGCTCAAATTTTCACAGCGGTCGCGTGAAAAATAATACTAGAAGGGAAAATATAGAAATGTAATTTGTAGTGACCGTGGACTTATTGATTGATAATTAATAATTAACTATTGATGTAAGTGCCGGAACGAAGCTATAACCGTATAACAAGGTTATAGCTTCGTTAATAACCTTGACTAATATATAAGTTTGATTAATCACAACTATAAACTGTTCCTCATTAAATCATACTTACTGTTTTGTGCTATCGGTTTTGTAGATAAATAACCTTATTTTCTATATATCTTGCACTAATTTGGCAAATTTAAGCATACTCCTAACTGAATGCGAAGAAAAATTTACGCTATACTAGCAGAACTTAGTACTTTCAAAGTATGTTTAACTATTTTTTGATTTCCAGTTTGAAATATGATTGAATTTGATCGTAATCCATAATATCCAATGAAATATTTCCGCTTCACCTTATCTCTTTAATAAAAATGATATGTAGGTTACTGAAGATTATTATTTGTTGAGTAATCCTCATGAGAACATTGCGAGAAAAGGAAAAAAATAAACCCAAACGAATATCTTATTATAAAGGTAGTGGATCATCATTTCTCTCCATCATTCTGCTTACTAAGTGAGCATATTCTTTCTGATTGGTTGGAAATAAGTGGCAGAAAATTGTAAGCGGCTGATATCGAGCGTATCAAAAGAATAATGTGTAGGAAAAAAAACGGATAATTTAACAGGGTACATCTAAGAATTTAACACGGATGAATAAAGGGGATAAGTAGAAGAGGATCAAGTCTGCAATGGTCAAGTCACAGAAACTGAAGCTTCTTTATATATCTCCGGGTTCTTATTATCAAGTCGCCATTACGGCTGCTATAAAATTACAAGAAGAAGAGATAACAAGTAAGTAAATTCATTTGCTCTGGTTTTCCCAAGTGTACAATTCTCTTTAATAGACAAGGTTAGGTGAAAATCTTATTTTTGATTTGGAAAGTATTAGATAAATTGTTATATCTAAGTTATTGAAATTGTTACCAATTAAATGAAAAGTATATATAATTATCACGAAAAAATAACAAATGAGATATATAGGAGAGAAAAGAACAAAGCAATAAAACTAAAGGGTAATATATCTGGGGAAATCCGAGATAGCTCCTTATACGAATAAACAATAATAGCAAAAATATTTACTGACAAAAAAAGCATAATCACCAATTTGATCCAAGCGGTTATTTTATATGATTACAAATACAATTTTTGAAAGTGTGAGAAATTTTGTTAGTATTTAGATTGAAACGTAGTTAATATGCAAAATTAACTTGGTAACGTCTCTATCAATATCTATATGTGATGAAATGTTGAAACTTTCTGGCAAGTTTTCCAAATCGAGTTTTCCTTCGGCGCAGGTCGGTAAGGCAAAAAACGGTAACAACGGTTTTTCGATTCAAATTTTTCACTAAATAACGATATGTAAACTAAAACAAATCTTCTACAATTGTCTCTGGTCTACTCCCTTCATAATTATAACTTCTTCGAGCAACGCCACAATGCACAGTTACAACTATATCAAACGACCTTCTTCTTCAACGATTAAGACGAAAAATAAAGTTTTACTGAGTCTTGCAACCTTCTTTCGATGGAAAACTGCCAACACCACTACCAACTATAGGTAATTCGCCTGACCTATGACATCTTCACTCCTATAAAAGGTTGCCTTTTGATTTTGGATCTGAAAGAGAATAGAAAATGTCTATATAAACTTCCCTATCAATATTTTCGTTTGTAACATGCCATTCGACATATTGAATATTGCTTAGTTCACGTATTGTGGAGCAGTAGTCACTTCTGATCTATTTATTCGATTGTTAATTTGTTAGCGACCTCTCACTCCATTCATGAGTAATTTGTGAAAATGATTATTTTGTAGTCAGAAAGGCATTGCCTTATTATATTTTCATTGTGTTTTTATATCTTTCTTTATGTAATATTGTGCAAGCACACATATTTTAGTCACGTAAGAAATTGAATTATTTTAGTTTGAGACACCACTTGCAAGGCAGTTTACAGTTTTTATCTATATATCGCACTACTTTTTCATGAGTTATGTAAATAGTTTCCTTTCGTAACTTATCGTTGAAATGTTCTGCATTTCATTATCTTTTTCTCAAATGGAGTGGGAGATCGATAACAAATTAATTTCTGCAAAAACTCGAATGATAGAATAAATAAAGTGACTACTGCGCCACATTACGTGAAGAAATAATCAAATTATTTCAAGAAAAGCGTAACAAGCCGAATGGCATGTTACACTTTGTCTATGATTTGTCTATGAACAACGTTCCGCTGTGAAATTTTGTTTTCTACTGGGTAAAAACGCTGCTGAAACTGTTTTAATGTTGAAAACTGCTTACGAAGATGATGCTATGGCGAAAACGCAAGTGTAAAAGTGGCTTTCTCGATTTATAAATGGCGACATGTTGATTGTTGACAAACCCCGCTCTGGACGTCCATCAACTGCCCGAATCGATGAAAATGTTGCTGTCCGAATTCGAGAGCCTGTGCGCACAGACCGTCGACAGACAATTAATCAACTGTCTGAAATCAGTGGAATATCTTGGAGCTCGGTTCAGCAAACAGGTGTCTGGCTCTTCCGCTATGACAACGCACCTGCACTCAGCCATCACTGTTAGCCAGTTTTTAGTTAAAAATAACATGGTTCCACTACCCCACACCCCTTACTCGCCTGACCTGGCTCCGTGCGACTTTTTCTTGTTTCCACACATGAAAAATTACAATTTCAAACAATGTTTCGAACAGTGGAAGCACCACTGGGACAAATGTATCACTTGTAATGGAGAGTATTTTGAAGGGATAAGGTTGTTTTGTAAACATATATTCGTCGTAATAGTTTGAAAACGGTGTATTTATCGGCGATGTAATTCCATCTTAATATTATTCAGTAAAACTTGCAGTATGAAAAAGCTCCATTATGCTACACTAGTCGATATAGTCTTCTAATTTGATTCCTTGTAACATATAGTAAAGTTTTCCACATATTAAATAAACCATCACAGATTATATTGAGAGATGTATTTAGTAAAATGAAGATTTCTCTCTGTATAAATACCTCCTCATTTAGAAGATCAATACGCAGCCTTAACCTCACTCAAGACATAAACCGGAGTCTCCTATTTCAATCCACGCACTACAGCTCCCAAGGATCAAAAGATATATTGCTGGATTATGAGCGCCGGGGTAATAGTAATTTTTTATTTTGAGCCTGTTCAGCCTCTACTGCAAACCGTCCGCCGGCCGGTCGCTTCAACGTAATTGTCATTACGATCGCTCTTTATTTTCTTTCTCTGAAATTCACTTGTATTTTCTTCTTCCACTATGTTTATAGCAAATAAATTGGGCAACAAAACATTTCGGACTTTATTGTGTCATCAGACAATGTGTAATAAGTGGAGAATAAGAGAAAGATTTTGGAGTAGAACAGCTTTCGGTACGTTTAACAAATATTGTGAGAATAAATTTTTGAGCGATAAAGAAAAACTAAGCTGTTTGATAAATATCACTTAGTGTGATTTTTTTTTATCACTATTAACTTTCCTCCAGGTGATTATGTATTAATCAAATAATTGATAATCTGATTTCTGAAAAATATTTGTTTTGATCAATAGACGGTTTCTGCTAGACTAGATCTGCTCACATTTCTATTAATAGACATTATTTTGACCTGAATCTGTACGTATCTGAAGGAGGACAAAACAAGTACTTTTCTTGTCACATACTGCGTTAATATTACATCAGATCTGCTAGGAAAAATATGATATAGCCGAAATATAAATCTACGAAGGCTTGAAATTTGGAAGAAACGTATCAATTGACCGTGGTTTTGACCAATTGCTAAGTATAATTGTTCAAAACTTTCAATATTGTTTATTCAGATCTATTTACAAATTGAAGATGTACTAATCACTGGGGTATTCGACTTTCATCTTCATCCAAATTTATCTATTTTCCGTACATTCAAATATCTCAACTTATATGAATCGAAATGAAACTTTCCGTAACAACAAAAAAAATATATATTCGATATCAAATTTCAAATTGAAGAGGTTAATTTTCACCTGGGGTTTGGTTCCTCTTTCGAACTAAGATTTTTATTTAAAAAAATATAATACAACAATGGCGGATCACTGAAATAAAAATTGCGGTGCCATGTGGCTTTTTTCGAATAGTGTTAACAATGTCTGCCAATTTGAATAATATGGTGTTTTTCCTATGACGCAACTAGACCCTATATCATGCTGCGTCACTGTGACGATGCTCTCTCGGACTCATTGATTTTCCGATACCTATAATAGAACACACTTAGTATATCTACTATCAGAATAAATAAAAATAGGTGGAACATGGAAAAGCCGAATAATAGCTCACAGGAATTCCTCAATAAATTTGATAGACTTTTGAGGATAACCTCTAAAGAAATGAATATGCACATGAACTGGCAAAATATGAAGAAAAGAATTCTAGACACTACAAATTAAAAACAGTGATATAAAGAAAAATCAATAGTTTCATGAAGACTTTGAACGAGAACCAGATGAGTCAATAAAATAGTTAAATACGGTGGGAATGAACTACCGAATAGACGACACCAGTTAATAGGACTAGTCTGGAGAAATAGATGGTCAGACGGATGGTATAGTGGAGCCATATGTCAACGAGCATACATTAAATTCCGACCTTCAATGCTATGCAAATTAATTAGTAGACATACTAAAATGAAAATATACAGAACAACAATAAAGCCAAAAGTAACCAATGGAGGAGGAACGACGAATCTAACAAAAGCTGATGAAGAAAAACTTAATATCTTCGAACGTGAAATGGTACGAAAAATATATGGACCAAAAAAGTTATGTAACGCTGAGTTCGAGAAATTTCAAATGAAAAAACTTTTATCAGATTTATAAAATCGCAGCGAATGCGATTGCTAGAAACATGAAATGAATGAAAAATAATAGTGAAATTGAAATAATGTAAGCCCTTAGAGAACCGGTTCAGAGAAAAACCAAAAAACCATTGGAAGTGTTAAGTAATAAATGATCTGAACAAAATTGGTGCCCGTGGATAGTACAGTGATCTCCAAGACAGGAGAAAAATTGGAAAAAATAGCGAAAGAAACCAGAAATGAATAGAACGTGGATGGACACACTCACCTGATTATATATATAATAATAACTTCAATAAATTTAACTCAAATATACAATTCACTTTAGAAATTGAAAACAACAACAATATTAATTTCTTAGACATGACACTTATTGAAATCAATAATAAAATAAAAACTAAATATTATACAAAAGAAACATGGTCTGGAAGATATCTTAATTATAACTCATGCCATCCCAAATCACAAAAAAACAGGAAAAAATATAAGTATAGATATATAATATAAGTCATAGATCACACAACACATTATCATCACTTTTCACTACACTAATAAATAAAACTAAAGACATTAAGAAATCAAATATTATATATTCCATAACATGTTTGAATTGTCCTAAAAATTATATAGGAGTGTCTACGCAATATTTAGAAAACAGAATAAATGGTCACAAGTACACCAAAAATGCATAGACTGCTGCACATAAACACGAAAAAAATTAACATCATGAATTTGATTTTAAAAAAACAAAAATTTAGCTCATGACACTAACTATCAAAACTTATTAATCAAAGAAATGATACACATAAAACAAGATAAATGTTCTGTAAATGATAGACAAGATATAAAAAACCTCAGCAAAATTTACCATAATTTGATCAATTAATTTATTTCAATCTACTTGGTATAATATCGTTTTATTGAAATGTCGAGGTAAATACACTGATTCTAATACTATGTTTTTAAGATACCTACTAATATGTTTTATCTATTCTACAAATATTTTAATCATCAAACTTTCATTAGTTTCATCAGTTTCATTATCAAACAACCTACGAACCCAAGAAATTAGGAAGAGGAAAAAAATTAATTTATACTCAAATGGTTGAAGAAATCTAGTAAATATATATATATATATATATATATATATATATATATATATATATATATATATATATATATATATACTAGAATCGGTAACGTGTTATTGTACATAAATTTAAGGCAAGTAAGTGAATATAGAAGGGTCCATCATGGATGGCCAGGTATTGACAAGGGTTAACAGAAATAAACATCCAAAGGTTTGATTTCAGTTGTTGTAGGGGTTCTGTGGCATGATCCGGAGATTTCTCTACACAACAATAAGTCGTGTTATAACATTTCTGTTTGGATAAAAAATAAAGATTGACCTACTTGGAAAAACAAAACTGTTACATTATTATTTCCAGGAAAACGAGAGATTTGATAATAATGTGGATATCACTTCAATCAATCACTCTCACGATATTTGTCTTATTTGGTCTAATTTTAATGCTTTCTCTAGTTTTAATTTCTGTATTGATTGTTCTATAGGCTCCGTGTTTTCCGCCTTTTTTGTATCTTTTTGTCTAAAAGCTCTCTATCTTTCCATGATACCATCTTGTTTTGAATCTTTTGTGTTTATAACAAAGTTTTTACTATTTTCATTGCTTTTACTTGCATTTTTAATGGCTCCAACAACTGTGTTTTTATTTCTCAACTCTTTTATTAACTTCCGTCCTTCATGTTTTGTATTTTCGTAGTCTGAATGTGCTTAAGTTGTGAGGTTTCATTTTTGTTTGTTCTTTCTATCATTGCTACCGACCATCAATTATTTCTCTTTTGTTGCTTGCTAACTATTTTTGTTGTTTCATATATTTCTTCTGCTGAATTTTTTGTTATATTTCCAAATTTTATCCATATTTCTTCGAATGTGTTTGCTTTGTTATTGTAATCTATTTTTTCTATCATCATTTCTTGATATCCTTTTTTTCTCTGATTTTATAATATCTTTACTACTTTTCTTTTATGTCTTTTTGTCTGTTTGTCATTTTTCCCATTGTAGGTATGTAATATTAACAAAATCCAACTAGTTACAAATTAGCTTATATTATATTATTATTATATGAAAATTCCCCAAATCAATTATTTATTATGCATAATGTTTATATTATTGGTATTCAACGGACAGTTCCTGCCTGGTCATAATAAATTTATCCATTATTTGTGAGTCTAACTGCAGAGGACAGTTGAATAAACCAAATAATTTTCCAATAAATTGATAAATTAATAATTGGTTTCCAATAAATTTCTAAATTGATAATTGGTTAAAAACTGGTAGTACAAGTTACATAATCCTCAATTTTATTTGTATGTGCCCATTAAAAGTCAGTATAAGGTTACAATTTTCCAATAAACTAACGTGCTTATAACAGCAATATAGGAAGTATATTATTGCAAACTCACAATAATATATGAAGGTTGCTATTTAAGTTTTGAAATATAGCGGCAATGACGTATGTATGTATATATAGAATTGGAGTTTCGTTTAATCTGCGACCCAAAGGATCTGTGTCCCCCTTTCTTGCTGCGATACTGGGGAACCCAGTTGATCTGTAAAACCCACTGCTTATAGAAAGTCCAGAATGTGGGATGACTATAGCTGCCCGAGATCTCCGTTTTCTATTTCAAACGCTTCCAAGTGTAATGCTCTGAAGTTCCGTAGTGTTCCATATTTCCAGAAGATATGGATAGAGGTTTCCTCCTGTGCAACAAAATCTGCACGCCATATTATCTGCTAAGTCTAGCGTCTTCACGTATCTATTGATGATGACAGTGTCCCAATAGGACTCCACTTGCATACATTCAATACTGTATGAACACTGTCAAAATATTTTTTCGCGCATACTGCAGACTTTAAGAATCGCCAAAAAAGCTCATGTCGATTGGTGTAAAGAAGTGCTGAAAAAATCCAATCTCAATGCTTCAAAAGACGTCTATCAGATCGTGACAGGTGAAAAATCATTGATCTATGCAAGAAATTACGGAAACTAATCACACGACAATACTAGCTCTTACATATCAGTTCAAACAAAAACGTTTTGGAACGTCAAAACATCGAATTGATGGGTCTTGATGGATCTTCTTATTTTCGCAGATAAAAAAAGTGCCAAGTCAACTACCTCAACCATTAATTCAAAAGTATATAAAAGTGTATTGATCTAGGAGAACATTCATATCCAATCATAACTATTTGGTTTTATGTTACGTTGTTTCATATCCTCAAAGTAGTTGAGTTTACGTTAAATATTCCTACGGCACTGTAACAATGAACATTTATTAGTTGATTAGTATTTAAATTACCTGCGTTTTGGAGAGAAATATTTTTCTCAGACCACAGCAGATCCTCCATCAACAACAGACAAAATCTAGACACGTTTTTTAAAATAACGCTTTCACAATCGCCTTCGAACCAATGAACGGATTTTCGTGAAAACTTAAAGCACGCTTTACCATGATATGCTGTCAAAACAACTTTATATATTATTAAACTCTTTAGCTATAAATTTTATGGGGTTATGAGGCTGCAATTACTACCAGTTTTTCTATAATTTTGTAAAATTCGAGATACTGATGTATGAGAAACATCGAACCTTCTCACTGTACTATGATCCAATCTGCTTGAGCATATTTTGATATTTTTAAAAAAGAGTTAAAATTTTTCGTTACTCGTTCAACTAGTTAAACCAATTTTCCCTCATATTTCATAAGAACAATTAGATATGCACAGGAATGTGCCATAAATAAATAACATATACAAGTGTCTTAATATATTTGATCTATTTACAAAAACTCAATAGTATTTTTTTTGGAATGGATGTGTTGTGCTTCAATTTCTTTAAGCCGTGAATTATTTTAAACTTGGAAAGATAAAATACTGATAAAATTATGAACAAAAGTACCAAATGAATGGTGGATTTAGGAGAACATTTCTAAAGTTATTTGAAACTACAGCTTTTATGAATAAAATTGTCTACCTATCTAATTTAAAGACTTCAAATTCTTGGGTAATTTTTGGTTGCTCATACTTATGAAAAAGTAATTTTCTCGTCCTTCCGTTTAGTTTCCGAATTTTTGTATTTTTGTGTATCCGTTACTAATCAATCCAATCACCTCGATAAATTTCACAAAATATTTCCGTTTTATTCAAAATAATACAATATTTCTTCGGATAAATAATTTTCAAAACAGCAATATTGCTTTTATAACAATCACTTTTTGTTAAATATACTCAATTATATTTAAACACTAACAAGAGTTTGACGTAAAAGTTCATTATTAAAAGTCATAATACAAGATTATAATTTGATTGATAATTCCTATGTTTATTCAATTATTTTTCTTTAAAGTACGGTTTAGTCTTCGGGAAACTGTTGATGCTAGGAAGAAAAGGAATACGGGTACTTGCATGGTACATAGAAAGTCATAACACAATAAAAAGAAGGCGAGTTAGTCGAACTAACAGAGAACCAAAGTTGTCGCTTCCTTGGCTCAAAGAGATCGTTTTTCGTTGACTAGAAGAATACTTACTTAGTGGTTTGGACTACGAAGCATTCATAAACGTATAAAGTCCGCTCTCACTTAGTATAGTTTCTAACTTTGAAACAACGGAGAAAAATTCCTCATTGGTGCCAATAACGAGTAGCAAAGAATCAGAAATACAACACAATCATCTGAAATGATTACTTCCTGAATGCAGAATTGTAGGGCGAGAGTGATAAGAAAACAAAGCAAATATCTTACTAAGTTTTCGTTCAACATCAAGTACTGTTAAAATTGTATGCGAAGCCATTGCTTATTGCTTAAAGTCACCTTTAGTTTTTTGGAGTAACAAAACAGTTGAAAAAATGTAACATTTCAACTAGTAACGCTTGGATACATAGACCAACTTTGCACTAGTGCCAATGGACTCAAACAAATCCTCTAATTCCTAACATTATCAGATTTGACTCAAATTCAACATTTTGCGAGACATTTTTCGTAATTATATTTACGATGATCTATTCAACTTGGTTTGGGATAGAGGTGGTATGGAAAGACATAGATCAGGAGGATAATGATAAACTCATTATGAGCGAGATGGAACGCATATGGAAATGTGTCGGAAATTCTGAAACTCATTATTAATTTGGGTGAGCAGAACGTTAGATTTTCCTCACATGATTGGAATTGAATTTATGTACATAGTACGAACTTCCTTCATGTTATTTAGTACCAAAATAAAATAATTTTTAATAATTTTTGCTAGGAGTTCGGATTACTTTGTCACTGAAAATATGAAAATTTCAATTCTTGTAAAATGTCCAGCAGTAATGGAAAGTAATGATTACCTCCAAACTTGTATATGAGTCAACAAAACAAAAGCGATTAATTGTAGAACAAAAACCTAGAAGTTTATTCTGAATTTCCATGGAAAGCCGAATCGTGTAGGACCAAAAGTGGGAAATTATTCATTCTTGATTGTTACCGCCGGCGCGTGTGCCAGCCCGCAGGGCAAAACAAAAATAAAGCGGAACTTCGTTTATATCAAAATGCCATATATGGTAGATTTACGAGCGTAGGGAACAGCCTACTGTATTTTTTCTCATCGATAATGGCGGATTTTTAGAATCATTCAGGTCGATTAAACGTATTAGACGTAAGCGCCTAACAGAACGATTCTGTTTATTTTCGGTTTCTCAACTATTGTAACCAAATAATTACGTTATCAATTGATAGTTGTAATGAATTGATTACATGAAATTGAAATTTTATCGATTGTATACTATTACGAGTCATAAGTTTAAACGGTTAATGTTTCGTTAAGGCCGCTTTACATGATGCAATACAACGTGTAATGCAATGACTTTCCTAAAACTTAGTTTCGTTATTTTCGTTATTAAACTATGTACAAAATATTACTAAAAATTTGAGGTTAGGAATTTGTTTACTTTCACAGTTTACAGAGACTTGAAAGCAATTTCTTGAACTTTATATTGCATTATGTCAAGCGGCCTTTAAAATCATATCCGTAGTTGTGGACATCTTTTAAGATGTTGCTTGATTCACCGAAGTATATAAGACACGACAGATTCATGAAAAACGCACAGTTGGAAAAATTTTTGTTTGATTTAAGGTATTGTAATAATATGTGCATAATAGTATTATTGAATTTCATCTATTATGTTGTGACATTATCTTTTCATTGATAAAATGCCCGACACAAGTCAAATTACTAAGAAAATATTGTAACGTTTCTCAGGTAAAAGTTTGAGATTAAACTGTTAATGTCACACTTAAAACTTCATTACATCAAAATTATCATATTACAACATTACAAACACCTTATAATCAACAATTTACCTTACACTTCTTCACTGCCAGGATTGCTGTTAACATTTGCCGCATAGCTTCAATGTTTCAGCTAACTTCTCTATTGTTAACTATTGCCTTATATATGCTCTTGAAATAACTCTTGATTATTGTTGTCACTTCATCTAGTTACGTCTAACTTCTATTATAAATATCTGTCGTGTGGCTGTGTACCCGTCACATATTAATTTCCACTTCATTGAGTAATAACCGGCGCCGTTAGATGGCGTGCGGCTGTAAACTAGTCACACAACATAAAATATACCCACTTATTCAATAAACTGTCCCGGAATTTGTTCCAGTGATGTCCTAATTTATTTATACTATTCCACGTATGCTGCTACCTCTTCATCCGATAGAAATAGTTTTACAAGCATGTCAAAAGTCGATCGAAGCCAAATCTAGCGAATAGGGTGGTAGCTGTTGTCTTTTTCTCGAGATTCATATCCATTGCCACCGAGAGATCCATTTTGAAAGTAAGCCCTTATTCTTTTACCTGTGTATTTGTTTTTGTATGTATTTTTATTGCCGCAAGGCTCTTTTGAGTCAAATCATTAGTCGTTTTTATGTAGGATCATGACAGTTCCAAGTCCAATTTACTGATATAAAGTGTTGCATCGAATCCTTTCCAGCATTCATAAAATGCTCCAACTAATGATCAAAGAGTCGTATAATATTTTGGAATCCTGCACTCATTTTGCACAAATCCTTCTACAATCCAAGATTTCACTTAAAATACTACTGACACTACCTAAGACTTTTAGTAAACATGCGTTTTCTACCATTGCAGCATTTTTTCGACGTGTTTTAAATGGTTTGTAGTTGAGAATTGTACGATCACTTTTATATATAGCAGCTCATCTTCGTACTATTTGAATTAATAACTAAGAATCTCATGATTCCAGAATGTGCAAGTACAAAAAGACTGTTACTCATCAAATTTGTATGAAATATTCTTTTAACTCTGATTTATTTACTATGCAATACCTAATTTCACTTTTTATTACGAGCGTTGCTCCTTAATAAATATTTTTAATTGGATATGGCTTCATTGTTTTTCGAGATATTCTCTTTTGAATGCGTTATAACTAATTGTGGAATTATTTTTTCCATAACGATTGAGGTACCTTTCCTCAACATGTAATTTGAACGCATCAACCGCTTCTTCAGGTGTAGAAAAATGTTGACTTCACAATTTATTTTTGATCCGCGGGAATAAGAAAAAATCATTAGGTGCCAAACAAGAACTGTACGGTCCATCAATTCGATGTTTTTGCTGTTCAAAAACATTGTTGTTTGAACTGATGCGTGAGAGCTCGCATTGTCGTGGTGCAAATGCTTGATTTGACTCTTTGATATAGTCGATTGTTGTTTTATTTTCGAGTTTATATGCATAGATCCATGATTAGACATATTCATATCAGTGTTGCCATATCTCCAAACTTGAGTAGCGCAACCCTCCTACACTATGCACTCCAAAATTAGGCGTTAATGGCTTCGAAGCTACATAAGTATGTAATTTTGCTATGGGTTAGTAAGGTGAGAGTGAATATTTGTGAGAAAAATTTATGAGAGAGCGTTAGTTGGGTACAGATATACTACTTTTTATATCACCAACCAAAGTTACTTTGGATATTATCGAAAATCGAAAATTCTTTTCCATTTCATATTTAGTATCACTCAACCTGCAATAAGGGAAATAATCTCCCAAAGTGGTTCTTTCAAGCTTATACTACTCGAAAAAACCTTTTTTGGGATTTCTTCTTCGAAAGTTTCTCTCTCAAGACTCCTTAGAATATCGAGTGTCAAAACTTAGACCGCTACCAACGCTTCCTATTTGAAGTTTCCGTTGAATGCAACTTTCAATAGGCCGATTGTTGAGGTTATTAAAGTGCCTGAAAAGAGTATACATGAAATATCATGGCAAAATTTTTCCTTCACATACTCTATCATGAAAAAAATATCCAGCATTTATAGATCATTAGTTAATGAATCTAATTTCAACGAATTTTTTTCAAAAATGAAAAAATTATCTAGGTAGGTAATCAAAATAATTGTATGTATTGTAATACTTTTCAACTATATATACCACTTGATCCAAGAATTATGAACCATCATAAAATAGCGTACATATCTTCTGCAAAATTTAATTGTGTAATGGAAAAATGCAGGTTAATTTTTATTGTTATTCAAAGTTAAAGTTTTGGTGGATTCGCCGGGTATTCGTTTCATGGAAAGTCTGCTTATTTTTTTTGGACATTTTACCTTATGTTTGAGGGATTTTATAGAGACGAACTTCTAGGAAAGTTTTTTTTGTTTGCTTACGCAAATTAGATTCTAGAATGTGGTGATCGCGTATATAAAAAGAGTCTTTAGGAGCAGAAGAGTCAGTAAATAATTTAATATAATAGTGAACACATCAGGATTGTGAAAAGTGAACCGAACGTTGTATTTAAATAAATTAGATGATAAGTGTTTGTGTCTAATTAGTGTATAAATAAATTATGTGAGTGTGTATTCATTGACTCTACCGTTTTGTGAATAAAAACTGTATGAAGATATAAGAAGAACGTCAAACAATCATTAGTGGAATAATGCAAGAACTGATACTATTTGATTTTTTAACGCAACTATTGTTGAAGTAGGTCTTGATAATACTGTTAGGAACTCATCCACGATCCCCAGGTTAATAGGACCTGATATTTGGTGGATGCGCCAGGTACAAATTTTCGAGAGTGGTTATAAAATAGCGAGTCTTTAGTTTTTTTACTTTTTTAAGTTAAATTCTTTTAAAGGTCTTTTTTTATTAAAAAATTCGCATCAACCGTATACTGGTTATTGGCAATTCAGTAAAAATTGAGTGTTTTTTACACTTTGGTTCAGGTTTCGCCTCAAATAAGTAGCTATGGGTTAGTTGCGTATGGCCTAGACGGAGACGTGTTAGAGGAACTTACGGTTGTATTGACCATGGTTTCACTGAGTCTTTCACTTCACGATGTTTATGTGTGGACGTTGACAATTTGTTCTCCCATTCATTCAGCACTTAACGCTTTAAGATTGTTTTAATATCGGCAGTAATTAAAAAGTTCACAGCTTTCCTTAGCGGCCAGGTCTGCCTCCTCGTTTTCTTTTATTCCAGTGCGTGAGGGGATCCAACAAAATGCTATTATTTTGTTGTTGTCTTGTGTATATTGCTGTTGTTGCTTGATTTTGATAGCTAAGGAATTTGTGGTGTGAATTTTTTGAAGAGATGGGATTAATCTAAGGAAATCTGTGAGTATGAGGAGATTCATCGATTAGCTTATGGTTGGTGTGGTAGGTCTTTTTGTTTTTTTTTTATATTTTAGAACCCGAATTATCGAGAAACCCGTTTCGCATAAATAGGCACTTGTTTTCAGCGAGTGAGTCAGTGAATAATCTCATGTCATATATCGGGATAGACCAGTGAACCGTGTATTTAAATAACTTGATATGTCAAGAATTAGATAAGGGTTCAGTAATAAGTCTTAGGGCATAGTTTAGTAAATAGTGAATAATTTAGTGAAATTAGTATTAGTGTATAAATAAATTAAGTAAATAGGAAACATTGAGTATAAATTCACAGAATGTAATTTCTGATATTATGAACGAATTTTCATCATAGAATGTCTACTTATGCGATCGCAGGGCAATTTCTCTTTTTTATTTATCACATTCATAGTGATAAATTCTCCTAATAAATTTAACTGCAATGCATTGCAATAATTAAATTCTATATTTTTTAAACGGAGAAAAATTGAACTAAATACAAATATTTCTAAAAAATCACAGGTGCAACTAATTTTTTCTGATACTGTGGACGCTTTATGGCAGTTTGAAATAAGAATTTATAAAATTTTCTGAATAAAAGATAAAACTGTTGATGGATCATAGATATTTGTTTATTTTCATGTGCATAGATGTGAAAAATGTATTAAAAGTATTGGAATTAAGAATTTAATGTTAAACACGTGTTACATTCTGTACCTCTCAAACGCGTTTGAACAATCAAGTTACTACATTGAGAAATCGAATTAAATCGGATAGGAGACATTCCTTATACATTTACCTATATTTACTTTTCCTCATTCACACTTTTCCGTTACTTTATCTATATATTCATATCAACATTTTAGGTAACATATTATTTGTCCGCGTTTCTAGTTAGAAACCTCAAATTCGAAATGACAGTCTAAAATTTGGCAACGAAACTAATTTTAACGAGCTCGCATTAATATATCGCGACTTAAATCCTATTTGAGCCGGCTTATAAGTTATTTGGTAGTGATCCTGATTATCCTTTCCAATGGGAAAAACACGTCTATCCAAACTGAAAGTTTCCCGCAACGAAACATAGTTTTTCCGGGATGCAGACCACTATAAGGCTTTTCCGAATATATTTTCGTGTACTATCAAAAGATCAACGAATGGACATAGACAGATAAGAGTTTGTGTACTGGGGAGATACATATACAAAGACCCTTTCGGCCAACTTTCCACTTTGCGTTTGTGAGGATTTAGTAGATTTTGTGGGGTTATATAGAATAGAATACATCGGCGTACATAAAAATCCATTTTCGGGACTCATTTCGAATTTTAAAATTATTTATTTCTCTTTAATTACAATAGAAAAATCAATATTTGCTGAAATATTCAGAAAAATTGTAGTGTATATTTTGTCATATTTTTCTTTATCGTTGATAGGAGATAATAAAAATGAATGAAAAACATTATAATGGCTAAAAAATTCCCCAAATTTGGATGAAAAATAAATACCAGCTTTCTTCTGCTAATTATTGAATAGATTCAATCATAATTGTTTTGAAATTTTAGTCAATCTGTATAGTTTGCGATCAGAGTTGTCGTCACTGGGTATGAATTAGAACTATTTCTCTATAAATTCCATTTTCTAGTCTGACTCTAGTACAGAATACATGCAATTGCGACAAAGGCCAGGTTTTGCCTTGACACTCTCTGCCTCTCTTTACAGTGAACAAATCAGTATAGCCATTGCGTTCCATCACAACAGAGTTATTTTTGAGTTCGCCGGAAAAATTCTAAGTGTATCAGTACAGCAAGGATTTTTTGTAAAATTCTACATTAAACTTGAAGTTACCTTAGCTGTAACTTATAATTTAATAGCAGAAATGTAGGGCAGTGAATGTTTATCTACTACATATAAGTATTCTGCTCTAAGTATAATTAAGATGATCGGGATGAAGTTGCAGATGATTCTCGACCGAGTTGCCTTTCCACGTCAGAAACTGATGAAAATATCTAAAAATTTGTTGATTTGAGTCAACCCACCATTGGTCGTATGCTTAATAAAACTGTACGAATTGATGAAAAAAAATCTGTACTGATATTCAATTACTATTGAAAATCTCCAATAGTCATGTGATACATTATGGTTTGCAGTAACTGAAACAAAAAAAATTTTGAAACTGTTTCATACAATGAAAGGCTCGTAAAAACCGCTATAAGAATAGATAATATATTTTTCAGCATATTTTTTTTTATTTGATAGCGACACTCGTATTTTTATACAAACTAAGTGCTAAGAAGAAACTACCAGCTAGGATAAAATAATGTTTAGTTATACTTAAATTATTTCAGGTATTTTTCACCTAACCATTAATTTGTATTAAGAGCGAAACAAAGTACAAATAGTCATCAAAAAGTGTATAAATCTTAGAGTAAGCAAAAATACAATTCGGTTTCCTTCTTGGATATTATCCAGGCAATTGACAAAGTCTGTCAGGTCGGACTACTATTTTTTTAAGTAAAAAGTAAGCACAAGTATTATACTCGAATATTTCGAGAGGTATCTACCGCGTGGAGATGCTATACAAAATTAGAAAAGAACGAATCTTCTAATCCTACCTGCAAGAGAAATATTTTCAAATCAAAATTCAAGATCACAATACAACTACGCATCTAATAATGTCAGATGTTCCTCAGGGCAGTGCACTTAGCCAAATGCTGTTTCTTATGTATAAAGAATATAAAAAATTATAAATACGTTAATTAATCGTCATAGGTTTAAGAAATCTCTATGTGAAACCACATTTTTCCAGACCCGACTTGAAGAACAAGTAAAATTTGCTTTGATATCTTTCAATCCTCTTTATACAAAAGGAAGGAATATATAGCAGAGTGGGTTTCAAATTTGTTTATATATCTAACAATACATTAAAACAATTGTTGGGCATTCCTAAGGATAACATACCAAATTTATAAATGAGTGGTATGTATGAAATAAGTTATTGGTAATTGTGACGGGAAGTATATTGGGCAGACTAAGAGATCCGTTATTCTCCGGTTTAAAGAGCACATAGCTCATTTGAGATATGGACAGACCAGAAAAATCAGGAATTGCCGATCGCAATCAAAACATAAATATTAATAATATAAAATTGTTAGAGAATGTATCCAATAATAAATTGTTTGATGCATTTGAAAGCATTGAAATTGCAAGATCCAAGACTAACTTAAATAGGGGCAAATGGCAAATGAAATATGAATATTCCTTCTCCCGCTGGAATTAATCTTTGCGGGAGAAGGTTTATTGGTGAGAAAATTTAGTATAAAACAGGTAAGTCAAGTTATTAGATTCTAGTTTACCTTCAGTCTCTGAAGACGATAAGTTATTGTTTTTAACCATTTGCTGATTATGAATTTTACAGATATACATCAAACGTTATTGATAAAAAAATGTTAAACTGCTTTAATACTGCTTAAAATGGAAAAAAAGATTTCAACTATTTTGCGGAACCTGAGGTAAAGAAAAACATTATAATATTTCTAAATATTGAACGAGATTTTTTTCAAACTATAAATCTTATTTAACTGATCTGCAACTAGTAAATCCCTAAAATGATTGTTAGTAACATTAACAAGGTTGAAATGGTCTTCACGTTGCTGGCTTCAAGGTACCCAAACCAGGTTTTTCGATTCTTATTTTTGTCTTACTTCATCTCTCCACTTTCCACTATTGCATGCAGCTCCTGAAACATTTAATCTCTTGCAAAGGCTTAATCTCTATACTTTTAGTAAATATAAACCCAAACAACTCAATCGAGATCATCTCCATATTGTCCAAAATAGATGTGGTATAATAATACTTGATTTATTATAGTTGAAATGCAATAGTGAGATAATACGGACGACAATTTTTGTTACCCACGAAATTCCCGAAATACCTTATGAAATCTCTTTCTCTGTATTCGGGTTTTCGTTAAAATTATTTTAACCTGATATGATTGAAAGGAGCTAGATTTCATTCATCCATTTCGGCGCTTTCAGCATACTTTCACGTTTTCATACAATTTATTTTTTCATATTCATTTCTTCTGAATAATAGACTGAGATTTTTTCTCTCGTTTTCTTCGCTTTAGCGCATTGCGGAGTAAGAAAATTCCAATCTTTTGTAATTGACTGTATATATTGCTACGTGGAATATAAGACTTTTCAGCAGTTCGTCAACGAGGATGACACAACTTATATTTTGATAGCACCACGTAATTATTTTACTTTCGATCATTAACACATTTTCGTTATGTACGACGTTATTATAAGAAATTTCTTCTTCTAAGTCCCAAAAATTTTAGGTCTCAGTTTTTTCACCAGTCTTTGGTATCAGGAATCATTATTATTTTTTCAAGTATTTCGCGTCGTAATAATATCAAATCATACTTTCTATTTATTTGTTATACTAGAAATAATTACGTTTACGATTTATGAAAAAACTATTTATGTCTAAATATATTCCAATAGTTCTCAATAATAAAATATCAATATCTACTAATTCAACTCATAGTGTTGCTAATTGCAGAATTATGTCGGAAAACCGCTTGGGTAGTTTCATAGTACACAATTATTATCAATACGTGTTTACCGGTATTTCTGTCAATAATGATTTCGGAGCCATTATCATCTTCTATAGGAAATATCAAGATGAACTATTTGCGTGTTCCAACCCTTTACACAAGTTTACAATTACCTGATTTTGATATACGTCTAAAACGTACATTCATTATATTTTGTAAACAATCAATAAATACTCACATGTCGTGCTATATGTACATGTATTGTTTCATTATTAATTACACATTGTTGGAAATGGTTGTATCTTGCTTTTATACTTCCATCAATAAAAGTAAAAAACTTCACTATTGAACAACACAATTCATATCATGTTATAATAGCTATAGTTGCCAACAAAAATAATGTAATGATTGAGTGTCTGCATGTAGATTATGAATGATTTTAGAAAAAAAAATCATGCAACCTATCAGCAATTCAACAGAATGAAATAGTAGTCAGATTTTTCTAAAAAAATATTGTAAAGCACTTACTAATGATTGTGCAATGAAAAGAAATTACATCAAGGGGAAAATTATGTTTTAGAGGAAATTAACGGGATGGAAGACGTGCAACAATTTTTTTCATTTCTTCTAAAATCCTCCAGAAGCTACTTCTCGTAGTTACGATTAATCTCTTTCACCAAAAATTGACTATTAAATGGTATTGGGCATAATTATTTTTTCTATGTCCCATGTGCCTTTTTCATACGTCCCGTGAAAGATCTTTTTGCATGTCGAGCTGCTGTAACGTCATAAGTACAGTTTTTTTTGACCGTTTTTTTTTAATTGATACCACCCTCGTATAATGGCTTCGCTGCTTATATACCTACATCTCGTCGATACTTGTATCAAGCCTTAGCCGAGTAGTTGGTAAGGTTATCGAAGTGCTCAATTTCTAACACGGAGTCCGAAGATTAAAAACCTCTTTCTAAGCCTCTTGATCTTAGTCCAAAGAAGAGTTACAAACAAATTCACAAGATGACAAACCCACATACAGGTGAAGCTAATTTTTTTAAGAAGTGTAGAGTTTTTAACATATTATAGCCAATGGGACCTTTTCATTTGATTCAACATAAAAATACATAGAATGTGAGGATTACACTAGTTTTTTTTGTAAGAAAGGAATATTCAAGTTTCGAGTGCAAAAAATATGTTTTTGAATTAACATCATTAATAAACAAAATAAGTTTTTCTCAAAACTGTAACAATACACTATTATCACACTTGCCAATAATTTTATGGACTGAAAAATGTTTTTGAATTACAATTTGTTAATAGAAAAGCTGTTTTTATTTTATGACTCCTTATTACACCAATTGTGTTTTAAAGTTCTGGAACCTGGATACCAAGAAAACTGGATGAAGCCTATCCTAGTCATTCTGAGTCAGATATTTAAAGAACTATTCTGGAAGGTACCAATATGGATGATTCTCGGAAAAAACAATAAAATAGTGGAACATTTGAATTCTATAAGGATACTGACATCATTGGGTTTAAGAGAATTGCTAGATTGAAGACTTATTGTGGAAATGAGTTGTCTATTCCCAGTTTTGTGTTGAAAAACATCAATAATCAATAATACCTCAGAACTGAAAAACTGTCACCCATAGAAATGCTTAGAAATCTTTTACTGAAACTCCCTAGACACAAAATATTATCTTAATTTGTTATCTAGATTAAACATGTGATAAAATTCTATCTCTCCAGTTATTTGTGGTGATTTATTGTTGGAAATTATTAAAATTGATAATAATCAATGGAATGTCAATGAATAAGAGCATAAACGTCGAATTATCTCTCTATTAAGTCTATACATCATTGCTTTAGAAACAGCTGGAAACTATCCGGAGAATTTCACGAAACTCTAGTGCTAACGTTCGTTAATTGTAGGGCTCGTTGAATCTCGTCCCTGTGAGATTTAGTGCAGCCTCTCTAGTTTGTTTAACGTTTTACTAAAAGATCATACGCCGTACTGTGATTTCCCTCAATTAATGTCAAATTTTCAGTCATAATACGAATATCGGTATTAATTGAATGAGAAAATTCGCAATAATTAGCACTAAATTTTTATTGCTTCTTTCTACAGATGTTGCTGATTATTGTTGTATTATACTCTGTTCTTTTGGCTTTGTTAATGCTAATCAAAGTTCAGACACGATAGTTTTTAAAATTGTGTGACAAAACTTAATAAACAGAAAACAGAAAAACGAAAAATTCATCGGTCAAAACTGGTATAACAAATCTCTAGTTAAGTTTCTATTATCATATTATGCCGATATTATCATTAAAAATGTCGAGAAACATTGTGAATGAAAGGATTGAAGAAAAACAAAAAAGTGCACCTGAAGAGCGCCGCGTTTGTGTGGCTCGACATAGCAAGTGAAACGGAGATCAATATCGAGATAATTTCCGATGCACAAGAAGAAATATATGAAGAATTCATTTGAATCGAGCAGCGTTTTGATACGATTGCAGCATTGACTATTGCGTTCACATTGAGTCAATGAACGTTGTTTGGGAATATTGTGGCGCATTAAAATTTTTCGGAGAAACGCAACTCCACAACATGAGCCATTGGATTTATTTCTTTGTTGCGAAACATTTGCATTCTAACAAACATTCAATCTAAATGACCTAATTTGGGGTAGGTATTTTCTAAAAAAGAGTATTTGAGACATATTCAAGGTTCTTATTTATTTGGAGGTTGTGTCCGTATTAATCATATTTCGAAACATAAACCAACAAAACTGTGCAACAGAACGCATTTGGTGGTAAGTAGGTGAATTGAAGACGATCGACGATACTCAAAGAAACATTAGAAGGCGAGAAAGTTCTCATTCAGAGGATCCTGATGATTTTGAGCTTAAACGACTCCAGTTTCTGATCCGTCTTGTATTCACTATGACAATTAACAAATTACAAAGCCAATCTTTGAAAGTTTTTGATCCGAATCTAGAAAATCCATTTTTCCAATGCCCCATTGTATGTGGCATTGGGAGTGAGTTATTTGTTCTTGCGTCTGATAATAAAACAAAAAAATGTCGTCTATCACAGGTGAGCTAGTCCATTATAAATGAATGGATTTCATTAATGCTCAATTTTTTCGAAAAAATTGTGCAAGACCATCTTCCATTGCTCAAATGTTTCTTCAGCGACTGAGCCGTCATCTAGAGCCCCAGGCCCCAAGCAGGTAGAGACCCCGCAAAATTACTAATTTGATCATTTATTCAAGTCAATATTGGATCCATAGCAAAATTTGCGATTTGTCCAAAAATTTAATTTATTTTTACTTATAATTTATATTTGATTAAAAAATAATATACAGGGTTTTTCTATATTCGACCGACAATTAGGAATACGATTTGATATAGGGTTTTACAAATTTTACATCAAAATTAAAAATATGCCATAAATCCATAATGCTTTTAAATTTTTTTTAAATCTGGTGACCAATATGCTCTTTAATAAAATAATATTTTGACATGAACAAACTTTGGCGCAGTCAGGGTTAGTTGTCACTTTTATCTCCCTATTTTTCACACCACTGGAGCAAATCCTTTTTTTAGTTTTAGAGAAAAATGGATTGGTCGGGATGGAGACAATTGCTTAGTCCTTAGAATGCGAGACAATCATCGAATCTGAACAAGATCTCATAGCTAGAATTCAAGCTGCGCAAAAATCATTCAATCCCATCCAGATTTATTCTCAAACATACGTTTTTAATGACAAAACGGTGTAATAATTGTATTGAAGTAAGCGGCCAACAGTTTGAACAAATACTATAACTTTGTTATTGTTGTAATACACTGTTGTTTAAATTTAATTTGTGGTATTATTTTTTTTATTTTCATTACCCATTTTGTTATTATTGTAATAATTTTTTGTTTGAAATTGAGATTATGAATAATTTTTATGTTTTGAACTATCTACGCTTAATCATCATTCAAAATTAAATGAATAATTAATTAATTTGAAGACTTTTGTTTAGAGGCAAATTTCCACAACACCGTTTATTTTAGCTCCATAAAAGGTCATTAGTTTTTTAACTCAAAATAATCAGGCAATTTAAAACAAAATTAAAAAAAGAATTTGCTCTAATGGCGTAAATAATAGGGGGATAAAAGTGACAACTAACCCTGATAGCGCGCCACTGGTTAAAATTTTCCAGTTTGTTTATGTCAAAATAATACATTATCAAGGAGAATATTGGTTACCAAATTTGAGAAAAAAATTTAAAGATTTTCTTGATTTATGGCAAATTTTTAATTTTGATTTAAAAATTTGAACACCCTATATCTCAGCAACTAAGGGTTCATATTCCTATATCAAAATAAAGCATTTATTGAGATCTCTCTGTGGTAGAGCGTTGTCGGTCGAATATAGAAACACCCTGTATAACATTTAAAAAAGTTTAAGCTGATTCTGATTTCCTTTTGATTTCTTTTTGATTTTGAAGTGATCCCCTAGTCGATTTTAGCCCAAAGCTCCACTACTTCTTAATCCAACACTGAGTTCAAAGCAGAATAACAGCCAGGAAACAGAGTTTTAACTTTCTACAACACATAAATCGACACGTTTAAAAAACAAATATACGAGCTATCTTGTATATTGGACAGTAGAAGTAGACCTTCAGTAGTAATTACACTCATTTTTTTTATCTTAACTATACTTTTAAATATAATGGATTAATATTTTTAAGGTATACATTAGGGCAATATTCCTCGAAAGATCATTCTAGCAACACAGTTATCATTCACATATAGAGCTGTCACGAATTTGTTAATGATTTCATCTTTATGTTACGATTTTTGACGAAATAATCATGCTTCATTTTAAGTTTATTTCTAATATATAAGTTTTAAACATTCATGTAAATTATGTCGAAGAGTAAACATGAAGAGCATGTAATAGCTTTATCTTTCTCCTATTCTCTGATGGCCATTCGATAGAAGTTATTCAGTTTAACGAAATCTAAAATAACCGCATTTATATAAGTAGATCAGAGCCTAAGTCTGGTATTGATCAAATTAGTGTAGTTTGCTGGTTCCCCAAATTCCCTTCACGGCTTACGGAATCCTCTATGTGAATGTGAAGGTAACGTTATATATTCGATTGCTCGTGTTGCTAATTTAATTCTGAATTGAGGTAAAAGCGGGTCATGCATCGGCCCAGCGCTGTACTATGGCGGTCAGAGTGACATAACATGCAATACCGTATACCACCAGATTCAATTTGTTCGTGTATCGTTATTGACGGTGAGCTTCGAAGTCGCAAGGGACGACGGACGGTAACTCGGGACACAGACCTCATGAAATGAAACTGAACGTATACATGTTTCTATTGGATAACGTTAATCTAAAAAAGATAAATTTGGATAATAAATCGATATTTCAGCTATAAGTAGGTAAATTTTATTGTACAAGTTGTCCCATATAACAAGTTTTATTAATACAATTATACTATATCGGACTTAAAAATGCGTTAGAATATTTATTTCCAATATAAACGGCAGATTCTGCTACTTGTTGAACGTGTGGTCTGTGAGTAGATAGTAAAGATTTTCAGGTTCGTGTGGAAGTGCGAGTCGAGATCTTATTTTTATGTGCAGAGTTTGTCCCTATCTCACCAATCAGAAATGTAGAATTTATCAAGAAGAAATAGACAGTCAACATATAATGAAAGTTGTGGTTTTTTGGAATCAAGAAGATCGAAAAACTGAAGAAGTGAGCCGCGTTATTTTTTCCATTTACAAAAATTAACATCTTGAAACTGAGCTATGGTTACGTGGAGCACATCATTTTTTATAAACGAGGATGTATTGATATCTTGTTAGCCTAGACCAGTTCCATGCATAATCAAAATATTGTGTCACCATAGCAACGAACAATAACTTATTAGAAGTGTCAGTGTAAGGTTTGACGTCAAAAAAGTAAACCAGAGAGTCGGGAAGGCCAGTTTCTGTATCAGTCCCCGAAAATATCGATGCAGTTCATGACATAATTCTACGAATTGGGCTAAAATGGATATCTGAAGCACTGAATATTTCATACGAACGCGTTCATCATATAGTTCACGTCAATTTCATCATGAGAAAAATTGCTGCAAAATGGATCCCCAAATATTTGAATGTTGACCAAAAACGTGCAAGGATAGAAACATCGCGTTCGATCTGTGCTCAATTTGAAAACGATGTAGACTTCTCAAACCGAATTGTTACTATGAATGAGACTTGGGTACATTTATACGATCCAGAAAGAAAGCAACAATCGATGGAATGGCGACACTCTAGTTCTCCAAGACCTAAGAAGTTTCGTGTTCAAAAATCTACTGAAAAAGTTCTTGCTTCAATTTTTTGGGATTGCTATGGAGTAACCATGATTGATTTTTTGGATAAGGGTAGAACAATAACTGGAGATTACTATTCGACATTACTGACCACTCTACGGGAAAAATTAAAGAGAAAAGACGCGGAAAGCTATCCAAAGGTGTTTTGTTTTTGCAGGACAACGCCCCTGCACACAAATCTCATGTTGTCATGCAAAAAATTCGTGATTTAGGGTTTGAATTACTAGAACACTCCTCTTATTCACCAGATTTGGCTCCGTCCGACTACCATTTCTTCCCTCAACTGAAAAAAAAGTTTAAAAGTTCGTATATTTTCGTTCAACGAGGAGGTAATAAAAGCTATGGAAGTCTGGATTGCAGAGCAAGGAGAAACATTTTTTTTTAAAGGTCTAATAAAATATTTTGACATAGAAATTCTGGTTGGTTCTATAGTAGGCTAAGCATTTTTCAATGTATCTTCATATTATGGTATTTCAAGGTGTTCACTTACCCATACGTCAGGCTTAGAGTCTAGTTTTTTACTATGATTGACAACGTTATGATGAACAATTCGACAACAAGGTTCAAGTATATTGAGTAAAATTCTTATTCTCCTGCAAAAAAACGCGATGCCTGGTACTGCTACAGAAATGCAGAAATTGTTGTGATCGTCATTTCCAAATAGCCAAAATTTGGCATTTGATAACGATTTTCTGTTTATGGGATTAAGGGACCCTATGTACTACACGGTTCTCTTTGGACATCTCATTAGCTGATTAGCTCAATGGAAAGATATCTATTTTCTACAAAAACGCACTCAAGCTCAATTTGGTTGGGTGATCTGATGCCTGAGTAGCTTTGCTGATTATGTCGAAAAGGGATAGGCTTGTGTACCAATTAACATTACCATTTATGTCGAATTTTGGAATGACAGAGCGGTTGCTTATTTATATTCACTCAATAAGCTGATGAGGAGAAAGGTCGAATGTGATATATAATTTTTGATTCGATATTTCAAACCAATTTTAACAAGTTTCAATTCAAACCTCTATTCAGTCGTTGATATTCAACGTAAATACGTTTGAATAATTAATTCTCATTCCGCTCTTCCAATGATTCAAGCAACAAACCAAAATACAGTTGATTGTTAGAAGCATTTCTAATCTTTCAAAATTTATTTCAAGTTATATGGTACTATTATTGATCATCTAGGTTGATTTGAGAGCAAAAACATACAGTTAGTTCAGCTCAGTTAAATCATTGCAAACGAGATTTACAACGAATGCGATTTTTCCAAGTCAAAATATGAGTATAGCATTAAAAACGCGAGTCGTTTACAATATATGGAATATTATTTTTAATCGCTTCATTTGTTTCCAGATAATGATAATTATGAATTTGCATTTGATGATCTAGCTTTATGCTTCATATGAATTCACACTCTACACCATTTTGTTGTCATCAATTCTACTGAGATAGAGTTTCTAGAACGGTTGGATATATCACACATGTAGTTACAAAAAATTCAATTATTTCATTACTAACATCACAAATAAGATTTTTTATATTTTATTACTAAATATCGGCACGATCGCAATTTTAATAATAAATGCTTCGTAAATATTAAATATTAATGGTTTAATCCATTATGCAATTAATTCGTATAAATAATTCATGAATGGAAATGGAAACATATTTAGATGGAATATTTGTTTATTGTAAATACTCATTAATTATTTTACAAAATATTAACAGAAGTATGGATCATTCGTCAATATGCCGTTATGAAAATTGCTCGTCAATTGAAGACATATATTGAGACTATAAATCTTCTAATTAATTCTCTAAGAATTATCTGGGATTCGGCCAAACCGCTAAATAACATCGTTAATTTCGAAAGAGAGATTAATGAGGTTTCTGCCGAAACTCCTGACACACTTATACGAATGTGTTGTCGAGGGAACTTGATAAGCGTCCATTTTCAACTACTTTACCAATAGATCCTTCAGAATTAGTATTGATATTGAAATGTTTAATATTTATTGCCAGGAAAATCGAACATATATTATATGTACTATCTTATTTTTCTTTACAGTGAATAGAAGCCATTGAAATAAAAATTTTTTACCAAATACTCATTCTATAAGATATCAACCATAGAACTATATATGCAATGCTGTCAGTACTAATCTCTTTGAAGGTTGGAAAGTGTCATATTACAAACCTCTACTTCCCGCCCTCATTTACCGCCCTCACTTTCCGCCCTCTAAAATATTGTTATCGTTAAAATTTTTCTCATCTATTCTAGATGAATATTATTTATATTCAAAAATATAACACATTGACAAATATTATAATACCCATTCAATGGCAAACAATAAAAACCAACAATGAACTGAAATACAACAAACTTTTTATTGAAATTGATGGTTAAATTTGAATTATTATAAGCGTTCATAGAAATATTTAGGCCAGTACCAGCGCTGGCGTTTCCAACAGTTATCTCTTTGGTCGACAAATTACTTATTTAAAGATCATAAATATATTTCCTTTATCGGTAGAAATTCATTTGGAGCTTTGTTTAAAAAATCCTCTATATTTTTCCTGGAAAATACGTTCGATTTCTTGGGCCTGAAGTGCACATTTTGTCGTTTTAGGATTGCCAACAGTTTTCCTTGTTTTGAAATATCAGTTATTTCTTCAACTAGCATCGTTCGAATCATACTGTAGATTGCACACAAAGTGGACGGCTTCTTTTGTCTGATTTGCTGTCCAAAATATGCTAAGAGTACACTTAAGGAACTGGTATTCTTCACCTTTTTCTCTTCGCAGCACTTCCTATATAATTTAATAGCTTTTAGGTAGCGATGCCTACTTTTTTCTGGCACCAACCCGTGTGCTGTTGGGTTAGCAGCCTGTCATATTTCTGGAGGGGTGCAATCCATCAATTCTTCAAATTAATTTATTTTGATCGAAGTATGTAAATAAAATAGTATACAAACCTCGGTGGGAAGTTTCATTTCTGTCGCGAGATCATAGCTAATCTCGTCTTGGTTAACTATATCTAATCTCTCGACAGTAATGAAATTTTCGTCACAAATCCACAATTCGAATTTTTATGTCAGTCGTATAAACATTTTTTTGTTTATGATTATCTACAAAGTCATCGAATATTGAAAAGTTTCTAGTTGGATTCAGGTGTGATAATTTTTTTATCCAAATAAAGAAAAAATATTCATAAAGTACGGTACTTGATATTTTCACGGAATATCCACAATCCTCGCATTAAAGATAAAATCACAGGCTGCACCCCTAACAGGAAATCGATTACAATCTATCGCTTTCGAATATTTAGACGCCCACGTATAGTTGAGCAGTTCAGCAGATTAAGCGGAGTTTGCTAATAATTTGAGATACTCATCATTTGTGATACTTTTCCGGTGAAAATGTTATATAACAAATAAACAAACATTCAAAAGCACCCCTGTTGACCAAACGATTAAATCATAACAATTATGATAAACTTTTTATATATAGGTACTCTCGCTTTCCAAAGAATGTCATATGAAACTATATTCTACGAGAAAACGTTTCAGTGATATACGACGTTATTCAAATCAACAAATATTTTCCAAAATCTGATAGTGATGACTTATGCAGTATGGCGGAATATTTCAAAGCAAATAAACCTTTTATTGATATATAGTACTAATCAAAAATTGTGCCATCAAAGTCGCAAAACAGTTCATTGGAACAAAAATGTCAATAGCTTCAAATGACAAGATTCATTCAGCCTAGCTGAGGACACGTTTGATATTATTCTTATTTTTCTAAAAATGGAGTCCAACCTCTTTAAACCAGCGAATGATGAACAATTTTTAATAGACCAGACTTATTTATGAAGCTATAAGGAGAAAGCACTACCTTATTTGAACACATGAATGGGTTTAAGAATAAGGTCTTCAATGAAAACGATGGTTTTTGTTTCAAGAATTTAGAGAGTATTCTGAAGAAGATTCTAATTTAGATCACAATAACAGAAAAGATTTAAAATTCGTATTTTCCAGGAAAAAATACTCATCTGCTTACAATTTTACTTGGAATTGTGAGAACAATAGACTAGGATTGTATGATTTGTAATCAAATTGTTTTTATGAACAAAGACATACCTGACAGACAACCTGACACTTACACTACGGTTAGTGCTGGTATCCACATATGTCCACGAAATCCTCTTTTCAAATATGAAATTTATAGACAGAATGTAGATCTAAAAGTTAATATAGATGGATTAGTAAGTGTATACCAACATTCTCAAAGTTTCGATTATTTTTTTTGTGAATCGATCTTTGTAGTTTCATAGAAAGTATTTCAAAATATTCAATTCTTTTTTAAATAATGTTTGGGGCATTTGAAAGTAGACAGTTCTGTTATAATTTATCTATTACATGAACATCAGGTTAATCCTGAAATATATTTCACTAATTTTGATCGAAACTATTGGATAAGGGCATAATGCAAAAATTACGTTAAATATATTAAACCGTAACTTCTACCTTTTGCAATATCGAATATAGTAGCTAGAAAAAACAGCACTTGGCATATATTAGATACATAACGTTCCAAAATGGCCGATATAATTTCTAAAATTGATGACGGTAATATTAATGCATGAGGTTCAGCGTTCAATTTCAAAATTGGCTGATAGTTCGAAATATTGTTTCGCTCAGTTAGCGGGGTATTTCGACATTTTATTAAATTATATCTGCATGTGTGATATAGAGGGACTACGGCCCGTTTCAATTTCTAGTGACAGAAAAATCGTTGAATAAATGTGTTCAAATATCCAAACATAACGTCGTTGTTTTGATAAATGGGTAGACCGTCGATGCATGTCTATACATGGACGCCATTTACAAAATGTCCCGATACGAATGTCAATTTACAGATAGAAAAAATTTAATTGCCGATTTCGGTGTTGAGTTTTTTGGTAACAGATTTTTTCACAGCAATCAACTGTCAAACATTCTGATGGATCTTGTAGGTCATGTTTATTTATTCAGATAGACAACCACATCCATTCACTCCGGCTGATTTCTACACAAATAAAAAGTTGATATAAATTTGAAAACGGAAAAATTCTAACGTTAGATAAAAATTAATTAAAAATTAAACTTTAGTTACTCGTAATGCTTGTAGAAACAATAATACGAGGATAATTCCAGGAGTACCTGGCCCAACAAAGAAAACTGAAAAATTTTGAATTTTGGAAAAAATGTATTTATTTTTCAACGCATCTCTTTCTAGCCCAACACAATTTCCCCAGTTCGATATTCTTTTTATAATAAGAGTCGTCAAGCTCCTCAAAATAGTTATTAACTGCTGACATAACCTCTTCATTGCTGGAAAATCTTAGCCTTTCTTAGAAGTATGGGAACGGAAAATGATCCGAGGGGGCTAAATCTGGTGATTCTGTACATAGGTAGCAAATCAAAGTTTAATTCATTACTTTAGGCCATTGCAATAACGGATGTGTAAACTGTTGCTTCATCGCATTGTCGACCTAACCTAACCAAAAAACCAACGCCATGACCTTGCCCTCAGATGGAACGATCTTTGCCTATGGAGCCGGTTTCCCCTTTTCAGTCCATTGTTTTGATGGAAGGATCAGTCTCACTCAGAGTAGAATTTAGTCCAGCTTTTATATTGGTTGGGCTAACGCCTTTAACGTGGACGTCGTAGCATATTATAAGGATATGGATATGGATATGCCTTGTTTAATCCTATAGGAAGACTTTTGAGTGCATCTCTCCGTCAACTAAATACGACTTATGATGCTGTTTTTCAAACCTAAACTCACATAACTTAACCCAACGTAAGTAATTAGATTTGTTTAAATCGTCGTTTTGTAAACGTGGCTGTTTATTAGTATATAAGTACATAGTACACATATTTGAATGCACGAGGCCAATTTTTGATATTATACCTCAAATTACTACTGAAAAATTTCAATGTTCAATTTGTCAATGCCAAATTTTACATTAATTACACAACTTTTTGTGTAATAATAAAAATATATATGTTGTGAGTTCAAGTGGAGGCGTTATAGATTAGTGTGTGGAAATAGAACCCTCTCGACTTTAGTTACTTTCTTATTCCATATCTTTGAATTTATAATGCAGACAAAACTAGGAATCGGAACTTATCCCTATTCACATAGCTCATTAAAAATTACTTCCAATAAAATTGGAGTTTAAATCTTTCACGCAGTGTTACTTCTGCTTAGAACAATAATTTTAGTTGGGAACTACTTTCAGAAGATCAGGTGCGATTAAAATTTCACGCTTTTGCAAAATTTTCCGATATCTATAGTTTATAATCGGAGGCGTTGAATTTCTAAAGAATAAGGGAAACTCAACTGCTTAATTACAGAAAAGCATACTGGCTTTATAACTTTAGTCTAATTCATCACCAAGTTGAAACCATTCTTCGCGATTTTATATATTCGGTTATACATTTCAATAGGAATAGTAACTGCTCAATCAAGAGCTCTTTGACTCATTTATAGTGGTGAGTGAATCCATTTTCTTTTTTAAACCAAAGTTCACCGCATGTTTTGACTTTTTCCGCTATTTTTCTACATTTTTTTCTGTCCTGGGTATTACTTCACCATCTACGAACTCCCATTTTGTTCAGACTTGTTACTTGGCTTTAGCATTGGCTTTTTGGTCTTCCTTTGGGACGGTTTCCTAAGGGTTTCCATTCTGTTATTTTTTAACTTCACTATTATTTTCCATCCGTTTTATTTGTTCTAGCTATCGTATTCGCTGCGACTTTATAAATCTGGTGATAGTTTCTCTTAAGATTTCTCCAGTTTCAGTATTCACGAGGATTCTATATTGTCCGTCACTTAACTTTTTTGACCCACATAGTCTTCTTATCATTTTACTTTCAAAGGTATTAAGTTTTTCTTCATCAGCTTTTGTTAGATTCATTGTTTCTCCTTCACAGGTTACTGTTGGCCTTATTGCTGTTCTGTATAGTTTTATTTTAGTACTGATTTTTTTTACATAAGTATTTTTTTCCTCGTTCATTATGGCTATTAACTGTTTCTGTATTTGAAATTGTTAATCCCCTCGAATATATGTATATTTCCCTATCTCTATATCCTTATGCTTAGCGCGATTTTTTTTTATTTTCAACTCCATATACTTAGTCTGCCCTTCATTTAGCTCTAGCCCCGTTTTACTAGCTTCCTGTTCGATATTCAAGAATGTTTCCTCTGGGCTCTTTACATTTCTCGTTATTATTGCCAGATCATCGTTGAATGCCAATATTTGGACGTCTTTAGTAATAATTTTACCTGTCAGCTTGCGTCTTTCATTACTCCGTCTAGTGAAATATCAAATAGAGTTGTTGATAGTCCGTCACCCTGTCTGACTAATCGATTTATATCGAATTCTTGAGTTTTTCCATCTCTCGTAATTACATGTGATTTATATTCAGTTATTCTGGTGAGCTCAATTAATGTTTTTGGGACGTGCAATTTTGACATGTCTTTTAGTCTTTTCAGGCTGTGCAAAGCTTGTTATAAGTCTATAAATAGAATGTAGATGTTTATATCTTGTTAAAATAGGAATAGCATCTATTGTTGATCTCCCGGGAATAAATCCATATTGACATTCTCCAAGTTGAGACTCCGTATACTTTTTAAATCTCGTATTAACGATGGAAATAAAAATCTTGTATACTGTATTTAGTAGGATGACAGGTCTGTAATTAGCGCACATTATTGGATTTCGTTCTTTGAATATGGGCCATATGATTCCCCTATTCTATCCGTCTTGCATTTGTGTGTTTTCCCAAACTAGCTCTATTAATTTCATTTCCACCGAATTTTACCATCTCATTGACGATATCGTCTGGTCCTTTCTTGGCGATTAGTGTTTACAATTTGACAGGAATTATAGCTACGTGCATTAGTCCAATTTATAATTCATACATTCAACAATAAGTCTGATATTTCAGTAAATGGTTCCAATTTATTTAACAATAGTACTAACGTTTGATTTCTTTGTTCCAGGTACGTTTAAATAACATAACCAGCAGATTTGTAAGTAATATAGTATAATGAATTATTTCTTAATATTCTCATATAGACTGGGCGCTGGATGGGGTTGAGTATGCAAAATTCGTGGACCGCACTCGATGTATATACTTGAACTGAGAAAAGCATGATTCTGAATGTTGCCAGGAGTTGTATTGGTTCATTCATATCGTTTTTTTGATATTAATACATTTAAATCTCCACTGACGTGTGTGGCTGTTTCTACAATTTTAGGAGGTGTTAGATTATAATCATTTTTATCGCAGAAATCCATCCTTTTGTATCAAAATTTTACTGACATGAACTGATGTATATTTTTTATTATTCAATATATGAATTGCTATATTTTTAATCTTATACTTCTGTTAAATTCACTTTGTCACTTACCAAGGGCTCAAGTCAAATTTAAAATGTTATTTAAAAACACAGCCGTTGAGCAATCAGATTTCTCAAATCAAGGGTATGCCGTTCTTTCCTTTTCGTGTTGAAGTTGTATGAAATTTGAAATTTTAATCAGGGGAATGGAATATATTTCATAGTGGTAATCGGAAAAGAAATAAATCTAATAATTCTGAAACATTTCTGATATCACTGAGTGAATACCACAATTTTGATGGAAAATTTCAAAATGAGAGTACGTTGAACGAATTCTTATTTGCTGAAAATTTCTCATTGTATTAGTTATAGCGTAATTTTCATTTGAAATCATCAAATTAATGTCTAATAAACCATGAGCATAAAATATGATTCTCTAACCAATTTAAGCTTATGGTGCAACATTCTGAAACAAGAAATTTTCCATATCCAATTAAAAAATTATACAAGTTTAAATTGAAACAACTCTGTTAAATTGAAATTCCAATAATTATTTAACAAATTTGAGCCAAAATCGATATGGTTACTTCCACAGAAAGAACGAATTCGGAAATTAGAAACGAACAAAGATTAGATGCTATTTAATCAGAGTTGGGAATTTAAAACCAACATTTTTATTCGAAAAGTGGATCGTAAAACACTGTATAAAACAACTGTAGATCTTTTAAGACGTTTGTACAAAGTAACGAAATAGGTATAACTCTTGAACGAAATATTTAAGGCTTTACGTCAATTTTACTAAACAGTTCTTTTTCCTATTTTAAGTATCAAACTGTATTCTTCCTCTCTAAAAAGTAATAACCTCCATCTGTTCCTAGCTCTATTTGAAAAGGGTTCTATGAAACATAACAATTAATTAATATCCCAATATATAGACGGAAAATAATTCAAAATCAAATTTGAGGATCTCGGTCCAACAAAATGTCTCGATTAATTGCAGGTTATCGTTCATTGCTTATTGCAGACCAGTAATTAGAGCTAACGAAAATAGCGAATTCTTTCAATTTCCGTTATTTCCAGTCATCAATCGTAATAGAATAACGTCGGATAACGGGTTGATGTTCCATTTATCGTCATTTTTGTACCTAAATTAACTAAATCATCTGATACGGTCCGTAGATTGGAAGGAAATGAAGATGAATTTCATGGAACATTTATTTATCACTTCTATATGAAAATTTGATGAAATTTATTCAGGACGAAATCATAATATGTCATAGGAAGGAATAAATCTTATTCTATGATTATATTCCATCGCTCGATACAAATACAAATCATGATTGAAATATTCTGTGAAAAATCGGAATAGGTTACTTCCTGTTTGAAGTTTTACGAATATTCTGTTGTAATAAAATCAAAAAAGCAGAATCTATTGGTTTTACAAAGAACAATCACCGAGGATACAATAGATATTTTGAAAGTTGTTTTCAACATCAATATTTCAATCGAAACCATAATAAAGTAAAATTTTCAAGCATCATTACTTTTCATATTTGTTTATAAACATCATTTTCAATAAACTCTGATAAAACAACTTCTTTCCAAGCAATAAAATTGAAATTGGAAGAAAAACTGAGATAATGAAGTACTTAGAAAGGGACAAATAAATTTAATTATTACCATGGGTATCTAATTCAGTTGAATAGTTTTCCATTATAAGAAAGATTTCTGTCCAGTTAACGACTAAATCCTTAGAATTAAACTGAACTACATCAACATTTATATATTCTTCATTATTTAAAAAAATCTTCTCAATTGTGAGTTTTGGAATACTTATTTTGTATTGTTACAATATTTTCTACAAAATTCATTTTCGTTGTTACGTTATAAATAAATAAACGATGCCTTAAAACCCCCTTTTCATTGAAAGGTAAATTATAAACACTTTAGTCAAGATTTATTGTAATTAACAACCATTCTTATATATCTACAATTGAATTTGCTCAAAATCACTTTTTGGTTTGTTTCTTATTTCTTTGACTAAACTAACTAAACTAAAAAGATGAAATAATTAATTCATAGCTCAGTTCTTATATAGAAGTCACTTGATTGAATTGACACATATCTTGATGATTATTTTATATAATCTAAGAGCCTTTTTACTCATGAGATGTAAAGCATCGAATTTTTAATTTTTTTCGTGGCTTACTTTTCTAACTGTTCTGAATTTTCTTCATATATGGTTCGTGGTCTTCATCTGACCTTTTTCTGGTGTCATTTTGACTCGCAAACTTCTTGGCCTGTCTCTCCATTAGAATTTCAGTTTTGTAATTTCTTTTTTTACTCCCTGTATAAATCTTTGCCGTTATATGTACTTTCCTCTTACCTTGAAATTTATTTTTTAATATTATGTTGTTCACTATTTTAGTATTTTAGTATCTATTTTTCATTTTCTTCTCAATCCATTTTCATCCTCAAGTAACAGAAATGTTAACTTGTTCTAATGTATCCCTATTCAGACAAATATTATCATTATCACAATATCATTGATTTCCCAGCTCAACAATATCTTAGTTTTATTTCGATTGATTTCCATTTTCTTCTTATTGAAATCTCCATTCCCTTATCCGAGATTTTTGGTTTTTTCTCCTCTGGTAAACAGTGCGACATCTTCAACAAACGTACATTCTGAGATATAGACTGATTCTACTTTCTTTGCCAAACGTTTAATTTGTATTTGAATTCATGACATGTTGAATAATGGTGGGCTTAATTAATTAACTTGACTATATATTATAGGATAATTCTTTGTTATGTATTTTTGTTCTGAAATTCATCTTTGACTATTTTTCTTGGTACTCAGTCGAAAGCTTCCCCTAGATCTATAAATACTTAGTACATTTTTATGCTTGTGCTTTTTTGTTTTCTCTATAATTTGTTTTATTTTGGAGATATGATCATGTATACTTCTTCGTTTTTTAACCTATCTGAGATTCTTCAAAGTGCGGTTCTGAATTATATTTCATTATAAGTCTTTTTGGCAATACCTATTCATATACATTTTGACAGAATACTCAGTGTTATACCTCCGTGATCAATAAAGTCTCTTTTGTCTTCTTTTTTGTGAATAATATTTATTTTACAAAAGGTACCTTTTCTTCGTTGCTTGTTTATTGCATATTGTTGTAACTAAAACTGTTCTTTCATATTTTTCTACATTTCTCTAGTAATATCATTATGTCTATCATTTTTAGCTAAAAACCAGCCAACGTGATTTCTTCTAATTTTATCTTATCCTCTTGAATCTCTTTTTTCACTCACTTATAATGATCAGTCCACAATTTTTTTTTATATTTGTCGACTATATTATATATAGTATGTTTCCATTTTAATCTTTGTTCTGTTTAATTACTTTGATATTTAACAATATTTTAAGCAAAACTCGGAGTATTCATGCAAAACCTTACACAAAAACTTTTATTGGGCTTATTGGGGTATTTAACATATTTTTATTTGATTATTTCCTCATTCTGGTTTTCTAGTTATTCATTTAATATATGTTTGAAGAAACCATTTTTCTAATACAACAGCTCTTGTTAATGATGTTGTTATTTCGCATATTCTACCTCTGACTCCCCCAGAAGGTGATGTTAAAGCGTACACTGGCAACTATATAACTTTTTCTCACACTTTCTTTCATCTTTCTCCAAATTTTCACACCAATTTATTCAGTCATAAGGATTTCGAAACGAAAAACCGTCGTTAATTGTACTATTGTTAAGGTGCGAAAGCAACACCTGTTCCAATTTACTTTGTTTGAAAATTACCGGAAATCAACCAATGAAATACGAACTTATTCATACGAATTGATTGTATCGCCTGCAAAGTAGGTAAATTCTAAAATAATAAACCATGGTAAAAACATTGGGTATAAATACGGCTATAAATATTCATTCTAGAATCAGGGAATTTTATTCTGAGGCTTAAGAATCACATATACAAAACAAACTATCCCTACCCAAAAAGATAACATGCTTTGACTTTGAGGATACGAAGAATGATGTGTTATGATTAATATTTCAGTTTTAATTTCGATATGTTACTGATGTTTATTTGAAAATAAGAGGCTTAAGTAGTGTTAACTCAAGCATTAATGCAAACGGCGTAGTTATTGCCATCAAAAAAATTGAAACCCTCTCTAACATAGACAAATTAAAAATTAAATTAATAATTATCCATGACTTACAGACTTGGTTGTATAAAAACTCACCTTCATAAATTATATAATTTGTCATAAGGGATTTCAGATTCAGAATATCTCTATTTACTCACTACAAGTGATTGAATTGTTATTAGAAGTGAAATTAGACTGAAATATAAGTTCTTTTCAATTGCATTGTGTTCTTGAAGATTAAATGTGACCAATCACGTCTCCCCTTTGCTATAACTAATCTAGACTTGTATACTACAAGCAATATGGTATCGAATCCTATTAGATCTACAGTTTCAAAAAACATCTACATGGTATAGCAAACAAAACTGATTGACTTGAATAGCGTGGTATCAGTAAAGGGGAATTTTCAGTGACTACTGAGTAACGCCATTTTGTAGAATAACATCGTTACATCGCGTGTTTGCTGTTGAACAACTTTTCAAATCAAATGAATCGTTCCAACAAAGCTTTCAGCAATGATTAAATACTTGGTAGCAACACGATAGATCTTTAGATAAACTCGTTTCGTGCAATGGGAATGGTTGTACTCGTACATTTCCAACCAAAATTTACTTATTTCCATTTCAATGAATCTGCAAACAATCAGAATTTCTGCTTTTGGGCATCTAACAACTCACAAGAATTGCATCGGAAACTACCATACGGTCCTAAAGTTACAGTATGGTGCGAGGTCTGAAAAGTTGCTATCGTAAACCTTATTTTTCCATACAACCTGGTGGAAGAGTCACCCTTAATTCGTAAAGTAATGTGGAAATGCTGTGCATAGTATTGTAGACTGGACTTTGGACATCCACATAGAATAAATATGGTTGCAACAGAATTGAGTTAAGTCACACTAAAAAGTTGTGTCTTGATAACGTGGTTTCACGTTTCAGTGATTTGAAAATCACCTGATTTATCTTAAGGAGCAACTTATTTCCATAAACCTCGTCTACTTGAAAATTTGGAATCTAAAATATGTAAAGACATCGCTGCTTCTGTTTCTAAAGAATATTTGAGTGCTTTGGAAATCTCAAAGCTTCATTTCCAAATTGTGTTGTTTACAGACTGTTTCAGTGTTATTAAAACCTTCACGTGATTGAAATAAGCTTATGTATTTATAGCATTTGAATACACATACGTTTTCTTTGTGCCATCATGTACTTGTTTCAATTTAAATAATGAGAAATGTTTATTTGTATACCTGTCATTTCAAATTCTCGATTCTGGTAGAATATAGAAGTAAACTCGGAAATGATTAAATCGGAATGGAGTAACGTAGGAAAAGATCATTTTAAAAATGTTTTCGTAGCTACATCGAATTATTGCTGAGTAGTTCCTTAGTTTATATCATCGAACCCATATCCATACAAACTTTACTCGTAAAGAATAAAGTTCATTTTTCCGTTCATTACCCGCAGATGTTACTGGAAGCCAATAGAATAGGATAGAAAATACGAGATAAGTATAGGTGTGGCAATAAAAGTGATAGAACATTTTCGTGATCTACGTCGTCGTTAGTCAGTATCAACTATCGGCAATTTGCTTTCCAAGCCGTTTTATTCGCGCCAGTTTACAGAAATTATGTTCTAACCTCTTCTGAGAATGTACATAAAGTATGACAGCTTCAAAGTGTTGCAGTTTTCGCTTAACGAGCAAGAAAACGTGGAAATTGAGCGAATTTCATAACTTTCCAGTGTTTGTGCAGATGCGTTTTTAATTGATTTATTACATTATAATCGGTAGTTTATGCGAGAGTAAAAGTTTATGCAAAGTTTTGTCAGGAATTTTAGACTTCAAGAGTAGAGTCGTTAATCAAAATAAGATTTAAACCAGATTGAAATCAGAATGTCGATTAAGTGATCATTTGATTCTGAGTAGATCAAGTATTATAAGAATTCACTTACATAAATATATTTATATAAATTTATTTATTTCCTACAACCTTTTGATTATATTTTTTATTGGAACTTCTTGAACTCGTAAGTTGGAATTTTCATTTGAATTTGATTTGATTTTATTTTATTTTCTTAAGGTTTCGCATTGTGAAAATAATTATAAACTGAAATTATCTGTAGCTGAAACTATATGAAATTAATTTCTAATATTGCTTTCCACTGATATCAGGTACATTACTAACTGTATTTTAAAAACATAATTTCAATAAATTTTAATTCGGGTTTTCTATAGTTTGAACCATAGCTTTAAATTATTTTAGTTATAATTTTTTGAGCGAAACGTTAAGAAAATAAAATAAAATTCACATCAAAATGTCAACCTACCAGCTTAAGATGTTTCGTTAAAGAAATATCTTCATGCTTCCAAATGTTCTTAATGTTCTTGATTTTGGGTCTCTTCTGTTTCAAAATTAGTTTTTTTCAATAATTTTTAAAAGATAGATAAGAATTCGATTTTTCTTTAAGTCTTTATCAAAATATGATATTGACACTGACAATTTGCGTATTTATATTAATCAATATACATGATGAATATCAAAATAGGAATAAAATCAAAATAGAAATTTGTTAGAATGAGAAAAATTAATTTTTTTTCAGTCCTTACATTTCAAATATATAGCAGTACCTAATGAATCAAGTTATTTGTAGTTTAATTAGAATTTACAAAATAGAGCTATAAATTTTAGGTCTTTTTTAAAAGATTTAATATGAAATTTTCACTTCGCAAGATTTTATAATTGGAAGTTGACGTATCTTAGGATTTTTTAATGACAGAGCTACTGAAGAGATTTTGCTTTCTTGAATTTAAATTATTAAAAATTAGGTACTTGGTTTTGTGTCAAAATGAATGAATGTTACTCTTCTTTTTCGGATTATCCTGATTAAAAATGCTGAACCAACGAATTCCAATTCGAAGTTTTCCTCAATATCTTAAGAAATCTTGATTAATTAAAGCCCTTTTTCATCGTAAAGCGATCGACGGTCTCTAAAAGCAGCGCCGAATAAGATCATGTTCTAATGTATTAAGTAATAACGTTTCAATCTAATCTCAAACTTTTCTACTGTTATTAAATTGTGAAAAAAAGTCGACAGAAGAGCGAGCGAGTATTCGGCATACATCGCGATTGAAAATCTTATCCGGAATGCGAGGTGCACGGCTCTATTCTCACAGGATTTCCCGTCACAGTCGAACAAAATCTAGCCACACTTAATCAATTTATCCACCTGCAATAAGATTAGTGCATTATCTGGCATTGCCTGCACTGCACCATCGAGTTGAGCTGTCTGAAAAGTTGTGAGAATGGTTTGTTAAATGTATAACTTGATGCTTAAGCAGCAACTAGATGGATTTTCATTTTTGCTCTTTTATTCAAACATAATTCGATTGAAGCTTAATGCGAATCTTGATTCCGAATATATATTTAAAATAAATTTATTCCAATTCAGGAGAGTAATAAAAAAATGCAGATTTCCAATTCTTGTGGTTGATTATGCTAACTACATTTCCAGTTTTTTAATCAAAAATTAACAATTCTATAACAAATAATATTTTTAAGACCTTTTAAAATAATTAGCTATCTGATTCAACAATTTAATAATGTCTAATAAGTGTATTAAATAATTACAATGTAACTTGCGTCTACTTATACGTTTGATTGTTTTTTTTTTTTTATAAGATATGTCCCTTAATTATATCAACGAAAATATATCGGGATCAACTGTACCTTAAAATTGCTTGAGATGTAGGAAGGGGATGCAAATTATGCTGCGTACTTACCCTACTTGTACTTGTAGTATACAATATGAATATAATCAAAGATTACACAAATTCAAACTCAATGATGAACTCATTGATTTTCTTATTCCATGCATCCAGGATAATCTTTGTCTTCCTCTCTCGCTGTTCTTCTATGAGATCCAGTTCATTAATTTTTTTGGAACCTCTCCTCCCCCATCCCCTGCACGTGCCCGTACTAAATCAACTGCTTCTCCTCAATATATTCTATAATTGTTTCTTTCACGTTCATTTGCGCTTTTATTGTGTGGTATCTGATTGGATCCAGCCTTGACATTTTATTTGCTGTTTCTAGGGCGTCCATTTTCGTGGCTAATATTTGTTTCTTTAGTTGTTTTAGTTGTTCCTGTATTCTCCAAGTTTCCAATCCATATACCAACGTACTCCTAGTGATTGTATTGTAGATCCTCAGTTTCCTTTCATTTTAGCATTGGACAGTATTCGATTAAGTTATTATTCTTGCTCTGCTTATTCTACATTTTATTTTTTCATCATCTGTTCCATCTTTGTCAAAATAAGTCCTACATATTTATAGTTCTCATATCTCGTTATAATTCGTTGTTTTCTAATTGTATGTCTTTGTATCCTCGCTTATTACCTGATCGTCTGCAAATTGGAAGGTGTATAAACATGTGTCATCATTGATGCAGATCTCCATTCGTTTGCCTTTCTTCTTCGAAGTGGTTATCCCTATGAAACATATATTTTAAAAAGTATTGGTGAGATGGAGCACACTGTTTTAGGCCTTTGTTGACTGAAAGGATTCCGATACTTTATTTTTATTACTGAAGACTTCATATATTTACTAAACTATATACTAAACTATCTATGGAAACTCAAACAATATAATGTGGTGCATACAGAGGATTCGCTCCTTTTTGCTATACCAAGGAATATAGGATTACGTATAATGCGGTCCATATGAATGGAATAAATTCAATTTTAGCGTTATTATGTATTATGTGAAAAAACCAGAAATAGGTCGATTTTTATTCTTAAATTGTCAATTTACAATATGAAAATATTATCCCTTCCTCCAGCACCTCCTCTGAATTATAAGCACCTTGTTGTAAAGAGATTTTAGGCCTATATTCAGCAATATAAACTTTTTCTTTCAATTTTGTACAATCAGTATAATATTGAGAAATATGAGGGTAATAAATTTAATATGACTCATTTGTCCGAGACTATGATTGGTTGTTGTATTGAAACAAAAATTTCAAAAATAGGTTTGTAAAATTCTTAATAATGAATAACCTGGTCAACACGTTTCGCAGTTAGCACAATTTAAAAAAAAAATTCGAGTTTTACATAAAGAAAAATACCACCCTACTAAGATGATGATCTTTGTGAGAGTATAGATAATTTTGGTCTTCTCAAGAGCTTCCCATAATTTTGATATTGTTGTGTTATCGACGGCCTTTTGTAAATCCATAGACATTATATGCACTGGTCTATTTCTTTCTATTTTTTATGTCCATCAACTGCTATAAAAAAAACACTTTATCTATACAGGATACTACAGCTCTAAGCCCACTCTTTTCTTCTTCTTCTATATAATTTGTGTATTCTTGTTCTTACTGAACACATGGTTTACACTATCACTACACCAACACTCACAATTATGGTGTCTGACGCTTAATCGTCTTCAGATATTGAAAGTAAACTGAATTGATGGAATTTATGGACGAGGACATGTTTTTTGTCAAGACATCGAATTTTTGAAATAGAAATCGATTTTATGTAAGCTACTGATCCCAATACCAATTCAATTTTATCGCGTAGAAAATTTTGAGGATCTTTCATCACGTACTTTTCGAGAATGTCAGTTTTTCATGTACATATTCATTTGTGATCTACATTCTCATTACGCACTGTATAAAGATTACTGGTAGTTTAGTAAAGGAGTATTACAAGAAACAATAATTACCTAAAGATTATAGAACGTAATGTTGCAACAAAATCGATACTAGGATACGCTACAGCTGTTATATTTTAAATCAAAAACCTTTTTCGCATTAACTGTAATCCGTTTGTAGTGTCATATCGTGTAGAGATCAAACAAACAGTGATCTTCGAAATTTCCTAACCTCTAAATGTATTCCATTTCTCCGGATTTAATGCACTACCATGCTTTCTGTCATCCGGCATTGATTTTCTTTTACGGACTAGAATATTATGCTGCTAATGGAAACCCACTTCACGTGATTATCGTGTCAATGAAAATGATGAAAACGACAGGGGTAAGGGATGCTGGGTGAAAAACGGAATGAGAGTTACGCGGGAATGACATTTACCAGTATTTGAATTGTATTTTAGAGAATGATGGGATTTTATTGGGCTTATATTAACAGCTCAATTTGGATCACATCTATTTACAAGAAAAAATGTTTATTCTGTTTATATGTGCTCAATTTTGTTTCATTTCAGCTTGGACTAAACGACAATTAAATCTATATGGAAACTGGAAACTTTGAAAATCGATAAATGGTCGTTATTGATATACAAAGATAATATAGTTTATTTTCGAAACATCAACTGAATCTAGAAATTTTCAATGATCTATAACGAATTATTGTATCTTGCTACATACATTTTCTTTACAAGAACGATACATAAACTGAAAAATAGATTGCGCTAAATTTATAATTTTCCTTTTGCTATCTTAATTCACCCAGTAATTAGGGAAAAAACAGAAAACGTTTTCACCAAGTACTAGACATGTAAATCTTATTGAAATCCTTTTTTTGAACAATGAAAAAGATGTTATTATCCTTCCTCTTATCAGGATTTGAAAGATACACATACAGCGCTAATATTCGCAAGTTACATGGGTCGATAAATAAAAATAAGTGCTGTTATAGTTTACGTGATACATATTGATTCAAGTTTAGCTGAATATATGAACTAGAACTGAAAAATAGACAGATACGAGCAATTCATAGCTATTAAATAGTGTTATCACTGAAACATATTGTTACCTTAATTATAACACCCTCTAATTCTACGTTTTACCTAAATTAGTATTTTTGCGCTAAGTAATCTCCTTGAAAAAAAGTGAAATGTGAATGTGAACGTCACATTTCCAGTAATGGTGAATCTGGCAATCGTAAAATTTCCAACACATACACACAAAGTTTGATTTTTTCACTACACGTTTATGAGCTGTTTTGAATATATTTTTATGTGGCCAAAGGACTACTGCGAATGAAAATTATGGAAAAAATAATAATTAGGCAAGCTTCGAATAATTTTTATTCTCCTGTATTTTGTTTTAGTCGTTTAGTCGTTTTAGTAATCAGACTAGAATGCATGAAGTTCAAATCAGTGATGGAGATAACAACCAGCAAAAAGAAAAAAAAGAGAGGGTGACACCTTACGTTGGAAGAGAAAAAGATGAAGGAAAATGGCAATATACTGTCAAAAGAAGTCAGAGAGTTCTCAAGCCAGGATGCAGTTGTCTTTTAATAACAAAAATACTCGAATTAGTTTTCAATTAGTTTCTGATGAAAATAGAAAAGAGAAATTTATTTTCAGAAATTTTACCGGAAAGAAAAAAATGTACAGAAATATGCTTATTGTAATGAAAGCAACAACTAGATCTGTGTATAGAAAATAAGAATACAAATCAAGACGAAGTACGGTTTGGAATATTATTTGGAGGTTATTGAAAATAAAATTAGAGTCTGCGAAGAAATTATTACCAGAACATTGGGTATCAAACCTTGGAGTAGTATGAATTGGAAAAAGAAAATAAAAGAACACATATAAAGAAATACTGTTTAAAATAAAGAAAAAAATTCGGGATGCAAATTTAGACATTTAGGAGGCGATTGGCAGGCCTCCTGACTAAAATGTTTGTATGTTTTTTTTAAATATTCATTCTATGAAATTCCATCACTAGAAAGCCCAGTCTAGGAAATTAATTAATTAAGAATTAATATTAATTAATGATTATCTTAAGAAGAACTCGCCCTAAGTGAAAATGTGATATTTGTGTGGCCTATCGAACAGGATCAATATTCTCAAACCAACCTAACCTAACCTAACCTAAGTAGTTGGAGTCCTATATGAAAAAATCCAAACGGTAATATATAGTTTAAATTAAAATACACCGATCAATGACTAAACTACCCTCATGAAAACATTTTCAATATCCAACAGAACCTTCTTTGGATTTGCTCCAACTATACAAGGCCAGAATTAAAATTAAAAAGCAATTTCCTATTATTCCTTATAATTATTATTTTTTTTTTCTAATTTTAAATTTGTTGAGTAAAATAAGCGCTCATTTCTTTATCTTCTGTCATGTTTACTCAATTTATTTTACGAAATAAAATACTAGTTTTATTATATTAGTGATCTTAACTGCCTATGTTAATGACCTAAGTTCAAACTCTAAACTCTATTGTGGTTTCACTTTTCAGATATTAAGATCTAACTTTCATATTAAAAACCCCGAATTATGTTTTTACTGCAGTTTAATGATAAAAGATTTCACAACAACATTTGTTATTGAAAACATCATTTTAATTTATTCAATTGAGAATTACTGTTTTCGAAAATTGCTCTGAATTAATTTTGAGATCTAAATTTCAGCTTATGCATTTTCTTATCCATCAAAAAATTGTTCATGAACAATAAAATACATTCTAATCAATTAAAAACTGTGTGCGGCTTCTCAATATGTCGTTTTATATATGTTCCAAATAGATTGTCCTTTTTTTTCTATTTTCCTCTTATTAACTTTAATTAGGACTCAAGAAAACGACCACAAATATATTCATACCATACAAGCTACCAGTGGAAAATACTCATAACTTTAGTTTATGCCATGTATTCGTGAAGTATCAAGAGGACTCCGAACAAATTATGACTTCTGCTGTACTCTGCCATAATTGAGTCAGTTTACAAAAAAAAACACCCAGCAATTTCGTCCAAACCTATGACCACAAATAGCATTATAGCTTTAAGAAGCTAAACTGGATAGGTAGAGGTATAACCGTGGACTGCTCGTCTAATTTATTATTAAGAGTATATGTCAATAAAAATAAAAACTCTAGATACGAGATACTATGCGTATGATCTGGAGATAGTACCCAAAGAGCAATGGATAGGATAATGTTCAGCACACATTGTTATATTCACTACCCGCTAATTGGCAATTGGGCTGTGAAGTTATGTGAAAAAATAGAACGAAAAGCCTCACCACAAAAGTATAAATGTTTGCATTGGAGACAAAGAGAAGTACGGTCAACCACTTCAGAATCAGAATAGCTCAAAACATTCCAATACCTCATCATAACTTCAGTATAATATATTCAAAAGATAGATTATGCATTATCAATAACATAAATTGCAACATTCGCCACAAAGTAGTGCAATAAATCTGGTTAAAACACAAACAATCTTATTTTATTAACCAAACTCTAGCGAAACAAGCAATATGGGCTTTCTACGTAGTTGTGGCGAGAGAGGATAGAAAGTTGATAATCCAACATTTAACTTTCAGTGGATAACTAATAGAGTGGCTGATGAAATTTCAGTGGTTCGGTTTTATCCCACTTCTTCGCGTTTTACTGACATAATACCAAATAAGATGCATTATTAGCATAATTCACAAGCTCTACTATGTGGATTCTCTTCATAATATTTTCAATAAATGGATTTTCTAATAATAATAACAGTTACATTCACATTAAGTACTCACTCAATTTTATCCATTACTTTAATCAAACGATTTTGATTCTCTTTTTCACATACAGGGTGCTTCCAAATTAAATTAAAAGATTTCTGAGAGCGATTGCTTATTTAAGACGCAAAGTTTTTATAAAAATATATAGAAAATCCCGTGGTTAATAAACACCAGAAATTGTCTGGTAAACCAAATTCCACTCTAAATGGAATTGATCGATGTTATTTATTATTATTTGAGTGTAAACAATGTGCAATAAATATTGATGAGCAATACCAAGATCGAGACCAGCTTAGTCTTGGATTTGGGCTTGCATGCCTGGTCTTGGTCTTGGTTTTGCAACCTCATATGTGGTCTTAGTCTTGGTCTTCGTCTCGCATAGACCGGTTTAGTCGTGGTCTTGGTCTTGCTGCAAGAGTCTTGCAGTTGTTGTATTTTATAATTGATGGTATAACCACCTCATAAAAGATATCAAAATCTATGATCGAGAATATATTATCTGCCCGGAACCAATGTGGAATTTGTATTTCTGTATTGGTAGTTTATTGATTTTTCTTAAAATGAAAATTGCTTTTAAAGTGAAACCATTTTCAATCATGATCAAAACTCGCTGAAATCTATGGTAAACTTAGTTTTAGATTTATTATTGGAAATAATATGTAGTCATTTTTCAAAACATTGAGTTGAGGTTCTACTAGATAGCAATTTTGCTGTACATCTGTAATGTAGATGTCTTTAATATAAAGAAGAATCCAAATATTCAGAAAGTTCTGTTCAAATTCGTATCCATTTGTAAAAAAATGATGTTTGTTTTTTTTTCAGTATTTTTGTCCCAAAATACATACACTACAATACAAAAAATTTATAATATATATAATTTTGTATGACAAAATAGGTATATATTTTAAAAAACATGCGTCGTAATAATTATGAATTTTTTTATTTATCAAAAACCATGTCATAATATGATACGTGAATTTGAAAAATAGAAATCAACGGGCAACCCTTGTTTTAGCACGGTACACTTATTTTATTAGTATGTTCAACAAACATATTTTCATTCAATGTTCTATACCGATTCAAAATTCAAATTGCTCTTATAATATTTTGAAGATCTGTATACACATTTTGTAAGAATTATTCTGGAATATTATTGAATCAATGAAAAAAAAGTGAGAGACGAAGACCAAGACCACACTCGAACATTAGCAATAAAAGGAGTAATAGGATCGTTCTTAATAATATTAATTCTATTATTTGTGTTAACGTATGAGAGTCTCAACGATTGTTTTTTATTACTTTCTATTTTATATAGTATTTTTTATGAACTATTATTACATCTTCTTATTTCTTTGTGACTTGAAATTCAAATCAAATTTTGAATAAAGTGAACATTATTTATATTTGTATTTAGTCCTTACGAAAGAGAAGAGGGTAAACAATTATTTCGCAAACTATTGAAGATTAATTATTGATAAAATAATCAAAATATCTATGCATAAGCTTCAAACTACGTAGATGAAATTTCAAATATCTCAGGAGACACGAGTATAAATGTTGTATGTAATTCTCAATTCCTGATACTATTTAGAATTAACTTAAAAACTGAACTTTCGCTTTATAAGATCGAAACCATGTTGACCCATTCAACTGGTTAATTAAAAATTTTTATTTTACATCACAATAAGTGGTACAATTTATAGTGATGACAAGAAAATAAAACATTCCATACTTTTTATCAAAACATGATTTTCTGACCATCATTGTGGTCACATTTTACATTTTTTCTCAATTTTTTACTCACGTCCTCCTGACACAGAGGCAATCATTGATTTTCCAAGGAGTAGGAAGAATATAAGTTTTGAAAAACAGAGGCACGAATCAATGTGATGGCGCCACTGAGGCGACCCTTTCCAAAAACGTCCCTACGGTCCTATTCGATATTTAAGGTACCCATGCAGGACGACAAAAGATGAAACGCGCGTATTCGAATTCCTCAAAAGATAACAATCGAAACGGCGCCACCAAAGACAAACAAATTTATGGGAACAAACGATTGTTTGGGTTTTTAGAGAATTTTTTACAGTGAAGGTAGGTATCAATCTTGTAGATAAGCTTGATCTATTTGGATTTTCCGTTTATATCATTTTATAAAGATTTTAACGTACAATGGAGTTTATCAAGTTGACTGAACCGAGATCGGGTGCACAAACGGAAGCGATATTATTGTTTTTGTTCAAATTTTGGTAAATTTGATAGAGAATAGTGCTCTTTGTGTTATTGTTTTCAATTGATTAGACTTAAACAGTGAGTATTTAATTCCTGTTATGAAACTGTTAATGAGAAGGAAAGACCGGCTGTTATCGTTGTAAATAGACAATAACCTATAAGTAGAAGTAAGTAAAATTACAAGTCATCTACATTTTCGTATACTACATACAGTTTTCACAAACATTCACAAAAGTAATATTCAATATATGAATCACCCATCACCTCTACTGTGGTCATAGGTAGTAGATAAAATACTCACTAGACTCAGCAGTGCCGGATTTACAGTTCTTGGCTACGCGGATCATCTGGTAGTGTTAATGAGGGGCGAAGTATAGTCGCTGCCCGGCCCTAAACGCACTCCAAAAAATGGGGTGATGAAGAGTAGGTCTCGATCAATCCCTGTAAAACACCACTAGTCTCATTTACAAAGAGAAGGAAGACAAATATAAGCACCTTCAATGAAATTAAATTAATACTCTCCAATGGAGACAAATATCTAAGAGTCATCCTGGAACTTACTTGAACTTGTGGCAAGCAAACAATCATAAAATCCATGATCACACATGCAGTGCTTGTTTGGTGGTCTGAAACTGAACTATCAACAGCTCAGAGAAAACTAAACGCTAATCTGTTTAGGTTTAGGCGACCCCCACAAGCTGATCTAGGTAGTAAAACTGAAGCCAGAAAATCTGATAGTCAATAAACCAATGGACCAAATGTATGGCATATCAACAAAAATCTTCCGGAAGTTCAAAATTTATCTCTCTGGTACACAGGCGATTTGAAGTTAGCTCGAGGAGCTGGAATGTGTATTTCTTAACCAAAATACAAACTCTGCTTCCTGGCCATTAGAGTATACCAGAAAATTATGAAGCACATAGATTTGCTACAAAAGGGGCAACGACTCCATACCTTGGACCAGAACCCTACTGTAGCCTCACAAGATGTCACATCGATAACGCACTGAACGAATAGCTGAAGAATCAGATGGATTCTTACTGAAGAAACACTTCAGAACTTAGACAATCCAAAAGATTCGTAACCCTATTAGCTAAGACGTCAGGAGAATTTCTAGTCATGACCAGAAACGACACCAAACTGGTGGTCGGCCTTAAAGTGATACATGACAAAGAACGATAACTGCAGATTCTGCGAGCAAGTCAAGGGAATGTCCTGCCCATTTGGCTGAAAAGCTTTGGGAGGAGTCTATGTATTTTGGAGCAGAATAAGAGTATAATAAGATGTAAAATATAGTGCAAAATATCTTCTAGGTATAGGTGCATAGTGGCTGTAAAGACTAACCATAAGAATCTACAATTTATCAACAAATGATATGTTCTAGCTTGTTAATCTGTTACTATAGCCGCTTCACCAAGATCCTGTTTACAATGTTTATAGTGAATCTTGGATCCAAGAAAGCACTTTTTGGTTAAAGTTGAAAGAAAAGTGCTAAAGAATCTCACGAATCGTCAACATTTACTTATGATAACTGACGAATTTTTGATGTAAAGACGAGAAACTGTGGAAACGTTCTTTAACCTCAAATATAGAAGAAAATATATACAAAAAATGGACAAATTTGTTCGAGAATATAAGTATCAGAGGTGCTGAAATGTATACGACACGTTATGTAAAAGAAAAGACATCAAAAATAGGTCAACGCTTGTCTTCATCATTTTTAAAACACTCTTTGCCACAAATTGTTTTTGTTTCGTCTGTTTCTGGCCGTTTCTTGCTTACTTATATCCGTTTTATTCACCAAATCTAACACCATGCTCTTTCCAGAACCAAAAAATACTAAAATAGAAAATGATACCCTTCCTGATATGAAAATAGCAACGACATAATAGATGAAAGCCATTAAGAAAGGACACTTCCAGAGATGCCAGCAAAAGCTGCTTCTTTATTTTGGTTTCAATATTTTTATTAATGGAATTAAAAAAAACTATCGTGTGGTATATAATTTTTTAAAAACTCTTATTTTCAAATAATTCTTACAGCCAGAAAACCTGGAAATATCTCGAATTAAGCCAAATAAACGAGAATCATTGCTAGGTGTAATTATTTGTAGCATAAAAATGTGAACATTCTAGTTTCTAAATTATGTTTTTCTTTTGTTGTAATCTTTAGATAGTGGTCAAGAATCTCATTCTATTTAGAAGTTATGATTATTGAAAAACCTCGTATATTATCTTGGAATGTGGGAGAAGCTCTCAAAAAATGCAGTATTGGAAAATTTATTCATATAAATGCCCGAAGTTTACTGAACTGCTATAGAAATATCGTCATTTTGTCACAAACTACAATATTGAATCTCTTCGAGGTTGTAACATAATACTAGATGTTGTGCGCAGATTCTGATATAGTAAATGCCCTAAGATAATGCTGTATAAAGTTTCGGGAACTAATAGATTACATATTGTGCAGTGAATTTTGATATAATTTGTACGTGAAGTTATTGAAAACCGAGAAGAGTACATAATATTTACTATCAATTAATCGAAGTTTATGTAAGATGAACAGGCATTTTCTACTCGATACTTGATTAAGTTAAAATGAAGTTTGTATCGTACATCATGTAAATTTTTCTGACAAATAATCTTTTCTTATGAAGGTTAAACTAATATAAAAGTTAGGTCAGAAGAATTAAAATATTTTGTTATTGTTACGCTTGTTGACGCTCTCTCTTAAACTGAAGCGTTCAATTCATTTATAAAATATATTTACATATCTCCGAAACTGGATTCAAGCTTTATTCTACTCCACAAGCCCTAAACACCACTGATATTTACCCTATTCGCTAATTCCTTCTTCCGCCCTTTCTTTTCATTCTCTCCAAACTAAAACCTAATCTGTTGTTGTTTCTGTGTTTGACATTTTCTTTGCCGCTACTTCCGCGGTAAGACGAAGGGGGATATGGTGTATGGAAAATACAGACGACTATTGGGGTACAGAATATCTAAACTTGTTAAAATTAAAGTGTCTCGCAGCAATGTATAAAGCGTAGCTAAAGAATTATCTATACAGGGAGTCAGTGATTTGAAATTATCACAGTTATTACAACAGTTTTTTCAATGCTCGGAGTCTCCGATTAATATTTTTAATCGCGGTATCTTAATGTTTTAAGGTTATTCCAATTTAGAGATGCGATCAAATTTCCAACGATTTGAGGAGAAATGAATTTTACTTATTTTTGTATTTGGTTTATCAACATTTTCCGGTTTAATCTTCAAACTTTGCTTTTCAAGATGTCCCATAAAAAGAGTTCCTACGGATTGAGTTGAAGATTTCCATTGTTTACCTATCTATATGCCTAGTTTCCAGAAGCAGTTCAAATACTGTTCAAACCATATGTTCACATTCAGGACATTTGTATGTAAGGGGTTAAGAAATGAATTAGATAATTACGGTACTAATTCTTCTCCAAGAACCTCAAATTTCGTACTGAACTGATTATGTGAGTTTCATATTGGTCCTATAACTGAAATATTGGCAATTTCAGTCCAAACTTTCACGTTTTCTAATGGTTGAGTATAGTCTTTCTGGCATTCCATTCGAAGTAATAAACAATTACTGCCGATCATGGTTCGCTAGAGATCTTCTGCAAGCTAGCGCTCTTCTAAGCTAGCGGAAGAAGCAGGATAAGCTATTTTTAGACCAGTTCACTGTCACCTCATACCAATAAAAAATCGCTCACCATTTTTCAAATAGAGTTGCTAGCAATAAACATATCTGCTCAGGAGTGTTTTAGAAGAAACCTCGCTAGAAAGCACATTGTCTCCGATAGCCAAGTGACTTTGAATGCACGTCGAAGCTAGTACGTGAGCACGAAAGCAAACAGCTATACCAAAAACAAAAGAAATGACTTCATATTTTTAACAAGAGCCCTACTGTCACCTTATGATATGTCACATCAACAACAAACTGAATGGATAGGTGAAGGATCAGATTGATCTCACTCCAAGACTAAGAAAATCCAATCCATAATCGAATCAATCAGTCTAAAGAACTTCTAGAGATGTCTATAAACGACATTAAACTGGGGTTGGTTTTCTGACAAGTCACTGTTCTGTGTAATACCACCTTGAAACGATAGGCGGTGCATAGGAAAACAACCGCAGATTCTGTGAGCAAGCCATAAACAACAGAGCATATACTCGCGAATGTTTTGCTGCCCATTTAAGCAAAAGGCTTTGGTTTTGTGGTTATTGCCAAATATACCAATTAATTCGTAAAGTTTATAGAATTGACTACAGTATAGACTATATTAGAATCCATAGAAACAACATCTACATTAATGTCAATAGAAATTCTTTTATAATCAGCTATATAAATATGCTTCCGTTATTATAGGGAAAATACCGTGACTAGAAACGACAAATGTTTTTAATGTTTCCCTTTTTTGTTCTAGAATAATTTCAAACAAAATTATATTATTGCTTCCTATTAGCACTTAATGATGATTATTTTCTGTTGGAGAATGAAACGTATACATTCAAATTTTCTCATCTCGACTTTTAATAAATATATTGGGCTAGAGAGAAAATGTTTTAACAATCACCTTTATATAAAAACCTAATTTTAAATTTCTTTTGTTTAGTGAGAATGTTCTCTATATTTATAATCACTGCGAAGAAAACAGAAAGCTGCAGTTATCTGAAAAAGTATTCTGTTGCTTTGTTTGAAAACTAATTTACTAAGGAGTTGAAACACCAAATTCAATTTCAGAGAATAAACTTGATATAGTAATCACTCTTTTATAACCTAATGAATACAATATAACTTGACAACGTTAGTTATTCTGTGTCACAACGAGATCTGTGTGTTTTTTTTGTATTTTTATTCAAATAATTGCGATCAGTAAAGTTTATATTCGAAATTGGCTTATCCTTGAGTTCAGTCGTTTCACCGGGTCTGTCGATGTCGGTGAGTCTTAAGCATCCACTTTTCAGAATTCGTTATTCAATTTGTTTCTGTTTTTCCAGGCTCATGAAATGTTATTTTTCTGGATGCAAGAGGTATTAGAATACAATCTTATGACTAATTAGAAAGCAGTTCTATGTTTTTGAACATATTGAAACTTGAAAAGATAATCAGGGTAGCACCTTTGGTATCTTCGAATTCTTTTAATGTTTTTTCAAGCGAATTTTTCAATTTGAATTTGAAGATATATGTTCTATTCTATTCTAATAGTTGACCTTCAACTACCATAATTCCGTTACTGTAGGAGTTTCCAAGTTGTCAACGTAACTATTTCCAATTAATAATAGAAGAAAATCGTACATATCTTCATTATAAAAATGTTCTTGATACCATTTAATCGTCAATTTTGCTTTATTGCAAACATTCGGATTACTCTAGTGCCCAACTGAAATGTCTTCCTCTTAACTAAAGTGGCAACACTGCAATATCGTATTTTCTCCGAAACGACGACATGGGAACATAAACACGACAAATCGCAATCGAATTAAATGATTATGTTGTTAAGCGCAGTTTCGGCATCGTCTTTCTTTAGACTTTTGCCAGATTTACTAGATTTATATGTATATTTTGATGATATAAATCCCATCTTCTCATCAAAGACTCAACTAACGCTTTTCAGAAGAACCATGGACAATGAATGTGGTATTAGGTATAGGTAATTTTTATTCTATTTTCAACAAAATAATTATTTCTCCTATATCTTTTTGCTGCACACTTTCCCAGCAAATGTTTAAATTATTAGTTTTTAGACGGTGGGCTGAATTCATATACATGGTGTTTCTTGCTTACTCACTTAATTTATTTATACACTATGTCATCGTTCACTTGTCTATCCCGATGTGTTCAGAATATCATCAGATTATTTACTGATTTCCTTGCTGATAAACAAGCGATTATTTCTCGATAATTCGGTTCTAGAATGTCTACATACAATAAGGCCTAGAATCTGATTTTATAAAAACATTTTAAATTAATCCATACTCTATGTATATAAAGACAAGCGAATAGCCTTTTTGAGAATTTCCGCATATGCCAAACATTAGATTCTTTTAACATAATCGAATGGCCTTCATGGTTTATGTCGTGGACGAGTTCGTAACAAAATAAATCTTTCAAATCAGGATCCCAGGTAGATAAATATAGGTATAGTGAACTGTATAGATAGGAGTTATCAGAAAACAAGAGGGAGGTAGGTCAAAGTCATTGAAATGAAATATTTCGCTGACTTATTTCTCGATTGAATAAATTCATGTGGTAATCCGTTAAGGTAAGCCGTTTGCTTAGATAATAGGAAGAGAAAGCCGAATTTATGACAGATAAAAACGCATCTAGATCATAATGATGCATCAGCTCATTAATTGTTGTAACAAAGGAAGAGAACGCTGTGATTTATGACAGAGCAAATCATAGCTCTTTTGCTACACTATTGCACTAGCTCAGAATTATTCCACATTGTGATGAGAACGATGGAAAATATTTCAAACCAATTCATATGTATAATAGTATTTCTTTTTTTTTTTTTCTTGTCCTTTTTCTCTAGAACTCTTTTGGGGGTCAGGGTATTGAGATTTTAGTTTTTATTCTCATTTCATTACCTTTTTCCGCTTTTTCCTTTGCTACTTCATTCAACTGCTGTATTGTTAGTCAAGTTTTTTAGGTTAATCCAAGAAAGAGATTGTCTCCTTCTAGTTACAATGCCTGAAAGCATTTGAAATATTTGACACATTTACTTTATATTGATCCTTTAATAGTTCAGTAACATCAAAAACACATACATTTATAATATATAGAAATTAATACCCATAAAATACTAGAATCAAAATGGGTCCATCCAGTTCGAAACTTATATCCATATAGTTTACGGAAAGTTGACATATTTATCATAAAAAACACAATACTCCGTATATAATCGTATATGTATGAATAATTTAACTATATTACTAACATTAGGGTAGATATATGTGGTATATAATTTAATCACGTTCAAAATGGAGCTTGTGAATACCTGAAATTGAAGTTCCCATTGCAACTTCGTAACGTAGAGCGCCATTCAACCGACACAATGCTGATTCTTTGAAATATTTACAAGTCAAACACAATATTAACCCACATAACAGTAACGCCCAACAAGCGGGAATTGTCACATCAAAAAATAAAACAATAGGAAATTTTTTGGATGTGAAGTATAAAAGTAATTTAATTCAATAATTTTCCTCTGCCCTATTTATTTAAGTGTTCCATTCATACAATCACGATTGTATTATTATTGTATTATGATGATGAAAGATAGATAATACTAAGGTGGCTCTTGGTCTATTCCATGGGTCCTTCTTTTCAGTTCTATTCTGGTCCTCCAAATATATAATATATAATAAATTTTTTTGCTCTATTCTTTGCATGTCACTTATTAGCTCAGCTCGTATCATTTTTGTAGTCCTCCGCTAAGGAATTTTCTACACTTACTACCAAGAAATGCACGTCTGTGTAAACTAACACAGTCATACGAAATGTGGTCCTCTCATCAACTCCTCTATCAATCTCATCCATTAAAATATCTATTGAGTTTACAGACTGAAAACAATTTTGACTGTTTCCCTGAACTGTTTCGCTCGTTTTTAATCTCGTGAGTTCCACCACCATAGATTCAATTCATTTTTTTGTAACTGCTTCTTTTATGAATTATCCAACACCGCAGAAGGATTCAAGTTCAACGGATAGCATTGACTATTTCCGTTACTAGTAATCCTTTACACTAATCGTATTTAGAGAAAGCATATAATTGCACACTAGCTAGTAATTAACTCCTACAGATTCGAGCATCTTAAATGCTTTCAAGGTTATGTTATTACCTGCATTCTTATATCTTCCATATAGTTTTGGGAAATTGTAGCACCTATAGTGCTTACTGGAAAAACTAATTTACTAAGTTATGTCATGCTGCTGTTACATCGATAGGTGGTCACATTTTCTTGTCCGCTTTCAGCTCTATACGATATCGGTTATGTATCAATTTTTACATTACAAATCTAGTTTGCACCTGTATGGAAACGTTAAGAGGTAGTAAGTTGATCAAGACTTTTGGGCAGCCGTGTCTGTGGCTCGTATGGTCCCCTGACACATAGGCAAGCTAACTTTTGTGTATAACTCCATCGGTCTATAATAGTCCTTTGCCCAACCACGCCGTATACAACGGATTATTTTAAGATTGATTCTCCAGCTTTTGCCCCACTGCATCTGCTCAATGACGTGGTACTTTTTGTATGGTATTTAGTACGTGCGCCTATGATCGAAAGATATTTTACTTTCTGGAAGGTGGTTCAAAAATAATCTCCCTTTCCTCTAGCAAAAGTGATTTTGGACGTAGCAGTGAATGTAAGTTGTTTAGTGAAGATGACCACATATGTTTTCTGGGCATAAAGTGCAACTCAGTCAACAAGACGCAGAGAGACCTACTCTTCGTCTTTTAAGACGCAATCTCGACTATACTTTTTCTATGTTGTGTATCTTGCTTCGTTTCCATCAAAAGTTTGTAATTACTTGAGAATGAATTCATTATAATCTTAACTAAACTGAACCAAATAATTGAAACAATGATATTAATTGCTGTTGGTAACAAAATAAAAACATATGGAAAATACATGGACTGTAATTCAGTCCAGTCCATTGATCACAAGTCATCAATAGTTTGTTGTAGAGTTTGATTATCAAATAAAATTACAATAGAATACAATGAAAGTAAAAAGAACACGACTTGCATTTTAAGTACGACGTGAAACAGATTTTTCTATGAATACATTGGTAGTGGTGAGTGATATTTGAAAGATAATGTCCCTAATTGTGTCAATTAGTAGATAATAGATAAATAGATGAATTAAATAAATCGGTAGTCTAATAATAATTTGATAGCACATTTCAATGCCATTTTTTTTATGTGAGTAAAGAAATATAGAGAAAGTTGATCACATAACCATAATTACTAAAAGGAGAATTGGAAACTATCCAAAATTTTATATGAAAATTTTAATAGGTTGATTGTATATATATATATATATATATATATATATATATATATATATATATATATATATATATATATATATATATATATATATATATATATATACGTATTTTTTATCAACAGACAAATTTTTTTTCTACATTCACTATACATTTTAACCATCATACGAGGATAAAATTCAACCTAAAAATCTTTTAACGGCATTCGAAGCAGAGTAGTAGAGCGAGGAAGTTTCTACAAAAAACATGGTTTATCGATTTATTTCATATTAACCATATATTTGTTTAGGACAGAAATTTTCTCTTTCCTATTTCTATGGTCAAATAATCTGCGATATAAAAGTCATACATAGGATTTGCCAAAATGAATTTTCAAGCTTTTATCTACGGGTAAGATAAGAATTGTGAATACGAGGGTTGCTACTTAAGTTTTGAGATAGACAGATAGAAACAAACATTTATAAATGGATGTGACTTTATTGATTTTCAACCTACTTACAAAACGTGTGAACGTATCAACCGCTTATTCAGGTGTTGACATCGCAATTTATTTTAGGTGTGCGGGAATAATGAATCATAAAACTGTACGACGGATAATCCATCAATTCGATATTTTGACTGTTTTTGTTAGAACTGATAAATGAGAGCTCCCATTATCGTTATGGAGAATTATTTGTCTTCTGCGATTGGTCTCCATGATTTTGTCGAACACTTCTGGCAAACAAATGCTGGTGTATCATTCAAAATTTGCCGTTATATGTGGCTCTAAAGGAACGATGACGACAAGTCCAGTTATTTCGGAGAAACAATCGATCATTTACTTCCAACTACTACCAAGTGCTTCATTCGCAATTTTTTTTTGGTTTGGCTCGTCTTGAAAGACCCATACAGTTGATTGTTACTTAGTTCCGGGTTCATATACATAGATACAAGATTCGTCATATGTAACGATCTTATAGACGTCTTTCAAAGCACCACGATTGAATTTTTTGAACGATTGTCATATTGCGCGGTATCCAACGAGAACAAATATTTTTTACAGTCAAATCTTCATGAAATATTGAATGTATGCGTATGGAACCAATGGCCAAGTATGCCTCAATCTCACGGTATATCACTTGATGATCTTGCAATATAAGATCACGTACAGCATCGACCTTTTATGGTACAACAGCCATTTTTGGACAACCGCACGAAATTCATCCTGTAGCAAAGCATTTTTTACAAAGATAGATGTTCCTAGTATGAGTAAACAACTCAAATAGTATTCGTATGATAATATGTTCTGAGTACGTTGACAATTAAAAATGTCAAACTTAATGATGGCAATATTAGATTTGACATATTCACATCAGTGTTGCCATATCCCAAAATTTAGGTATCAACCCTCGTATAAACCAAAATATTGACCCCTATATATCGATTATTGATGAGAAACATAGTCCGGCTCTGATTTTAGGTCACCTTATCCCTCGAGGTATTATTATTGTATGTAGGTAAGTCAGGGTGGAAATGTGACATTTTCAGGAAGTCCTATGGGATCCATATAATTCATACCGACATTTCAACACTTCGACTCGGCAAACTATGGACTTGACAAAACTGGAGAAAAGTAAATTTGACTGTGAATGTAACTGCGCCAAGCAGTGCTGTTTATTTATTAATATTCTGTTCAAGTAAGCCGTTACAGAAAAAAAATCGATTCCATCGAAAACAGTCCATGAACGTTTCGTTAATATAATACTATTACGAGGGTTGTTCAAATAATTGATAATGGTAAGAAGATGAACTATAAATAAGCAACTAAAATAATTTTTAAAAAAATTAAATAAAAAGAGAGACGTTAAAAAAACTGGAAATCAAATAAATCTATGAGCCCGCCACTGTTAAGTTTTGTTGTTATTCCTCCCAACTTCACCTTTCCTAATCAGGAGGTACTTTTGAAAATAATGCTTACCTATTTTTCAACCTTCATCCAATTTCCGAAAACAATTGTGGGTTAGGGAGTTTCCGCCATAGATAGAACCGTCAGGGAGTCGGAGAAAATCGAGGAAATGAAAGTAAGTTAGCGTGTTTGTGCAGTTTCCCAACAGATTCGGATAGAAGTTAGACAACTAACGAATCCTCAGCTCTCTTGATGTATTACGCGTCAAGACGACGCCAAAACACTTTCGAATTTCCACCGAGACGTTTGATGTGGAAAATTCACTCGAGTTTTTTAAGTAGTGGTAGAAACGTTTTCCTATTTCTATATTCACCGGTGTGTATAAGGAAAAAGATTTCCATAATATAAATTTATTCCAACTATTCTGGCAGTAAAATATGGAGTTTTAAGAGAAAATTCCTCTAACGGAACAAAAAGCATTTATATCCATTTTGACAATAATTTGATTATATTTATAGAACTTACTTTTACTTATTTCTAGCGGAGAAAGTTCTATTCGTATGTATGAAACTTATATTTACTGATCTAGGTTTGATTAATGAGTAATTAATTATCAGATTTATCATTAAGCCTTATATAGTGTAAAATGTTTTGTTTCCATTTTATATTGTGAGAATGATGTAACCAAGAAAACAATTAAGTATGAAAAATCGTCGTATTTTACTCATTTTGGGAAAACAACGAATTGTTTAATCATAAATTGTGCATGACATCAACATCATTTATCTTTATAACGCCATTTCACTTCCAAAATTCATTCAGGTTTTGGGCTAAACGCGTATGTAGGAAACAACCGTTCACTGTTTAAAGTTATCGATCTATCTAAATACTCCTTTTCGTAGATACCTACTAGGATGCAGGGATAACAAAGAGATTTACACAATTTACCAAACTAATTGGTTTTGATCAGCATTATTTTTTTATAAATATCTACTCGGACTATGAAACAGATATCTTACTTCAATTGATTAGATTTTCTTATCATTTCAGCAATTATTTCACTTTTGACATTAGTATTCTTCTCCAACAATTTTTTAAACACTTTTCATTGGAACAAATAGAATTATGAGTACTCCAATAATGGATGTTCTCCTCTCTTTAACAAATACGTGTCATTAAATTCAAAATCTATGTAAGACAAAATCAAAAGAAGAAAAACTACTTAAGACAAAATCGAAAGAAGAAAAACTACTTAAGACAAATTTGCAAAATGAAAGAATTCGTCTTTCATCAATCATGTAGAAAAAATTGCTGGATGTCAAAATGGTCAGATTTTTCAGATAATTATTAACAAGCACAGGAAATCTATAGGTAAATTAACGAAGAGTTATTATGGAAGCTGGACCTCAACGATCTAGGAATAACATCGAGTCGTAGCTCCAAAACAGGAGCATATTCTAACATAATTATTGTTTCCTTCAATTTTTTTGTAACGTAGCAGGGACTGAAATCAAAATTATATCATCTGTCTCAAAATAATTGTTATTTTACTGTGTTTCAATATCAAAAACTCGGCTAATGAATGAAGACTAGCTCCAAACACGGAAAGATAATAACGAAAATACCAATATGAGGAGTAGTAATTAAATAATAAGAATTTCTTCTTCACGTGTATTGGTAGTGAACACTGCAATTGTTCAACGCACAGTACAAGTTTCAACTTGTTCGTTACAGTTAATGCAACATAAATACTTTGAGTGGATTGTGTATAAAATTACACGAAACGGGAACATACAATTGTGATCGGATATTTGACTAAATCTGGAGAGAAGTCATCCGGAATCGTGCAAAAATTGAAAGAACTGTACGTATCGTCCCCTCGTGTGTATGAATAGACAAAGCGGTTTAGATAGCGCACACAGCAGTTGTGCATTTACGAACACTAATCGATAATATTTGAGCAGTTTCCGACAGAACAAACACATTGCAATGCTACCACATCCTCTATACAGCCTGGATGTGGTTCTAGCTGACTTCTGGCAATTCCTCAAAAAACAATGTTTGAATAAAAACAGTATGAGTAAATCAAGTCTAGTCACCAGCAGATCACGGCGGTTTCGAATAAGTTCATATCGACAGTCATCTAAGCTTGCTCCCATTAGTGAAAGGATTCGTTGAGCAAATTTATGGCTCTCCAGGGTGGCTAGAGGTGACAGTTTAAAACATATCACTTTCTGTCAATACAACTTTTATAAACAAAATTTCATTATTCAATAGTCGCGTATGAACATACTGTCCACGAAAAGCCGGTCCTGTTCCGGTGGGATGAGGAGTCTAAAATTTGGCGAATGTCGCTGTTCTTTTTTTGATATTTTTTTCCTCTTTCATATACGCAGCGACGATTTGTTTATATTGTTGTTTAGAACCAATTTCTAGGAATGATTTTTTATTTATTTGAATGTTTGTTCACTTTCTATCATTATTCAAGACTTTTCTTTTGGTATAAATACGTTTTCTTTTAGCAGCGAGAGGTCTGTAAATGATCTGATATTATCCCGAACATATCGGGATAGATAAACGGTGTATTCAAATGAATTAATATGTTAAGCATACATATAGTTTAGCGAATACTGACTAGTTTAATATACATTGAATTAGTTTATAAATAAATTGAGTAAGTAAGTAAGAAACGTATGAATAAATCCACCCCACCTGAAAAACAGTTTAAATAAATTGGAAGAAATTATTGTAATGCACATTTTCGTATGATAAATAATAAAGTTCACTTCATTTGTATCTAAACTCATATCCCCGCTAACATATGTGTATTAAACTAAATGAATGAACTAATTTACAAAATTTACAAAATGGGGTATTCTAGGTAATGAAAAATATAAGTATTCCCGTATTCGAATCAATATGGAGGGAAATGGGCGAAATAAGATTGTTTGTTAATAGGAAATCGAGATTCTGACGGGAAATCGGAGTTTCTACTCATAATAAAAAATGAATATGACCAAATCAAATGACCTTGATGTTGGTAATAAATTGTTGAAATTACCCTTTAGGTATTATGACGTAGACTCATAATCACGTAAATAAAATACTTATTGTTAAAATGAAATAACAAAAGCAATGAATAAATTGATCATAATATTGATTGGTATTACACACAACCTATTTCAATAATCATTAAATCACTTCTTCCCCGTATACTGACATCTCATATACCGCAACTTCTAAAATATTCATAAACGGTATCTAATTATTACCAGACCGTAAGTGTAATCCCCCTAGTTGGGGTACCGAATTTTACACAGCACAATTTACGGCGCAGAGATATGAACACATTTTATGCATGAAATAATGTGAATTTAAAGGCATACCTTATGCCGTTGTATCTCTTTCACGAGGTAGACTTCACGTTTGACAATGTAATAAAGATTTTAGATTTAGTATTATGATGAATTACATCAACTAAATTGAACGTACGAGTATAAACGATACCAAAATAATTCTTCATAAATCTGAAAAAGTAATTAATCTGCTAAATTGAAATAAACTAAGATGTATTTTCTCTAATTATAAAAAAAGAAAAATCAAGCTTTATCAGTAGGATTTAAATAATATCCATTTGATAAAAACATAATTCATTCTTTGAGTTATTAGTGAAATAGAAAAACAGCTGCTCTTTCTCTGACCCTTTTCCTGTCCGCTTAAATGCAAATACTTGATTAGCAGAATTGAGCCACGAGCGAGTAGCTTAAGCAAACGAGTGCGAAATAGAATTTTCAACACATCTTGTACATGATTTTTTTCCAAAAATTACGAGAAAATGCAGTTAGTATTTTTTTAAACTCGCAGAAAATTCTATAATTCTCTCAAATTTGCCAACGATTGAAAGTCAAATTTAAAATGTTATTCGGCAAAGCAATTTATCTACTTTTCTCCCGTGGTGCGTACTATTTTTTCTCTCGTCGGGATGAAAAGTTCGTCCTTGACGTATTCTAATTCACTATCACTAGAATCATCTAAATTCATTTTTTTTTTAATTTCAATTCTGTATTTTCACGTGATTATAAATACTGTGAGGAAAACAAGAATAAACATTTCGATAAACAAGTCGTTGTTACGATACCGGGAGCAAAAGAAAGTTCTTCTCGGAAGAGAATTGGTCATCTTTGTCCCGCATACGAGGGACAGAAAGCGAGAGAAAAAAATTATTGCGCCATTGTGTGGAGATGTAGTTATCGGTAATCAACGACCTACCCATGTAGGAGCTCCCAGACTTGAACGACGGGGCTTAGCTTGGGCTCACGCTGGGACACCCGGCCTTGGCGAACCAATAATGGCCCAAGCCTGGTTGGCGTCTTGGTAACTTAACCCCGACCATTCTATAGATAACCGAGCCTGACTGAACTCTATGTAACCTTACCTCGGCGATCCCACATTCACCCAAGCCTGTTTGAACTCTGAGTAACCTGACCTCAGCAATCCTATAGTCAGCCAGGCTGGACAGAACTCTAAATAACTATATAAAATTTTGTTCCAATATCTTATCCATAATAGATATCTCAACATTAAAAGTAATAATTTTTTATGCATAAAAGACAATAAAAATTCGAATATTAAAAAATAGTATCAACTCTTTATATGTGTAATTATTTATCCAATATTTTTATGTACATTAATTAGTAGAGTGCATTAATAGAAAATAAGCCAGAGTAGCCCAGGGCTGCAGACCAAGCAAGGGACATTGTTATCATCCCAGAGTCTCACTACTCTGTGCCAATAATGGTTTCCAAGCTAGGGCAAGAGTTGTACATACTTGGCCCAAGTCTGGGCTTATACTGGCTCCATCTTAAAATCCTATATGGGTATGTGCATATGGGTATATTCTTGTTGACATTTTTTGCAATTTAAAATTTTCAATAAGGGGAAGCTGTATGGAATATATTATATTTTTATTGTGAACAACACGTTTTGACATTATTTTGAAGAACTTCAGTGATATACGAGTAGACATCGATTGCTTTTGAATAAGTTAAAATCAAACATCTATGTATGCAAAGGATGGAATATTTACGCCATAAGCTTGATGGAGACTTCTCTTCTGCAAATTTCACCTAAAAATTTCTGGATTACAGTTGCAGTTTCTATTTGGCGCAATTTCGTATTGATGAATTGCTTAAAAATTTTTGTTAAATTTTTCTGGCAGCAGCGAGGACAAGTAATGCTGATTCTTCCATATCCATTTGATTATTAATCAAATGAATTTCCAACAATTTTTCATGATAAACTGTCAACTAGACGTTGATAAAATAACAATGCTTTGGATAATACAGAAATCGGTTAAAGTTTCAATGATTTAATGCAAAAGTATAGAATTAAATCATATACCAAAAATTTTAAAGAATGTGTATCTAGGTCACATCAATTATCAAATATGATTCTTGGATGTAATTGATACCCATCAAAGACAATTGTCGGAATAGTTTTTTTCAAGAATTATGTTACTACAAATGAATGCCGTTAGTGGTAAATCAATCAATAACAACTTTTCCTTCTTAGGATGTTTTCCAAGGGTGATCATAACATATATTTGGTTCAAAGTAATGGATATGGAAGCACTTTTTTGTCATTACCAATAAAGAAATACTTATGTCAGTTGGAAAACTATCAAAAAACTTATATGAAAATTCTATATAAACGCGGTCATATGGAATGCATAACATTTTATTCTAAAAGAAGAAACTTTGTTTGGGAAGCTTAGACGGATTTTCCAAAACTTAACAACATCACTGTGTAAGAACTAAATCGATCTTCTTGTTCTTCATTTGGGTTGCCTATCATTACAGCTACTGTAATTTTGGAAGCTGCGGCCCTAAGTAGGTCAGAATAGTCAGGCGATGTGAAGTTGAACCGGATATTTTTCTACTTCCAATAGATCGTTTTTCTACAATTTTTTCCTGAATTAAGAGCTGTAGGATCTAATATTCGGCACCTCTTATGACGTTGCCAAGATCTTTTCTTCTCATTCCATTAAGAATCTTAACGTATTCCTATATTCTTCTCACAACATCTACATTGATCACATGTTTTGTCTATGATATTCTCAGCAACCTACAGTAGGCTCACATCTTGAGGCTTCAAGTCTTCGCTCGCACTATGCGGAGTACTAGGAATATGTGGCATTTGAGCCTTCGTGTTCCAAGCTCTACAGAGAATCTTCTTCATCTTGGCTTTCTTGATTTCAATTCTTATTTCTAAATAAATAGTAATCCATGGAGCAGTCAACACTTATACAGGTAGTCACACCTCTCGACTCCTCCCAGTATTTCGCCTTCCACTTACAGGTGTTCATTGGCCGTTTCAATTTTGTTGACATTCTTATATTTCATTAACGTTAAGCGTCAGACCATATTCCAGTCTAATTTTAGCGGCATTATTAATGGTGTCGTTTACATAGCACAGATTGTTTAGTTGAGTGCCGTTAACTCTTTTTCCGCCGGCATCATTTTCTGGTGCTTTAATGAAGATTGTTTCTGGGTTCACGTTGAAAATGAATGGATAAAGAAGATTGATTTTTTCCAATTTGGACTAAACGCGTACAATTGCAGTTGGATTCAGGTATAGTTTGGTTATCATATGTATATCCCTTGCATCAAGGTTTTTTCGTTCCAGGGTTTCTATTAATTGTGTTTAACTTCATCAAATGCTTTATTATAATCCATAAAACAGACATTTCGCTGACATCATGACATCGCTGCATCACTTGTAGCCAAAACCATTTCTAAACCGATATTATTTATAATGAACGATTCGTGCATAAAAATTTTAAGAAAAAGATTCTATGAACGGTAACGATGTATGAAGTTATGTTTACGGAATTATAGCAAAAAGACATTTAGATTTCTTTGATATTGTTAGCTACAGAGAAAGATATTTTTTCTTTGATTCATCTCATTAGCACTCAATTTAAATTTATGAAGGAATCAAAGCTAAAGCCAAAAAATAATTTAACCTTCAGTATAACTTTAAAAGTAGAAAAAAGTGTCATGCTGTAATAAGATTGGGATTCCATATAATTAAATGTTGAAAGAGCCTTTTACTTTCCATGTGTGTAAATGAATATTTATTCATTGACGATTGGATCTTTTCTACATTTTTCTACCAACATACCAATTATATATACGAGTAGATATAATGTATTCAAATTTCAGAAAAAATCGGAATAAATATTTTCTTCAACTGGTTGGTTTTACTCAAATATAAGTAACAAATTCACATTATTACACTATTATATTGTATCTCTAGGCACATTCTCTAATGAAATAATAAGACTGTCATTTTCGTTGCAACGATCTGATTATTCTGGTGCAATGAACTTGCTCTAAATTGATTGGACCTCTCGGGAATACATTAAGAGTGAAGAATTTACTCCACTTTTCATACTGTCATATAACAATAGAGAATTCCCATTCCTGGTTTCTACTCATTTTAATATAATAACGAGGAAGCTCGTTTGATACGCAGATAAAATAAAATTTTGAATTTTTTGATAATAAAAACTCGGGTTGGTAACTATATTGTTCCTCATTTGCACCCGTGATAATTTCTAAACGATTCAAAATATTACAACTTTGTTTTAATGGCAATAATAAAATCAGTTCTGTTAAATTTCAGTTATTCATCAAGAAATTTACGATGTATATAAACTAAAGATTGTTATCATTCATATTTCAGTTACCGAGAACCACGATAATGACCTCATTTTGATATTTAGAAACAATAACTCATTGAGCTAACATCTATATCGAGATAATGTTCCTAAAAAACATTGTTACTATGAATAATGAATTCCAAATATCCAAATTATTGAAACTGCACAAGAGACACATTAAAAGATCTAGATATTCTTTTTGCAATCGGAAGATTTAGAAGAGTAAATGAGAGGCTGAAAATACGCGGTGCAGCTTTCAAACAACGTGACTGATGAAAGGAATAGGGACGTTTTTATGTAGAAAATGGTTAATTTGAGGAATGCCCCTGATATAGAGAAAATTTTCTGGGATTATAATGGTTTCTAGGAGAAATTTCTTTTGGTCTGGTATCAACTCATTATGTGTGTATCCGCCTATCATCGCTAGAAGTATAAAAAACTGGAATACTGGGAGTAAATAAATGGTGTTGCTGTTGATAATATTTAAGAATATTTAAGTCTAAGAAATAGAGACAACTTTTGTTCTTCATCGATCAATGGTGAAAAATTCATGGTATACTATTGTTTACGAGTTTTTAGTAATGGTTTGGAGGGTTACTGACAGCCCTGAGCATATAGTGGATGGGGGCTGGGAGATTGAAAATGAGATCGCTCACGTGACATGACAGCTGTCAATAATCCACACATTAGACACTTGGTAGTTCGAGAACACTAAATCCAAAGTTGCTAAGAGCTTGTTCAATTCGGAGAACTGTACGGCGAGATTGAATTCGCTTGCCTGGTGTACTCAAGAGACTAAAGAGAGATACGTATCTTTGTAGTCTATGAATACCCTCCAAATTATTCATAACAACACTCAAATAAAAGTATAAAATAAAATTTTCACAACTATTCGATAACGTCTAGAACTTGTCTCAATCTTTTCGTCTATTTTGTCGAATTTATGACACTGAAACCACTCAAAAAAGGTTCAAGAGAGAAACATTTGATGATGCATACATTATTCAATAAATATCAACTTTTAGTTGCGATTTCACAATAATAGCTTTTGACATTTGGCGCAATATCATTATCAGTTTAGTTTTTTACTAGCTATACCTCGTATATGGTGAATTTGAAGCCTTAGTATAACAGTATATCTAATTTTCTTATAGTGATGATATATTCCGTCTCCAAAAACGCAATTTAAAATGTAAAAGTTATTAAAACGAAGAGTATTTTCTCTTTATATCTTAGGTGAAGATCTCAATTGAAAGAAGCTGGATTAAAATGTTGCTTCCGTCCTCCTCTGTACCACTAAAGTGATTTACAATTTCACCTCAAACTTCAAACTGTTATCAGGTATTCGAATTCTAATTCAAACAAAAGAGCTATTTTCCACCGCAATACAAATTCGTGATAAACATCTAGGGGAAACATTTTCACAAATCACCTAAAAATCTGTAGAATGAGTATAGTTTCATGTGTCCGTAGGCTTAGGGTCAGTTCTTATCATCGAGGATGAAGCCCATTAAAACGATTATTCATCAATTTGTGTTAGATAAAACCAAATTCAATGTATAAAGGTTCTTCCAATTTTTTCTTCCATTTCCGCTTGACTGTTTTACGAGTAAATCACCCTGTATCAGCGATCAGAGCCCTGATAACTGCCCATAAACAACCGCAATAATTCTGTTAGTGAAAGTAGTCCTAAAAATATCTTCTATACCATCGATTAAAGCACCCGCATGAAGAATATATAAAATAAAACTAAAATTAATTAAAATCCACTTTGAAAGTTATTACAAGATGGAAAATTCATTAGAAAAAATGTTATATAGCAAACCTGATGAGGTTGATTATAACTTCTCAGTTAATTATTAGAATAGAATAGTAATAATAATAGAATATAAAATTTATAATGAAAATATGACAAATCTCCAAGAATTACCAACAAATTGCCTGGGACCTAACGGAAAGAATGATGTTGGAATGGAAGCAAAGAAGCATGAAAATAACAAAGAAACTGAGTATAAGAAAGAATGGAATAGCGATACTCTGGTTCTCCAAGACTTAAGAAGTTTCTTGCTTCAGTTTTTTTTGGATTGCCATTGCCAAATCATGATTGATTTTTTGGATAAGTGTAGAATAATAACTGGATATTACTATTCGATATTATTGACCACTCTACGAGAACAAGACGCGGAAAGCTATCCAAAGGTGTTTTGTTTTTGCAGGACAACGCCCCTGCACATAAATCTCATGTTTCCATGCAAAAAATTAGTGTTTTAGGGTTTGATTTACTTGAACACCCCCCTTAATCACCAGATTTGTCTCTGATTCTTATATCTCTCCTAAAATGAATAAAAGTTTAAAAGGGCGTAAATTTTCTTCCGAAGAGGAGGTAATAAAAGCTGTGGAGGTCTGGTTTGCAAAGCAAAAAGAAACATTTTTTTTGAAAGGTCTAGAGACGTTGCAGGTTCGCTGTAATAAATATGTCCAATCAAGAGGAGAATATGTTGAGTAATAAAATATTTTGACATTGAAATTTTGTTTGGTTCTATAGTAGGCTAAGAATTTTTCAATAAATCCTCATATATTTGTTGATATTTAATGAAACAGGAATACACTTCATGTCTACAACAATTCATATTAAATTGCACTCCATCAGCAACGAAACGAAATTGAAGGTGAAGAAAAAAATGGAAAAGCCTGGACCACCTCATAAATTGAATAAATAAAAATTATCCGCATTGATATTTATAACTGTAATCAATAAAAATTGAAAAAAAAGTGAAATTAAAAACGCTCAATAAAAAACGGTTGTGAATTGACAATAAGTAATGATTGGGTCCTTGATAACAGCAGAAATCCAACCTGGCAGCCGTAGAAATGAGTTGAGGAATATAATGAGGAAGAAAACGTGAATACAGTTGTACTAAAGAGTAGGTTAAACAGATTTTAATAAGAAGATCCTATTCGTTTTGTTCATAAAATAAATAGAAAATACGAACTTATATGGAATTGAGTAAACAAAATTTGCTTCAAATGATTCCTATGGAAATTTTAAAAAATGAGGAAAATTCTGAAAGCACTTGTCTCAAAATTTAAAAAGATATAATTTAAAGAACTTCGCAGCAAATAAAAGGCGTTGTAGGTAGAGGACGTTTTAGAATCGGCAGTGAGATTTTATTGAACGAATTGAGTGGTAGACCGACTGCAAATTGACTTCCTCAAAAAGTTGAAAATAAAACAATTAAGTGACTACTGAGCCATAATAAGCAAACAACTGAATTTGAAAACTACCCGAAGAGAAACATTTCAGGCTGATTGACATATTACAGGCAATAGACATAATTACGGGACAAGTAGAAGAATATAAAGGGATGGTTGCAACATTCATTGATGTTAGAACAGCCTTCGTCCTAATAGGAGAACCGAAATATGGAAGTAACTGAAGGAAATGGAAATATTGAGAGGACCGAATCAAGTAATCAATAGCACAAATAAAGCCGAAAATAACAAATTGAAGCAATTAAGTCAAAAAAGATCTTTATGAAGAGAAATATGAGTGAGGAACATAGTTCAAGTCACTTCTCTTTTGTTCGAAGATATTATGAAAATTAATACTGAAAAGATACTCTAAATAAATAAAATAAGGAAACCTAGGTTTCAATTAACAATAGAATAGCAAATATGAATGAATGAACAAGTAGAGAAAAGAACACTTTTCCTGAATTAGGAAACGGAAGCATTTCATACTAGTACATCCTTATATATTAACATGTAGGTGCATTAATAATATGAAATCGCAATAAACGAAATGCGCTAATTAAGAGCATTTGGGAAACGTTTAATGGAAGAAAATGACTATTTCCATAGTTTGGATATATTATAATATTGAATAATACAATATTTTGATAATAGATTCAACCCAGTCATTCATATATAGTTTTCTATTATTGTAATTTCAAACACAAATGCTATCAAGAAACTGATATTGATGTAAAAGCGTAGCGTAAAGATAATTATGGAGCTCTCATATCTCGCTCCTATTTGTGTAATTGATTTGGATGTAGCGTCATTGACATCATAGGAAATAAGTTCCTTTGACATTATCTGTAGCTCAGTAATTTATGTGCAAATTATGAATCCACATTTCAGGATATCACAAGTTTTTAGAGACCCCAATATTCCATTGACAACATACAAAACTTTATACATATAATTAAATATTCAATTCCATGGATCACACATTTTGGTCAGTTTTGATTATTCTTGAAATTTTTATAATGACAGATTATGTAACTCTATTGAACAAGATTGTTAAAAACTAATTGTGGCAAACCAATGGACCAAATCTATTGCTTAACGGACGCAGACATCCCATTCGGAGTATTAATCAATAACCGCCAATAATGAGCCATTCAAGCTCGAAATGCTTTTCTGTAGTATACAAATGATTCGAGGCTAGCGCAAGGTCTTGGATTTTTGGTATTTTTGAATCAAACTATAAACTGAATGCACGATTTTCCAGTCTATTTCACATAGAGCTGAGAGCAGTGAACGTATGTGCTCAGGGTTTTTTTAATAGAAACCTTGCTCAACAGAATATTTACATTCTCTGCGATAGTCTAGTGGACGTGAAGGTTCTGAAAACTATTTATAGTAAGTTCAAGCTGGCGTGGGACTATAAACAAACTCTAAAAGCTTTATCCAACGGAAACAAAGTAGCCCTAATATGGCTAAAAGACCACCAAAGGAACAGCTTCAGACATTTCATCCGATCAATATATGTACAAAAGTCATATAAAGATAAAAGAGATACAGGATGTAGAATCCTTGTATATCAATAATTAACTGATCCTAAATAAAGAGGTAATACAGACAAATTTTAACATTGGTAGACTCAATAGATTTGTTTACTTCGTTCGGTTGATGATTTAACTTGAAGATACAACTGTTTTTTACATACTTTACAGAAAAATTTCAAAATTATATTTGTCATTGTATACAATGAAAAGACATGATAGGAGATAATAAGAGTAATTAATCTCCATATAAATGACTAGATATTTAGCAACAAGTTTCAATTTTTAATGGGTTGTAACAAATTTTGAAAGAATATAAGAAATCAAAATATGTTTTTGGTCATAAAAGGTCTTAAGCTATTATCTTCACAAAAAAATTTATGTATCAAAAAGAAATTACTCCAGAGGTCAGTATAAGTCAGGCATCGCTCTAGAAAAATCGGCATGTTCGTACTACAGCTTTATCTGTGTCATAATAACACGTGCTCGTCGAATAGACACGTTTTTAGAATGAATAACCCATACAGTTATTACTTCATGAACATTCAACAGTGTGGAAGACGTATCAGAAATTTTTAAAAACGGGCTTTGTTGCCGAAGCGCCGAGTCTGGACGACCGTTATCTGTAACAATTAACGAAACTATGGAAACAGTGCGCTGGCGTTAGTGGGGCAGCTGAGGTACCTCCAGTTCCTGTTTGTGGTCGGATTAAACAGCCTTCTAGTTGAACGGTACGGTCAATCGACATACCTGCATGTACTGGAACAACCAGTATCTTCACGTCTTCATTGAAGAAAAATTAAACTCTTCGCGAACAGCTTCACCGGACATGCCTTTCCGTTGAGAAACGTTGCCGAAAATGCATTAATGAAAATGGGCATCAATTTAAACACTTGCAGCAACCCTTTTTCGAATTTCTTTTGTAACTTCTTTTAATAAATTCATTTTGACGCTGTATTTATTCCCTTCATGCTAATTTATTGCATGACTTATGTATAAATGAAACAATGATGTTAACAATTCTGCAATTATGGGAAAGCAATCAACTCCGTGGGGATTCTTTCAGTAAAACTTGTTTTAAAGTAACCAATTCTTTTCATTTTAACTTTTTTTTAGTAAAACTTGCTTTTATATAACCCAATTCTCTCATTTCCAATCTCTATTTAGAATATTTCATTATATCATTCGATTATTGTGTATATTGTAAAAACTATTCCTCAATCACCGTTGTATTCATGAGAATGTTTCATTGAAATGTCAGTGTTCGACTATTATATTCAAATTGCCAGATTAGGGAATATTCTTCATACTTTGTCCTGAGCTATTGTTACTAATACGTGTTTACCGGTGTATCTGTCAATAACGATTTTGAAGCCATTATCTCTATAGAAATTATCAAGATAAACTGTTAGTGAATCTCCGTGCTCTATACAAATTCACTATTACCTGATTTTGACATAAGTCTGAAATTCAAATCCATTGTATTTCCGAAACAATCGAGAACTTTGTTAGATTGTTATCTCTTTCACGCATATTAGTTCCATGTTGTTATAGCGATGTTTTGTATTAGTTCAATTAAATTTGACGGAAGATATTGCATTCAGACATTACTAGGGCATCTCATTCGGGTTTTATAAGTTGAGAAAATCGAAATATTGTATATTTAATTAAATTTATTTTATACAAAATCAACTAATACTAAAATACGACTCAAGGTAATTTGGAATATCTGGTACTGTTAATGATATTATCACTACAGACGAGTAAAATGTACCTGCCTGTAAGGGAGTTTGGTTTAAACAGGGTACCAGACATACCTTCATCTAGAGCTTCGGTAATCTTTTATCTGACGCAAATAATCTTGTCGACATCGACGGTTGTTCCCATCTGTTTATTAAGTTTTTTGTGTTTAAAACCACATGCTGACAAAACGAAATTTTTCTAAACTGGTATAATTATACATTTTGCTGTATTACTTTTAATGTCGCATGTCGCAAGCCTGTTCTCCGTTTAAAATCTTGAGTAGCTTTGTCATCTGATTTCAGTTTTTCATTACATGTTTTTCAATTCTGTGAATGATCCACAGCAACCTCATGACTACTCGATAAATGGAAAATTTATTTATTCCAGTTAATTCAGCAATGATTGCATTATCAGATTACTGAATATTTTCCTTTTTTAAACATTCGAATATATTTAAAAAAACTTGCTGTGTTTGTATATCTAAATCTTTATTATTAAATTTATACATGTCTTTATTTTCACTACACTGCGCATTTTCATTGTCTTCATTCACCCATGGTGAAAGAACGTCATATTTCTTTTTATTTAAATAAATTTACATCTTGGGCCAATAGAAATGCATTTATAATTACGATTCGATGTTTTCATTGGTAAACATTAGAACTGATGAGTCCACTGGACTGACGGTTTGTTAGATGCTTACCAAATTTTATACGGGGAGTAAACATTATTTTTATTTCTTAATTTGATATGAGTGTCGTACGTATTTATGAAATATTGATTGCTCCTCGCATAACTGTCTTCTGAATTTGATATTGGAGAACTATACTCATTTGCAGCTTTACCAATGGACGAATCTTTCTACTTCTAAATAGGTACAAAAGATGCGTACTTTCTACCGAGGTATAAAGAAAATATATAGTGACCACGTAAACATAAAAGCACAACCTAATGCATTGAAACCTAATGCATTGAGAATTATATCCAATATACTAGCGCCAATTGTTATAATATATGAATATATATGTATAAATAATTATCACAATAATATCAAAACTTCGCCGAATTACGATAAGAATCATATCTAAGATAGTCGTTATCAATAGGGATGAATAAGGATGAAGCCCCCAATATCTTTATTCAGAGAGATTAAAAATATATTGATTATGACCCGAAAATAACTTATTCCCACATAATAATAAACTAAACATTAAAAATAACCTGTAATGCGAAGGTTCCGTGTGGATTTGTTAGTTGTTTGCAATGCCCACGTGGATTTACTGTAGATGAACGTGATAAGTTCAAACGCATACCGCTACAAATCTTTGTGTATTATAAAAAGTGCCAAGTGGGAGTGAAGTACAAAACACCACGTAATTATTCGTATAAATCGGTGATGGGTTTGATTAAAGCCACACGCACATGGTAGAAAAGGGAGAAACAACTAACTTTTCTGTTATGTTAATGCTCACGCAATATGTAGAAATTAATGTTTTAGGTGAAGTTTAAGCACAATATTGTTGTAAAATTAGTGACAAGCGGTATATTCGATTATTCGCATTCTAGATAAGTGAAATGTTTCGGTAGGATTTAGAATATGCTGATACAAAAAATGAATTAAAATTATTGAACTTTGATGGATTGTAGATTTCTTAGAATATGTTGCTTTAGCGAAATATTTCACTTTCTCATATTTAGAATACACATAGTCGATTCATTTTTCACTCAATAGTTTACATATGAAAATACAGTCAGAAACTAAAAGAACCGGACACTTCATATTTTTCTTATTAAAAACTAATTTTCAGCAATGTGTTTGTTTTTGTCGGTATTCTTGTTATTACAGAGAATATGGGGTTTGAATCCATTGAACTAATCCCGTCAGGATTAGTAAACAATTAGATAAAACTCAGATTTGATTTATTTGTCTTGGAATTGATTTACCTGTCGGACCTATTCTAAACTGTAAGTACATTTCTACATCTTTAACTTATTAACCAAGCTTCTTCTGTGATTAATACACATGTTTCTTTTTATTTTGGTCCAGAATAAAGGTTCTTAAAAAGGTTGACATAGCTCGGACTGATACCTGGGCCAGAAAAGGCCGGAGCTTAAGGTACATTACCAAAACTCTTGGGGTAGCTAAGTCTACAATTCACGATGCAGCGTCTTCGAGAGACTGGTAGCTACGATAGTAGAGCCGGCAGTGAGCGACCAAGGGCAACAACGGTAGTAGACGATCGATTTATTACGCTATCTGTATTGAGAGACCGATACAATGCGGTGAAGATTGAGGGAGCAGGAAATCGTATCTTGGCGATCCGCGACAGGACCCCACCTCCTGGGAAGGCATCGAAGAGAAAGGCGATTATTTGCTGATCAGTACTCTCGATTGGTCTATACCACTCAGACGATCGAGACAGAGTGTAGAGACGGCCAAGGGAGCGATTGCTCAATGTACCATTCGTGAATCACGGCCTGTTGAAAGGACATCCGTTATGCTTTCGAATGAAATTAATTTTCACGCCCGGACTGAACTGATTTTCATAAATAATATGGCTCTGACTGCTCAGAGGTACATCGAGGAAGTCCTCCTAGAAACAGTGATCCTATTTGCTCCATTTATTGGTGAGCAGGATAATGCTCGTCCCCGTACCATCAAAATTGTTACCGAATACTTTGAGCAATTGGGAATCCAAGTTCTGGACTGCCTACACGATTTACTGGTATGAATTCCATAGAGCATTTGTCGGATAATTTAGGGAAGCTTGTTAGACGTCGTCATCTTCGACCTAGTGACTTAATTCAGCTCTAAATTGCTCTTCGAGAAGAATAGAATACTATGTCGGTGGAGTACGTCCAGAATTTAATTTCTTCGATGCCTGACAGGGTTAGAGCCATTCGCCATAGCAGAAGGAGTAATACCTGGTAATAGAATTACTTAAATTGTTAGAAAACCTAATAATAATAACATTTTTTAAAATGTGTTAATTTATCATTTTGTTGTATTTTTTTGTAAGCAATGAATAAAAATTATTCACTTTTATTTGATTTTGTTTGAATAACCTATAAATTAACCAATTCATACCATGAATTAAAAAGATTAATATGTTTAACAAAATTATAAGTGTTTGTTTTTGTCGCTGTTCAGTCTAGTTAGCTAAATGCTCTTTGTGGATAAGAGTTACGAATTTGTATAGGACCTTCGCGTTACCAAAAAGGAAAAATAGTACCATATAGCGAGATACGAACAAGTAGCAAATAATAGCATAAATAAAACAATAACAATAGGAAGTCAAGCAGTCGGAATATTGAATATATAATTGAGATCATAAGAGATGTCTAGAAAATACAAAATTTGAGATTACAGAACAATAATCTGACTAATTGTGAGATAGATTTGTCAGATGGAAAATAGACTTGCAAAGATTCTATGAAAAAGTCGTAAGTTCAAAGATAAGGAAAGAGGGACTGAGGAAAAAATGATTCTAGTAATGCGAGAAGATAAACGTAAAAACGTACATAATATTATCCTGTGGAGTAGAATAGTTAAAACAGTTCATAAAATTTGCTTGTGACTGAAAAATCGATAAACAGTAATATGAACATATTCAGCAGTTACTTGAAATGTGGACTATTCACTGTTGTACCCTCTGTAAGTCACAAGTTTTTCCATTTAGATCTTTTGAAACGAACTGCTGAATAGTTTCTCCTTTTTTTGTATATTTCTTGGACGTTCAATACTTCTACTGACCTACAACAATTCCTCCCAATAGGAGTTTAGTGTGAGCCGTTCATGTTGACGACACGACAACACAGAAAACACAAAAATTGTGGAGAAAAATATATTTATTTTTCAACGCAATCTCGTTTTAGCTCCATACACTCCATACACTCTTCCCAACGATGTTCAATAAGTTCGATACACTTTTTATAATAAGAATCGCCAAGCTCCTCAAAATATCCATTAATTGCCGACATCACCTCTTCATTGTTGGAAAATCTTTGACCACGGAGACATTTTCTTATGTCTAAGAACAGAAGCTTATCCAATGGGGATAATTCTGGCAAATAGGGTGCATGAGGTGGCAGTTCAAATTCTAATTTATTAATTTTGACCATTGCTATAATGGATGTGTGAGCTAGTCCATTGTCTTGATGAAACAATACTTTTTTCTTAACCAAATGCGGCCATTTTTGCTTTCTTTCTTTATATATTTATATAATAACCCATCTAAATGTTTGATAAAGACTTAAAGACAAGTCAAATTTCATCTTTGAAAAATTATTTGAAGAAAACTAATTTTAAAATAAAATAGACCTAAAATCAAGAATATTTAGGTGCATTAATATATCAAAAGGTCTTTAATTTCTTATTTCTTAGACCTTTTGATATGTTTATGTTTCATAAATCTTCTTGATTTCAGTTCTGTTCTATTTCAAAATAGGTACAGAGCCGCTGAAAAACAAAACAATCTACATCTGAATCAGTGATCAAGTGTGGAGTTTCCGTTTTAAGTTGTTTTAAAATGACTGTGTACGCAACTGTTTCTACTACAAATAAACTCTCTAGCTCACTGTGGAGTATACGATAGAATACCTACAGCTTTATTTTTGATTTCGGTACACTTTTACAACTTTCTGTATATGTTTTTGGCTCATTATATTTTTATTTCGCAAAAACTATAGATATAATTCGTAGACTTTGTTTTTGTGATTGCTGAAATATTCCAATCGTGTTTTCGAATTTTCATCTTACACGAATCTGTTTTCTTGAATAATAGGATTAATTGCGAAGAAATATCTATGGGAATATTTCTTAAAGGTAATCCCATTATTCCATAATACGTTTTAGTGATTCTTGAGAGATATAATCCGAATATTTCACAGGTGTTAAATAATCATGTTATTTAATTCACACACAACTCAAACAAACGTACCACACGATCTTTCAACCACATAGCCCCGAATGGCACAATAAAAATTATGTAGTATTGCAAGAAGTTCAGAAAGGGTACAATAGAAACAGGAGATTATGAACTAGAAGAAGTATAAGTAACGAGGAAAGAAAATCAAAAATATTAGTAACCAGTGGAGCATACCTTGTAAATAAGATGTTGAAGAGCAAAATACTAAATAAGAAGATCGAAATGAATATTCACAATGATAAGATTAATATTAATGTACGGCGCAAGAACAAGAAGATGACAAAAAGAGAAAAAGAGGAGTTGAAAATAAGGAAGAAATATAATATGAACAATATTAGTATCGATCAGGATTGATAGAAATGAATACAGAGAACGAATGAATTATGAAATAAGGGAAGAATTTGAAGAGAAAAAAATAAGATGATTGAGCATCTGTAGAGAGCAGGCGAAGATATAGTAGCTTTGTCAATGCTACGGTAGGATCTAATAGGTAGAAGAAATTGGCTGAAAAAACTAGGACCGAAATAGGTCGAATCGTCAGGAATTGAGTCTGCTTAAGATCCAATGTCGAATAGAAAGAGCTCTATATAGTGTTAAATTGAGGACATTTATATATTGTTTATATTTCTGGTCAATTTATTATCAATTAATCAATTATATCATTATAGATAACTTTGGTAATGGTTAGGGTTCTGTCTTTTACTTGTATAAATTCATTTGTTTGATACAATAATTCCAAGCGATCCACGAATTGCTTTATTAATGGAAATCTCTAGAGCAATATGTACTATAAACATTCTCGTTTACATTATTAAAAATCAAGATCTGCAATAAATTCCTAACACATAGTTTTGTGTCGTTATCGCTACCACAACTTCAATTATAAGAAAAAATAAGCCCTATATGTTCCAGATATGTTTATACATTCTTCTTTGTGCTCCGTGTTTCTCTCCTCGTTTTATCATTACTATCAAGTTAGTATCTCGGGATGAATTATTGTCTATCTGTTAAAGTGAACAGGAGAAATGGAAAGGAAACAAGCGTCCCCATCTCTCAACTCACGTACTCACGTACACGATATATTATCTTGTATTTTTAACTGATATATTTATCAGGATATTGAGAGAATCTGGCAGGAAATGGACATTTTAGTTGCAAGGAGTGGCTCTAAAAGTTTTTCGCTCTTTGTGGTCTAAAAATATTGGTTATAAATTTGAGAAAAATGTAAATTAACGTTTATTTGTAAACAAAAAATTATCAAAGCTCATTTATCCAGTTTCGTTTTTATTCCATGTAAAAGTGATTTATTTGATTTATGTTTCTGAATATGGATCTCTGTACTAATACTGGAAACGAAGAACAATTTCTCTTATTTAAGTTGGATGACATCAGATATTTGTGTCAAATTTACTAATTATAAACCAGTTAACAGTATTACATGGAGTACTTGGGTACAGAGAGACAATGCTTTATAAAAGTTATTTTTAAATAGTTACTCTGATTCAATACATTCAAAATGAAAAGGCATATACGTTTCAGAGGCCACTCAATTTGTCTTTGCCGCTTGATAGATAGATTTAAACAATATTTTTACGAATATTTGTTAGTACACCTACCAACGTTCGAGATTTTGCGTAAAAAGGATCATCTTACAGTACCTCTAATGAAATGTATAGAGGAGAAAGTCTTGAGGTCAGTATAAAGGAAACACTCCATAGCCTCAACAGTCTCGAGACCTGGAATCTTTCATGTCCCCCGAGAGTCAGTTTATTTATTTATTGTATGATAGTTAAAATATTTTTCGCTAAAATAGATTATCGACAACTTTTTGCACTAATAGAAGATTGCAAAATTGCTAAACAACAGAAAATAAAAAAATGGGAGTTCCTGGGTGAGGAAATTGATGAGTAATTAATAATAAAGTGTAATTTCGGCAATTTTGAGGCAATTTTTATGCTTTGGATTCAATTTGAGGTATATCCTAACTAAGTTACCAATTTCTCACAATTAATTTCGTTTTTCAAAATTATTCACGCTCTCTTCATCGATCCGAAGCATTCGAAGTTGTTTTATGACGTTACCTTAGATAAATTCCGTATTCTTGTTAATATTAATTACATTTTCAAAGATAAACAGATCCTTTACGTGCATCTAATATTTTACGAAAGTGTCGATACGCCAACCAAATAGATGAGCTTTCTCAGGGGCTGTTCTTCCCACAGGAAAACGTCGGTAACGGTGTCGAATATTTCGTAACAAACCTGGAGTCGTAAATAACATCTGATTCATGACTTGTACGAGTACGTAGACAGTTTATTCCTGGAAAAGTAACACCCCTTTATTAATTAAGGGTGAACAAAGCCCTATAGATAATACGTTATTTCTGAATTATACGATGAAAGTTGACGAAATTTTTTTGTTCTGGGTTTGTGTATTTTTTCGCGCAGAAAGATCAGGAAATTAATAGTAAAGAAAGAATGCAAATCCCATAGACTACTCATTTTTATTATATATAAACTGATGTTGAAAACGATGAAGTTATGGTTGGTATACATCATCCGTTTTGAAACGAACTGGTAGACTGAGGAACTGGGCTATCGATCTTCTTAAACAGAAGAGACATTAATGGAATTATGAAAAACAGAAACTTACAGTATGTATCAGTATCTACTCTATGCCTTTGCGATGAAACAGTTCAACATTTAACAAATTGATGTGGGAATTATTCATTAACCAAGGTTTACCAATACAGTTTTTCTCTTTTTTAAGCGGAAATAGTTGAGTCACATAGTATATAAATTCCAATTTCTAATTTATGTCAATACAGTTCCTCTTTTTGTAATTAATTCCAACCATATGTAGATATGCTGTGGATTGATTATCGCGAAACTAATACCGCAACACCTTAACATGGTTATATAATATATTACTAGATAAAAAAGATGTAGCTAATAATAGATACGATTTGTTTTGGTTATTTTCTAGAACAATTATTGCGGCGGGCACAACTAATAATATTTTGTCGTGTAAATTTATTATGACATAAGGAAAACTCGTTGAAAAAGTTAATAGTTTCTTTAAATTTGCAAATCTAGCTTTTTTGTTTGATGATATGCACCCTTGATCTGAGAAGACTCCATTCACTTCTTCTATGATGAATACGCATATCCATCAGAATGCGTGTCCAGTGAATGTATTTTTTCATAGATGTCAATTTCCAGAAAATACGCACAAGAAAGAATCTTATTCTTTCTGTACCTTGCGCCGTTAATCAGTAAATGGAAAATTGTCCAAATCAGAGTTACACGGTTCCAAAAAACATCGTATATGTGTGTACTGAAATGACTCCAGCTATCAAACATCTTTTTCTATTCCATATGCTCCCAGGTGAAGTTCTGTAGTCTGTCGTACTTCAAGGGAATGTGAATAGAGGTTTCGTCCGGTACCTAGCAGAATTAGCACTAACAGCTTCTGAAGTCCATTAAGGCGGTAATGCCCCGATAATGCTCTTGTTAGTATTGGTAGATCATTTTTACATCATACATTCAATAGATTTTCTTTCATTACTGTTTTCCAGGGGTGTGTTTACTTACCTCGGTGTATGTAGATTATTCTAGTAGCTGATGCTCTTTATTTTAACATATAGTTAATTCAGCTTCAGGCCCTACTTTAGCTAATTTGTCTGCTATTCTATTTCCGTCTAAACAAGGGTGTCACGGAACCCATTGGAGGGTAAGAATCACACTATACATAATTGTAGTACTGGAGAGTGAAGACAAAAGTTTTGAGCAATAATCGACTTGACAACTTCAAACCTCTATCAATTGTGATGCTCCACATGTCCATGTTTCTTGAATAATTGCGATGTGATAATTTGATTTTTCTAATAATTTAGTTTCATATAATTAGGTGGTATTCTCTAGATGTCGCGTTGTCGTACGACCATGAGATACTATAGTCCATAGTTATAATATTTAATAAGCAACAGCAGAAAATACTTTGAAATATCGTCCAGTAAATTGTCATTTGTCATATTTATATCAGAACTAACTTCACGTTCCAGTATTCATGTTATATCAGAAATTAATTTGTTGGGGTATGTTCCATTACAGGTGAAAGATATCTCAGAGTTGCAATAACTCTCTCATATTCCAAAATTTTCATTAAAAATTCCCTTAACGGGTCTACATGGAATGGCAGTAGTTAAAAGTATGGGCTGTGAGTTTTTGTTCCGCTTTTATCTCGTTTACTCGGACCAAATTGAATTGTTTTAATACCTTACTCAATTTCTCGGAAACCGAATCGCTTCGGGTGATAAATGATTTAATCAAAGCAATGTTGCCAGTGTGAGCCTATTGTGAGATTATTGGATTGCACCGATTCCGCTTTTGATGAACAGACACAATTATTTAGACGTCGTTCAATTTCCATGTAATTATTCAATTATACAGAGATACATTACAAAGTCGAGAAATTTATTCCATTTTCAATTTCTTCACGATATTATACTAATTGTTTCATGATATTCAAATATATATTACTCGAAGCACTCGTATTCTTTTGCCAGGTATATAAGTGTGGGATCTGTAGAGTTGATACCAGTATTCTAGTTAGACACATTTTCATAGTTCCATAAGTAATTATGGGTCTCATTATCATACATTACAGTATATTGAGGTAATAACCCCAGTTGCTATCAGCTAATTTACTCTCTATATTAGAATCTTTACATTGTAACAATAGCAACAATTTCAATCCACAGAATCTGTCAATTGAACTAGTGCATGAACTTTCATTATATACTGCATGATGTTTCTCGCAAAATGCATATCTAAACAATTATTTTGTTGGAATGATTTTTAGCTTTCAGATTTTCAGATAAATTTTGATAGTGTGTAAGCTAAATATTTAATCTAAATATGAAAGGATTTTGTTTGTATCTTAATGTGATTTAGGTATTTAAACAGATTCTGGGTATTAACATATTTATACAGCAGCGCAAACAGATCGCGTCGGCTCATTGCTTTATATTTTTCTACCTCCATTCAATCCTATCTCAAACCCCTCTTACCATCTTTTATACAATTTTTTTTATATCAGCCTTCCTCTCTTCTAACCATTTTTTCCCTCATTTTTCCTTCTACTACTCTTAATAACATTTTTATTATTTCACCGAGGGAGACCTACTTCAGCCATCCAACTCGTTGTGTCCTGAATACCTGAATATTAGATCATCGTTAATCGGAATATACCATTATTACTTTATTTGTTCTTTTTGTCCAGAACCCTTCAACAAATTGAATTACTCTAAAATGTTTTCTTAATATTTTTCTCTTCCGTACATCCAGTTTATCTCTTTTGATAATATCCAGAGCTCAGTGCAAAATAACATTGATGGACAAGTAACTGATTTCGGTGGTTTTGAATCGTATTAATTCTTGTAAAAATTTTAAATTCATAAGTTTCAAAATTCAATATACAAAGTGACGTTGATAGAAATATTGATTGATTGAAATATTGATTTTGATTACCATAGAACGATTTATGAATTTTTAATTGGTTAGATTATGAATGACGTTGAATTTTTATGTGTTAGATAGGGATAAGTTGTAGTGAATGATGTTCAATATTCATTGGTCAATTTACAGATAATATTAAAATTCAATAGGCCTGAATATTAGATGAATATTAATCGAAAACGACCACTATTACTACGTTTGTTTTTTTGCCCAGAACCCTTCATCAAATTGAATTACTCCAAAAAGTTTTATCAATATTTTTCTCTTCCGTACTTCCAGTTAATCTCTTTCGATAATATCGATAGCTCACTGTTGGACAAGTAACTGATTTAGAAATATTTCAGATTTAGATAATAATTTGTATTGAAATACTGCTTTTATGATTTCCGTTGACTTTCACTTCTAATGTAAAGCTACTAGTTTGTCTTGTCAGTTTCGTTTCATCATTATATATTTCATTTTCTGTTCAGTTATATGCGTCTAATGCTCTTTTGCTTTTCTAGCCTAGTTAGGACGTTTCGCATTTCTGTTTTTGATCTATTTAACAAAACTATATCATCCTGATAAGCACTAGATTTGTGTCTTAATTTCTTAAACAGCCCCTTTAGTATAAATATGACTTTTTCTAATCATAGTTCCTACTATTATGTTGAACAATGTTGGCGAGAGTGGGTAATCTTGTTTTATTCCTCTATCAATATTTAAAACTTCTTTTGTTAAACAATCTACCAATTCCTTGCTCACTAACTTGATTATCTTGATTGGTAATCCAAGATATATCATAGCATTGGCATCAATTGTATCGTACGCTTCTTTGAAATGAAATGAAGAGCATGTGCAACTATAGATTCTGCTCTTAACTAAATCTGCTTTGTAATATTTGTTGTTAGACACTGGCCGTCCTGTTTCAGGATCTGTGCCGATATAAAATTCTCTTCAGCACCTTTTTTTTTTAAGTTTGGTTGATTTCCGTCCTAATATAAATCTGAGCTAATGAATATAATTTTATTATACGATTAAATCGGAAAAATCATATTTAAAAAGCTTATATTAGCTTCCACTGTATGTGGGTGTGTGAGCTTGTTTGTTTGTAACTCTCTTTTGGACTTAGGGCAAGTGGCTTATTTAATAAAATTCAGTTAGACAGGGCATTGGAACTTTCGACCTCCTTGTTGAAAATTAAGCACAACTTTATCAACAACACCGTTACGGCTCGATACAAGTTTTGACGAGATGTAGATATATAAGTAGTGAAGTTCCATTCATCATTTCAGTCTCAAGCAAATTATTTTCAACTTCTTAGTTTGATCTGCCTAATTTTTTTAACTATATTTATTTCCTAAATTGATCGTTACAAATTGGTAGTTGATTTTGTTACATACATTTTATTTGCACTAAAAATTATATTGAAGACCTATTATATACGAGTTTGAATAAATGTCGAATTTTCTATTTTGCTGTAGTATAAAAAACTATAAAAAAATGGAATGATTACGGAACATGTTTTACGTATATCCTGAAAGTTTCAAACATAAAATTTCGTTATAGTTTTTATTCAAATTTATTCGGCGTCGTGAAAAAACCATAGTTTTCAACTCGGATGTAATCGTTTTTATTAATATACAACACTTGCTTGCTTCTCATAAGATACTGTTACTATTGTATAGACAAAATCACTTGAAATATATTTTCCAACGATACTCTATAATTGAATATTTATAGCTGATTAAAGACGCAGCTTGTCGATTCAAGATTTTATCGAGTCAAACGAGAGGTAATCAATCAATACGACTACATTTTGGAAGGAAAGATAGAAAGATGGATTGCCGAAAAATTGACTAAGAGAAGGAAATTATGACAGCTTTTAACACAGCCACGAGGCCGCTGCAGTCGTTGCCTTTGCCATCACTCTATGTGTTTTAAGATAAGCCCTAATTAAATAACCGTTGACAGTGATGGGACGTAACTCAACGTTTATACTGTTGAAGTATGGATATAAGTATAACTTTCATAACTTTACACAATAATTTAAGAATGCATTTTGTACCTCAAAGAGATCTCAAAGAGACCTATTTTTATTCAGTGTAGATAAAACAGTTTTTAATGAAAAAAGCTGAAAATTTACGAAATTTTAAAAAAAGTGCAGGTAGAACATAATAACGGCATGTAAATAGGCTTGACCAACTTGATATCAACATCAACCACCCTTGGAAGATTTTCAAAAATGTCTCAAAATAGGAATGAATTGCTTTGGTGTAGCTTTAAGTTAGGGACTTCGTTGAAAACATGAATGAAAAAACGCACTACCAATATAGCTTTAAGACATATAACAATGTTTCACAAATTACCATACTTGTATGTTTAATATTAATACAAAATAAATGATTTTTATCGGTTCTTTCATTATATAATCGTAACGAATACCATTCGAGTAATCGAATCAAAAATAATTATTAGAATTATAATTATATTTCGAGTTACACTCTATTAATATTTCACAAATTATGTTCGTTAGTCGTAAAATAATCTTTTTTTTTTCGAAAATTTTGTGGTATTACAATTGGCATTGATATTCGTAGATTATGAGAAGGCATTTGATCAGATAAACCATCATGAATTGTTTAAAGCAATTGCAAACTGCCATTTAGACCACCGCTACATTTCTATATTACGGCACATACATCAGGTAATAGAAAAGCTCAAAGTACATACAGTAAGACATCCTACAAGTATCTGGAACATGAGACCGATTGGGAAGGGACAATCAAACCTGGGAACTAATCAAAAGAAAAGGACTGACTTGCGCTGCATTTGGCAAGCTATTACTTGTATTCAAATCATATATACCGACATGACTCAAACGAAAGTTATTTGACCAATTTGTCCTTCCAGTATTGACCCAAAAACCAAAAGTTACGGATACAGTTGAAAGAGTCACACATTTAAAATTGGTCATGTCATATAAAAGGATTGAAAAGGATAAATGTTAATGTAACGGAATTAAGAAAGTCGAATGCAAATATAAACAACAAAATATTAAACTTTTATTCACTTTAGGACTTGAGGGATTTGTCTACATTAATTTATATACATGTATGATTTAACTGATGTAATTTATCTACTGGAATTGCATTCAGTATTCTTAAGTCATATTTTACATAATTGTCTTATGGCAATCTTACAAGGTTATAAGCTGTGTTGGAGTTGGGTATTTAATAAATCCTCTCCAAATTTGAAATAGTAACGTTACAAGATCCACAATGAGAATTAGAAGGACAATTATAAACGTGAACAAAAGTGAAATTATCCAGAAAATCAACGAAAGATATGGAAAAGTAACAGAAACTGGAAACGAGTATAATTGTCTGTATTCTCTGTACTTACAATTTTTTGGAAGCAATATTACCGAAGATTTGGTGCACAATGTGCTTAATATAAATACCAACTTAAATTACTTCTTAGTTAAAGTTAAAAAAGAATGATTTATTTTACTACAAATTTTTATTTTAACAGTTAATACAAAATTCATTATGTAGAATCTAAGATAATTAAAGGGAAAAAATAATAAAGGAATTTATGATTTCATTGAGAATTAACAAGTTGCAAAACACTCCCTTCTACATCTTCTTGTTATTTTATCGAACATCTTGAACAAACCACAAGTTTTTAATCTTGGAACAAACTTCCCATGAATAATTTGACATTCTAAGTACTCTTTACAGCTGCCTTTTAAAGGGTAACGCCCGGGTTGGGTACAAGTAAGATCCACATTCTCCATGCAAGCTATCGACGGAATACAAATTCCCAATTTTTCGTTGAACGATTCATATTTAGGGCATCTGTACTGATATATGTCGTAGGTGTTATCAATCGTATTCAATTTACATATATAATATCTATTACAATCGCTGGGATGAGCAAATTTCCCATTCGAAGAGCAGGTTAGTGTAATATAGTTTGGACATTGTACTGTATCAACGGAACATATTTTGTTGTTTGAATCGTACAGGGTTCCATCTGGACAGGTGAGCTCCACATCGAATAAGGCGTTTTGCAGAAAAACACATATGTGATAAGTATTACATTTAATTGGATCAGGGTACTGGCCAGAACTCAAACAAGTGAACCTTGTGTCACTACGTATTATTGTAGTGGTATCATTAATGACAGGAGACTGTGCTTTACTAAGACCGCACGATGATGGTTCGCAATTACCTGAATGCTCATTATAACTACTACCAGGTGGGCATATATGTTGTTCAATAACAAATTCATCGGTGATATAATCCCATATACAAGTGAACCATCTACTACAGTTTGTAGGGTGTGAGAAAGATCCTTTTTGTGAACATTTCAATTCTATATCTCCAGGACATTGTACAGGCCGCGTGGTACATATTTTCCTAGAAGAATCAAACTGTGTGCCATCCGGACATGATAGCACATACTGAACCATTTCTCCAACCAAATCGACACATTGGAAAAATTTACTACAATCTGTTGGATGGGGATACTTCCCAATACTATAACAAGGAGTTACCAATGGTGTGGTTTTATTGATTGAAGAAGTTTCTGTGGTAATTCTAGGAGTGTTCGTTGAAATCGTAGTATACGACGTTTCCGTATTATCGGAATCAGATCGTTGAGTCGAGGAAGTAGTAAATCGCTGAGTCTGTTCGGTTTTAACGAAAGCATCATTGGTTCTAGAAGAAATGGTAACCTCTTCGTTATCTTCAATATTTGTATAATAGTCGTTGGTATTTCTCCATGTATTTGTCTCAGTTATCTGTTCTGTAGTTTCAGAAGTGACAGAACCTTCATTGGTTCTAGAAGAAGTGGTAACTTTTCCATTATCTTCAATAGTTGTATAATAGTCGTTGGTATTTCCCGATGTATTCGTATCGGTTGTTTGTTCTGTAGTTTCAGTATTAACAGAAGCATCACTGGTTCTAGAAGAAGCGGTTTCCTCTTCATTACCTTCAGTAGTTGTATAATAGTCGTAGATATTTGTCGATGTCTTTGTATCGGTTGTTTGTTCTGTAGTTTCAGAATTAACAGAAGCATCATTGGTTCTGGAAGAAGCGGTTACCTCTTCTTTACCTTCAGCAGTTGTATAATAGTCGTAGGTATTTGCCGATGTCTCAGTATCGGCTGTTTGTTTTGTAGTTTCAGTATTAACATAAGCATCATTGGTTCCGGAAGAAGCGGTTTCCTCTTCATTACCTTCAGTAGTTGAATAATAGTCGTGGGTATTTGCCGATGTCTTTGTATCGGTTGTTTGTTCTGTAGTTTCAGTATTAACAGAAGCACGATTGGTTCTAGAAGAAGCGGTTACCTCTTCATTACCTTCAGTAGTTGTATAATAGTCGTAGGTATTTGTCGATGTCTTTTTATCGGTTGTTTGTTCTGTAGTTTCAGAATTAACAGAAGCACCACTGGTTCTAGAAGAAGCGGTTGCCTCTTCATTACCTTCAGTAGTTGTATAATAGTCGTGGGTATTTGCCGATTTCTCCGTATTGGTTGTTTGTTCTGTAGTTTCAGTATTAACAGAAGCATCATTGGTTCCGGAAGAAGGGGTTGCCTCTTCATTACCTTCAGTAGTTGTATAATAGTCGTGGGTATTTGCCGATGTCTCCGTATCGGTTGATTGTTCTGTAGTTTCAGTATTAACAGAAGCATCATTGGTTCCGGAAGAAGCGGTTACCTCTTCATTACCTTCAGTAGTTGTATAATAGTCGTGGGTATTTGTCGATGTCTTTGTATCGGTTGTTTGTTCTGTAGTTTCAGAATTAACAGAAGCACCACTGGTTCTAGAAGAAGCGGTTGCCTCTTCATTACCTTCAGTAGTTGTATAATAGTCGTGGGTATTTGCCGATTTCTCCGTATTGGTTGTTTGTTCTGTAGTTTCAGTATTAACAGAAGCATCATTGGTTCCGGAAGAAGGGGTTGCCTCTTCATTACCTTCAGCAGTTGTATAATAGTCGTAGGTATTTGCCGATGTCTCAGTATCGGCTGTTTGTTTTGTAGTTTCAGTATTAACATAAGCATCATTGGTTCCGGAAGAAGCGGTTTCCTCTTCATTACCTTCAGTAGTTGAATAATAGTCGTGGGTATTTGCCGATTTCTTTGTATCGGTTGTTTGTTCTGTAGTTTCAGTATTAACAGAAGCACGATTGGTTCTAGAAGAAGCGGTTACCTCTTCATTACCTTCAGTAGTTGTATAATAGTCGTGGGTATTTGCCGATTTCTCCGTATTGGTTGTTTGTTCTGTAGTTTCAGTATTAACAGAAGCATCATTGGTTCCGGAAGAAGGGGTTGCCTCTTCATTACCTTCAGTAGTTGTATAATAGTCGTGGGTATTTGCCGATGTCTCCGTATCGGTTGAGTGTTCTGTAGTTTCAGTATTAACAGAAGCACGATTGGTTCTAGAAGAAGCGGTTACCTCTTCATTACCTTCAGTAGTTGTATAATAGTCGTAGGTATTTGTCGATGTCTTTGTATCGGTTGTTTGTTCTGTAGTTTCAGAATTAACAGAAGCACCACTGGTTCTAGAAGAAGCGGTTGCCTCTTCATTACCTTCAGTAGTTGTATAATAGTCGTGGGTATTTGCCGATGTCTCCGTATCGGTTGTTTGTTCTGTAATTTCAGTATTAACAGAAGCATCATTGGTTCCGGAAGAAGCGGTTACCTCTTCATTATCTTCAGTAGTTGTATAATAGTCGTGGGTATTCGCCGATTTCTCCGTATCGGTTGTTTGTTCTGTAGTTTCAGTATTAACAGAAGCATCATTGGTTCCGGAAGAAGCGGTTGCCTCTTCATTACCTTCAGTAGTTGTATAATAGTCGTGGGTATTTGACGATGTCTCCGTATCGGTTGAGTGTTCTGTAGTTTCAGTATTACCAGAAGCATCATTGGTTCCGGAAAAAGCGGTTACCTGTTCATTACCTTCAGTAGTTGTATAATAGTCGTAGGTATTTGCCGATGTCTCCGTACTTGTTGTTTGTTCTGTAGTTTCAGTATTAAAAGAAGCATCATTGGTTCTAGAAGAAGCGGTTACTTCTTCATTACCTTCAGTAGTTTTATAATAGTCGTGGGTATTTGCCGATGTCTCCGTACTTGTTGTTTGTTCTGTAGTTTCAGTATTAAAAGAAGCATCATTGGTTCTAGAAGAAGCAGTTACCTCTTCATTACCTTCAGTAGTTGTATAATAGTCGTAAGTTTTTGCCGATGTCTCCGTATCGGTTGTTTGTTCTGTAGTTTCACTATTAACAGAAGCATCATTGGTTCTAGAAGAAGCGGTTACCTCTTCATTACCTTCAGTAGTTGTATAATAGTCGTGGGTATTTGACGATGTCTCCGTATCGGTTGAGTGTTCTGTAGTTTCAGTATTACCAGAAGCATCATTGGTTCCGGAAAAAGCGGTTACCTGTTCATTACCTTCAGTAGTTGTATAATAGTCGTAGGTATTTGCCGATGTCTCCGTACTTGTTGTTTGTTCTGTAGTTTCAGTATTAAAAGAAGCATCATTGGTTCTAGAAGAAGCGGTTACTTCTTCATTACCTTCAGTAGTTTTATAATAGTCGTGGGTATTTGCCGATGTCTCCGTACTTGTTGTTTGTTCTGTAGTTTCAGTATTAAAAGAAGCATCATTGGTTCTAGAAGAAGCAGTTACCTCTTCATTACCTTCAGTAGTTGTATAATAGTCGTAAGTTTTTGCCGATGTCTCCGTATCGGTTGTTTGTTCTGTAGTTTCACTATTAACAGAAGCATCATTGGTTCTAGAAGAAGCGGTTACCTCTTCATTACCTTCAGTAGTTGTATAATAGTCGTGGGTATTTGCCGATGTCTCCGTATCGGTTGAGTGTTCTGTAGTTTCAGTATTACCAGAAGCATCATTGGTTCCGGAAAAAGCTGTTACCTCTTCATTACCTTCAGTAGTTGTATAATAGTCGTGGGTATTTGCCGATGTCTCCGTATCGGTTGTTTGTTCTGTAGTTTCAGTATTAACAAAAGCATCATTGGTTCTAGAAGAAGCAGTTACCTCTTCATTACCTTCAGTAGTTTTATAATAGTCGTGGGTATTTGCCGATGTCTCCGTATCGGTTGTTTGTTCTGTAGTTTCAGTATTAACAAAAGCATCATTGGTTCTAGAAGAAGCAGTTACCTCTTCATTACCTTCAGTAGTTGTATAATAGTCGTAAGTTTTTGCCGATGTCTCCGTATCAGCTGTTTGTTCTGTAGTTTCACTATTAACAGAAGCATCATTGGTTCTAGAAGAAGCGGTTACCTCTTCATTACCTTCAGTAGTTGTATAATAGTCGTGGGTATTTGCCGATGTCTCCGTATCGGTTGAGTGTTCTGTAGTTTCAGTATAAACAGAAGCATGATTGGTTCTAGAAGAAGCGGTTACCTCTTCATTATCTTCAGTAGTTGTATAATAGTCGTGGGTTTTTGCCGATTTCTCCGTATCGGTTGTTTGTTCCGTAGTTTCAGTATTAACAGAAGCATCATTGGTTCTGGAGGAAGTGGTTACCTCTTCATTACCTTCAGTAGGTTTATAATAGTCGTGGGTATTTGCCGATGTCTCCGTATCGGTTGTTTGTTCTGTAGTTTCAGTATTAACAGAAGCATCATTGGTTCCAGAAGAAGCGGTTTCCTCTTCATTACCTTCAGTAGTTGTATAATAGTCGTAGGTATTTGCCGATGTCTTTGTATCGGTTGTTTGTTCTGTAGTTCTAGTATTAACAGAAGCACGATTGGTTCTAGAAGAAGCGGTTACCTCTTCATTACCTTCAGTAGTTGTATAATAGTCGTAGGTATTTGTCGATGTCTTTGTATCGGTTGTTTGTTCTGTAGTTTCAGAATTAACAGAAGCACCACTGGTTCTAGAAGAAGCGGTTACCTCTTCATTACCTTCAGTAGTTGTATAATAGTCGTGGGTTTTTGCCGATTTCTCCGTATCGGTTGTTTGTTCTGTAGTTTCAGTATTAACAGAAGCATCATTGGTTCTAGAAGAAGCGGTTAACTCTTCATTACCTTCATTAGTTGTATAATAGTCGTGGGTATTTGCCGATTTCTCCGTATCGGTTGAGTGTTCTGTAGTTTCAGTATAAACAGAAGCATGATTGGTTCTAGAAGAAGCGGTTGCCTCTTCATTATCTTCAGTAGTTGTATAATAGTCGTAAGTATTTGCCGATGTCTCCGTATCGGTTGTTTGTTCTGTAATTTCAGTATTAACAGAAGCATCATTGGTTCCGGAAGAAGCGGTTACCTCTTCATTATCTTCAGTAGTTGTATAATAGTCGTGGGTATTCGCCGATTTCTCCGTATCGGTTGTTTGTTCTGTAGTTTCAGTATCAACAGAAGCATCATTGGTTCCGGAAGAAGCGGTTGCCTCTTCATTACCTTCAGTAGTTGTATAATAGTCCTGGGTATTTGCCGATGTCTCCGTATCGGTTGAGTGTTCTGTAGTTCTAGTATTAACAGAAGCACGATTGGTTCTAGAAGAAGCGGTTACCTCTTCATTACCTTCAGTAGTTGTATAATAGTCGTAGGTATTTGTCGATGTCTTTGTATCGGTTGTTTGTTCTGTAGTTTCAGAATTAACAGAAGCACCACTGGTTCTAGAAGAAGCGGTTACCTCTTCATTACCTTCAGTAGTTGTATAATAGTCGTAGGTATTTGCCGATGTCTCCGTACTTGTTGTTTGTTCTGTAGTTTCAGTATTAAAAGAAGCATCATTGGTTCTAGAAGAAGCAGTTACCTCTTCATTACCTTCAGTAGTTGTATAATAGTCGTAAGTTTTTGCCGATGTCTCCGTATCGGTTGTTTGTTCTGTAGTTTCACTATTAACAGAAGCATCATTGGTTCTAGAAGAAGCGGTTACCTCTTCATTACCTTCAGTAGTTGTATAATAGTCGTGGGTATTTGCCGATGTCTCCGTATCGGTTGAGTGTTCTGTAGTTTCAGTATTACCAGAAGCATCATTGGTTCCGGAAAAAGCGGTTACCTCTTCATTACCTTCAGTAGTTGTATAATAGTCGTGGGTATTTGCCGATGTCTCCGTATCGGTTGTTTGTTCTGTAGTTTCAGTATTAACAGAAGCATCATTGGTTCTAGAAGAAGCAGTTACCTCTTCATTACCTTCAGTAGTTGTATAATAGTCGTAAGTTTTTGCCGATGTCTCCGTATCAGTTGTTTGTTCTGTAGTTTCACTATTAACAGAAGCATCATTGGTTCTAGAAGAAGCGGTTACCTCTTCATTACCTTCAGTAGTTGTATAATAGTCGTGGGTATTTGCCGATTTCTCCGTATCGGTTGTTTGTTCCGTAGTTCCAGTATTAACAGAAGCACGATTGGTTCTAGAAGAAGCGGTTACCTCTTCATTACCTTCAGTAGTTGTATAATAGTCGTAGGTATTTGTCGATGTCTTTGTATCGGTTGTTTGTTCTGTAGTTTCAGAATTAACAGAAGCACCACTGGTTCTAGAAGAAGCGGTTACCTCTTCATTACCTTCAGTAGTTGTATAATAGTCGTGGGTATTCGCCGATTTCTCCGTATCGGTTGTTTGTTCTGTAGTTTCAGTATTAACAGAAGCATCATTGGTTCTGGAAGAAGCGGTTTCCTCTTCATTACCTTCAGTAGTTGTATAATAGTCGTAGGTAATTGCCGATGTCTCCGTATCGGTTGTTTGTTCTGTAGTTTCAGTATTAACAGAAGCATCATTGGTTCTAGAAGAAGCAGTTACCTCTTCATTACCTTCAGTAGTTGTATAATAGTCGTGGGTATTTGCCGATGTCTCCGTATCGGTTGTTTGTTCTGTAGTTTCAGTATTAACAGAAGCATCATTGGTTCCGGAAGAAGCGGTTTCCTCTTCATTACCTTCAGTAGTTGTATAATAGTCGTAGGTATTTGCCGATGTCTCCGTACTTGTTGTTTGTTCTGTAGTTTCAGTATTAAAAGAAGCATCATTGGTTCTAGAAGAAGCGGTTACTTCTTCATTACCTTCAGTAGTTTTATAATAGTCGTGGGTATTTGCCGATGTCTCCGTACTTGTTGTTTGTTCTGTAGTTTCAGTATTAAAAGAAGCATCATTGGTTCTAGAAGAAGCAGTTACCTCTTCATTACCTTCAGTAGTTGTATAATAGTCGTAAGTTTTTGCCGATGTCTCCGTATCGGTTGTTTGTTCTGTAGTTTCACTATTAACAGAAGCATCATTGGTTCTAGAAGAAGCGGTTACCTCTTCATTACCTTCAGTAGTTGTATAATAGTCGTGGGTATTTGCCGATGTCTCCGTATCGGTTGAGTGTTCTGTAGTTTCAGTATTACCAGAAGCATCATTGGTTCCGGAAGAACCGGTTACCTCTTCATTACCTTCAGTAGTTGTATAATAGTCGTGGGTATTTGCCGATTTCTCCGTATCGGTTGTTTGTTCTGTAGTTTCAGTATTAACAGAAGCATCATTGGTTCTGGAGGAAGTTGTTACCTCTTCATTACCTTCAGTAGTTGTATAATAGTCGTGGGTATTTGCCGATTTCTCCGTATCGGTTGTTTGTTCTGTAGTTTCAGTATTAACAGAAGCATCATTGGTTCTAGAAGAAGCAGTTACCTCTTCATTACCTTCAGTAGTTGTATAATAGTCGTAAGTTTTTGCCGATGTCTCCGTATCAGTTGTTTGTTCTGTAGTTTCACTATTAACAGAAGCATCATTGGTTCTAGAAGAAGCGGTTACCTCTTCATTACCTTCAGTAGTTGTATAATAGTCGTGGGTATTTGCCGATGTCTCCGTATCGGTTGAGTGTTCTGTAGTTTCAGTATAAACAGAAGCATGATTGGTTCTAGAAGAAGCGGTTACCTCTTCATTATCTTCAGTAGTTGTATAATAGTCGTGGGTTTTTGCCGATTTCTCCGTATCGGTTGTTTGTTCCGTAGTTCCAGTATTAACAGAAGCACGATTGGTTCTAGAAGAAGCGGTTACCTCTTCATTACCTTCAGTAGTTGTATAATAGTCGTAGGTATTTGTCGATGTCTTTGTATCGGTTGTTTGTTCTGTAGTTTCAGAATTAACAGAAGCACCACTGGTTCTAGAAGAAGCGGTTACCTCTTCATTACCTTCAGTAGTTGTATAATAGTCGTGGGTATTCGCCGATTTCTCCGTATCGGTTGTTTGTTCTGTAGTTTCAGTATTAACAGAAGCATCATTGGTTCTGGAAGAAGCGGTTTCCTCTTCATTACCTTCAGTAGTTGTATAATAGTCGTAGGTAATTGCCGATGTCTCCGTATCGGTTGTTTGTTCTGTAGTTTCAGTATTAACAGAAGCATCATTGGTTCTAGAAGAAGCAGTTACCTCTTCATTACCTTCAGTAGTTGTATAATAGTCGTGGGTATTTGCCGATGTCTCCGTATCGGTTGTTTGTTCTGTAGTTTCAGTATTAACAGAAGCATCATTGGTTCCGGAAGAAGCGGTTTCCTCTTCATTACCTTCAGTAGTTGTATAATAGTCGTAGGTATTTGCCGATGTCTCCGTACTTGTTGTTTGTTCTGTAGTTTCAGTATTAAAAGAAGCATCATTGGTTCTAGAAGAAGCAGTTACCTCTTCATTACCTTCAGTAGTTGTATAATAGTCGTGGGTATTTGCCGATGTCTCCGTATCGGTTGTTTGTTCTGTAGTTTCAGTATTAACAGAAGCATCATTGGTTCTAGAAGAAGCGGTTACTTCTTCATTACCTTCAGTAGTTTTATAATAGTCGTGGGTATTTGCCGATGTCTCCGTACTTGTTGTTTGTTCTGTAGTTTCAGTATTAAAAGAAGCATCATTGGTTCTAGAAGAAGCAGTTACCTCTTCATTACCTTCAGTAGTTGTATAATAGTCGTAAGTTTTTGCCGATGTCTCCGTATCGGTTGTTTGTTCTGTAGTTTCACTATTAACAGAAGCATCATTGGTTCTAGAAGAAGCGGTTACCTCTTCATTACCTTCAGTAGTTGTATAATAGTCGTGGGTATTTGCCGATGTCTCCGTATCGGTTGAGTGTTCTGTAGTTTCAGTATTACCAGAAGCATCATTGGTTCCGGAAGAACCGGTTACCTCTTCATTACCTTCAGTAGTTGTATAATAGTCGTGGGTATTTGCCGATTTCTCCGTATCGGTTGTTTGTTCTGTAGTTTCAGTATTAACAGAAGCATCATTGGTTCTGGAGGAAGTTGTTACCTCTTCATTACCTTCAGTAGTTGTATAATAGTCGTGGGTATTTGCCGATTTCTCCGTATCGGTTGTTTGTTCTGTAGTTTCAGTATTAACAGAAGCATCATTGGTTCTGGAGGAAGTGGTTACCTCTTCATTACCTTCAGTAGTTGTATAATAGTCGTGGGTATTTGCCGATTTCTCCGTATCGGTTGTTTGTTCTGTAGTTTCAGTATTAACAGAAGCATCATTGGTTCCGGAAGAACCGGTTACCTCTTCATTACCTTCAGTAGTTGTATAATAGTCGTGGGTATTTGCCGATTTCTCCGTATCGGTTGTTTGTTCTGTAGTTTCAGTATTAACAGAAGCATCATTGGTTCTGGAGGAAGTGGTTACCTCTTCATTACCTTCAGTAGTTGTATAATAGTCGTGGGTATTTGCCGATTTCTCCGTATCGGTTGTTTGTTCTGTAGTTTCAGTATTAACAGAAGCATCATTGGTTCCGGAAGAACCGGTTACCTCTTCATTACCTTCAGTAGTTGTATAATAGTCGTGGGTATTTGCCGATTTCTCCGTATCGGTTGTTTGTTCTGTAGTTTCAGTATTAACAGAAGCATCATTGGTTCTGGAGGAAGTGGTTACCTCTTCATTACCTTCAGTAGTTGTATAATAGTCGTGGGTATTTGCCGATTTCTCCGTATCGGTTGTTTGTTCTGTAGTTTCAGTATTAACAGAAGCATCATTGGTTCTGGAGGAAGTGGTTACCTCTTCATTACCTTCAGTAGTTGTATAATAGTCGTGGGTATTTGCCGATTTCTCCGTATCGGTTGTTTGTTCTGTAGTTTCAGTATTAACAGAAGCATCATTGGTTCCGGAAGAACCGGTTACCTCTTCATTACCTTCAGTAGTTGTATAATAGTCGTGGGTATTTGCCGATTTCTCCGTATCGGTTGTTTGTTCTGTAGTTTCAGTATTAACAGAAGCATCATTGGTTCTGGAGGAAGTGGTTACCTCTTCATTACCTTCAGTAGTTGTATAATAGTCGTGGGTATTTGCCGATTTCTCCGTATCGGTTGTTTGTTCTGTAGTTTCAGTATTAACAGAAGCATCATTGGTTCCGGAAGAACCGGTTACCTCTTCATTACCTTCAGTAGTTGTATAATAGTCGTGGGTATTTGCCGATTTCTCCGTATCGGTTGTTTGTTCTGTAGTTTCAGTATTAACAGAAGCATCATTGGTTCTGGAGGAAGTGGTTACCTCTTCATTACCTTCAGTAGTTGTATAATAGTCGTGGGTATTTGCCGATTTCTCCGTATCGGTTGTTTGTTCTGTAGTTTCAGTATTAACAGAAGCATCATTGGTTCTGGAGGAAGTGGTTACCTCTTCATTACCTTCAGTAGTTGTATAATAGTCGTGGGTATTTGCCGATTTCTCCGTATCGGTTGTTTGTTCTGTAGTTTCAGTATTAACAGAAGCATCATTGGTTCCGGAAGAACCGGTTACCTCTTCATTACCTTCAGTAGTTGTATAATAGTCGTGGGTATTTGCCGATTTCTCCGTATCGGTTGTTTGTTCTGTAGTTTCAGTATTAACAGAAGCATCATTGGTTCTGGAGGAAGTGGTTACCTCTTCATTACCTTCAGTAGTTGTATAATAGTCGTGGGTATTTGCCGATTTCTCCGTATCGGTTGTTTGTTCTGTAGTTTCAGTATTAACAGAAGCATCATTGGTTCTGGAGGAAGTGGTTACCTCTTCATTACCTTCAGTAGTTGTATAAAAGTCGTAGGTATTTGCCGATTTCTCTGTATCGGTTGTTTGTTCTGTACTTTCAGTATTAACAGAAGCATCATTGGTTCTGGAAGAAGCGGTTTCCTCTTCATTACCTTCAGTAGTTGTATAATAGTCGTAGGTATTTGCCGATGTCTTTGTATCGGTTGTTTGTTCTGTAGTTTCAGTATTAACAGAAGCATCATTGGTTCTGGAAGAAGTGATTACCTCTTCATTACCTTCAGTAGTTGTATAATAGTCGTGGGTATTTGCCGATGTCTTTGTATCGGTTGTTTGTTCTGTAGTTTCAGTATTAACAGAAGCATCATTGGTTCTGGAGGAAGTTGTTACCTCTTCATTACCTTCAGTAGTTGTATAATAGTCGTGGGTATTTGCCGATTTCTCCGTATCGGTTGTTTGTTCTGTAGTTTCAGTATTAACAGAAGCATCATTGGTTCTGGAGGAAGTGGTTACCTCTTCATTACCTTCAGTAGTTGTATAAAAGTCGTAGGTATTTGCCGATTTCTCTGTATCGGTTGTTTGTTCTGTACTTTCAGTATTAACAGAAGCATCATTGGTTCTGGAAGAAGCGGTTTCCTCTTCATTACCTTCAGTAGTTGTATAATAGTCGTAGGTATTTGCCGATGTCTTTGTATCGGTTGTTTGTTCTGTAGTTTCAGTATTAACAGAAGCATCATTGGTTCTGGAAGAAGTGATTACCTCTTCATTACCTTCAGTAGTTGTATAATAGTCGTGGGTATTTGCCGATGTCTTTGTATCGGTTGTTTGTTCTGTAGTTTCAGTATTAACAGAAGCATCATTGGTTCTAGAAGAAGTGGTAACCTCTTCATTATTTTCAGTAGCTGTATAATATTCGTTGGTATTTCCCGATGTATTCGTGTCGGTTATTTGTTCTGCAGTTTCAGTATTAACAGAAGCATCATTGGTTCCGGAAGAACCGGTTACCTCTTCATTACCTTCAGTAGTTGTATAATAGTCGTGGGTATTTGCCGATTTCTCCGTATCGGTTGTTTGTTCTGTAGTTTCAGTATTAACAGAAGCATCATTGGTTCTGGAGGAAGTGGTTACCTCTTCATTACCTTCAGTAGTTGTATAATAGTCGTGGGTATTTGCCGATTTCTCCGTATCGGTTGTTTGTTCTGTAGTTTCAGTATTAACAGAAGCATCATTGGTTCCGGAAGAACCGGTTACCTCTTCATTACCTTCAGTAGTTGTATAATAGTCGTGGGTATTTGCCGATTTCTCCGTATCGGTTGTTTGTTCTGTAGTTTCAGTATTAACAGAAGCATCATTGGTTCTGGAGGAAGTGGTTACCTCTTCATTACCTTCAGTAGTTGTATAATAGTCGTGGGTATTTGCCGATTTCTCCGTATCGGTTGTTTGTTCTGTAGTTTCAGTATTAACAGAAGTATCATTGGTTCTGGAGGAAGTGGTTACCTCTTCATTACCTTCAGTAGTTGTATAATAGTCGTGGGTATTTGCCGATTTCTCCGTATCGGTTGTTTGTTCTGTAGTTTCAGTATTAACAGAAGCATCATTGGTTCTGGAGGAAGTGGTTACCTCTTCATTACCTTCAGTAGTTGTATAATAGTCGTGGGTATTTGCCGATTTCTCCGTATCGGTTGTTTGTTCTGTAGTTTCAGTATTAACAGAAGCATCATTGGTTCTGGAAGAAGCGGTTTCCTCTTCATTACCTTCAGTAGTTGTATAATAGTCGTAGGTATTTGCCGATGTCTTTGTATCGGTTGTTTGTTCTGTAGTTTCAGTATTAACAGAAGCATCATAGGTTCTGGAAGAAGTGATTACCTCTTCATTACCTTCAGTAGTTGTATAATAGTCGTGGGTATTTGCCGATGTCTTTGTATCGGTTGTTTGTTCTGTAGTTTCAGTATTAACAGAAGCATCATTGGTTCCGGAAGAACCGGTTACCTCTTCATTACCTTCAGTAGTTGTATAATAGTCGTGGGTATTTGCCGATTTCTCCGTATCGGTTGTTTGTTCTGTAGTTTCAGTATTAACAGAAGCATCATTGGTTCTGGAGGAAGTGGTTACCTCTTCATTACCTTCAGTAGTTGTATAAAAGTCGTAGGTATTTGCCGATTTCTCTGTATCGGTTGTTTGTTCTGTACTTTCAGTATTAACAGAAGCATCATTGGTTCTGGAAGAAGCGGTTTCCTCTTCATTACCTTCAGTAGTTGTATAATAGTCGTAGGTATTTGCCGATGTCTTTGTATCGGTTGTTTGTTCTGTAGTTTCAGTATTAACAGAAGCATCATAGGTTCTGGAAGAAGTGATTACCTCTTCATTACCTTCAGTAGTTGTATAATAGTCGTGGGTATTTGCCGATGTCTTTGTATCGGTTGTTTGTTCTGTAGTTTCAGTATTAACAGAAGCATCATTGGTTCTAGAAGAAGTGGTAACCTCTTCATTATTTTCAGTAGCTGTATAATATTCGTTGGTATTTCCCGATGTATTCGTGTCGGTTATTTGTTCTGCAGTTTTAGTATTGGCTGAAGTATCATTGGTAATAGAAGAAGTGGTGACGTCTTCATTACCTTCAGTTGTTGTATGATAGTCGTAGGTATTTCCCGATGTATTCGTGTCGGTTATTTGTTCTGTAGTTTCAGTAGTAACAGAAGCATCATTGATTCTAATAGAAGTGGTAACCTCTTCAGTATTTTCAGTAGCTGTATAATATTCGTTGGTATTTCCCGATGTATTCGTGTCGGTTATTTGTTCTGTAGTTTCAGTATAAACAGAAGCATCATTGGTTTTTGAAGATGTGGTTACCTCTTCATCACCTCCAGTAGTTGTATAATAGACGTAGGTATTTCCCGATGTATAGGTGTCGGTTATTTGTTCTGTAGTTTCAGTATTAACAGAAGCATCATTGGTTCTAGAAGAAGTGGTTACCTCTTCATTACCTTCAGTCGTTGTATTATAGTTGTTAGTATTTCTCGATATATCTTTATCTTGTGTCACAGTTGTGGTTATTGTAAAAGTCAAGGTTGTAGATCGATACTCATCACACTCTAATTGGGAATCATTGTAACAATATAATTCTTCCGGACAAGGTAGAGGTTCTCCATAAATGTAAGTACCTCCCAATTCTTCATTAGCAACACATTGATAGAAGAATGTTTCATTGTAACATATAAACTGTCTGGAATTGCAATCTGTGGGGTCCGATTGCTCTGAAGTCTCCTGAAATTTGAAAAATATTCCATAAATATAATTAGTCAAATCGTAAAGTAGAAAATTAAACCATAGGTAGGTATATTTTGGTAAGAACCGTGAAGATCTTTGTATGATATTAGAATTTATGCCATTAAAGTAGGATTCATCATAATTCAGAAATACTACAATAGTGTAAAAACAATATGAATCCACAAAGGATTCAAAGGTTATATGCAAGTGATGTATTTATTGGAAAAATCATCACTTTTGTTTGGTCATTGATCAAAATATAGTGATTCGTATAAATTAAAGACTCATAAATGTTTTCTAAGTAACTTACGAAAAAAATAATCAGTTGAAACAACGTGATCCATATACACCTTCTCTTTCGCATGTTTATATTTCACTCAAACTTCGATACAACAGTTTATCATTTTCAATTGCACTTCAATGATAGGAATGAATATATTTTTCAGTAGATTTATTCGAACAATATCTAACAAATGAAAGTTCCCAAAATAGACAATTTTCGGAATTTGAGCGCCTATCTTGTAAAACAGAAATTATTTACAATTTTTTCAAAAACAATCTCGTATAAACTGATTTCACATATAAACTGATAATATTATCTGTAAAAAACAATTATATGTAACTTGAATTTCAAATATTTGCCTTTCTTCAAGATAGTGAGCTTATTTTAGTGTTGTTTCTATGTTTTGTTACTTAACGTCTTAAAGTATTAGCAGTTATAATTGAGATTAGCCATCATGACAAAATAACATTTCTTCTTAGAGCATTTCTATTGTTCCAGTTATTGGATGCAATAATTAACAGTCAACAAAAAAATTTCACGCAACAGTTATTATCAATATGATTTGGGCATAAATACATAATACACTCAAAATTGCTCATAATATAGTTTTTAATGGTATCTTGTGAAGTTTGATAGAATATATATCGAATCATGGAATCAACGAGTAGTGAATGATTTAAATTTTATTTATCACTTTACCAACTATATTAACCGGTATATCGAATAGGTGTGACTACTCAATTAAAATCATTGTTAATAGGAATTTTCTGATGTTCAACTTGAACTTAGAGCACAGTAGATACAGATGTGATTGACATAATTATGGAGAATGAAATATTGGGTTTTATATTTTAAAATTCATTCCCTTTCGCAATAATCGCGAGCTAATTGTGAAAAAAAATTATTTGGAGAATCAATTTTAGCGGAATCACATAACTGGCCTTAGACGAGAAATTCAAGAAGGAATATCGGTTGAACAAGAATTTCTGAGCACAGACATCGGAAATAACTTCAAATTTTATCACTTACATTATTTGTTCATATAAAACGGCTTGTTAGTATCACATCGAGCATGCGTCACCTCATGATTTTAATACCCGCCATAAAATTTCAACTTTTGTCATAATGTGTCAAATCGTGATAGTGGTTGTCATGAAGATTAGACAACTCATCTAACCTGACTTACCTCCATCGGTTGGGCACTTTGCTTTACATCCATCTATTGAATAGCACCAAAGAATTTTGCCACTTTTTTGTAATCTGTGTTTTTAAAATTTAAAATCATTAATCACAAGCAATTGGTTTCCCCGCTGAATTAGCATAAAATCTATTACTAATGCCATTTTTAACTTGTCACAAATATCTACACCACGTTATCTGTTTGAAGAATGAAGAACGGAACAACGAATTTATTATTTTAATTTAACAAACGTTGGTGGCAATATTGGGGATGGAATTTAAACCAATTACAAGTGTGCATTATTATGTTATATGTTATTTTACAAATTACGGCTTCCGCAAATTTTAAAAATTAATTTTGTATATTGTTCAGTACCTACCTAATGTAAAAATGCCATAAAAAGGATTTAGAAATACTACAGTGGAACACAGCTATTGTGTGATTTTTGGTTATGACATACAAAATTAAATAAAAAATATCAGTCAGTTACTTATGTACAATATAACAATTCACAACTGTTAAATCTGTAGTCAAGTTTACAAAAATATTAATTCATTTTTGAGAAAATAAACTGTTGGATTTCCAGCTTCATTGGTATTTGAATAAATTAGTCTTATCAATCTTATCTTACCGCAACAATATTAGCAAGGTCATTTAACTGAGTTACACTTTATTTGCATAGTTTTAAGCCTAGCATTTCATCAAATATATCATAAAAACACGTTCTTTCTATCTATGCAATAAATGTAATTAGAAAAATGCAGAAATTATAATGCCAGTTACTTTTAAAAAGAAATTCATCCATATCAATTTGAAACTAGTTGATTGGAACAATATTATTTCTCAATAAAAGTACGACCTTGTGAACGTAACTTTCAGTCAATAAAATTTCATAGAGGCCGGTGACTCTTAATAATATTGTATCAAAACAAATTAGTACTTGATACACGAGGAAGTTCATTGTCTATTTTAGTAGTGATACTTTTAATCCATTATAAATATAATTCTTTCAAGAACAATTTAGGTATTTATTGAGTTGAGGAAAAAGCAGTTTGGTTTCTATCCACATTTTTGAATGACTTTTTGCTACTGTCAGTTTAATAATTCTGAGGTTTCTAGATGTAAAACTTAACCTGGTGATTCTCACAAGCCTCTTATGAACCAAGCTTTACATAATCAACACAATTATAAAGACACTAAGAAACGATAATCTGACGGAGTAAAATCAAGGCTATACGGTGGGTGCACCAAAATTACTCAATAGTGACGCCGATAAGTGGCCGCATTTTGTGTTGGCCAATTATTGTCGTTACTTTCTCTGAATCGGCTGTTTAATCGCATCAGTTGTTGATACCAAATACTTTGCATAACTCTTTCTCATAAGTTTCTCCAAATTTCAATCTTTTTCGCACGTTATTTTCCTACTGAATCCACTTGAGTTTCGTTTCAATAAGTTTCAATGAGTTTCAATAAATCGTTTGTCTGTATACGTAAAAAATCGCAACAGTCAACATTCCTTGTAAATGACATTTAACAATAACATGCACGAAATGAGATCTCATAACATACACGTGCGTTTTGAGAAGAAAACTCAAACTTCTTGGTTTAATTAAATTACAAACAAATTTTTATTCACGTAAGACTTTATTTGGTTTATTTACACAAATTTAGTCAATTAAAAAACATAAAATCTTTTGCATTAGCGAGATATATTTAGGATTGAAAGAGTGATGACTCTAAATGTAGGCAATTTCTTTGAAAATAGGACACGTGTTCTTAAGTAGCATGCTTTGATAATAAATGTCCTGTTATTGTATCCGCTGCACGGCTTCGTGCATAAAATTTTTCACTTCGTGCGTAATGGGTTACTTACAATTTTTGTTATGTAATATACTATTATGGTTCTGTAACGATTTTGCAGCTTCACCGTTTCGAAAGTAATGAAACAAATTGTGACAAAAATGGCATTCCAGAATCTCCAATTCAAAACTGGGTTATCTTTTAATGTTCTCCAGACTAAACATCCTATAGTATAGCTTCATGTCTTTGTTCTTTTTCATTATTCATTCGTTTCCGCATTTCTGACAAACAGTGTATACATACTGTTTGTGAACGTAATTTATCACTATTATGAACAGCACTAGTCATCCAAAAGAGAAAGGCTCGTTGGATTGTTTCTGTATAAAATAAGAACATTATTCATGTGGCATGAGGTATGTTTTTTTGACCCTGATAAAGGAATCGTTTCCTCTGCAGGGCTTGAATTTTGAAGTTTGGTAATCGCGTACCGAGAGTGTGTCCGACCATTGCAGAGATGTAAAGGAGGAAAAAAGTTTTGAGGGTATAATATTTAGGTTATTATTGAAAGTAAAGATTGGGCTTTCTCCTAATGGAGATGGGGGAATTTTCAAGGAAAGAGATATTCGTAGGTCTTCGTTAGTAGCAGAAGGGAGATTAGAGAAGTTTCCTCTAGGGCTTTGCTTTGTAGTGATCCAGAGGTAAGAAATATTTTTGGCAAGAGAGTTGCTTGAGTGGTGTGCTTGATGGCGCGAATGATCTATCAGACTTTTAGGTCATTTGAACAGCTTTCAATGGGGGTTAGGTCAATATCAAAATGAACAGTGATTGAGATTCGACTACTCATAAGATAAGTATTTTGAGAAGATTGTTTAGTATAATAGGATAAGAGGGTGGGTTTGTACGAATATTCTTTCCAGTTCCTTAATGAGATAGACTAGTCTGCGTACTCTGTTCAGAATATTGCTCATATTGACCGTCTAACTGAGAGTGGAAGTGAACATCAGTATACTGGAAAAAGATGGTGGTAAATTCTTCCCATCTCTAATCTGTTGTTTGTATTTTGTATTTTCACTTATTACTTCCTCCATACAATAATCACACTCCATTCTAACCCTTCTTTTTAGTCTATTATTACATATTCATTGTTACATATTCATCATTGTTACTTGCTCATCCATTTTTCAATTGCTTATTCTCTGTTTGTCTTAGTCTCTTGTCATAACTAGTAGTTTATCAACAACTTATTAACTCTGGCTTTTTTCTTCTGCTATTGTTGTTATTTTTTATATTTTTGGTACTACTATTATTCATATCCAGGGCGATTTTGGGTGATATATAGTAAACTATATGAGATTTTGGATTTCACGTGATGACTTCAATATGTGTTCTAAAGTCGTTCAAGATTAGATACATACTTATTGTACCGTCAAAGTATCATCAAAAATAGAAGATAGGTAAATATTTAACATAAACTTTTCATATAATACTCCAAAGATATTCACGTTGAGAGAATAAATCATGCATCAACATCAATCATCGGTTAAATTGTATCAGTAAATTGACACGAAAAATTTCCAGGGTAAAACCTCCCGTCTAACAAATTTAACGACTTTTCCATGTATTGTCCACGCCGAAAATAGAAATAGTTTTCTCATGTAAATGTCAGTCAATCTTAAATGGTGCTCTTTTGTTTCAGGTTTTGGATTTGTCACATTTCAAAGTGAAGATGTCGTAGATAAAGTTTGTGAAATTCATTTTCACGAGATCAATAACAAAATGGTGAGTATCGTATTTCTACTTTTAGTTAATTTCAATAGAAAACCAGAGGAAATTAAATATGTAGTACAAGTAAAAGACTAGGAGATATTTTACTAAACAATCAACTATTACGTAATTATATTTAATTGATATACGATGCCGAATATCCAATTTACTCCAAAAATATTAAAAAATATTTCATACCTAATCATTATTTGTGTAATTACTGCATTATAATTTAATTGACGAGTTTTTGAATATAACATAATTAATACTCGATAATTACTGAATTGATCAAATATCTTCCAATTCTCAATCAATACTTATTGTTAGGAAAATGTATGATTGATTTATGAACAATTTTGAGTCAATTATCAATTGTTACCTGATTTTTCTTAGAAAAATTATATATTTTCCATTTTACCCAATGACCTTTTGCCATCTTTCTTCCAGCTTCATGATTCCGCGCGTTTGGAGGTCATCGTCATTTGTAAAAGTTTGACTATTCAAAGAATTATGCAAACTTCAAAATAAATTGTAATCAGATGTTGCCAGATCAGGGCAGTGCCATCACAACTAATAGTTTTAATGAAAACCACGCACAACTTGTTTCTAAAGTTAATGTGATCAGTATCACGTGACAAACGGCAAAGTGAAGCACGAACATAAGTTATTAAAAAAATGAAGCAACGCTCTTTATCAGTAAAAGCGGAAATATTTAGTTGCCAATCTTATATATTACGATGAAATCAAAATTAAGTCTCTGTCAACATTCTTACCACTGAATCAAACAAATATATGGATTTCAGTTCTCCTGAATCACTTCCTTACAAGAAGCACTTCATAAGTCTATTGATTTATGTAGGTTCCTTAGAAAGGCGTTCTGGAATGCTTCGATAATGAGAAGATACAAAAGTGTGTAAGAAACCTGTAGAAACAAATATTCAACTTCTTTCAACGAATAAAGGAATTCAACGAAATTCTGCAGTTAGAAAGCGAAATGCAGATCTTTATAAATGTTCTGCTAGTATTCATAATTCATATACTTACTAAAAATCGAAAACATTTTCAAGGAATTACAATGAGAGGATATACGAGAATTGTATGAACTCAACCTGAAGATGTCAGCACTTATCATTATAATTTTGTAAATATATTTGCGCATTCGTTGACATATCCTCACTAGAATTTCAGCTATTTTGGATGGTTAGTTTCTATCTGACTATCGTATAAGTGAGTATAGAGCTGTTATTGAATATTTGTTTTTGAAAAACAATATGTCTACGCAAATGACAGATGTGTTAGATACTGTCTACGAGATTTCGGGATGGGAAAAAACTGCGACAATCAGGGATATCATCAAGAAAGTTCACCAAATGATACTTGACGATAGTCAGATTAAGGTTAGAATTGCACTTCGAATTGATTGATCACCTAGCATATTCACTAGTTCTTGCTCCTATGAAGGAATTTTTCATCTGACGAGAATTTTATTACATACGGAAGCGCCTCTTTTGAGGAGGAAGACGGCCAACATTATTCGGACGGTTCAAAATTGTCATCATCAACATTGCTAAAGTAAGTGTATTGACTTGAAAGGAGACTTCGTTGGAAAATAGAAATGATTATGGAAAAAAAATTTTATATTTCTTTGTTATATCCGAAAATTTCCAGACAACTCTCTTATATGCATAAATATGCAGTAAAATTTACTAATCTACAAAACTTGCGTAGCTACAATTTTTTAGATGCAATATAGTTCATACTAAAAATGTTTTTCAATCCCTTGTAATTTATAATCATGTCGTGAACAGCAATTAAATTCTCCTCTCTTCCTTACATTTTGTTTACTACATTATCCTTTATTCGATAATTCTACTAAGACCAAAGAGAAAACAAGATATAATAAGAAAATTATATAGTATCCTAAATAGCGACAGGTAGACGTGGAATTTTCGTCCAAGGAGCTGTAGCTGTAAATGCATTCCACTCCGGTAATAAACACCTAACGAATGCAGTAATCCTTGTCACCGTATTAAACCAGCTTTTAATTAGAAGACGAAAATGCGGATTAACAAGTTGAAAGTGCACTACATCAACACCAAGCTTAATTGGAATGCGATGGTCGAGTGTTGGAATAATTTTGTTACGGTTGCTGGGTATTTTCAGAGCGGTCAAAATAAATGTTGAAGTAAAAAAATTATTTGTTTTGGAAAAAAAGTTACTTAATATTTCTTCTTCTTCTTATTTATGTAAACAGTATTTAATCACAAAACAGTGGTATTAATATTATACACAGATTGTATCTTATGTAATTTATGTATAGACTAACTATTCAGTGACACACTTTTCTATTCACTTGTCACTATCCTGATATATTCGCGATGACAAAATTATTTAATTCTCCGGGTGATGAATTTCATATAAAAAAGAGGGAATGCTTTGTTGTCAAAAAATTGTTACAATTTGTAGACAAAACAAACATAAAAATAACTAATTAAAGATACAAATAAAATACAATTTCAATATACAGAAGAAAACCACAAAATTATAGGTAACAGTAATAGATAATAATTAGAATATGTCCATAGCAAAAATTAAACCAGTATGCAGCAGAGTTGAAGGCACTTTTCAGTAAATATTCCCTCAAATTATTGCTAAATGCGGGAAAATAATAATATCGATTTTATTTAAATTGGCAAATGATTGTGCATTTTTTTGCATTGTAAATATTGAGCCTTTAACTAATTCTGAACGTGGAGTGGGTACGTAAAGGTCACAAATGGATAGCCGACGACCTTTCTGGAATTGGACCAGCGTTCTAGGGAATTAGGTAAATGGATTCAAATATCAATAAGGAAGAAAGAGACTGAATCTTTAATCTTTCAAAAAAGTCTCTGCACTGAGCCCTGCTGTTGAATCTGAGTAAATATCTAATAGCTCTCTTTTGTAGTTGAATCGCACCACACGTACCCCAGAAGGGCAGGGCATATTGGAGATCCGACTCAAGGGCATAATAAACTGTTAAGGAGGTGGATAAATTCAGTTCTTTGGAAACTGATCTCAGCACAAAACAGGAAGAACTTTTTAGACAAGGCGGAAATATGTAACTCCCATTTCAAGGAATTGTCCACAACATTTAAGGGTGATTAGCTCATTAGATATGCCGTGAGATCAGGGTTACTCCAAGAGAAACTAGTGTCGTCTGCAAATAGACATATTTCACCCCTGATGTCTAGATAGGCGATGTCGTTTATAAACAGAAGAAACAATATAGGGCCAAGTACTGAGCCTTGGGGCAATCCACATTCTATTGGCTTGCAAGAAGACATCGATGTATCAACCATATGACTTAAACCATGCGAGAGGTGTTCCCCTGAAACCTAGTACTGCAATTTTTTAATTAAAATATTATGATTAACACAATCGAAAACCTTAGAAAAATCACAAAAAGTCGTTGCAGTGGAGTGATGGCTGTTTAGACTACATTGGATATTATTTAGAAGAGAGAATATAGCATCACTTGTGTGTTTGTTACTTAAAACCCTAAATTGATGGGCAGTAAGTATTTTATATTTACAAAGAAATGATAAAAGCCTGTTTTTGACCAATCTTTCTATAATCCTAGATAACGTGGGAGGGAGTGCAATTGGGCGATAATTCGATGCTTGATTTTATCTCCTACTTTATGCAGAGGTATAATTATAGCTGTCTTAAGGCAATTGGGAAAACTGCCATTTTGAAATTAAACGTTAATTAAAGTGGTAAGGTGATTTAATTTGCAATCGGGTAGTTCCGAATTCTATATCCTTCGAATTCTTGAGATATTTAGAATGTGAATAAACAAAAAGACCTTATTAGAAGTCACAACCAACTATACACATAAAACAAACGATTTCCTCGAGAATATACTATAGCAGGACCTGCCTAACGATCTATATCAGTGAGCGAGATATTGACAATATTAAATCAGAATCTGACTTCAAGTTAGTATCAAATAATGTGGAGTTGGAGGAACAATGGTCACAAAAGGCATTACAAAGTAGATATCATCACGAACTCAACCAATCCCTTGGCTTACTAGCTTCAACACTAACGACTACAAAAAGAATGCTATTAAGGATACGAATACTCAATCCGACAAGCGCAGAAAGTGTTAGCAAAGATCAGAGATTATCCAACATATAACATCTGCTTGTGGTGTGTTACCTGAAACTGACTTGGCATAATCAATTATGCAACATCTACGATACGATACTACGATAGGTCTATTATTTTCGATAGACACGTGATAAAAAGAAACCTGACATCGTGATGGTTGATAGAAAAGAAAAGACATGTAGGCCTAATCTTCGATGTAGCAAAACGGTCTCAACAAACACCAAGAGACATTGGCCAAATATGCAATTGATTTTACGTGAACAGATGTAGCACGGTGAAAATGTGTGAGTTTTGCCAGTTATTATGTCAGTAATACCATCGTCAAATTGGGGATTACCAAAAAACACCTTCACCAATATCTGGAAAGCTGTGATATTGAATAGTCTATCGCATAATAATAACTTGACTGCTTTTAAAATTTGAAATAATAATTGGCTACATGTCTTCAAACTTTTTTTATCACGTTTTCTTCACATGTTTTTCGTTTCAAAGAATTAAATGGTGTTTTGTAATCATTTCACTGAGTGGAGTAATGGCTTGAAATATTCTGAATATTGATTTTTTATTGTTTCGTCTGTTTTGGAAATATGAAGGCCACTTGACGGAAGAATTACCTTTCATAGGCTCACAACACTATGGCTATAGCTATGATGATTATTGTTTGCCTTCTTGACATCGGTTAAAGTTTAGCATATAGCAATATACTCGTACATGTTAATTATAATAAGTATGAGGAACATTTCGAGTGTTCTGTTTCGAGCATCTACTAGTACACGCTTTTAAACTATGAATTGAGAAAATCTGGCATTTCAATACTGGAATCAAAAATAAAAGGAATCTGTTGAGTATAGTGGTTATGTTGTCTTTCGAAACAAAGCAAAAACCTGTAAATTTGACGCAAAAGTTATTTGAAATAGAAGGAATGTAAGTAACATTTAGTAGCTAGTAATCAAGATCGAGACATAAGATTTTTTATCCTTCCCTCAAAAATTATTCTTTGATTTTTATTAATTTGATAGTTTTCGCATGCCGTTATGGACAACTTTGACCGGATTCTATAGCATCATAAGCATCTTTATTCTATAAACAACCTCCAGCTAACAGTTTATTATCTAAAATTGAGAGAAATTGGAATTATAGATTTGTATAAAAATCTAATGTTGTTACAAAGAAATTTTATACAATATAACAAAACCAGATAGAATATAACAAAGCCAGAAGTCTCCTACAGTAACATAATTATGATGGAGAAATTATGGAGTCAATATAGTTCATACAAATATAAAAAAGACAAAGAAAACAATTTTTGGTAAATAATGTTTTTAATCCTAATAGTATCCATAATATTAATATTATTTAGTTTTTATGAATCGATTTTAGTTTGACGTTCAGGAAATGGAGAATTAAATGTATTTTCTATGATTGTTGTTGAAACTAAATGAATAATATAGGGTGTGTTGAAGTATATAAGATATAGGTTTCACAACCAGCCAAAGGTGGTAAGTTAACTTACAACCCGTCGTCAAAAACAATCGATACCTATTTGTTAATTGTTCGAAACACTGTCAAAATGCTTTTTACAATATAGATTAAAAAAAACATTCTTCCAATCACATCCATTTCGTTTCAGTTCACATAGACATGTATATATCTAATTATCAATTGATAACAATCATTTACCCCTCACTAAAAGGAGTTATTATTGACATTCTCGTCTTTTTCGTTGTATAAATAATAACTAACCTGCGTCATTCGAAAAGTTGTCCTGAAAAATTATATCCACCTATCAATATCATATGATATAAAACTTTTACCTGCTCGTTCGAACGACTTAATAAAATAGAAAAAAAAATGACATAACAGAAAATCATGATACCGTGTATCAAATCCTCTGACAAAGTTGCTTATCTGCGATCTGACATCTTATACATTTTTTATTTTTGATGAAATCCAATGAGTTGGGAAATATCGATTTCTTGCCTTTAAAATGATGATGCCTTTTACTTCATATTCTTCAGCTGGGTACCTCACGATTTTTTATGTAAAATTTTTTTATAGTGCGTTTTTCGATCCCAGCAAAGTAATTTCTGACAAAAGCTCTGAAAGCGTATACAAGACTTGCAAATAATCCAACTTTTACAATAACGTGTGAAAATTCGTGGTGCACTTGTTTCAGAAAATGGTGTGCTTGTAAAAAAATGTTGGCCGTTAATTAAGTTCATCTCAAAAATAATATTGCTCAAGCAAAAGAAATTTTGAAGAGATATTAATTTGGAATATAAAACCAGAAAACCATTAAATTCTTTTATTCAAAAGATATTCAATATCTTTTTCACAAAAATGCAAAGAATTTTCTCTAAAAATCACCTTACTCTCATATGTGACCTATTCGATTTTTCAAAAGTTAATACAATACTTTTGTGTTTTAGAAAATATGACTGAGAATTCGCGATAACTGAAGTGGATTTCTGAGAATAATTTAGCATGTTATTCCAGAAAAAACTTATTTTAAATTTGAATGAATAAAGCATTTCATTAAAAATAATGTTTATTTAATGTAGTTCAACTGAATTTTATATCATTTTTAATATAATTTAGTTGAGTAAATATTCATTCTGCCATCTTTCAGAATAAACATTTTTGCATTTCAATTCATTACAGTATTTATATATATATATATATATATATATATATATCGAAAACTAAATATAAAAAAATCTAGTACAGAGTGTTTCCACAAAGTACGAATAGATTAGTCACAAAAACTAAACTTGGACTGATATGTTTTTGCAGAGTTTAATCACTAGAAACAAGCAATAAACACATCGGTTTATTAATTGATTTCACTGACATTTTGTAATGACTTCACTATAAAAACGACCAAACGAATGGCTTGGAATTATCTCATTCATTTTGATTTTGGAACTGTTTCATCTGTTTTCGATGTACAATGGACGTTCCATTTCTCAGAAGTTGATACTTTGGCTATGGTGATTATTATGTTAGCTCCACCATATCACAAAATTTAACTGAAATTTGAGATATATTAGTTTCAATACACATATAAAAACTTTTTGTTGTTATAGAGAAAACCGAATTGCGATTATTAAATACTAGATTTTACATATAAAATAATTCAAGAAGCTGAGGAACAATTATGTAAATATTATGATTTTTAAGCTTTTGAAAGTGGCTTCATTATCCTGAACGTTCGGAAATATCATCAGCTGTATAACTACTGCAGAAATGTAGTTAATAAAGTTTAAGCCCTTGTTCTTAGCAAACCTAAGATAAAAGTACGTGAGATTGTTATTGAATTGTAGCTATCCCTCAAATGAGTATGTAAGGCCCAACTCAATAAAAATACGACCTATTTATTCAAGAGAAAAGTGCAATACGATTAATTGTTAAAGAAAGCAATTTTAGAAAAATGGATAGGCAGAGCTGAATGCGAATATTGCTGTACTTCCGAAAGATTAATGTTTATACGACTGATAAAATTTGGAACCACGATGTACAATAAATTAACAACTGAAAGTATATTGTGTTAGGTAATGAAATATTTTACAGTAAAGTGATTTTCCAATTGGGAAGAAAATCATACCATGAAATGGTAGGCAATAGATTGAACCACACTCCTATAACAATTTGGAACGGAAATGTATTGGAAACTGTGATTATCTGATTTGAATAAATTATCAATATTCTCTAACGATACGTACATTTGGCAAAAATGAAACTATCCACCAGCTACTGGATGTATCTAATATGCATACAAGTGTTCTGTATGTGATTTTCTCAATAATCTGTTAGAATTTGTTTCTTCATCTATTCGTGGCATCGAATACAATTATTCCAAACTGTTTTTTCCTCCTGTTTAGTCTCCTGTCGTCTATTCTTACAGAAACACTGGATAGCAACAGAGAAACATACAAAAAATACAATTTGTTGTACATACCAATTTCGTTATATTCACGAGATCATTCAGTTCGAAATTCAGAAGAATACTGACAAGTTTGTTATTATATAAAAAATATTTCTTCTCTCCTTCAAAAAGAATTTACGAATAAACTAGAGTCAATATCCAATTTTCATATTGATCAAGTTTTTCACCCAACTTGTCGCAACAGAGTTGAAATATTGAAGACAACAGTGATTTTCGCAAAGATACACGTATGTTGGGAATTATTCTATCATAATATTCCAAAGCGGTGGAGTATAAATAGGGATTATATGGTGTTTGTTTTTAGAAAGAGTTTCCCTCATCGCTCGAAGCGTAACGTAAAAAACTAAATAGGATAAGAGATCAAGCAACTAAATTGAAGATTAAAAATTCATAAAGCGATTCTATGAAAACTTTATGAGGCTATAAATGGCTCATTAAGCTAATTGCTCCAAAGTCAGCCGTCGTGATATCAGAATAACAATTCTGTGTAAATATTTAATATATTCACATTATTATCATCATCAAATTTCCGAAAAATATATATGCAAATGCAATTTGTTTTGATAATTTTATAGCGATTCTGAGTTTTAATTACGCAACAGTAACAAATAAAACTTTTTAATTGAGAAAACAGAGAGTTTTTTTATTAATATATACAGTGCATTCAAGAAACTTAGACTGCATTTTATTTGGAAAAACATTATTTTTCCGTATATATGATAGATCTCCTCGATTGTGTCCAAGTCCTTCTCATGGGTGTTCGTACACTTTGAACCAGTCAAAAATTGTCATGTTCTTGACAATAAAGTAACGAATTTCATACAGAGTGGAGTAAGGGATAATGATCTGTTAATTGTTTTTGTAAGTACATAATTTTTGTGGTTATAATTATGTGGTCTCGATTTGTTCTAATTTGATAGACAACGAAAAACTATTCAAAACATATATTAATAGGTTTCTTTCGAGTGACGTTGCATCATGTATGATTTTTATGGACTCATGCCGATTACCTGATTATCTAGTCAATTTGATAATGAGCTCATTTCCAAATTTACTAATTATGGAAGTGTCAATTGATAAGATAAGACCTAAACTTTTGTATAAAATACACTTAAAACAAACAATAGGATTCCTTTTTATATTAAAACAAATAAAAAAATGCTCGGTAAAAATGAAGTTTTATTATTATTTTCGATCAATTACACATTATGTTGCTCACTTGAAAAACAGAATTTTCCTAAAATACTAAGTATTTATAAGGTTTCAATTTGATATTCACACACACAGTTATGATACAGTCTGTTAATCAATTTAAAGCTTTCCCATAAACTATATTTTTTATTTTGTTTTGTGGTGCGTAAATAAACAAAGATGACGGTTTTCCGACACGACGTATCATTGTACATGCGCGAAACTGGGAAAACTCCAAGTTGATTCCGCAAACTTCCAAGGCTAGGTGTACCGGAAATTGTAAACGCTTAAAATGGAATGGTTTCTTGTCTCAATGACGTTATTCATCACCTTTTACACAGCCAGTTTTGATCCATTGCACAGTCCATGTTGATTAATGTTACGCAGCATGATGACAACAGATCCTACTTTTAACTGCAAAATGTGTGGTGGTAATCCAAGCAATTCCAGTGAATTTGAAAACTTGCTTGCGTCATCCTGGTTCATAATGTTGTCGACTGATTTGAAGGAAACGAACTATCCAGAAAACTCGATCGACATAGAGGATGGATATTAGCTGTTTGTCAAATGTTAAATATTATAGTTGCGTTCAGAAATTTAATTTGTGACAAAATACCAAGGAAAAACAAATTTTTTGTTTTTATTCAATTCCGTGCATTTTCATATTTATTCACCTTTCAAACCTTCTTTGGATTTTTACAAATAATTCAAAAGCAAAATTAGCCAAATCGGTCCAGCTTTTCTCGAGTTTTAGCAAGCTTAAAGAACAGCAATTCCTTTTATATACAATCTAGAGATTATTTGATAAAAGATATTCGTTTTATTTTCAGGTGGAATGCAAGAAAGCACAACCAAAAGAAGTAATGCTTCCCGCTAACTTGGCCAAAACCCGTGCGGCCGGCCGGGGAGCCTACGGTGAGTTACTAATGCTCAACCCTGGCCCTGTAACAGCGACATCTAACGCGACATCGTTATCCGCTCTCCGTTATGCACCTTACCCAATTCCTATCAACACCACACCCACAATTCCTCTGACAGCAATCGCTGTAGCACCAGCTCCTCTCCATTATTCATTATATGACGTAGCGGGCTGTAAAAGAGTATTTGCACCCGTAAGGCCGTTAACTGCGGCTCGGGCTGCTCCCACACTGGCATATTCCGTAAGTGATTTGCTGGGTGTACAAGGGCTTGAAATTCCGACTACCGTATATACAAATACGTTGCCAGCAGGACTAGGGTTGTAATTTTTTTTCTCCAGTTCGAATTTCGTTCATTATTTGGTTGAAGGGAATATAATTTATTGCTTATTCTCATGAATATACTTATACGTATACCACAAAATATTTCACGTCGCTATATTTTATCTATAGAAAATACAGTTGTTTGTATTATAACAAACAATTTACGATATTATTCAGCGTATTGGTTCTCCAATCAAATTATTAACTGAGAGAATTTCTGGATTTTTTGGAAATTTTTTAATGTTACAGTGCATATAAAACTCGGTTGAATATTCGCCCCACTGTGAGATTTCTTATAATATTCTTAAGTATATGATGTTTGAGTTCATAAGTTGGTACATTTGCAAATAAAATCTGTCGAATGGTATCTATATGAATTATGACTATGTAATATACTCAAAGCCGTTGATTAGTACTTTTTCAATTAAGAAATAATTCATATTGGTTGTCCTATTTTGGAATTATTACACTGATTTCATTAAATATCAACACTATCGTTATAATTTCTATTTTTAAAAGGGTGTGGAAACCAGTCCACAACTGAAAAATAGTTTTTTTTTCGTTGCAAATAGAAAAACTACAAAATCTATGCTCTTAATATTGTCACTCACTTAACGTAATCTAAATTTTCAGTAACTTAGTCCACGCTGTTTTCTCATTTGCCATCCAAGATTTTTTATTTGCTCGTTAGTTTGATCTGGAAAATTTCGCTTTCAAAGTACCTTCAAAAAAAAAAAGTCGAAAGAGTTGAGATTTGGTGATCTCGATAGGCATACTCTTCTATACATATAGGAATATACAGGGTGTTTCTATATTCGACCGACAACGCTCTACCACAAAAAGATCTCATAAAATCATTGATTTTGATATAGGAATACGAACCCTATTTACTGAGATATAGGGTGCTCAAAATTTTAAATCAAAATCAAAAATTTGTCATAAATCGAGAACGCTTTCAAATTTGTTTTTCAAATTTGGTAACCTATATGCTCCTTGATAATGTAATATTTTGACATAAACAAACTTTGGAAAAATTTAACCAGTTGCGCGCTGTCAGAGTTAGTTTTCATTTTTATCCCCCTATTTTTTACACCATTGGAGCAATTTTTTTAAAATTTTATTTTAAATTACCTGATCAACTAATAACTTTTTATGGAGTTAAAATGAACGGTATTGTAGAAAATTTCTCTAAATAAAAGTCTGCAGGTAATTAGATACTACTCAATATTTCTCAATTATAATCAAGTAGACACGTGTCATATTTTTAATAGTTCGTGACACTTGGTGTATTTGACACGGTCTTAGTAGATTAAATAATTTTAAGTTAGTTTTAACATTAATTTTGCTGTTATAAAATGAATTTCTCATTTGAAGACTTGGCCAATTTAACCATTTAACAAGTTTCCGGTTTCTTTAACCTTTCTTTCAATACTTGCAAATATAGAATGATGTGGAATTCGACGATTGCGAAATCTTTGTTGGTATAAACGAGCTGCCATTCTACCATTTTTTAGGGCTTCCCCGTAAATCATTAACATATCGGTCATTTCTTTAGACGAAAAATTCATTTTATAACAGCAAAATTAATGTAAAAACTAATTTAAAATTCTATGATTCAATCTGCTAAGATCGTGTCAAATACACCAAGTGTCACGAACTATTAAAAATATGACACGTGCCTACTAGATTATAATTTAGAAAATTGAGTAGTATTTAATAACCTGCAGACTTTTGCTTCGAGGCAAATTTCTACAACACCGTTCATTTTAACTCCATAAAAGGTTATTAGTTTGTTAACTAAAAATAATCAGGCAATTTAAAAAAAGATTGAAAAAAGAATTTGCTCCAGTAGCGTAAAAAATAAAGGGATAAAAGAGACAACTAGCCCTGATAACGCGCCACTGGTTAAATTTTTGCTTATGTCAAAATATTACTTTATTAAGGAGCATATTGGTCACCAAATATGAAGGCGTTCTCGATTTATTGCAAATTTTTTATTTTGAACATCCTATATCTCACCAGTAAGGTGGTAGAGCGTTGTCGGTCGAATATAGAAACACCCTGTAGATACTCTTGAATAGATTAAATATTGTGAGAGGGAGGTGCAGATAATAAGCCATTTCCAGTGTTTCTTATCTCGATAATTCCAAATATTAAAATTCATTGAGTGTTCATCACAAATATATTGATCAGATGAATAAGTTTCCCGCAAACCCTGCCCTGGTCGTTAAATATGTTATTTCTTCATCCAGCGTGGATTTTCATTAGCCTAATATCGTTGATGTTATCTTACTAACTATTTAACTTGAATGTATATTCAGTAGAAAAAAAGTTTTTTAACCAAACTATAGTCTTCTATCAGAATCATCTTCCGATAATTTCTGGAGTATTGTGAGTTTATAATTGTGCATTATGTGCTTCAAGAAATTATGATCTCGAATTTCAACAAGCTTGGTAAATATTTTTAGAATTTTTTGAAAAGATTATAATAATTTGTGATACCTTCACTAGGGGCAGTCATTATTTCACATAAATCCATTTATTTGTAAAATTTCATGTACATTTCAGTTGAATAAACAATTTTTCTGGATTAGCAGGCTTTGGTAATAATCTCTATTTTCGAACATTTGTTATCACGATCTAGTTTCATGTTTCATGTTTTTCCACAGAATGATAATGTATGCAAGTAGCCCAAGTATCGAGACATAGTATTTTGAATTAGTGATCCTATTCTATACTGAAGAATCATATTTTATATCTTTGTGAAAGTCAAATATATCTTGTGTCATAATTTTCAAATAATTCTCGGAATATTGAATTATTTCGAAAAAAAAAATTATTTTACGAATCTATTTTCTAATTTTTTTAATTTCAATATTAAATTCTTGATTAATTTAGCTGTACAATTGGAGAAATATGTTTAAATCTTATTAAGTAATCTTAACAGTTAACGGTAACGAAAAATAGATAATGGTCTTTTTCAGTCTATCTAGAAATATCATCTCATGATACAACCCAACTTTCCAAAGTCACTTTGAAATAAAAATGAATCTTTGACTGGATTTTTCTGGATTTATGTAAGAATTGAAATATATTTATATAAAAAATCAAGTGAATATCACTCTATTCCAATACGTTGAACGATTTTAATATCTACCGTATTCTTTAAACTTGAAATTCATTATTTTGAGTACTTTTTTCCTCTGAGTATTTTTGTACAAACATTTCAACTGTGACACGATTGGGTATCATTGTCACGTTCAGTTGAATAAGTTTCCAAAGTAAATTTCTAAGTGAAAACGAAATGCTTCATCGGACACAGCGTGAATCAACAAAATGTATTACGTTCTAGATTGCACCCCAATTTATACCACAATTTCACAAGCAATTTGTTCAACGCAAAAATCGATATGCATCCCATAATTCTCCCTCAGACTAGTTAAAATTCGAGGGTAATATATATTCCTTCCAACCAAAACGTTATTTCTTATAATCTGCTTTATGTGTGTTTAATGTAGTTGACAAAATAACTGGAAATATAGTATAGTGAATAATTTAAGATAAATATATACTTAAATATATTATTCGGTGTTGTGATTTTGATCTTATTTGATATTATAATGAAATTGCTGATGGCTGATACAACGAGTAGTCATTTCTAATGGACTTTAGGGTACATTCACTTTACATCAACAGATACAACGTACTAGCGTCAAATGCGGTCATTTGATATAAATGACTAGGAAACCATCTGATATGTGATTCAAATTTAAAGATAATCAAGGGTCAAAACACTGGAATGAAATATGAATATATTAGTTTCTATTTTCAAAATAGCAACATAAGTTTCTCTTTCTTTCTTTCTTAATTTCTAGACCTTTTTCCCTATTTTTTCTAATAAATGGCATTTATTATCAGACTCTTTCAAGTAATGATCGATTTTTCTATAGATCTGATTTAAATATTCATCAAAATATCTACTTATTTTTTTCATCGACTTGTTTATAACACTTTTGAGCATTGGGATTTTAGTTTTCACTTTACATCCATTTTTTCCGGTCTGTTGTTACTTCATTCATTTATCATATTGCATTTTCTTTTCTTTCTACTTCCTGTACCAACAGTTCTAGCCAAGTTTTCCTGATATTTTCTTTTCTCTGTTTATAATATCTTTTTGGTTTTGTCACTTGAAAACAATTTTCAATTAGTATTTCTTATCCTGTCCATCCTCGTATATCTAGCTATTTTTTTAGTTATTTTTTCTGTGTTGCTGTTATTTTACATTGTGTCTTTCTGGTCATTACCAAGGTTTTTCTTCTATATTATTAAAGTAGGTACTATTATCAACTTCCATACATTCATATCATCGCTTATTTTTTCTCAAATATTGTCTTATTCAAACCATCGTATATTTGAACGGCTTTTATTATTAGATCTTCCTCATGTTTCATTTCTTATCTACTACCATAATTTTCCATTTTTTAATATTTATTTCAATTTTCTACTCTCCCATCTTTGCTGTTTCTTCGCTGTATCTGCTATTATTACTACATCGTCTGTATATACGTCTATTTTCACCAGATTTAGGTGTCTATAGTCAATTATTTTATACACCCCATGGTTCTTCTCTTTTATTGTATTTATAATCCTATCTGTAACTAATATAAACAGAAATAGACCAAGACTACCCCCTTGCTTTACTAAGGATAACTACTTTAAACTCTTCGAGCTTCTTTATTATATTTGAACCATCTTTATTAAGTTTTCATATATTTCTTTTGTTCTCTCAATTATTTTAGGCACATTCCTATTCTTCATAGTATCCCATGCTAGTTTTCTGTACATTGCGTCGAATGCTAATTTCAAATCGATTAATGTAATACGTGATTCTTTCTCTTTCTTAACCAAATGTTCGAATTCAATTCAAATTATTGTCTTGGAATATTACATTAAATATATGAACTTTTCGTTCTTATTTTGAATAAAAATAAATTATAAAACATACACATACGGATAATAGTAGAATTTGTGAAATAATTTTAATATTGAAATATATAGAAAGCATTAGCAGGAACCCATTAATAGCAAATTAATTTCTGTGGATGCTGAAGCTGTACAAAAAATTATTTAAGCTCCTTTTTTCCAATGATCTATCGTTACAGGCAACAAGAAATTATACATAACATCTTTAAATCTGGACATAAACATTGTTTCACCCCAGATTGAATACAACAGATGTCTCAGTAAACTAAGAAACGAAATTATGGGAAAGATGCAATTTGATGGTACGGTATAACAAAATACACGCCTATGATTATCAATTGAAAACAACTGTTGAATTCAATTTCACGGTCGGATAATGAGACAACGCTGTACATAATCGATTGAAATGTTCGGCGTTTGGACAGAAATAAAAGCATTGATTTATCTATAGTATTGAATCTGGGGATTTTTTTAAAGCTATATTTTCCACTGTCTCTTCTTGTTCGGATAAATTTGACAATTTTTTCGAATGTTAGATATTCAATTTGAAGAGTTGTTTTCTTTAGTCCGTTTCGATGTTAAGCTTTAGACACTTAACGCACCTTTTACGTTACATTTATTTTTGATGGTGTTCTGGTATAATTTATACCTCATTACCGCATTTGATGCACAATTCCAGCGTCGTAGACTTTTCTGTTTATTATAACAGAACCTCAATATCCATAACTTCATTTCACAGATGACTATTGCACTTTATTATTATTTTATTATTATAAGCTGCTGAAATTTACCTCAAACACTTATACTTAAATCGAGTAACAACAATTAGAAACCAAATTGAGTTATTTATCAAAATTCTCCATTTCTCATTAATTTTTCCGTGGTCTCATTTTCTGAATGCAAAGAATATAAAGATCTATTTTGAGAATATAGACTATTACTAATACGTGTTTGTCAAAATCTTATGATGAAATAACAATCACAAATATTTTTCTTATGGAATAAGGGATGGAGTGAATATTTTTTTCTTTTTAGAAATTTACTACATTCTTGGTAATTTGGTAGCTTCGGAAAATCACTTAGTAGAGAATTTTTTTTCTGGTGTGGTTGATGTATATTAATAATTTTGTCACACTCTAGTGATAGGGTCATCGCTCTTTGCTTAGATTATGAGACCTTCAATTCGTAGTCCTGGGATTTTATAACTTACGTTCGCTATAAATATACCTAGTAACAGGGGGTGAAATTTAACTGTCTCGTGGCTCAAATATTTTTAGTATTACCTCATAATGTGTGTACAAAGGAAAACTCTGTACATTACCTTGAAAGTAGCATGTTTTTTTAATAAACCCCTCAAATATTCGGTTAGAAAATTATTCCTGAAATAACATTTCATTTAAAAAAAAATCCGATCCTTTTAAACTATTTAATCTGAGGAAAACTTTGGAAAAATTAACTTCTAGGGTGATATGATGATTCCATTAAAAATGAATGAGTGAATATTTTTTTAAATTAATTACGAAATAACAAAAAAATCCATTTGTATTCATTATGAGTATCTTCTTATTTTCATATCTACTTTTTCATCTAACTCATTTGTAAATGTGATTTTTGTGTGGTTTTATTGGTATCGTAGAAATTTATTATTGGCCTACTTTTATTTGGAAAGCCGTGATATACAATTTATGCTTCAATAAATCTACGCAACAGCTAGAATTCTTTATGGGCCACTCATTGCTCCATAAATGCAAAATTTTCTTCAAGACGTCAGAACAACCAATCAAACCAAGCTGTCGACCCTATATTTACTCGGTTATATCTTACAGCCCTTCATAAAATTATAATTTACGTTCACTATTTTTATCAGAAAAGATAAACCCTTACACACCCCCATAAATTATTCCTAATGGGGTAGATTCAGGAAGCCGCTGTGATGAAATATTTCTCGAAATGGCCTAAATTTTGTTAGAACAGTATAAAATTAAAGACTTAGTGAAAATTTTAGATAGTAGATACCAAATTAGTTCGGTCCGACGAATATAAAAGAGTAGTGATTATATTTTCCCATACGCCACTATTAATACTAGAAATAACCACTTCATTATGGATTCATTAGTAACAATAAAAGATATAGATGAACTAGGAAAATAAAATTGGTTTTCCAATCTATTCAGATGGATAAAATTGTCAACGTTAATGCTGCTATAAAACGATAGGTAGATTTCTTCGGTTGCATGATTTATACTTTAGTTAAAACGTTACATATAGTTTCTAAATTACTTCCTTCTTAAAAACCAACTCATATCTTGACCCAATAATTTTTATTAATTATGACGAACAAATTCACTTTGGTGAAGTAACTAACTTAATGAAATTATATTAATTATTATCGTGTTTGATTTGATTGCATGGATTATTGAATATGTTTTTATAAGACTATGTAATAAAATCTTATTTCCAAACTTTATAAAATTTTCTGATCCAAAATTTCAAATTATAAGTATTCTAAGCCAGCACTACTTCATCATATATCAACAAAATTGAGTGTGAAAAGGTTATCGTCATTTCTTGAGACTATTTCTATAAAAATTCAGCAGACTTCAGTCTTGTTATTTTTAAAGTTTTATTATTGGTTTTTCTAATTTTTCCATTAATTAGGGTATATAAGCTTCAGTCTATTACTAGATAGTATTCGAAATACCAATCTATCCTTCTCTATATCTATCAATTTTCTCATAAATTCCTTCTGTTTCTCATTGTCTCATGCTTAATTCGATTGGAATCCGTTATTGACTTGATTATTTCTTTGGTCACTTGGGAGCATACTTTAAAATATTTACTTGATCCAAATATAAAATCTCATATCTTCAGTGTGTTCAGGTCAAATCTTTTATTATCCAGTACTTGGCTCCAGCTTATGCCATCTGTTGTACATAGCTAGTTGACTTGCCAAACTATTTCTGTATGTATGTTTGGTTCAAGGTGTCCTATACATTACGAACCGAAAGATGTATTGTGTTCTTTCTTGCTGCGACACTAGGGATGATCAGTGATCACAATTGATCTATCAATCCCACTCTCTCCAGACAGTTCGGGATATGGCTCTAGCTGCCAAAGGTGTAATCTTTTGGGATAGAGTTTTTGTCCTGTACATAGCAGAATCTGCAAGTTGCATCATCTTCTGAATTTAACATCTTCAGTTGTTTATTGAGGTAACTGTATCCCTTCAATATTAGTATTTACATTTAATAAATTTTCTAAGTTTATAGGTTTCCATGAGTATATTTGCTTCTTACAACCCCTGTAAAAAGTAAACAATTGGGTTTCTGTCTTCTTTTTGAGTGTTTTTTCTATTGGGCTTTTATAAATAGTCCTTTCATCCCTCCTAACTTTTACAAGTCTAACTGCTATCATTTTCCTCTACTTCAGTATGTCCCAGAACTCATTGTAAGGTAACTTCACCCAGCTCATTCAATTTGTCGAGATATTTCAAAACCAGCTTATAACTTTTAGCATTGGAGCTCAGAGCTTGATGGCTGTTTGGCTATTGGACAAATTGATAATTGATATTTGTCTTGTTGCAATGAACTCTAAAATGAATACATTTTATGATTGTATATATTTCTGCTTGGAAAATACTTGTTGTTTTTGGAGCTATCCATGATAATATTTCTTATATCATTGTGCTTTACTGTCATCTAATTTTTCAAATCTAAGGCCTTTTGGTATTTTCCCTTTTGACATATCCTAGATTTGATTACATTCCATGCTTATCCTTGCACCTTCTCTAAATATTCTGAGTAAACTTTCTCTGCCACTTTTTTCAATCGAATAGACATATCTTATATCCTCCACTATCTTAGTTTCAGTTTTTTTTGTCATTCTTCACGTCATTTGTTGCACATAGCTAATTGGATCCCTGAAGTTTTCCTACTTCACATCCATTCCTGTTCCGATCCTACCATCAGATTATTGTATCAAGCTTATTGATATTAATGAGCATTTATACATTTTCCATTCGTTTTTATTCCATTATTTTATCAATAGATTTAAAGTTCGGAAAAAATTTCATTCCTCCTTTAGTCACATACAATTTATCCTGCTTATATTTTTCATGATCTATTTACCCACTACATTATACACAATAAATTGAATTCTTTTTGGACTACTCCTACATATTATTAATCAACACTCAAGTTTTTTGTATTTATCTCGTAAAGGCAAATATGAAAATTTTAGTTCGTGATGAGCACGGAGTATAATTTTACAATGGAGCAACCAAAATCATTGGAAATTTCTTCATTTGCTTCTGCTTTAAGATTAAATTCCTCAATTTACACGGGCTCCTAAGTTGATATAATTTCAAGTTTTTTCAATTCAATTACACACTTATAGTGTCAGTGAGTTTTCTTTGGGGAATAAATATATATGAGTTATGAATGTTGAATGATCTCATATTATAAGTGTAATAGAGTCTAGTAGTAACGTGTTACATATACATTTAGTTGGAGTTTTAGCATAAATATTCTTTATTAGCCCGGCCACGTCAGAAAATATACCTTTAATATTTAGTTATCTGTGGATTGCCTCCGTAATGGAATGAAGAAAATTTTGTATTCTAGATAGACTTTCCAATATTTTTTGGGTATAGATTAATGTCATATTTATATAAACAGTATTAGATTTTTATATAGGTCATGAAATTTCATCGATGTGTCAAGCTTATTGTGCAAAATTAAACCGAAAATGAATTACTCCCATTATAAAGAATGATGTATTGAGGGAAATACTTTTTTCTGCATAAGCAGCAATTTCTGAATTTATTGGTAATATTTTTACTGAACATACAATTACTTTAGCTTCGGTCTCTGAAGAAGAAAATTTGATTATCGAAACGCGTATCAGTGTAATTGTGTGTTGGTGGCAGTAAACAGTGTGTTCAGTATGAAAATATGTGGAGTTGGATTTTTTTTTGTAACATTAGAAATATTTTTAGTAGAATAAAATGAGGAGTAACCTCATCCTTTAATGGAAAAACCATCACCTATCTGGATGTATATAATACACTGTAATAATCCAGATTTTGTAGAAAATATTGTAGAAATAACCGGGATTAAATGAAGTTACCCAGTCATTCCAACGAATTTGAAGAACGCTTTCGTCATAGACTTAGATGACGATGCATTTGCTATTCTCATAATGTTTATTTATCTGTTTGAATCAAATATTTCTCCGTTCCCTTAGCTAAAATGCAAAAATCTCAGTTTTATAGAGAAGGAAAAATAAGCAGGTGTATATAACGTTTAACTGAGAAGTGTGTAAGTGATAGAAAATAACGATAAATTTAGAGCATGTAGAAAGTACAAAGACTAGGATTTAATCACCTCCATTGCAACCCCCAAGTCAAACACGTCATTATTCCTCTTAAAATTGTTTTTGTTCCAACAGACAAAAACAATTTTGTATACACTGCGACCCAAAAGATCTATCGTGTCCTTCTTTCTTGCTGCGATAGTAGAAAACCCTGTGCTCAATAACACTCCTTTTAAAAAGTCTAGAATGTAGGATGGCTTCAACTTCCAGAGATTCTCGTCTTCTATTTCAAACGCACCCTGTGCTTTGGAGTTCCTTACTGTTTCACACTTCGAGAGAATGTGGATAGAGGTTTCGTTCTCTGTGCAACAAAATCTTCACGCTGCATTATCTGCTAGGTATAGAGCCTTCAGGTGTTTGTTAAGGCGATGGTGCCCCGATATAACTTCTGTTAGTATTTGTCTGTTACTTTTCTCAGTGATATCATGAAATTATCACTGCTGAATAAATAGAAAGGAGGAAAAAAGAACTTTGAAAACTGTTTTCTCGAAATCATACATTTAAGTATGTACTCGTATGTATGTATGTTCTCCTTTAAGGTATAATGTACAATGCCACCCAAAGAATCTATTTTCTATGTATACATTCAAGTAATATATTGAATGAAAATATAAATTTAACTTGATAATTCCCATTTTAGGATTATTTATTTAGAAATCATATTTCAGTTTTATTTATGATTCTGCTTTTGAAACTTGTTCTAAAAAAGTTCAATGACTATTTAAATTAATTCCAAAAAGGATATTTCCTTCAGTATATCTCTAAAAATAAAATTTTCGGTTTGATTTTCTTTCGTAAATGTTTTCTGTATTGATAGGTTTAGGTTAGTTAGGCAATTATTTTTGTATAGATATTCAAAAATTTCGTCGGGGCAGTAGTTATCCTTTTCAGGTCTTGGAAGGATTCTACCTTATTGGTCCTTCGTGAGATGTCGGCCTGGCTTCCTTTACGCTATTTAGCCTCCTGAAGGTGCGATCTAAACTTTTGTATAGATTTAGGAATTTTAGTCTTTAATTTTGTCTATCAGAAATTATCGTTTTGGTACATTTTTAAAAACTTTTGTTAATATTCCGCTTAACACCACGACTAATTACAGGGAAAAGTTCATAATTCGTTCTCAAGCCGAAAAGTAGGTAACTTTTATGTAATATTTCTTGGTGTTGGGCATTATTTCATCTGAATATATAGTATATAGTTAATAACAAAGATTCTGTATCTTAGTGTAGTCAAAAATAGTATTAGAAACTTTTCTAACAAAAAATTCTGTAATAACGTAACATTTCAAGGTGTTAATGTGACAGTTAAAGTCCAAACTAGTGAAACAGTCCATTAAAGTATACAACTTCAGAGTATATTTCGTAAAATTTATATTCTTAGTTTTACGTTTAGTTGCATATGTACTCTACAAAAGATCTTTAACTTCTTGGACGTCGTATTTGGAAAAAATTCAGCGTTTTATCGAAAATTTACTATGCAACTACTATAAAATTTATGTTTCCATGTGTGACGTACCACGACATATTATTAGTAAAAGGAATTTCACAAGTTTGAAAAAGAAGATGTAAGAAAATTTATTTATTGTCAACTACTGCATGAGTTCCAGCCAGAAGTAAGGAAATATAATCTCTTCTCGAGAAAATTTGTTTGTAGATAAATATTACTGAAATATTTTCCAAATGCGTTATATAGAACAATAGTGAGTAGATCCACAAAGCAGCGGTTCATATAATCTGCTCTTAGTTATTAACCGGACTCGTAGTATTTAGAAAATGATCTAATTACATGAAATGCTAGTGCTGAAATCATTTGGGTATTTATCGTTGAAATATGAAATGAAATAGATCAAGAATTATTCAATGATGATCAGTCAAGATCTCTAATAGATAAAACAACTCTTCCAAAAAAATAATTAGTGAAAATTAAATTTCTTCTTACTCTTTATTAATGATGATCGAACTCAGAAGTTCCATGAGGAAGTTTTGTGTTTGAATCAAAGGAAGAGGTTTCCGTTTCTTTGTAGGATATTCTATGTACCAGTACTAGCATTTTCCTGTTGAATTGGTTCATTGTAGAATAGTCGAATGTTTTACGCAGTTGTTAAATTTTCTAAACGTTTGTGCTAACCCAAAAAAAAAAACGATTCTTTTAAACTCCAATGGTTCTTCAAGCTTTTAACGCGTCAGTTGTTCATATAGTCCAGTCAAATTAGGGGTTCTATATCGGGATGACTAGGAAAAAGCTGAATTCGTGAAGGTTGATTTATTTTAGGATTTTAACAATTTTATCAAAATTCACACAAAGTCGTGCAAATCTTAAAAGCCACGAAAAAATTTTGCTTACATTGGTTCAAACGTTGTAGTGTACATACATTTCTCACTTATTACATTGACTTTTTGCAAATGTAATATGCTCAATAAAACCGAATTGGTGATTTTCTACATCTACACATCTAATTACAGAACATGATAATAATGTTTCAGAGTTCCATTATGTACCAGCAAACCACATTCTAAATTTTTACCTGGTCAAGTTCAAACTAAGTAGTAGACTAAATCACACGTTTTGTTGATTTTATGATCGTGACGTTAATGATTAATCCTTTAAAATTTGAGGTATTATATTCAGTTACGGAAATGTGTACTCCACTCTTCACTTTCAAAAAAAGTTTTCTTGAAAAACTTGAGTCCGGATCAATTTATTTTGCCTTGATGATAGATTCTCCTCAATCTTCTCCTCAAGTTTTACAATTGGGATGTTGAAATGTTGGCGGAGTTTCTTTGATAATTCCTCCAAAAGTTTTGCAATTGGGATGTTCAAATTTTGGCGGGTTTCTTTGATTTTCATTCGACATTTTATAAAGAACATCCGCCTGCTTACACGTAATTAAAATGATTTACTAATTATTCAAGATGACGTTAATCCTGGTTGGATATAGTTTCGTAGTCCCACTTTAGATCAATGTCTTCGTCCTGGAGTGTTTTCATGGTCATATTAATAGGTTTTAATCTTTGATTAAACATTTTGATTCAATGAATTCTATTAAATTTACTTCACCCTTCAAACAGCGTTTTTCTAAGTTTAACATGATTGATCTAACGTTTTGTGTTCACCACTTGTCGGCCCAAAGAAAGTTTTATGGGTCTAGACCTAAATTGACAATTCTAAAAATTTTATAATGAATGCGAATACGCTTTGGAGAACACGACAAAAGATATTTGAGAGAAAAATTCACCATTGACGTTGTGTGATTTTTGAGGCAAAATAAGAAGTCAGCTTTTCATGTTTCATTCCGTGATATGACCTATTTTTAGTCTCAAGTCACTGAACTTGTAGCTTAGACACGTAGTTGAAATTTCATGAATGTTAACAATGAATCTTTTTTAATAGAATAAAATTAGACATTTTTTTTTCGTTGTTCACTGTCTTCCGACGTGTATGAATTATTTACTAACGGACTGTTTTTCGTTTTTATAGATTTTATGTGGTCGCTGGGAGCCCTTCCTGACGGTAAGTTCAAAAAAATTATATATTCCAATTATCACAATTAACAGAGTTCCTGCTTTGACGATTCCAAAAAGTTCGGCCAGTTCCGTAATTTTAGTTAGCCTACACATAATAATAACCGAAAAAATATATATTAATATCTATACTGTCTCAAATATTAGTACAATCAACAATCCTCATAATAAATATAAAAGTTGAGATGCTTACAAAGAAAATTTTGATTTTGTCATGAAACACGATGTCACGATTAACTAGTAAGATCCGTACAGTAAAATTAAGTCCTAAAATTTCGAATCAAGCCAAAAAACAATCTCGATTCCTTCGGGGGATTTGAACGTCACGTCAAGATTGGAAAACTTGATTGCTCATAGAATTAGAATGATGGAATTAACGATTAAAAATAAATTTTTGTCTATTTGTTTCATCAATGATTGGAGGAAAAATACAATTATAAACTAACTGATACAAATTCTGTTCGAAATTGTCTACGTTTCCCTCAGTCACAGTAGTTGATTGCCAACTCCCATTACGTTTTAGTGCAGCAGTTGCCGACGAGTGGTGAAAACTGTTCCCTATATATGAATTTCACTGTTTTCTTTCAGCTCCAAATTGATAAAATTTCAAATCTTTTCGAGTGGTATTTCTATTTTGAAAGTTGAAGGATAAAATAATAATTCTTCACAAATGTAATATTACAACTTAGCCACAAAACGAAATGAGAAATTACTGAATTATTAATGCCCCAATCTTTGAAATGATATTCTTTTCATACGACGATGATGCAAGACTGACGACTTCGCTTACCTTCTCCTGCGTTGTCAAGAAGGTTGAGATACCTCGCTTGCGATACCTTCATCCTTAAGGCATGATCGGCATGTAGGACTACAGTTTGGAGTCGCCTCTCCGCTTTCCTTCGTATTTTTGTTCAAGTCAGTCCTCTATTCAAATTCTTTTATTGTCTTATTTTCATGCTTCTATATATTTCTTACTCTTCGTCCTTCTCCACTTGATAAGGATATTTTCACCCAACTATCTTTGTTTATTCTGGCTATATGCCCCATCAAACGGAGTCTTTTTGCTCTGACCACATCTCAGCTTGACCATATAGTGCTTTGATCTCTAGATTCGTTCTGCGCTTCCTCTTGTTGTGATTTCGCACTCCTCCGAAAATCCTTTCTCTATCTTATGTTCATTCTATTTTTTTCTTTATTGTTCATGGTCTAGCACTCGCTGCTATACAGCACTGATGCATAAATGTCTTGTGAATGCGTAGCTTGGCGACCATAGATATATCTTTTGAACTTAATAGTCCTTCTGGGACTCCAAACGTTTCTTTCTCTCTCGCAAGTTTTTGTCGATTTTCCTGGTTTCATATCCTTTGTTTATCACTGTCACTCTCAGGTATTCAAACTGCTGTACTTTATCAAATCTATACTTCTTGTCTCTTTTAATCGGTTGAAGTTATTCCAATCGCTTCTCATCTTCATATATTTGGTCTTTTGTGGATTTATGTGTAGTCCATATTGTTTTGCTTCATTTTCATTTTCTCCAGTTCTGTTTATAATTACCACATCATCTGCGTAGTCAAAGATTTGTTTTGTTTTGATGTGAATTATACCCTAGGTTTGGTGCCACTACTTTTCAGGATCATTCCTAGTAAAAGGTTCAAGAGCACTGTTGATGGTGAGTCCCCTTGCTCCAAACCTCTTTTTGTTTCCAAATTGTTCAGCCAAATATTTACCTAATCTATTTCTTACGATTCTAGCCAGGATTCAATAACTCTCTTCTCTTCTTTTAACTCGCTTTTTTGGTTCGTCATTCAGCAGTTGTTTGAAATATTCCCTCCAACTCGTCAGTTTTTTTTTCTTTATGAGGGAGCCGTCTTTGTCTCTGTAATATAATTGTCAAGTCATGTTTGGTACCTTACTTATTTTTGCCTTCCGAGAACAAATTTCTAATGTTTTTGATTGTATAATGTCCTAAAATTTTTTCTTTGTTCTCTAGATGATTTCGTTTCCTCTCTCTAAACATTTTTTTGCTTTTTTTATGTTTATGTTTATGTTTATGTCTCCTTCTCCAGTCTTTATAGCTCCTGCCGAGTCAAATCCTTTATTGTTTTTTCGATATCTGTCAATATTTCGATATCCTCCCACGTTTGTTTATTCTTTAGGTCTGTGATCATTGCATTTTCAAATTTATCCACCACATCTTCATTCTCTAATGCCGTGTCGTCATATGTTACTTGATTCTGAGGGTTTTCTCTGTTCTTTGGTATTTCTTCTTCTAGTCTTTTCACTAGCAATATATGATTTGAGTCCGCTTCCGCTCCTCATTAGTTTCTGACATCTGTTATCAATTTCGATTGCTTACCCTCCACTAATACAGGGTCGATGTGGTTTTCTGTTCGGCTATCCGGAAATATCCAAGTTTTTTATGGATAGACTTACGTTCAAGATGAGTATGCACGACATTCTCATATCAATATTGACTGCAGAAAAGCAATGGTAACAATATAATAATAACCTTATTTTTCTAAAATGGGCGACACAAGAAACGAATAAAATCAGCAATATATTTCAACTGAAGATTAAAGTACACGTTAAATGTCAAATATGATAGTCTGCAAATACTGTAATTTCTGATTCATTTCCGAAGTTTACCTTGAAAATATGTTACAGTGAAAATATTTTTGTGATGCAATTTATCAACTATATTGATAATGAATAATTTTGATTTGATATGCGAAATGAATAATCGAACTATACCATTTGCTCACAAAAGAAAGATACTCCAATTCTTGTATCTCCTCCTGGCTTGTAAATCAACAAACAGTGGAGAATGAAAACGCAGTCATCTTCAACCTTTGACCTATCCACTAAAGAGTTTACTCGTCGGCAGTGGCGGTTCGTGACTTTGAAAGAATAGAAACGTATTTTTTATCAACGACTGTAGGCCTTCTACCTAATAGGCAGAAAAACCATTCATTCTTTCTTTCAAATAATTGTAGCTTCAATAAAAGGCATAGATTTCCAGACAAAAACAATCACAATTTTTATTATCTCCTCTCCACTCCACAATAATACGAGGATGTATTCATATCTAGTTAACCTAGACCAGTTCCATGCACAAAATATTGCGTTAGTGTAAGTGTAAATTTTGACGTCAAAAAAGTAAACCAGAGTTAAGCAATGAATTAAAAGAAAAAAGATGTCCACCGTAATTGTGAAAATCGAAAAATTGGACTCACGAGCCATCACCAAGTACCTGTATTTAAAAGGGTTAGGAGATAAGCAGATTTACGAAGATATACTTAATACCCTTGGTGATCAACGTAATTTGTATGCAACCGTGAAAAATTGGACTGCAAGCTTGAAAAGAGGTAAATTTTCCGTTGAAGATGATGACCGATTGGAAAGGCCAGTTTCTGTGTCAGTACCCGGAAATATCGATGCAGTTCGTGACATGATTCTATCAAACCGCCGAATTGGGCTAAAAAGGATATCTGAGGCACTAAATATTTCATACAAACGCGTTCATCATACAGTTCACGTCAATTTGGACATGAGAAAAGTTGCTGCAAAATGGATCCCCAAATATTTGACTGTTGACCAAAAGCGTTCAAGGGTAGAAGCATCGCGTTCGATCTGTGCTCGATTTGAAAACGATGTAGACTTCTTAAACCGAATTTTTACTATAAGAATAAGAATAGCTTGTCTATTAGTTAAAATTGCAACATTTTTGAACTTGTCATTGCAATTGCATTGGCAAATCAGATATTATATTTAACTAAAATTTATTTTTTAATAACGTATGCTTTCTTTTTCAGGTTTTCCCGCTGCGGCATATGCCGCCTATGCGGCCGGTCGAGGTTACTCGGGCTACCCTAGTTTCGGACTGCCATATCCAGCAGGTAATGCTTTAACCAGTTTGCATCACCATCATCCACTGCAGCTGTTGTCTTACCCCTTAGATCACCATCTAGGTGTGTACGGCAACGCTGCAGCTGCCAGTCTGCATGCCATGCCCCTGTGAACGTTTGGCAATACAACACGATAACGTGACTAACGCGCACATATTTGTGTTAGTTGTCACTTGTTAATTTATGTTTTCTTTACTGATATTTCTTTATGTCGAACTGATATCAACGACCTCTGTTGTTCTTTGTGTGTCGTTTGAAGTTGTTTCGTTTTTTCAAAGTTAACAGATAAATATAGTCATTTAATAGGTATCTCTCCTTTCTGGTCTATAGATGTATGGCAACATTGATGTAGTATTTCTAGCCCATTAAATGATGAGGTTGATCGTTTTCACATCCTCTAATTATTATAAATTTCAGCGTATATCAATCAATATATTAACAAGGTTTTATATGAATATTCACAAAATTTTTAACATATAACTTGATACAATTCTTTTCCCATCGGGTAGTTTTGCTTGATATTAACTCAAAAAGTTTGGAAACTTCAAATAATTTGATAAACTTATGAAATGCTGAATGGATTAATATAATTAGTTAATTATAAATTAGAAGAGATGGATCCAGCAATCACAAATATCATGGTCAATATAGAGACAAATATAGTTATATTATTAATAAGCATACTTTTTTTCTGAATCATTGATATTACTACTTCCCAGTGATGTAATTTTTCGTTTAGGAAAGCAAAAACCACTAAGTGCTAAAAATTTAAAACTTGTTTCTGTGTAAAAGGAAGAATTTTTATATTGTTTCCATATTTGCATAGTTAGAAAAAGGAAAACTGCTATACTAATAGTATCCTTTTTGCTTCTCAAGTCCGATGGTCACTGAACAAGTTGAATTAACATAACATCTCAGCTTTGTACCTGGATAGAAATTTTTTTCTATCAACCCACTCTTTAACTCTAGAATATACCAATAGGTGGTCGTCATGCGTCTTAATCGGCTCGTGGGAAAAGCGCACAAGGACCTTCACCTCATAAATTGATCCTCGAAAGCCTAAAATTGTGTGTGAAAGTGAAAATGCATCTTTTTTTATTCTTTCCGTCCTAGTAGATTTATTGTCAAAACGCTGTCTAATCATGCATAACTGGTCAAATGAAAATAATATTGAAGAATCAAATATATGTTGTGCGTTTACATGATTGTCTTTCTTTACAACAGACAAATTAAGGACAACAAGAAGAGTTGAGAATCCTTCTTCCGATATTGCTCCTGTGAACGATGTATTTTCTGCATATTTTTTGGATGACTCAGCGATTTCTTGGCCAGTAAAACTTAAATTTTAGTCACAAATATCATTTGATATGAAATTTGAAAAGAAGTCTGTAATATTAGTGTAATTTCCAGAGTCACCCTTAGGTTTTCACACAATGTAAATAATACTTCGATGAGCGGTCCTTTTTTACTATTCTCGTATACAATTTATGTTCATGTTTCTCGTTAAATTCCACTGGTTAATAGAAATTCCCCGTATGGGTCTTTTTTGTCACACAAATGTGGAAATCTCCTGACACTGTTTATCAATGTTCCATCGGCTAAAAGACATTGCTGATGTTCAAACATTGCTTTTTCTTTTTGTAAGTTTCAGAAATAAAACACCCCGGCGGAAATCAACGCGAACTTGCAAAAGATTTGCAATCAAAATAAGACTTTTGGACAAGTACACGACTTCTATTATTATTATGAGTATTAAATCATTTGGTACAGCAAGTAAATGAATTCAGATGACGAAGACGTCATTAATTATTATCAATACCGCAGATAACGCAGGTTGCAGAGATCATATTGGATCCATCTATACCTAAGTCGAAAAGTGAACTCTAGACTGTTCGTTCAGCACAAGAACTGTTTCAGACAAATAGAACGTTTATATTATGTTTTTCCACTTCTACAAATTTGTGGTTTTGATCTTGATCCCTCATATTGAAAAAAACATAATAAACATGTGATAATCGAATGAAACTGCGACTACTGAATCACATACAATAGATTGAAAACTAGTTTCATTCGAGTCATCTCGTGTTAGGCTCCCCGCTGTTAAACGTTGCCGAAGCTGCCAAACGGTTACAAGATCTACTGGTTTGCAACTTTTATTTCAAAACAGTTGCATGGTGGGCGTTCGGCTTCATTCGCCTTAAAACTTTTCAGTTTTCTGTTTGTAGAAAACTGAGAAAAATCTCATTCTCGATGGATAAGAAAAAGTGTACTTCCATTATTAATTTTTCTAATTTAGAAAGTCTCTCGTAACTGCGATCGTGAAATCATGGTCACGTACAACCGATTGCAAACTAGTTTCATTCGAGTCATCTCGTGTGCGGTTCCCCGCTGTTATACGTTGCCGAGCTTGCCAAACCGTTACAAGATCTACTGGTTTGCATCTTTTATTTCAAAACACTTGCTTCGTGGGCGGTCGGCTTTATCAGCATTAAAAATTTTCAGTTTTCTCTTTGAATAAAAGTCCTTCTCGATAATAAGAGAAAGTGTACTTACATGATTAATTTTTCTAATTTGCAAAAGCTTCTCAAGCACCAAAGTAAATCTGGAACCAGTTCATTATGAAAACATCAAAGTTAAGTTATCAATTCTTTCGAATATTGTATTTTGATACTTTTCACGATCATTTTGTCTAAACTTCAATTATACACTAACCTTATAATAACCCTGATAGATTTTTGAATATTTCCTTATTCTTTACTGGGTTTTTTCAGCAATAGTTATTTTCAAATCATCATTTTTTAATGATGATTTGATTTTCTTACACAAAGTGTGTTTTTTTGTTTTCAGATTAATTGTCGGTAATTTATTTTCTCATGCATTTTTGGGTTCAATAATCTGCATGATATTTTAGAAAATTAAATTTCGAAGTGATATATAAACTCTAGTCCTAAATGCTTCGATGTGAATATATAAAGTTTCAAAACTTATCGAGTTAATTTCAGGTAGTAGCTTCTCCCATTTCTAGGCCAATGGACTATTTATGGGATAATGACTTCTAATTACGAATATTGCACACTTAATTCAATATGAACAAATTTCTAATTTTAGTTAGGTCGAGAACAACATCGATGAAACTGATAAGAATTTTTATTGTACTAATCATATCTACATTTATATAAATTACAATTTTCCGTTTAAATACGTTTTCTAAACAATTTCCATAAGGAAATTTATTTTCCCAAATCTTTCGACATTCCAAGATTTACAATTCCAATTAGATAATGGACTAGAATGATCTACATTTATCCCCTTATTAGCTTAAACTACTACTTCTAGATAGAAAATATTACATGTTAGGTATAGCTTAGAATAGGAATAATTAAAAGGAAAAAGTAATACTTTTAGGATAGGTTAAATTTGTGAACAGTAGTAATTCCCTTTCCTGCCGTTCTATAAAATTTTTAGTGTCTTATTTTAGTCCAGTATTATTTTGAACACAATATCTGCAGAATATGCCAAATTTGAAACAAAAATTTTTGATAAAATATACGAAAGGATTAAAATTTGTTTTATATAAATATGAAAAATGGTTTTCCTATTCCTCCCATTTTTTCATGCTGTAATTATACTGAAAAATTTCTTGATATGGTATGAAAATAGGGTTACAAACTTCATTCTGGTGATAAATATCAATCCGCTGTAAATCTTTTCGAATATGTTCTTAAATCAAACATTAAAAATACTTTTACTTCGAAGCATGCTAAACATCTTTCCACTGTTATTTATATATGTGATCTCAATTTATTCATCCACAGCTGTTTATAATATTTAATTGATATTTTGACTAGATAGTTCCATATGGATACTATATAAGTTTTTGTAGTTTACTTTTCTTTAAACATTCCTGGTATGCGATGTTTTATCGCTCCCCATCTCATTTCAATATTTGTATCATATTTTGTGACAATTAATTAACAGTTTATCAATATGAGAAAGAGAAAAGTTATATATTAGATATAGATTCATACAGATCCAATCACTTGTTCCTTTTGGAAAAATTTTATCATTAATAATATAATGTTCAAATTTTGGCATAAGCATTCCAATTTGTGATCAACAGATCTCAGTTTTTCAAAAATATCGAAAGTGGGAAAATTTTTGGAAAAACTGAAGTTAATTATAATCGGTTGACTGCATTAAGCATTTGATTCAGTCTTGGGATTTATAGTTGTTGAAAAAATTAGTATTTACATGAACAGAATGTATTCAATAATAATAATATTTCTACTAAATACCACACAATTCAATGAAACTGTTATATAATTTGTAAAAATTTACTTTCAATTGTTGTATCAAAAATCATCATCTTAAAAGATCAAATCATGAAAATTATGTAACAACTCATGTCAAATATGGTAATTAATAATTATTATTACAATCCTTCATTAGTTTAAACATTGTTTGATAGATAAATTTGTTACTTTATTTCATGTCTTCATAAACCTCTGTTATTTTCTCATATTGAAAATGTAAATTTAGGAACAAATGTTCAAAATGTTACATTGAAAATTTCATGGAATTTTTGTCTCTTGTGCTATAAATGAATCAATTTTTTCTTAATCCCAAAAAAAGCATATTTTTTCCGAATGTCTACTAAACTGACAGAAATATGGCCGTGTTCTTAACATTATATTATTATATTGTTGATTGTATAGATGTCAGTTAATTTTAACATTGCTACAAGATTATTTAGATTCATATAGTTGATGGATATTTGAAAACTAATGGGGAATTGTAAAGACCGATAAATTTCTCATACATTTTAGTTTCAAATTATTGACAAAATTCAAACTTTTGCATTAACAAATGAGTTAAATATATTTGTTTTGCTACCGGATTTTCTATCATTAGTTATGATATGAGAAAAATTAGGTGGTAGAAAAGATTAACAATCTGAATTTTTTCATATTAATCTCTACTAGACAATGATTTTGTTAATTAAGTAGAAGAAATGCAACTTTCTTAATAGTTTCAATTCAAAATCATCTGTTTAATTATTCAAAATCTGTTAACCACTACTAAAACTCACTTAAATATGAGGATATTCAATTATTTGTATCCCAAACTGATTCAAATGAAATTCAAAAATGAATCGAAACATAATTGTTGTTAATCGTTTATTTTCGTATTTATACATAAGATGATATAATTATATGTTACGAAACGCTTGTTCAAAATATTTTATATAATTTTTCACTTTTACACCTCGATGCCTAAACGCAAAAATTCGCGAATGAGCGTATCACCGTCCCTTTACCCTCCAAATGGTGTCTCATCGCGAATGGATTTGTATTTAGTTTGAGTATTTAGAAATTCGCTTCTTAAAATAAGATGCAATAAATTAACACACTCTTAGTCGAATCGTTACCTTATACTTCGTTACATGTGCTTCTTGTTATAATGATTGAGGCATAAAAATTACCATCATGTTTTTTACCCTTGCATTTTAATAATTTCAAAAAAAAATAAGTATACAGTATATTGTAGCTATCATGAATCTTCACATTTTATAATGATTCACAATCTGACATGGTGTTCTAGAATTCTGTGCAGTATCAAAAGTTACATTTTTTTTTAAATAAAACACACCATATTTCATTGCAGATATGAACTCAGCGTCACTACTTCAATACGTTCTACGGGGTATTTTCCATAAAAACCGTAACAAGTTCAATACCCTGTACAATGTAAGAGAAATCCTAGAATGAAGATATGTTACGGCCAGAGGATTCGAATAGTAGTAAAAACTCTGGAAAATTATTAATTTCATTAATATTCATTGAATATGATACAGGGTGAATCAAAATACAGTTGATGAACATCGCAAACCCGGTCTTCTAAAACGCGGAATATCTAAAATCCGTTCGTATCGTAATTTTTAGCTTCTGTATTTGACACTAGATAGCATGAAGAATATGTTTTGATCTTTTTATTATTATTATTTTATAAATGTATTTTTGTGTAGTATTGAACGCGATTTTATTATATTTTTTGCATACCTCTCCCTCTCTTTACATTATTATGTAATGCGATATGATTTCTCGTTAGCGCGACAGATGGCGCGACCATAAATGCATTCAAATGTTCGTTTGATCTAGAACACGGAAAAATCTAAAATCCGGAACCAATCTTTTCCCAGCCATTTGGATTTACGATTTTGTATGTACAAATACATTATATTCTTAGTTTTTTCAAATGAATCACCATGTATTTTATGTGAGAATTGATTTTTATGTACAATTCGTTATAACTTTTCAATTACCCAGTAGAACACATCCCAATGGGAAAGTCAAGCTTATTTCAAATAGAGTGTTTCATTCAAAAAAATGTAATATGTGAAGATCAATGATGGCTACAATCCCTCAAATTTTCAAATTGATATTTCAAAGGACAAAATAGGCACTGAACTTCAACACAATAATCAATCATCCTGTATATATCTCTGTCATTTGGAAATCAAAATCATTAAGTCGAATTGGTAAATTCTACTAAACTTGGAAAATGAACAATGAAAAGTTTCATAACTAAAGATAATGGAAACGAACTTGGTGAAAGTTGTTATTCTACGCAAAAGCAATCGAGACTGCAGGTAACCTATAAATTTTTAGATTCAGAAGGATTTACAAGTTGTAAAGTTTTGAAGTAGGTTTTGATATTCAGCAAAGAAGACATAGAACTATAGCTGAGAACTTAATAAATGTCTTGACTGAAAAGAAACAACCGTAACGAAGTTATAAGAGCGATGATCTGCGATTCAATGTCCAATTAACAATCAAACTGAACACGAGAGTGATCTTATTCATCGATTGAAATACAAATTTTCTTAATAGATGTTATTAGAACTTAAAGCCTCAAAAATATATCACACTCATTGTTTGTTTGGAATTTTTACATATTTTTTGCAAAACGTTATTTATACTTTGCTCCATCTCGTTTTGTCGTTTTCTACTTTTATACTGAATTATCGTGATTTTCCTAGAGAAGAAAAGATTTTGTTGAAAATATTGATATATTATTGTTAACAAAAGGGAAAATATCATATTTTTATTCAATCAATTTCCACTAATTGGCCTACTTCTAACTGTGTATTCATGAATTGAAATAGCGCAAACATTTCTCTTTTTGCTCTAAAAAAGTAACAAATTATTTTGTTTTTTTTGACCCTATTAATGATCATGAAAAGAATTTGTATCATATTTGAAACCTTCGTTGAAATTTATCTATTATGTAGCTTTTTTCATATAATTTTGTCCCAAATTTCATGACAAATAGATTATATAACCAATGGACTTTAATGAATATCGACACATATGAATAAATCATTCCCTCGCCGATCATATTTTCAAAATATTCTCAATGTATGAATTAATGAATTTTTGAAACATATCTTATTTTGCATACGTCACAATATCCCATTACAGCTGGCGTACCTCAAGGAAGCGTCCTGGGATCTATCTTTTACCTTCTGCATACCGCAGACCTTCCTTCCAGTAGGGACACAATATGCAAATGACACTGCATCTAAACTCTAGAAAAGCATCTCAAAATTTCCAGAATAATCTGAATCAAATAGGAACCTGGTTAAAAAAATGGCGCGTCAATGCAAATGAAACCAATGTAACGTTCATAATGAACAGAAAAGTTTGTCCATCAGTTACACTTAACGGGAAACCACCAACTCCAGCTCTCGATGCTAAATATCTATGCGATTAACCGGGCAAAAGCATATATTTACCAAATCTGAAAATCAACGAAAGTTGAAAATTTTTGTTATTGTTGAAAAATTATTATTAAAAAAGTTTTTCGATGTTACTAAATGTAATTGTATACTAAAGTTCATTTCTCAAGACTAATCAACTCCTGTTTATATAAATTTATAATATTGTCAATTAAATGTCACTTGAGTGACATTTAATATTTTTTATACAAAATTGATACGAAAATACTTTCTGGGAGGTTGGCGTGATAACACAATATATCCTCGAAGATTTTTCAACCCCATCCACTTTTTCTGTTGAATTATATGCAATATATCGAGCTACAAACATCGCTGCTGCGCCCAATCACCCGATACTCACATCATCCCTTAACTCAGTCAATAATCGTTAATAAATTCATACCTCAAATTTTTTGGCAATCAAATCTAAGCAGGATCTTCAATATATACCAGATAACAAGAAAAAAACTGGATCCCCTTACATACTAAGAAGCAACCAAGAGACAGACCTGGTCGCTAAGAAAGTTTTAAATAATGATAGTGCGGAGTGCGTGAATTTCCAAATAATTGCAATGCCTATGCAATTATTTGCTGTTTATGGTGTTTAATGGACCCAGTTGTTTGAATGTCGCTATCTCGTAAAATTTTTTCCACCACCACATAAAAAACCACTGGATCTACTTGTTTTAACCCCTTTTCAACCTCAAATTTTTCTGTTACAAGTAAATCAGTAGTTACTCTACTATGTGAGTTATCTAATGTCATCTTGATTAACTCCACGAAACTTCAAAAAACGCTTGCTCACTATTTATTTTGCAGCTCCGAAAATATTTCGAATCTTTTTCTGAAATTTCAAGGACACATTCTTGGATAGTTTACGAAGACATTTATGCAAAAAAGCGATTTATCAGAGCCTCTAAAGCAGACTATCCCCTTAATATATATAATTATAAATAAGTATCTCAAGAACCCGCCAAACGACGCATCGTTTCACTAAAGTTGCTGAAACACCGACAATGTCGTTTGCTCCCCTGGGAGCCATAATACGGTGATGATTCGCACTGATAGAATTATGTCTCTATTTCAAAATTCACGTTTTGTATTTTCTACATAACATACTTTGTAATAAATTAAACAAATCGAAAATATGATAAAACTTATCCCCTCACTACATTGTGAATTGAACGCTATTTCTGAAGATACTGAGCTATAATATAATTAAGACCGCCCAGTTTTAATTCGGTCAATTTAGACATTCGAAGTTACATGAATTCCCATCAAGCTGAAAATTAGTTAATTTGCTTGAAATAACATAAGAATTAAAATTTGGAAGTTGCCCATGATTTTCTTATAAGAAAAAAATTTTATTTAAAGAAAAAAGTTAAAAAAAATGAGTTTTCGCAATTTTCAGCGAAACGGTAAGTTTTATCATGAAAATATCTCGAACAAAAATTGTAGAACATAAAATTATTCACAAAAAACGTATCAATACTTTTTCCCTGACTAGCCACTGTTTCTGAGATATAATCATTCATGTTTAATTTGAAATTAATGGAAATTAGCAGAGATTCAAAAGATAAAATATTTAAATTTAAATAAAAAAAATTGTTAAATTCAATCGTGCGAGTTGTAACTTTCAAATTCTTCTTCTGGTTCATGTTTTTCTTCTTCTTCATCTTCATTCTGAGTGCATGTAAATTGCGTCAACAGAGATGTATCGCATGTCGCCTCGTTGGAATCAAACGGATCCTCCACTGTTGGTAATTCAATATTAAAGCAATGCACGATCGTCCTTGACAAGGTATAGATGCCAGAGAACAAGCCACATTTGAACTTATACACGGAAAAGATGTTGATGAGCAGCAACTGAGGTTGGACGAAGACAAGCCAATTGAACTTGTTCTTTACTTCTAGTTTTTTTAACGAAACATGCATATCGATACTTATCTGAGCAGGTAGTTTTTTAGGAGCTCCGTATATAGAAATAAGAAGGCACATTGAACTAAATCTTGTTTTTCAAACAATTTGAAAACTGTTAATTCACCCTTCCTGTGAAATTGATATTTTTACAGTTATAACTTATTTATATTTTATATCTCAAGTTTAAGTTGACAATGATTAATAAAAAAATATTTCAACATATATTACAACTCTAGAGATGTATATTTGTCGATTTTAATTTTTACAACTTATATATTAGAAACGGTAGCTCGTAGGGAAAAAGGTATTGATACATTTTTTGTAGACTATTTTATGATCTACAAATTTGGTTTGAGTTATTTTTATTATAAAACTTATCGTTTTGCTGAAAATCGCGTAAAATCAATTTTTTTGACCTTTGAACTTAAATGTTTTTTTTTCTATGCACAGAAATGATGCGGAACTTTCACATTCTGTTTTTAATTATATTTTAAAGAATTTCACCGATTTTCAGCTTTGTAGGAATTTATGTAGCTTCACTCAAAGCTATTGTTTTGTGTGAAATTCAGTTCGCATCGACGTTTTGCAAAAAAAATACATTTGTGTGTGATTTATGTCATTCTAATTACTTGATACACATCGAAATCGATTACTCTCGATGTAATAATAGAAAAAAGTCAAGAATTACTCTAAATTTTATTATTAGCTCAATTTAAAGTAAAGTAAAGTAGAGAAATAATGAAATAATTTTTTCAAATAACACTGTAATAATTTAGTTCTAAACTCAGGCGGATATCTGAATGTGTAAGTATTTGGTTTGTGCCTCGTTCACATGGGCATGGTATCATTTTTTTTTTCACTCACTGGGTGATTTTATTAGTGTATTATGAATAATTCACGTCCGAACTAGGCGTACCCATACGCGACGCGATATCAATGTCCAATCATTTTTATACCTTGGAATTACTCGTCAACAAATTTCAAAAAAACTCGCAATTATAATGTCGGACACCAAAATATTCATATCATGTAATTTTGAGAGTTTATCATTTCTTCTGGTAAACAAATAAGCTTAATACTAAACAGTTATTCGTGGAAATTATATTCCATCGATATATATCTTCAATTTTAAAATGCACGACACTTTTTCTTTTAAAAATATAGATTGACCCGCCACAAATATTTCCGATAGGGAGTTTGTAGACTTAATTGTATACAACCCTAAAAAATCTCAATTAGAAAAGCAGTTTAAGTGATCTTATTTGAAGGGTTGTTCAACTATCATTTCACTTCACGAAATTGTAATTAACTTGATTTTTTTTTCAGAAAAAATTAAGTGAATTCGTGAATATATTTTATTTATCTATACAATATGAATATTTGATAGTATTTTTTTCTGAATTTTTCTCAATCGAAACAGATAGAGTCTGCCTCAATCTTCTTACTAACTTTTAGAAAATATACTGTTTGAAGCAGCTTTTATTCTTTTCAAAACTTTCGATGTTGTGATTGATACACAAATTTTAGATCTAGAGGCGTTAATTTCCAATTATCAACCAATCAAGTTATTTAGCCACTACCTATTTAATTAAAAGGAAGTAATGTGGTGGATCTTTATCTAGTTGAAAGTCAATAATTATGTTCCCAGACGCGTTAATTTGCTTTTCCAAATTAGTTTTTAGTACCTAAATGTTATAGCAAATAATCAATGCAATTTTTTTATAAATAAATATTCAGTAATAGTATTTCTGTTAATAACAATCCAAAAGTTAATTTTTTTTGGAAACTATGACTTTCCATTAATTGTGAATTTCCATCGCTCCGGTAGCGACAATTTTGTTGTTCTCAAGAAAATCTTACTGTAATACTGAAAGAGTGAAGTAAGTACTTAGGATTCCTGAAAAAATCCTTGTACTTTCATCGATATTTTCCTGGAAAAATGAGATATTCTTTGCAAAAAATTGACATTGGAAAACGTCTTTTTTGGAAAACAAATAATAAAAACTATAAAACTTTTAGAAATGCGCATACATACATTCCAAAAAAATGGTAGAAATCAAAATATCATGGCACGACAAACTTTTTTTTGGAAAATCTAATTTTCCTAGGAAAATTTCAATGGGAACTCAAGTAGTTTTCTACGAATCGTAAGTACTTTCTATACATTTTCAATACACCAAATGGCTGGAGTCAGAAAATCAGAAAACTTTGGTCGTATAAAATATTATGACTTCCAATTATCGAACAAATTAACTTTTTTATGGAGTCCTTCCAATTAACAACAGTAAAATAGATTTAGTTTTTTTCTGGAGTGCAAAAACAATTAGAATAATAATTAAACGCTCAACCTTATGAAACTAATTTTGTAATAAAATTATTTTGGCCACAGAAATGGTATCGGTAATAATGAATATAGAAATATTGAGAATGCTTTCACTGTATAACTTGTAGCAATTGGAAACGCTCCGGTTCTTCATAACATAAATTTTCAACTGAATATCATACTTTTTTTGATAAAATTTCGATTAGAATATTTGCAAATATCTATCATAAATTAAGTAGGTGAAGTTTTTGAACGATATTTAAGCGAACTTCAAGTGACGTATCAATAAAACTTCTTTTCTAATTAAGGGTTTGTGTCCCGCTTAAGGATTGACATAATTTAGTTGACAACAAGATACAAACCGCACACCTCCAAGATAACTGGCTTTGAATTTTCTATAAAAATATAGAGGGTGATACGTTTTCAATATCATGATTTGTATTGATAATATATTTTCATGATTCCAAGTGGTCAGATAAAACCGAAACATCATTTTGGAATTCTATCCAAATTTGTGATTGATCCTATTTTTACTTAGACAACCACCTAGTGTGAATCGCATAACCTCAATCTGAGATAAGTCTATACGTCTTTTCTTTTGATGATTTGTACTCCTTTCATTTGATGCATCCTATTTTCCATTGGGTTAGTTCTGTTTATTTGTTCGTAGATTCGTTATATTTTCTAGTAATTACAAATTCACCTGCTGTTGTCAATTGACCCTTAAAACCCTTTCTGCACTTAATTTCTTGTATCTGTCTTATATTCACTATTTTTTCATGATCCAATTACGTCAATAGTAGTTCTTATATCTTTTATATAATTAATATCATTGCACCAAGTAAATCTTTTTCTCTGATTTTTCTCTGATCACATTCGCAAATAAGTTTTCCAATCTTATTTTTTATTATATTTATTGATAATCTTTTCCATTTTGTATGTACAACTAAACAACATTCGAATGATGTGATAATATAGATTATATTGAAGAAAAATTCACTAGATACATTCACATATTTCTTCTTTTGTATATTTTTGGACGGTACTTCCTATATAAATTAGAGTAACCAATTTCATTTGACTTATTTACGAAATTTGTAAAAGTATCGTCGACTAGTCGATGATATCGATGCTCTATTTCTCTAATTTCGCGAGCTAGGGTGGCTTCACAGTTCAAACACCAACAAGAATTCTGTTTCTTCTCGAACAAGTTATCCAGTTCTTCCTTAAGGTTTGCTTTATGTCTGTTAAGAAGCTAAAAACCGAAAAATTTGGATCATTGCTCTGCCGAATATGAAACATTGACTATAGATACCTTCTTAAAAGATTGTTTCAAAGTATGCACAGTATCCAAGAATTGCGGTTCACAAACAGAGCAGATTTTTTTGAATGAAAGTTTAGGTGTTTCCACATCGGTATCTTCTGATTCTTCTGAACTAGATGGGCCACTCGACTTTCGTTTGATTTTTTGTGCAAGTGAATTGATGTTTTCACAATTCATTGAAATTTTGACAGATTTTCATTTCCAAGTACATTGACAATATCAATGACATTTTTCAAATCTTCATTTTGACAATGAAGCTTCATTATGGATGGAATATTAATTAAGCCAATCGATATCAATAGATTTTTTCGCTGTTATTGTAGTAAAAATAATGAATCAACGTTATATATATTTTTTTTTTCAATATTCTCGTCGCTCTATAGGATTCTTCACATATAAATAATAAGTATTATAAACTAAACTCTAGCCCTTTTCGACCCTATAAGGATAGCATTACTTCTCTTTGTATAATCTAGTATATTATTCGAAATTCTCAATCTTAAATTTGGAATCTTCATGAATATTCTAGTGAGATATATAGTTTTGCTGACCATGTCTCCATAAATTTTCGTCTTCTTGGTTTTATTTTGTTCTGGCAACATTTTCTCCAGTTTCATCAAGGTGAAAAATGACTTCTTTGTTTGAGTTTGGCGGTCGAAGTTTGGCAAAAGACATATTATAACAGTAAGTTATATGTATGAATAATCCCATTTTTCTTACTTGTACGTCTCAGAATTGTATTCACGATGATTTCAGCTGCCTAAAAAGTCAAATCAGTCATTCCAAAGACTTATATGACTTAAATATATTCAACTTTTCCATTGTTATTATTCAGTTATTATTTTTTTACGTAGTAGCTTTTGAAATAATTTTTATGTAAATATTCTCTTCCCCTTTTGTATGTTAATATCAATCAGTTGTTTCAATACCTCCATTGTCTACATTTGTGATTCATTACTCCTTTTTCTGAAAAGTTTGAGACAATTTTCACATATAACAAAAGAAATTAAATGAGTTACTAATTCTTTCATTTCAAACATTGTTGGAACCAATATAAGATTAATTAGTCACTCAAGGTGGTGAGACCCAATAAATTTCAAGTTCAGTTATTAAAGATAATTCAAAATGTTTCATACTCAGTTTACTTTTATCACGATTTCCAATTTATTCATGTAAGCCGCACGTTGAAGTTCCCTATCACGTGTAGAATCCACGTGTTTATCGATGGAGTTGTAATTACTCAATATTTGTTTCTTCGCAGAACAAAGCTTTTTGAAATAATGTTCAATATGGATTATTTGTAAATATAAATACAATGTTTTGTATAAACTGTATGTGCAACCAAAACAATTTACTGGGCCGATTTCTAAGGGCTGGATTAATTTCAGTTTCAAATAGCGAACCACGTTAAATATTCCTATATTGAAATCTCATATGATTGGATCTGAATTAAAATAAATATATTAATGATACCAATTAATCTTGTTGTGTAAATATTATCATTATCCATGCCATGGCCTAGATGATCTGTTTTTTTCCTATAGAGCCGTATTGCAATTGGTCTTCTAAACATTACGAATCAATTCACTAAAGAAGAACAAGAAAAAAACCGCTTCAGTATAGTCCGCATTTCTTAAACATAAAAGCAAAGAAAGGCAGTAGAACCACTAGGTTTGGAAAATGAACAAGACAAACTTAGACTCACAAGAAGATATGCTACAAATGTTGATTTTAATCGAGCAGCCTTTCTATACAAACGCACAATAATTATAACTCGTAGTCTTTCATTTGAATTCTTATGTGCCTAGTGTAGCACCGCACAATCTACAACTGAATATTACCTGCCATCATGCTTACATTCACGCGACGATAAGAAGTTCTCATTCTAAGGATTACGATGTTAATTGCCTATATACATTTTGAACTTGATCGATTCGTCTTGCAGTTGCCTTGACTATTAATAAATAAGAAGGCTACTTTTTGACGAGGCATCCGCTTTATCTGTTAGCAATTCATATAAAGATGGAAAATGTTGCAAATCGTAATTTGCTCAAATAAATGAATTCTACTCAAATACAGCACATGCCGATTAATTCAATCATGTTTTGCTGACATGTTATTCAAATCCAAGATTTTTGTACTAGTGTTTTCTATATTAGCCTGACAGCACACATATTCACTTCGAGAAACCAAATAAGTCTAAAATCCAGTGAACTGTTCTGATTAGTAGGTCGAAAATCCCAATTAACAAATAACAAGCTGCTGATATAAGAAGTCACACTTAAATTAATCTGGTGTTATGGTATTCAACTATGAAGTACTGTATCCAACTCAAAGATAGCTATTCTAGAAATGTTTCAGTCAAAAGTACTCTGAATTCTTGTAAATTTTCCGTGGTATGTATTCAATAAAGATTTTTTGTGTTCCTCAAATGAAGTCAGTTGAAGAAGTATTGTAAATCATCCCAACGATTAGCTCAAATTCTAATGAGACCTCCTACCCAGCAAAGCTGAGAATGCATCTTCCTGTGACCTGTACAGCAGATTTTTTACTGTTATAGTGTTTTGTAGTTATCTCGTAATCAAATTATAAGGAAATCGTTAATAGGCAAATTCTAGACCACCATTCTTATGATGATAACAGAATACTATCATTCAAAAATAACCAATTGAATAAATAAATAGTCTCAGCTGGAGAATCCACTCTTAATTCGAAGCTTATTAATATTCGTGAACTGTTTCAATGAGGCACACAGGAACAGATCACGCTAGAAGAACTGTTGTTAATTATATTCAATATTACGAGACAAGAAACATGTCATTTGGAAAGATTGCAAAGAGACTGATTTAGTTTTAAGAAAAAAAATTTGTGGTACAGTACCCGCATGTACACCGCGATCCAAAGGATTTATTGTGTCTCCTTTTCTTGCTAAGAGACTGAGGATATTCAGTCTTTACAGCTCATCCACTAATCCCTTTCCTCTTAGAACGTTCAAAATGTGGGATGGCTGTAGTAACTAAAGATCTTCTTATATTTTATATCATCCCAGGTGTAGTACTCTAGATTTGCGTAGTGTCTCACATTTCGAAAGAATGTGGATACAGGTTTCGTCCCCTACGCGTTATGTTCTCTGCTAAACGCAACGTCTTCAGATGACCATTGAGGCGAAATTGCACCGACAAGAGTCCTGCTAGCATTTGTAGGCTGCTCTTGTCTAGGTTGATAGCTATTTCGTTTCCCTTGACTCCGGTTTGCCCGGTGTGTCCAGGAATCCATTGCAAGGTATCTTTATTTTTCTTCCTAGATTGTTTAGTGTATACAGGGCTTCTCAAACCAGTTTGAATTTTATGAAATGGAGATTAGAGCTCTAATAGCTGCTTGGCTAACGTACAATATGATGATCTCCTGTTTGCCATAATTCCTTTCTAGATTGTCAATTGCATATATTTCTGCTTGGAATATACTTGATGTGTTGGCCAGGCTTTCAGAGTGTTTGGTATTTAATCCCCATACACTTCTATTTAAGTACTGTTCGGCATTTCTGTTTATTTCTCGTATGGTGATTTGATCCCATTTGCTTCTACAGCTTAGTTTTAAGGTAAATTCGTTCTCAAAGCTTCTCGGTATTTTATCTCGAGGCATATTCCTCACTTCAATCATTTTTGGGAACAGTTGGCTCCTCTGCACAGTCCGACTAACATTTTTACGCCAAGCTGTTCAATACTCTATGGAGAGGTGAAATATTTAGAATGACTTCTAGCGCAGTTGTTTGGCGTTGGGTTAGATACTATGTCACTTGCAAAGTTTCATGCTGCAAATCTTAGACAGTAGCAACAGTTAAATATTGAATATAATCAAAGATAAAAAATTCCTTAGTACTTTAAATAAAATTGCATTAGCAAAATGGTGTTTCTGTGCTTTTTAAACAAGAAGTAAAAAAAGTAAAACGAATAGGCTAGACAATGGTAGAGCTTATCAGGAATATCAACTATTAGATCGATGTACAAGAAGTTTTTTTACGACTTTCGTTTGTATTCCACGTGCCCAATTTATTACTGCACAATCTTAAATGCAATGTAAGCTTTCATCATGCTTTCAAATAAAAACCAATAGAACACATTTGGTACTCGTTCTAAGAATTCCGATATGAGCTTTGAGTTTGGAAAATTGGAAAAATCTGGTTGTCTGATTCGGTGATGATAAATAAAGGGAATAACAATAATAGTGACTCTCAAAAGCAATAGTTAGTTCAAGAGAAACAGAGTTTTATGTACCATGGATAAAAACGACGAAGAACTAAGAAGGTTTTTTAAAAAAAATTTCTCACTGTGAACATAGGACATTTCTTATATGTGTGATAGGAAAATTTGTTGTTATATAATTTTCGTATCATTTTTTTCAGTACGATGTCAATATTACAGTATGAATTTCTATCCAAAATGGTATCAAATATCAATCATGTTATGTTATCACAGCTGAATTAGTAGACCTTCGCCATATAGAATCCATAAAAATGTACCATAAATAGCATAAATATACAAGCAGGATCTCAACTGAATAAAATTAGGTATATATCACGGAATATCATTGAAAACGAAAAACAGTGCAGGCTTAAACTTATTGTAAAATAACCATTTTAAAAATATAGAATCTTTCGAAATGAATTTTGGTGTTTCCGATGCAAAAAATGTGAGTTTTTATGAAATATATTATTTAAATACATCTGCTAAGCATTCGACCGCTACAAGCTTTTGCATAAATTTTTAAAATACGTTTAATGAAAGATGTCCAAAAAAAATAAGTAAAAGATGTCCATTACATACTTGATATGATTAATAAAAATCATTAAGAAGGAAAATCTCCAATTGAAAGCACAAATGAATCGAATAATTATTCTTCTGAATGATTTTTATTCATCTCATTACAGCGATATAAACAAAAAGTTGAGTGACGTGCATGTTTTAAACTAAATATATCAATAATGTTATAATAGTAAGATAAAATACACTGATATTGAGCATTCTCATTCCATTTTAGAATACTAGTATCTCAAATTACCAACGTAAATCTTTTTTATCATTAATAAATTTTTCAGTTTTGTGTATACAAACTATTTGTATAAATTTTGTTTCCATGTATTTCATTTTATTTCCATAATTAAATGCCAGATAAAAAAGTTCAGATCTCGTTAATTTTAGACTACTGAAATATTTTATTAATATAATGACTATTATTGCATTTTTGGTAAAAAAATTTCTTAGTTAATATGTGACTATACTTTTGTTGAATATATAATTTTTCTTTGTACTCCTTAATATTTTATTTATCATTTCATCAGGATAACTAGTCCTCTTAGTTTAAATTTGGATTTTTCTATAGTTTTGTTTCTGAATTAAAGTTCAATATGTTTTCTCAATTTATTGTTCTTTTAATTGTAACTTAATTTAAATAAACATAACGTGCTTACAGTCGCTTACAGTCAACTATACCTCACTATACTTTCATTGCAATGTTTGTTCCAAATATGTTTAATCTTTATCCAATAAATTGTCACCATATTTTTGTTACTATGCCTGACTTTGGTTACTCAAGTAAATGACTGTGGCACAAATCGATCTCCAAATATGCTTGCTATTGATATTTATTATTGAAAATAAAACAATAAATAGACTTTATATAATATGATATCGAGGATTTGACAGCTGGATAACCACTTCAACCAATCTAAATATAGCAGGTTTCATGTTGATGTCATATTATCCCCCATCTCCTAAAAAATTTTGGATTATTATTTGGGCTGATGAAACTATTCAACTTTCATATTCAAAATTTGGACAAACAGCTATCCAAGAAGAAAAACTGCATTTTGAGTTGATAATTATCTTAAAACTTCAAGAAAGGAAGTATAAAATTACCTTCCAAGTATATCCATGATATTCCAATTATGGTTAAAAATGAAACTTGAAAAGAGGTACTTAAAGATGAGCCAATGTTTTTATCACCATCGTTTACGGAAAAGACAAATAATTAGGACTAAACCAACATTTTTCCAGTTTTTTAAAAAACGATGGAAAATATAAAAAATTACCATTAATCACTATTAGAATCTGTTTCACTGTTAGAATCATTTTCATTATCTTGATTAATTTCAGTATGAGAATTAGTTACTCGATAATCTTCTCGTGGGTTTTTTTCAATAGCAGTTATTATAAAAATTGTTTCCAAATAAAATTATCTATAAAAAACGTTTTTCTGTAAAATCCACCTTTTTTGGGGTACACCGACTATTTATCACGATGCACTCATTTCTTTACCATCAAGGTAGAATGCGAAGCGCTTCTTTTTACATGAAAGATCTTCTATTCTAAAATAATATTTTTTGTAATATACGAAACAATAAATTTAGTAGTTATTTTTTCATTCATTGTCGATTTCTTTAGTTTCTCTATCAGTAATAGTTGCTGAAATCTATCATTTGTTGACCCTGCGTTTAAGCGTGACTGGCAATATCCAAAATCTTTTGAACACCTCAATCCAATTTCTTCGCATCCACATTCACTGCCACAACCTTTCGTAGAATTACAAAAGCTGGTTGTATTATATTATTTTTTAATTTCCAACTCCACTTTTCTGGATCAATATCTCTTCCTAGCCAGGTTTGTATTTGATAATATACACGATAAATATACTATTGAGCTGCTGAAAAAGTAGGTAGTGATAAAGGAAATTTTACAGCTTTGTTTTGCCTTGTTAGTTTAGCAAAGCTGCAGTATTTGTAATTATCTATCGATTGTTATGAATTTGAAGTACCATGTATTGTAGGAGCAATATTAAAAAGCAATACTGTTTACGCCTTGGTTTATGTTATATAATACCGTATGTGAGTGCATTCTAGTCGCTTTTCCAGCACTCTACTCCGAAAACGGTTGATTGTACAGAAAAAAGCAAATAATTTTACTAGGAACACTTTTGATACTAACCGCTATTGACCTCCGAGCAATAAATCGCGAGATATATATGAAAAGCAGATTTTCGTGACATTTCGACCTTTATAACTTTTTTAGTCGGCACGATATCGATGTCGATTTTTCACCTCCTCATTACAACACTTTAATAAAGGTGTATACAAAAATTCAGCTCACTAGGAATTTTTCTGTAAATTGGGCTTGTATCTGAAATCACAGGACTACACTACTTGAATGTGGAAAAATGGATACCTCAATAAAAAATACCGTTAAATTGGAAACAAAAAAGGATGCATAAGTTTCACTTCTTGATAACTACCAAATGTACTAAGTTTTTAAACATTGTAAACAAAAGTACCAGATGACACTAACTTATAAATAACTTTAATTGAACAATGTGGGAAAGTGTATGTTAATAGAATCAGATAATCATAAGATTAGCAACCTAAAAAGGTAACGGAAAGTTTCATCAATCAATCTTGAAAATAATGAAGAACCAAGAAAATTTAGTTGAAAAATATTTCATCGTAGTTGTAAAACTATTTAGAAAAAATAATATTTCCTATGAATAATAATGAATAATTTTCTTATGTCAGTTCAGTTTTTCACTTTATGTTTTCTGCATGAAAACAATATTTCGCAGAACTTGAAACCAGGGAGTCAATGCTTAATTTAACTCACAACAAGAAAAGTTCAATACAGTTTTTGCTTATTTCAATGGGATAAATTTAAATATTCTATATAACAGGAATATTACTATTATAACTGTTTTCTGATATATTTGGTCGGTTTCACTGCAAGAGCTCAAATAAGAAAGGCGCTAATTATAATAATGAATTTGTATGTAAGCATGTGTGCGTGTAAATATAATTAAGATATTACGATAAGTAAATCAATGTTAAGAGACTGTTGCTGTGTCCCAAAAATTTTGAGCAATATGTGAAATAAAAAAGGTGTACTCTGAACTATGTTATTGTATTTTTCCAATACGAAGTTGTTCCCAGATATCGGAAAAAATATATTAACTAACCACAAAAGCAAACATTGTGAAAATCAAGTTGTGCAGAAACCATAATTTTTCATTTATTTAAATACTTGACGTATAAATATAATAAAAATTCGAATATTTAATTGCTCAAAAATACTAATAACATTCACAGTTTCATATACGAAGGGATAGTTTGTAGTCCGGGAGCGGTCGATGCTGCCGTGTGCAATCATAGGGCCAAGGATAAATATATTCTTATGTATTTTGAGAAGCCGAATTTAAATATGTCCGGCGCAATTCCTTAAACTAATTAAGAATAATTGTTTTTTTCAGTTCGGATAATTTTTTTTATGTAAATATGGCCCATTCTGTCATAATTAAAAATTTATAAAATCGACGATTGTTACCAACTTTCGATATTAATAACTTTTGAACAACTGAACATTTTGTACAAATGAAAAACCGAACTTGTTCTTTGAACATTACTCTACACATTGGCATACTTCGATATTAGTGCAGGTCCGGCGTTTGGCACCTATCGCGATTGACAAATAATCACTTTCTCAACGTTGCAGCACGAGGCGACAAGGTCTATCAACAACAAAATTTTGGCCTTAATATTAACAATATCATTCCATTACCTAAGCTCTCTACATGACTAAATAAATTATAACTATTATTATTGTAAATTAACGCATTTAATCATAAAATGAAGTACTAGTATCATATATATTTTTCAATAAAAATTTATAATGTAGATTAAATATTTATTCAATAAAATAGATAAGATCTCTTTTTAAGGCAGATAGTGAATTAACGACATAAAATGCGCGCCGAATAGCTACCTGTGTTCGGCGCGCGGTGATCGAAGCTTGTCGCAACTCGCTGCATAGTTGGGATAACACTTGATTGTCAATCGTGCTAAATGCCAAACACCGGACCTGCATTAATATCAATTGTAAAAATTGTTGGAAAAATGTTACTAATATCGAAAGTTAGGAAAATTCGTCGATTTTTAAGTGTGCATTATACGGAAAAATGACAAGAAACCTTATCTCCTTAAAATGGGTACCAGTTTTTCGCAAAAACGCCGGGCATATTTGTTTTTCACTGTTTTTTCATTGGCCCTATGATTGCACACGGCAACATTGACCGCTCCCGGACTATTGGTAGTATTAGGCATTTACAATAAAAAATCATTTTCTCTATTAATATGAAATGATAAATGTCCGTTATAAATATAGGTTTTCGCTTATTTCGTAATAACATGGGTGTGCATTTCCATTTTCCCTTTTCTTTTGATGATAGATACCAAATGTCTAGCATACAAACACGCACCCTCAAATAAGTGTGAATTTATATTCATGATGAGTATTTATTGTTTCAATTAATTTTCAAAGATTAATTATTATTTTACGTGAAAATATACATCGAATTCACAACATTGTGCAAATATGTCACAATCGTTTGCATGGATCCTATCTGGGAACGTTATTTGATACAATTTTTTCATATATAAAAAATTATAATCCAGTTGAATGACTACAAGCCATATCGAAGATTTTGTAGAATTTATTTTTATTACCCCTCTAGATAAAGAACATTTTATAACGGAGATACTCAATTTAACCTCAAAACAACCGTTTATACCATCATTACATTAACTTCATAACTCTCATGTAGTTAAGTAAACAAATGAAGAATGTGTTGAATGAGGCACGACTTCGATTTTATATACAAAGTTACGAATGAAAGAGAATTCATCCATATCACTGTTGTTCAATTTTGGTCTATTGCTGTGGGGAACTGTGATACCAAATGACAGGAAGTTTCGTTCAGAACATTTATTATCTTACCCACACTAGTGTTGGTGATAAGTTCTCAGCAATCTGAAAATATTTTAAAAATTTTGCTATAGAATGGTAAATAAAACATGCAATGCGTTTTAGACTCGATTGGTCGAGTGTGAACTGATAAACACAGCTGTGGAACAGATCATTTCTTGAATTTTACACTCTAAAGAACGATTCAATGTAGTATACACTCGATGAAACTAAAGGTGATACACAGTTGTCTCTTTGGATTACTCTTCTTAGGTGATCATATAAAGAGGGACGTGTGAATGAACTTTCGGTTTAGGAATTATAGAATTTGTGTACAATCAAAATGAAACTTGGTGATAGTTCATTTTGATTGTACGATTATTACCGTTTCTTCCATAATAAAAATTTACTTTTTCTTTATTTAGCATCTATCAGATTTTATTATTATTTGATTTGATAAATTGGGAGATGTTCCATTCATGTAATCATGAATCATACTTCTTTTGTTAACTTCAAATTATTCATTTTTGACTTATTTTGTTGACATTTATTATTGGTCATTATATACAAACAATTTTCAATTATACTTTTCGATTACGTGTTCGATCTGTTTTTTATTTTGAAAGTTGATTTCAATTTCTATTAGTGAAACACTTCTCTTTTCTTAAAAAAGTTTCAAAACATGTAGAGAACATGTAAATCTAAAACGAATACTCCACGTTTATTATATTACACGAACTTTATGCCAGAAAACTTGAAAATATTCAACTTCAGATTGTTTTCAGAATACAGAATTATATGAAGGATATGTGGGTAATATATGACACAAGAATTTCATTATGCAAAAAAACTGGATTATATTTTTTCGGTCTAACTTCCATCCGGATATTCGAATGAATCAGAAAGAGATAATGCGTATTTTATCTAAAAAGAAGTAATAAATTTTCCTCAAAAGTTCGATTCAACTTTCTACGAGGATGTTTTTATTCAAATCACTGCAGAGGATTCTCAGAATTCTTATTCCTTCTACCATCAAATATTTAATAAATAGTTTCCATTTCCATAAATCGTGATCTCCATTACATATAAAAAATTTAATGATAATTATTTTGATTAAACATCATATTTTTAAAAAAATGCTATTATTAAATTATTTCTCCTATGAGTTTCTACTTCAGTAGGAATCATGTGGAAAACATTTTATGAATAGTACTGCGCTAATGAAAACGTAAAATACGGTATCAGAAATACATTTTTCTTATTGCTTTTCATAAAATTAAAATTAAAATAAAAATCTATGTATTTTCATCCATTAAACATACATTTACTTTCTGTTTATGTTGTAATAATCATTGGCTTTAATTCATTTTATGTCTATTCTATACAAAATGATGTGAATGATCTAATTCTACAAGCTTTTATTATTTCATCCGTGGAAAATATGATAAATTTCTCATTTATTGATAATGGCTCATAATTTCGGTATCAAAATATGTAATAAATGCATAATTATCGTTTATATTTTCAGGGAAATATGCAAATATTGTAAAAGGATATCTATACAGAGTTGTCCCACGAAGACTTGAAACTATCTGTATAAAGCAAAATACTTATTGTGAAATCATGAAAATTTCTATGTTTAGATTTTCGGCTACGATCTTTTCAACTAAAATATTTTCAAAGATGACCGACTGTAACTTTGTTATTTTGAATGGAACACCCTGTATATTAATACATTTTTGAAATTCACGCAAAATTTTAGTATACTTTTGTCTAAAAGCTTTTTTCGAAAAGTGCATTATTTTTTTGTAAAAAATTTGACCGTTGCAGACCTATATTTTCTAATTATTTTCTACGAGGATACCCTTAAAGATGAAAATGGTTTCTGTTCGGTCATTTCAAGCAGACGTAAGTAAATCTATGTTGAAAAATTCTTTATTTCATACAGTGTGTATAGAAAGTGTTCAAAGTTTACCTTCATACAAATCAAATTTCTTTTCTTTTTTAATAGAACTACTCAGGTTTTTCTATTTTAATGCATTCGGGGGTAAAAAATAAGACAAATTCATGTATACTCACCTATACCTAAACCTTATTATATTATATTATCCAGATATTAAATGTTTTCTGTAAATTTGCGGGTGTTGTCTAAATTTTATATTGACTACTACTACTTGATAGTAGCACTAAGAAATAAAAAAGTATTTACATAATATTCGTTATAAAATTGAGAACGAGCCATTTTAACGATTTTCTAAAGTATGAACAATTGACTAATGACAGTGATTATATTTAAAATAAAAAACAAATTTGATATTTATGAAGTTAAACTTTGAACACTTTTTATACATACCCTGTATAAAATGAAAAATTTCTCAACATAGATTCAAAGGCGTCTGGCCTTGCTAAAAGCAATCGAATAGAAACCATTTTCATATATTTAAGAGTATCCTAGAAACAAAGTAATTTATAAGGGTCTGCAACGGTCAAATTTTTTACAAAAAAAAATAACTCAAAAAGTATGCATTTTTCGAAAATAGTTTTTAGACAAAAGTATACTAAAATTTCACGTAAATTTCAAATTTGTTGTAATATATAGGGTATTTCATTCAAAATAACAAAGTTACAGTCGACTTCCGATAGAACAGGAAGTTGGCCATATTTGAAAATATTTTAGTTAAAAAAATCGTATCCGAAAACCCACACGTAGAAATTTTCATGATTTTACTATAAGTATTTTGCCATAAAAGATAGTTTTAATTCGTCTTGGGACACTGTATAGATACAGAAGGCGTCTTATGAATATAGTCAGTTTGCAATGTTCACCTTTTTTGATTAATCATACAAAAAGAATCCGTTGATATTCAAAGCATAGCACATTGGTAAAACCATTATTTAGGCTTAGATGCAAAAACTTGTCGCACTATATTTTCAACACCTTCTTTGAATTAAAATTTTTCCCACTCAGGAATCTCTCCTTGGATCTGAAGACATAGTAATTTGACAGTGCTAGGTCCGAATGGTACAATACCACCAATTTTTATGATTTTAATCGCCTTAATTTTCGCAGTTTGTAATTCAGCATTATAGTTAGGTAACATCTCAATTTTGAGATGTATTGTAACTACGTATGTAATGTAACTACGTATTTTGTTATTTTCCGGGCAATTTTATAGTACTATCGGTATTGAACTTCTGTGTTTCAGTGATTAATTGGCAACATGATTTTCGGTGTTTTCTTTATTGTCCATTTTTCCGTTAAGAAAGTGTTCCAGAAATCAAATTAAATCATAGTAGATTGGTACCATAATTTCCCATAAAAAACTAGGAAATTTTTTGTATAATTGATGTATAGATTGGTGTAGTAGTGGTCGTTGTATAGACCAACTACCATTATTTCTTTTGATTGTTTCCTGTAATCTGTTCAATTATTGGCAGTGTTCTACTGAATGAACTGTTGGACCAGATTTCAGAATTTCACAGAATACAAATCCTTCTAATCACACCAAACACACAACATCGCATCATGGGCAAAGAACTTTCTGCCTAAGCTCCGATTGTTCACTTCTAGAATCTTCATAGTTATTAATCATAGAATATCGAATTTTATTTTACGTTCAGTATTTGACAAATGATTTCTAGCTGGTGGTGGATGTTCAATGCATTAACGATGCTATGACAATTTACATGTTCAGTCAATTGTATGATTTCAATGGTTTTTTCAGTGAAAAGTTAGGCGAAGTAAGAAAAATTTCATCAATCATATTTCCTCCACTGAATCTACATTGTGTGAAAACGTTTGAACCAAACTTGTGCATCCAAGCTCCGCGAACAAATTGAATCAGTCACACCTTTTTTGTTGAAATGGTATAACCTCCTTTGGTGTTTGTTTGAAGTTTGAGTGTCATATCTCAATTAGTGTATGATTTTTAAGTAGAGGTCGTATGCTTAACAACATGCTGATGACTCTAGATTCATCAGATGCATCATTACTGATGACGAGACGTAAATTTATGGATGCTCATTGTTTTATTATATTACCATTATGTGGTTTACTATAAATTCATTACAGAAGTGAAAAAAAATTAATAAGTAGTGCTACTTGCTCATTTGTAGGCATCTCCGTGAAGCAATTCTTAGTAATCTACCGAATTTATGTGCTGGCGATAATGAGCCTAAAAATTCCAACATGATTGTGACTGATTTTTCGACCAAATATCGCATTCTCCAGATTTGGTATCCTGTAACTGTTTCCTCTTATCTAAATTTGAAACTTCGCTTGCAGCAATGTGTCATAAGACCATTTAATAAAAAATTTGATTAAGGTACTTAAGGTTTTACCAGTCGAGGTTTACAGTGTGAGGACAAGAAAATAGCCTATTTTGAAAGCGGTAATGAAAATTTTTATCAAAATATATGAAAATGTTTTTATTTTGTTCAGTACAGTTCAAATTTGATCACATGATATATAAATTTCACGTATTTGATTCACACAGATTCGATAAACATTCGGCTCAAATCTATTCAAGTATCTTTTTCTTATAAATTCATTTGCTATTTATCTCAATAATATTGATTATAATTTAATTTTATAGATTAGGTTGAAATAGAATCGTTTCATAAAGATTCGATATATAAATTTAGATTTTCTTTTGGAAATCGAAAATGTTTATTGCATACAACCATTTTTAAACTTCCTTAAAAATATGAATTCAAAAACCTCTGCAGTAAAGATATCAATCTTCGTAAATTATGTACCGAAACATAACTTTTCCAATGGAACTTTTAGATGGATACATCTTTCCTAGAAATATGAATTGCGTTAGTTGAACTTTCCCATTTTTAAGTTGTGAGATTATTCGTGCAAAAAAGGAAATATATCTCTTTCTAAGATTTCATTCGTATATATATATATATATATATATATATGTGTCAAAGTTTTGCAAGTGTCGTCTAACCTATGCGAAAAGCACACCTGGATTTAGTCTCCCTTCTCTAATCTCATTACTTGAAAATGGTACCAGCTCAGTCTTTGAATAACTTTTTCACAAGTTAGTTAAAACTCCACGATATTCTTAAGGCGGCAGATGGCGAAGTTCATGTTAAGCCAGTGCCGGGGATAATCCCTGAAGGATACTCAAATTCCGTTCCGACAGTATTCTTTCTCATAAATATATGTTTTATTAAAAAGATTCGCCTTCTGATACCTACTTGGATTCTGATGATAGTCGTACAAAAATGTACCAATTACAAAAAGGAATGTGATATATCGTGTTAATATTAAGCTTAAACAAAGACAAAATTTTCAAATTAGTCAACAAAATATGAAAAAACAAAACTGAGAAAAAGGAAGTCATTCATCTCTTATGCATTAAATATCAATTTCAATTTCGATTCGTGAATATTTTTTATTTTCACAGAAACTGACGATAATCGAAGCAATTTTTTTAAATATCCCAACTCGTAAACTCGATTTGATGTATTTTCCCGTGAAATATATTTTTTTATAAAGATATTTATTCACGACAACCTGATATTAACAATTCTTATAATTATATGTATTTACAGATCGTCCACCACATGAATATGAAAATAAAAACTATTTCAACCCTACAAATATTTTCCAATTCACTAATTAGAAGCAACAAAAGTTGTATTATAAAATGTTTTATTACTATTAAATGGGTTTTCGTATTAATGACTTCTATTTTCTAAATATTGATATATTCGACATATGTAAACACTATCACAATTATTACAAGAAATCAATATCACTCCTTCACTTTTTTGGGAATTGGAAGGAAGGAATTAACTTTTTTTTTTATCCAAAGAGGAGGGAAATGCGCATCCGCACTATACGAGACTGACCGGAATGTTGGGCTGTACTACATTTATATGAACCACTAAAACCCTTCCTCTTCAATATAAACCTATTGAACGTTTCTATCCTGGAGCCGCCAAAACGTTCCACATTATAGCCTTTTTTTAGCCTTTGACATAGTAAGAGGCGCTCGTTGATCAGTATCATACCTCTGCTGCGACTGGTCCATGTTCACAAGTCTTACATATGCATATCATATGTAATGTGACTCTTAGACTCGCGATATCTCAGGAATGGTAACTCTTAGAAAAAATTATACCAACTATTTTTGTAGACAATTTTAAGATCAACAACTTTGGCCCGAAGTTTTTGTGATAAAACTTTTTGATCTCTACTCTTCATAAGTATTTAGCTTTCCAGGAATTTTTGTTATTTGACCACTATTTTTATGTCAAAATTGACCGGACTATATGCATAGATGCTTTCATGTTCATAACAGAATTTATTTATATGTAGTTGTTCAGGTTGGGTTATATCAAAAAAATTAATTGAAAACTTTTCACTAGTTAAACCTTGGTTTATAATAATTAATTTTTTGTCTCAAACACGTCAATAATTGTCATTGTTTGATTTCAAAACAAAACTGTATTTGTTATTATAAGCGTCGTATATATCACATTAGATATTAATAAGATTTATAATAAATTTCGTTCTACCTAAGATACAATCAATGATTTTGCCGTTCCCATATTCAGCTATCAAACAATTACTCATTGCGCGGATGGTTACATTGTCTTCCGCTAATTGAGACTATTAGTTAGCGTCATTTAGCTATTTTAATTAGCGAGCAATCCATTAAAAGCACCAACGCCAACGTCTATAATTTCGATTTTATGAATAATTACCATTTCACAAACACCACACGCGGAAAACTTGATTAATCTTCCATACTTTAGACGCCACATTGTTTTAGCTTAATATTCGGCACTTTCGGAAAGTACGAGTTTAGTCCATGCCCTGTTTTCTATCCAATTTTACGTAACTATTCTCTTTAATAGTGTTAGGTTTATAATACCTTTAATAAGCTGAAATATGGAATTCAAAAGAACAATCTACAAAATTTATATATGCATCTCTTAATTTCCTCCACTTACGTGATATTTGGTTCCTGGTGATTTTCATCAATTTTCCCATATATTGGATATTTTAGAGTAATATTGAAAATACGTATTGTGGTTTCATGTGTTTATCAAACCACGTTGTTCCATTTGTTCACCAATATTTATTCCTTCTGTAGACTATGCTTCAGTTATTTTATAAATACAAATGAATATGAAAAATTGAAATGACAGTAGTCATCATGGATCGTGCAAAAGAATAGTATTGATAGGTAGGAATAGATTCTACTGGATATACCTAACGGTCAGCAATTACTTATAGACAGTGAAAACTAAAACGAAAATCTATAATTAATTGATTCCATATGCCACGAGACAATTAAGACCCAACAGCAGCGAGAAAAGCTATTCTACACTTAAATCCTCACTTTATCAAAAAGAATTGGAAATACACTTTAATCAATAGAAAACATACTGTAATAACCAAATCCATCCTAGCACATCCGAGGAACTTATAACTACTGAAAGGTATACACCCTTTCTATTTAATTATGACTATATAGTTAGTAGTCTTTCTATTTTGACATTAGAAAAAGCCTCGTACTTTTGATTCAATTTAACGGGTGAAACATAGAAATGTGGTCAAATTTATGAAAAATTCTCTCAAATCCAATATATTGTAATGTTTTTCTCATTTATTCATATGATTCCTATTCGTGGGGTTAATTAATAAACATTGTCTTTTACGTTCTCAATTTATTTGAATACTATACACTACACTTATCTAACTTATAATAATTCACTTATTACTATCGCACTAACTTAATTAATTAAATTCTTCGATTACAAAACAAATGAATTAATAGACCTTCCTAGAAATTATTCAAAAGAAACAATGTAAATGCTGTAAAAACTGATATAAAAACAAACATCAGACGAATTCGAAAAGGCGGCGCCTTCGCCGAATTTTCGAATTCTGATATAAGGTGGACTGGCTCCAGGACGGAGATGAGTTCATAACAATATTGATTGAATATATATAGTGTTATTCCACAAAAAATGACAAGAATTCATTATTTGAGTCTCTCTGGTATTTTTTAATGGATATTTATAACAAATAAAGTTGGAAAACTCAATTTGAGGTCCTTAATTACTTATACTTGTTTTACGGATAGTTTGAAAAGCAAATTATTCTATGAATTACTAAAATTTTATCAGATTTGCCAGATATTTCGAACTCAATTTTTTGACGTCTAAAGCAAAACTATAGTATAAACTAAAAAAAGGGTTTCCTCTATATATAGTCACTATTCGTTTATCTTCAATTGTATCAAGTAAAACTGTTTGATATATTTGATCAAAATATGCCAATTTTGACATTCCGGATTTAACTTTGATTTGTTATCTAATAACTGAATCATATTTTTTTCATCACGTTTGGAGTTTCCTGAATCATATTTATAGAATATTGTAAAAATGTGGATTTCTTACTGAGCTGGCTCCAAAGAGTATGACCTATTTGAAAAATAAAAATGTATCGATAATCGATATATAATAGCTAATTTAATATTTTGAAAGAAATTATTAATCTGGGTGTGCATTTCGTGATAATCCCTACATTATGCGAAATGAGAAAAGAAAAGATCATTATCAAGTGTTAAAACAGTGTGTGAGGTGCAGAAAAGGACGCCATTTTGGAACTGTACACCAATTCTAACAAGGGGCGAGTAATCTACTAATTTAGAAATGTGTCAAATAGCAGTTATGTGATTAATCAAACATAGATTCGATTAATATATTTTAAATGTTTAATAAAATAGATACAGAAATAGTGGTAGTGAAAAGTAGAAGCGAAATACTAATATAGTTTAGTTGGTAGCGTAAAACTAGCAAATACATTAATCTATATTAGATGTCATGAAAATTTTTTATTCTTTGGAAAATTGTGCTAAACATCCATGATTTATTGTTATTATGGAATGATTTTCTACGAAAATACAGTCGATTTGTCGATTGAGATCACCAAGGGTATAGTCTATGTTACCATCAACGACATTGGTAATACATTGGAAGATTATGCTTTTAGTGACATTGACAGACAATCTATTGATTTTTGAAAATATATTCTTCCAAGTCACATCGTAATTGTGCATTTTTTGATAAATAATCAAATGGATAGTAGATTAGATCACATTGTTATGGGTGTCATTTTGGCTTCCCAGTGTCTCTGCACTTCTAAAAATATATTTTGCGAATGTCTTTGCATCTGATTGTTCTCCCTCCAAAATAAGTAGAAACCTAGCAAAGTAGGCTTTTTTCTAAGGGTTTTATGTCTCCCTTTCCGAGGTCTTAGCACTACTCCTTTGAAGTATGTAAGCCTTTTACTGAAATCAATAGTACATTCGAAATGTTACGCTATCTATAGCTTGCTCGTATTCTGTTGTCCAATGTCCATGATGTAAAGACTACAAAGTGTGTTCTTCCCGAGGGCTCATTTTCGACTCGTTCTGCGCATCTCTCAAGAGCCAATGAGAATTCGCTCCCAAATTGGCGCATCGTTTTGTGAGCGAATTCTCATTGGCTGCTTCTCAGCTGGTGCTCTATAGCACACCTTGTAGTTTTTACATTATGTCCACTGTCATGCCTATATTTCACTGCCAGGAGACCGACCATCAGCTTAAACTCGTTTACGAACATCTCGAGGAGCACATCAGACTTTTTAGCTGATGAGTTATGTAAATTAGGAGCCAACCGTTCAGTTAGTTGTTGAAGAGACATCTTATAAGGCCACAGTAGGGCGTTGGTTACAATATAGGGAGGCGTTTTCCCTTGTTTGACATTGATGTCTGCTTTCTCATTAGTTGGTATAGTCGGGTGATCTGGTAGCGACATTAGAGTGTGTTATAAATAGTAACAATTCACAGAAAACTTGATCAAATATTTGGAAGCGCTTGAGATATGGGCGTATTTTAATGGATGAATCAATAGCTCAGCTGTTTGACGAAGCAGTAAGTAGAGCAATGATATGATAGCCAATATGGGAGTCAATGATCAATAATGGTCACGACATGCGAAAAAACTTCGGTTAGTGCTTTTAGACTTTGTTATGGATAGTGACAAATATAAGATAATCGGGAGTATTATCTATAGAGAAGAAGATTTGTAGGAGTTGGCTCAAAATTCACTATCATTTTGAATCATCACATTTTGAGAAAGTAAATTAACTTGAACTACAAATATGGTGACAGGTAGATTTTAGTCTCCCTTGATGTGAAACTTTCTTGAAATTAATTTTCAAATTCATCGCGAAGCGACTAATCTTTATGCTTCATACTGAATTTGAGAATCAATTAGTTACAAACTCCATCCTAATAGTTCAACTTTAAAAAAAAAATATTGCAAAATAAGTATTCTTCTATTTATTACGATAAATATTTTCTAGTTTTACGATACCAAAAGTAGTTGTTCTAATAAATTTTATAGCGGGTGTCAATTTAAAATTATAGTATTTTTAATAGCTAATAACAATGTATTGACAATTGTGATAACAAAAATAGAATAGGCATATAGAGAGTAGTTTATAGCAAAAATTGTAGAGTAGAAAATACTTTACTTACTTATGTAATCGCCTATAGATTCGAAATACTATAGAAGATTTTGAACAAAAGTTGGCAAACGTGTGATAGACATAGTAAATGTGTAGTTGGGGAAAATACTATAATTATAGGGTTATTCATTGATAAAGATTTCAGTTTCCAGCTCAACTTACTCCTATATCGTGTTGAAAAATGGGAATTATTGTGACTTTTAAATCGCTATATCGTATTAATGAGTCTCATCAGTCCTCACTGTATATAATAGTATTTTCCCTGTAGATGAGCTCTAGAGTTATATGATAGTTTGGATATCATACGACCTCTAGTATGTGTCTACTTATTAATATTAGCCTAGAACTATTTACTCACCTACATAATAACAAACTAAACATTTCCAACACTCAAGAAAAATGGCGGATGATTACTAAATATAAATTTGCAAAACAATACGGAAAGCTTAACAAGGCAAATTATTGATATAAAAATTAGTGAAATAACACAGCTTTATGGGTAACTCAATTTTGTTCAATCATTTGGAATAACAACCATATTAGATCTGTTAACGTACAGGAGCTTGAGCCTACCCTGTATACATTCTAACCATGTATGTAATACTCCTACCTATATATGTAATACTACTACAATTGGACAGTTGGTATGGGAAAAAACGTCCCTACACTAGGGTGGCGACAATATTCATTTTCTCTCTCGTTCGAGACACTTTATCTATACTGCGCATGCTTGAGAATGCGCAGAAGCGAGCCGAAATCTCGGAGGATAGAGAAACCGTTGTCATTCTGTCAACGTTGTCAACTGTCCATGTAGTATAGAGTATTACATATACTTTATAAAATCTATTGACATACTCTATCACATTGGCAATTAACTAAACGGGTACGTAAGTACGTCCAATTTCAACAAGGTACCGATTATTTAACAAAATAATGGAATTGATCTCCGCCATTTTTAAAGACACAAATCTTTTCACAAATTCATCATATTCCATATTTTAGCCTCTCCAATCGAACGTCGCCTGTTTTTGAAACATGACTTGGCGAAAAACGTCGAGGGTGGAAAAAATGTATAGACATATTTTACCTTAAATCCTGTCTAGGAGTGATAGATGAGATGTTGTTAGAAATTCGGTTTGGAATTTCTCCATTTTCAGCATCTTTTCAGAGCGTCTCCAAAGCAAATACGATGTTTTCAAGTAGAGACAAGTACTTGACAAAATTTTAATAAAACAGCCTTATCGAAAAATATGAATAAGTTTTCCACATTCTATTATACGATATTTATACGAGGTGTTACACTTTTTGATTTTATAATAGCGAATGATAGGTATATAGAGATATATAGAACTGACGTGTTAATTATTATTTGTTCCTAATATTCTTCCTTCCTATGTTTTGATTCCGATACATAGTACAGATTACGTGGTTCTAGTAAGAAATAGAAAGTAGTAGGGTATCTCAAGGATAATGTTATAATTTTCTTTCTCAATTATATCGTTATATAGGTAATTTAATACTTTCACGGTCCCCTCGTTTTTTGGCTCTAGACAATCGAAAAATCATTCGATTCCGATGAATTTTTCTTAAAACCTCCGTTTTTTTTCACGGCGCATTTACGAGAAAATTAGGGAAAAAAAATAAAACCTTATATTGGTTTCAAGGCTTCAAATGTTCATGAAAACGCACTCATTTACGTATAATTGTTGATAACTTTCTTCCAAATAAATAAATGAAGTAATATTTTTTTCATAATCTACACAAAAAAAGGAACAAATTGAAAAAAATGTTTTTATGAAAATGTTGATTTATCATTTGTTCATCATACAATTAAAAATAATAACAATTTCTCTTAAAATTGACCTTTTCTCACTTATAATCGTTTGTACCTTTTTTATTAAGTAATCCATAAAGTCATGTGAACAAAAACATTCTTAAAATCACTTATTGTAATCAAGTGTACAATATTAGAAGTTAACTTTGGAAAATTGAGAATTTTCACCATTAAAAAAATGGTATCTTACTAATGTTGTTAAAGAGAATTGGGAGTGAGGCCAGGGGCGAGGGGCTTGTTTGAAAAGCAGACCAAATGTGAAAATTTGTTCTGAATTTTTAGTATACCCCTCTCTACCCTTACCTAACCAATATAGGTTTTCATTTTTTTCATTCCCATATTTTTTTCCATAAATTCGCCGTAAAAACGAAGATTTAAAAAAAATTAATCGAAATCGGACGATTTTTCGATTTTCTAAAGCCAAAAAACGATGGACCGCGAAATTATAAAATTATCCGCTCTCATAAAGTATAGTTATTGGCATGATGTACAAATATAATCAATAGAAAGGTCTCGTGAGGATTCACATAAATGTTTTTGATGATAACCTCCAGATGAATATGTTTAACGTAATTCCCAGTATGGTTACTATATTTTTAATTTTTAGTTTGCTCATAATGACTCCTATTGTCTAGATAAAGCAAAATTCTATTACTTCTATGGCCTCTAACACAACAGTACAATTATGAGATAGAACTCAACTTCTCTACTAGTTAACTAACTTCCTTATTTAAGAATTTGTTTTGAGTTGCGATGAATATTCTATTGAATTTTCCTGACGACCACAATCTATCAAAATTAACAAACAGTTCTATATCTGCTATTATCAATCTCAAGCGATCATTGAAGAAATTTATGTATATTTGCTTAAAAGTTATTGGGTAGTTCTTCAAAAAAGTTATTTTTAAAATAAAATGTATCTATATATTTATAAATAGCACCCTCTCAAACACATTTTAATGTTTGTTAAGCAATCGTATTTTGTTTTTGTGTCCCGTTTATTAATCATATGTATACTGCAACTTCCTCAGCTCTCCACTGATTAAAATCAATGTTTTTCTGAGATAAAGATTGGAGGGGATATCAATCTTCTTCGGATGTGACATCAAACAACGCGACATTATATTCAATCTTGATGATACTACTATTACTTTATATACAAATAAATTCTCATGAGGGAAATTTTATTCTTTGTTTTTGTTTGAAATATTTCATCATCAAATTAATCTACAATATCACTTCATCATCTAATGGTATCAATTTGTGTCCATTCACTTAAACAATTATAAACGAAGTGATTATTGAGAATCCTTCACTAGAAAAATTTCGAATTATTTGATAGATAGTTTTTCCATTCTTACTCACACATAAATATGGGGATTTCTCAAATTGTCAACATCAGAATTTCGATACAAAGAAGTGAGCGAGTTAATATTTATATTTGCAAAGTAGAATTGAGTATATTGAACATATATAAGGCGCAAAGAAGTTAGAAAATATATAATATCCCCTAAGCCTGTCAAACTGTCTAGTGTAATTCTCATTCTTTTAAATTGTCCGTCCAATGTTTAAGCTATTTTTCACCATATCAGTAGCTAGAGGATTTTGTCTGATCTCTTTTGATTTCAAACTCACTATAGCAATTATATTTAATCTGAAGTTTCTTCAAATAACTTATCCGATTTTAGATTAGTATTTATTCATTAATCTCAGCTCACATTCGTAATATGTATGAGATTAAACGCTCTAAATCTATTATATTCTCTCTAGTTGTAGAAGTTCTTTATATTAGAAACAAATATTTTATTGGTAACTAATTCACAACTATCGAAATTCGTAGTACCATACAGATAAAAACAAATTAACATGAATTGTACATTCGATAGAAAATACGTTTCTAGAAAATAGATTGTCACATCCTTTGAAGATCCTTTCAACCTATCCTTTACACGTTATACAAAAATAAACTCAATTGTGTTTTGTTTTTTCTGTGTTTCTAATCTAGTGTTTGTCTCTGTGCTTTCAGTGGATCTAACCAATGGACAGCTCACTCCGAATAATAACACTCCACTGTTGACTCAGGCCTTGTCAGGTAATTCGACTTTAACCCATGTAATAACACACATATACTTCGAAACATACAATTTTACTTTGCTTTTAACCTTTCCTACTCCTTCAGCTATATGTAGTGTATTCTTTTTACCACGTTGAAAGTAATAGATATCTGAATTTAATTAGATTTTTTAGTTGCTATGTATAAACAATCTTGTAAATATGAAATATTGACTTTAAATTCGTACATATACCATTATTAGTCAAAACAACATTCCTAGAAGTACGTTTTGGTCGGTACGATTGTCAGAATGATCGTCCAACGGTAATCGTGGTACGACTAAACGTTGAATGATAATTTTTGTTAACCATTTTAACTGGGTGCATGTTTTAATAGGCCATCACGTCATTCTAGAGAAATATAGTGTTTGAAGTTAAAAGAAAAAGTTAAATAGATGTAAATTATCAAATATCTTTTGATAGAGGAGATGCAAGACGACAAAATACTTATTTGTGCATGTGAGATGATAAGAGCCAAAAAAACAAAAAACACCATCTGTTTGAGCTCATTTATATAGAGGTAGGATCCGATTCCGGGGTCTGCCTACTCCACGCAACGAATCACCCTTTTTTTTATTGATTCCAAGGTCCTCAATCTGCTTATACCTTAGAATTTTACCGAGGAAAAGAAAAGCTGAAACAAAAAAATATAAAATAATTAAAATAGAAAATGGAAATAATATGCTTACCATCGAGAACACTGTGGACACTAACACAATCACTACTGATCTTGAGCTAACTTGTGAGCTAGTTCCCTGGACCTTGTAATTATAGGGAATTGTCTGTATCACTCAAATTTGGTTTGTTTACTTACTATTCATTAACAAGTAGCGATATTAGAATGTCATTAAAGTTAGCAGAGCAGTATGAGCAAACAGAAAAAACAATAAGCGGAAAATTTAGTGCTAATTCAGTGCCACATTACGAAATTTTCTGCTATGTATTCCAGAAATTGGCTGCTAACCTTAAAAAAAGTACTTTCATAATTAAATGCTTATTAAATGGTCCGTCGTTCAATGATAGAAAATATATTTTTTTTCGTATTCATCACGAAAAGAAGGTGATGCAGGAATTTTCTCTCGGTCTACTCTGGGGAGAACGTTCAATAAAGGGGAATTGTTTCCACTCCCAAGAAAACTACTCAATTCCAATCTTGTGCTACCTCACGTGTTTGTCGGTGATGATGCTTTCCGCTTACATCGAAACATGCTGAAACCATACTTGCGATTAGAGAGAACTCGAAAGTTAAATTTAATTACAGATTGTGCCTTGCTCGCCCAACTTCAGAAAGTGATTTTGGTTTAATAGCACAAGTTTTTCGTATATTCTACTCCTCAAAAGATATAGATACTCCTCCAAACAGTCGACAATGTTGTAATAGTTTCCTGCTGAGGGATGCCTCTGTTACAAAACTGGATCTTTTTACTAGGAACTAAATCGTACGCAAAATTCACCCAAGGCAATTTGATTAGTTTTGCAAGAGATTGTGGGTACGCTCATTTTGAAGGATTTGAAGTAAGAGACTCATTTGCTATATACTGCTGGCAAGATTACCAAGCTAAGAGATAGAACCCGAATATAATTAACTTTTTCATATGTTAAACTGCTATCCGAAAAAACATTGATCCATTGATCAAAATTACGAACAAAATATCCTAAAAGTTTAAAAATACTTTATTTTGCATACTTTGCACGAGTCACACAATGACTTAAATAACTGAAGAACAACATATTTGGTTTTCCAACTTTATTGGCAATCTTAGCCCACACATTATCCTTGACCCTTTGATCCTTGTAGAATGCGTGTGATAACTGCCATAGTCACGATTTTCCAGTTCTGCGAGAAGAATTTCATTATTCTCATCAGAAAATGAAGAAGCCATGATGCGTGTGAACTTCTCACAAAATATGGGACAAAATTCGGCAGCTGAATGTTGGACATGTCTGTTGTACTGTTGGAATTTCAAAATTATTTCCTCAAAAGTCAACTTGATTATACTATACATTTTTATATATGCTACAACCAATTTTGAGAAAGTTTTTTTCATTCTGAAGTTGATATTGTAGCATTATGGTTTTTAAGATCGTCTTAAGCTTCTTGTGGTGATTAAAACGCTGTTCGAACTTCTTTTGGCAGTGAAGAATAAGAAAGAGTAACAAGGCCATGAAACAGATGAATACAAACGATGAAATATTAATTCAATTTTTTGACGTGCTTCATGATTATTTCGCAGTTTGCGATTTCCTAAGAGACGCTTCTTTCTGTCTTTAAATAACATATCTATCTTTTTTATTAATATTGCTCGATTTTCTCGACATTCATTACTGACTGACGCACGACAAGGAAATTCGGGAAACCAATTGTAAACAGTCTTTTCTGGTGGTGCTTCAATACCCAAAGTGGCACGAACTGATTCTATGCAGTGCTATTGATTGAGACCTTTTTAAAAACATTTGGAAATTATCCAACGTAAGCCTTCACGGGTGATTTCCATTTTTATACAAATTTGTTTCTTCTAAACGTTTATTATAAACAATTTCCTCAGTCAATTTATGAATTGCCCCTGGCCGCGCAATAACAAATGTCAATGTTCACAAATACAGTGGTGCCATCATCGCTACTTATTGTAAAAGCTTAAAAGGCAAACCTTGTAAAGCGAGAGTAACATTAACTTAATATCACCCAGTAAAATGGTAATTGTTCTAATAGCTAAATATCTTTAAAGTTAAATTAATGGTAACATTCAAGAACGTACATATAAATTTTATGGTTAAAATTCTAAACCAACCACAGATGTATCAATCAACCCACACTCTATACAAATCAAGTATTTGAATAACTGTCTGTCTGAACACCACATATGTAACTCTATGCCATAACTGGAAAATTACATTGGAATGACAACACAATATGAAAAAAGTAGAATTCATAGCCACAAATATACTACAAAAGGAATCAACTGTTTGAAAATCGTAAATAACACTTAAAAAAATTGTACCCCAGATACATTTCACAATCAAAAAATAATTATACAATACAAAATAAATTTTTAGCAAATTCATTGCAAGTTGATTAATGAATTCATTTCATTCACTTCAATTCATTCATGTCATTTTGTTGGATTCCTAATACAAATATACTGACGCATAATAACTATCAGTATATATGAAGTAAATTCCTGTGAAAAGCATTGAAAAATATATGGGATCTGAAAAAACATGTAATCACTCATAACCACTTATACAGTTTTAATGATTTTTTGATATATTGGGTGCTTCTAACTTGATAAATGAACATATTTTCAGCTTCATTAAACAATTTCCTGAGAAAGCAAACACAATAACGTTTTAGGTTCGGCTCTTATAAAATAGTTGATATCTTTTTTGGAATTTGTCATTCAAAGCTACCTCAACTTCGCGGAAAAATTAGTCGAGATGTAAATTTTTTTTATTGTGACGTACATTTATAGGTTTTCCAATATTTGTTAATCAGTATACCAATCGGTTATTGATTCGAAGCAACTAGTTCTTCATCATATTTTTGATGCTCCAAAAAGACAGCTCCAAATGGATCGAAACAATTGGGAATGGCAAATTATTTGATTCTTGAAAGTGATTTCGATAAAGTATAAAGTAACACTTAATGGTAATCAATAATTCTAATCCTGTATTGTTCAATATCGTCGGTGAATTATATCGACAGATGATTTCGCAAGAAAGCTATTTCCTGAAGAAAGCAATTCGATATCGTTGGAACTATATCTCTTTCAAAGAACGGAGTATTTTCAGGGACTTCAATTAAAAACCACCCACTGATATGTTCAAGAAAATAGATCGACAATTCTATAAATAATGAATCTTTGTCACAATGTTAACTTTAACAAAAATGTTATTAATGATAGGATACTTTAGTTTACGAAAAGCTGCTCATTATGAAGTATCGTATAAATGAGATTACCACAATTTTATAAGAACTTCTACGATATAAAAAACATATGAACAATGTCTAACCAGAAAAGTAGCAGAAATTACATGTCTTGATTTCATATAAATTTTTAGATAGAGATATGAATCTCTTTAAGCACTACTACAACTTGGAGTTATATTTACTTATCTCACAATTCAATATACCTATTACACTATCAATCTCTTCTTCAAAATATGATTTAACTCTATCTTATTGATTTCCAAAATGAATTGCATCAGTCAAAGCGGCGATACGGTGAAGATAGAAGAACATCAGTTTCTCAGTGGAATGAGCAATGTACAAAATAATCTCTTTGGCTTCGTTTTGCAAATTCAGAGAAACTAATTCTCATATGAACACCTGGAAATTCGATAAAAAAGTAGAAAATAGTACATTGCGTCCATAGGGAGAAAAGTAGAGTCTCTCGAGGACTAATTTTTTACTATATAGGTCTGGGAATCAATAAAAGAAAGTGGTCTGTATCTACTTGTAAGGTACGTAATTTCAAGCAACTTTTACTTCGTAGATTCTGTGGAGGGTGATGCAAATTTTATTATACCCCACCTAAGTGGCGACGGCAGCTTCTTAGAGACATTGCATTCTCGAATTCAGAACTCGAATCAATTTAACACCAGCCTACCGTCTAGAATGAATGCAAGAAGGGATCGGCTACCAAAAGCAATAGCAAAGGAACCATTAATCCAATAATATAGTTTAGATGACTTGTTGCCCTTCCGCCCATTGTTGTTGCAGTTGAGGTAACACGATGGTCAATTTCGGATTAACAGACATTTTTATGGGTTCCCAATATACTCCTGTCAAAGTCATGGTGTTAATGTTGAATCGTTAGAATTTTAGGCATATTGATAGTTCAGATGACTAGAAAAGTATATATAGACAAAGCAGAGAAAAAATAAAAAACATTCGCGATTATTTAGTTCAACTAATCGTTAAGGTGTGAAATATTTCATTGAAAATCATCCAATCTTCACTCGTTGATGAATATAACGTCTATAAATTTAAGAATCACAACAATTTCAAAATTTTTAATTTATTCAACATAAATTTTGAGAGAAAGTTAATATTTTTAATATGGTTAACTATTGAGTCAATACTGTTCACACCACCACTACACCAACACTCACAACTACACTGTCTGACGTGCGTTTCGATAAGTTATCGTCTTCAGAGACTGGAAGTTAACTAAAACCTAATGAATTGATTACCTGTTTTATACTGAATTTTCCCACCAATAAACGCTCTTCAGCGGAAATTAATTCAAGCGGGAAAATATCCTTGGCGAGAATCTTCCTTGAATACTGAACTATAGAGTGAACTGTATGCTTTCAAATTCATCCTACAATTTATTTTCAGATACATTTTTTAACAATTTTACATTATTAATATTTATGTTATGATTGTGACTGACAGCGTGATAAGCAATACCTGATTTTCCAGTCCGTCCATATTTTAAATGAGCTCTGTGCTCTTTAAACTGGACTATGATGAATCTCTTAGTCTGCCCAATACCACACAATCACAATAACATATGTAATTTCATATATACTATTTTCCAAATTTGGTATTTTGTTCTTAGGATTGCCCAACAATTATTTCAATATATTGCTGGATTTATAAACCAATTTTAAACCCAATCTGCTAAATATTTCTTCCAATCATTTTGTATAAACAGTATAAAAAGGTATAAGAGCAAATTTTTCTTCTTGGGTTTGAAAAAAAAATAGATCTACATGGAGATTTCTTAAACTTATGTAAAAGTAGCTTAAACAGGGACAAAGGGCTAAATCCTTAAAGTCCACTCTATTTTAGTAGTAAAGGAATGGATGTGATGATTTCCTCCAAGGATATTTTCCCGCTGGAATTAATTTTTGCGAAAGAAGGTTTGTTGGTGGGAAAGTTTTGTATAAAATAGGTCAGTCAAGTCATTAGGTTTTAGTTTGCATTCAATCCTCGAATGAATATCACCAACAGTTCCAGAAATTCCAACTTAGTAGTGAGTCAATTGTTTTATTAATAATAAGCAACTGAAAAATCATATTATATTGAAGTATCAGTTAGGAGCATATATTTCTTTTTTTGTTTATAACAGAGAGGTCTGCTTTCAAGTTCTTATATACGTATCGATAAAATTTTGTGAGCTGGTTGAGTAGAAACTGAATAATAATGATACAAGAATTGATAATATTGAAATATCTACAATTCTATAACCAAATGTAATGTTTATCTCATGCATTTATCGTATAAAAATATATGAAATAGTTTTCGTAAAACTTGAGAAATGACCTTTCTGAAACGGTATATTTTGCATCTTAGGGTAAAATATCTGCAGTTGTAAGAGCCCCGTCGTTGCGACACAAAAAAAAACATATTCTCATTTATACACTAATACCTTGATCGCTTTTTCTAATGTAGACAAGAAATTTTGCATATTCCTTATTTTCCACAGTCTTACTTCTATTTTAAATTAAAAACCTTATATATCGATAAACACTATTGATCCGTTTAGAAGATATTTGAGAGAAATCCATCGACTCGCTAAGTTTTGAATGTTGATAAGTCATTTGAATTGAATATTTTCTAATTAATTAATGGGTTATACTTTACATTCCACTACTTTTTTTTGGACTACTTGAGAGCAAATTTAATCTACATACGGTATAACTGCAAAGATATCGAATGCTTCACTTTAAATATCAATCATAGAAAAAGACTAGGGATTCATTCAATAGGCAAAAATACTACTAATTTTATTATACCGTGTGCAATCTATCACTCAACGACGGGTTGTCTTAATATGTAAAGTTAGGTAAGGGTCGGCTCCAGGAGACTATTCCGTAAATTGTATCTCTCAGGGTCACCAAGTGGCGCATGGCAGGCGCAGCCTCAGCCTTCAGGAGCCGACCATCACCATCAGCAATCGCCCACAGCTGCACCACAACCCCACCATTTCTCCATTTCCTTTGCAGTGATGAACAATTACCAAGCAGCGGCCGCTGCACAAGCGCAAGCGCAAGGATATGGACCACCAGCGTCCCCGCACACAACCGGCGCTAGAGCAGGGTTCCCAGCAGCTAATTCTCCAGGACCCACCATTGATATGTACAACAGCAGTGCTGATAGCGTCGGTTATGTTCAAGCCGCCAGTCCCCAGCCTAGCAGCTTTCCGGCAATCGCCGTCAGCAGAGCACCGCTTAATTACAGTCCGGTAAGTTTTTGAATGACTTTCCACTATATCTATGTGAAAAAAAGTATACATGAGAAAAAAAAATGATAATACACCATAATTGTTTTTTTGCCTCAACTATTTTCTTTGCTACAAAAATTTCAACTACAATTTGCAAAAGCCACACTTCAATAAGTTACTATTTCCATGAATTGATTATACGTTATAGTTTATAAACCATAAATTCTGGAGATTGAGATTGAAAGAGATTTTAAGTTAAGTTTGATATTATATTTTATCGTACAAATATCGAGAATAGTCTTTAAATCTTCCTCGGTAAAGTATTTTCATATATTCTGTTTTTTCTCCATTTATTTCCAGTCCGTAATTTCTTGCTTCTTCTTCTAATTCGTCGATAGCCCTTTATTAATTCCTTCTGTCCGTTTGCTATTATATTTACATCATCTACGTATGCTACTATCTGTGTTATGTCTGTTATAATGTTCTTATTCTGTAATCCTGCGTTTCTCACAATGCCATCCAATATTATATTGAGTAGCGTTGATGACATTAAGTTTCCTTGTTTGACTCCATTATTTGTAAATGGCTTTTCTGATGTTGTGCCTTGGAATGACACTATAATGTCACTCTTATTCACTATCATTTCTATTAATTTTTCTGGAATTCCTCGTCTTTCTAGTTCTTCTCTTATTTTCTCTCTTTTCATTGAATGAGAAAATAAACCAGTTTATTTCTCTCACAATAGGATTTCACCTATTACAAGAAGCTTTTAATCCAGATGTTATCTTACTCTGCTTCACACAAGATTTGTAGTTTCTAAGCTCATTTAGCTTAGTTTTTGGAGCCTTCGTATCTAAAGTTAGTTGTCTAGAAGCATGAGAAATTGGAATCTTCTCGTTAATGTAGATCATAGTGACTAAATTATATCATAATATGAAAAAATTAAGAATTTAACTTTAAAATGATGTAGGGTGTCCTATGGGATAATCGATTCATCCTATTTACCATTTACTTGAATACTATAATTAAAAAATATATCACACGAACCCTAAACAGCAAGTAAAATAAAAATGTGTGATTGCATCTTAAATTTAACTTACATTTTATGTACTACGGTAGTTAAGAAACTTTCTTCAACACCAAAATTTTAGTACGCCTGGCTTAGTGAGTATAAGAATATTATATAGGCAATCTGTAACGAAGAAAGCCGTAAAGGGAACTAATTACAACCTGTATGGTATTTTCCGTACATGACAATCATATTATTAATGTATTATTTGCTTGAACGTTTAATTATGAAATTATGACAAAATACAATCTTATCGATCTCGTATGACATCAATGTTAATGAAATTTGCTTAGAACGGACGGTTCACATGAATTGAGAAACTTTGGACATTAGATTCAACAATTATATAGAAATTGGCTAAAAGGACTCGATTACTTTATGAGTAAAATAGAAGCTGAATAACTAGAGCGATGACAAATTAAACAACACTGGAACGTGAAATAAAAAGGAAAATAAAATACTACGTGATAAAGACAATTAAAACAATATGTAGAGTGAACGGATGAATTATAGAACGAAATCAGTACTTTTGGTCAAATTATATCTTGAAACACCCATCCTTAAATTCACTTTGAGAGTATTTAACTGGTGAAGATGTGGTGATGTAGTGGATGATTTTTCTAAATAGAAATATATGTCAAACACCTTTGATTTAAATATTCTATTTAACGATATTAAATTATTAATATTAGATATATACAAGGTGTGCTAAATTCATGCTATAAAATTGAGGAGGTGATTGTTCGTATGATATTAAGATGGTGCTTTCCTATAACAAAATTTTCTTATCTCTCCCCTTTCTGAGATATCACCCTTAAATAGTGGTGACTAAAATTGAGTTTTTATTTTTCCTAAAATTTCAGTAAAGCTTGTAACTTAATATTCTGTAATTTTCGTGCATTCGCGAAGAACTAAGCACAGGTATTTTTCAATATTTCTGTTACATTATACGGGAGTAAAATAAGCAACCCTTCCCCTCTTTAATATCTTAGTCTTTTGAAAATATCCGAAAATAACAGAATTTCAACTTTCCAGCTTTACTGAAATTTAAAAAAAATAAAAACTCAATTTTAGTCAGCATGATTCGAGGGTGATCTCGGAAAAGGGGTGAACTGAGGAAATATTCATAACAGCAATCACCTCCTGAATTTTGTCGCATGAATTTAGAAGCACCTTGTATTTGTATATATTACAACAGTTTAGAGAATATTCCATTTTATTCAAATCCAATTAAATAAGAATTAATATTTGAGTACATTTGGAATTAAAGGTGTATAGGATTATGCTGGTCCTTGGCACTTTTCCCTAGCTTTGAGATTTTATCTTGATAATTGGTGAAGGTGAGAATAATTGAATTTAAATATTCATTCACATGTTTTTTTTTTCTAATTATTAAATCACTAATTCCATACACGGAGAACACTTTGAAGGTATTAAAGTGTTGAACGGCATCAAGCCATTGATAGTGATTGATGAAATTATTTTGCGAAGGACTACTAACTTCTAAAAGTAAATTATAATTTTTAATGGGTTGACTATGCTCAGTTGGTATGAAGGTGCCTATTCCATAAGGGATCGTAAATAATGACTGTTATCAATATTCACTTTATTCGTATTCTCTGGTTATAATCCAACGGTCAGCAAGCTATTTGAGACCTTGGTAAAATCATTCTTCTGGTAAAAAATTTTCGCATAGTATTTCCAACAATTCCTTTGGATGCAAGTTTTCCTACGCAAGTAGCAGCTTACACACTCGACGTTTCGCTTGAATGTCGATGTATGATATCTTTATAAGGTCCAGGAAAGTCTGATAATAGTCGAATTCTGGTTCTAGGATGGTTTTCTACTGTTTCCCCTGCAACCTTAATATCTCACGCAGGTGCACGAACTGAGCGTGAATGGTTTCTAACGTCAAATTTCAAACCATTAAACCAATCCTGAGCCGTTCGTTCATCAACTGGATCTTCCCTTCAATGTCACATGTTTTCCTTGCTGCCACGTCTGATTTGAATTTTCGTTTCTAATAATGTCTTAACAACAAAAGAATTTCATATTTATCTCACAGTATACTATTTATTATAAAAAACGTACTTCGTCGTCAACAAATACAGAGAGAATGATTAAAATAATGTGAAGAAATTGTACTCTTTATAAAATTAGACACTAGGTTTGACAATTTACCACATATTTTGATTGAGGCATAGGAATTGTCACAAATGAAAACCCACATCACATTGTGAGAAGTGAAAACTTGGTTCCAATAATAAATGTTTCCTTAATAGTAATTTTTTACGTATTCAAGTGAAACACATCGCAAAAAATCACAGCATTAGGTGCAAATTATTCAGAAAGAACCAAGATTCAATTAACACTGAGTCGAATTGAGAGAAAATTCATTTAGAGAATCTGAGGATTCTTAACAAATTTCAAATGTTGAGCGTCATAAAATTGATAGTCTAAGAGCTGGTCACTTCGACTAAGGTACTTTCTCAAGGCTGAAACTTTTTCTATGTGTTATTTAATATATTGAAAGTAGAAAAATCAACATCTGGCAGGGTTAGCGCGGTTGCAATAATATCCCCTGTTTTTAGCATATTGCAAATTTTTTATTAAAAAAAATGTAACTTCGCAAATCTGGCAATAAAAAAAATTGCTAGATGATTTGCTCGCTTGCAAGTATCTGTGAAATATTGATAAAAGGTTTATTTTCATTATTTGCATTGTACGTTTAGATGAATTTGAAGTATCGAGCGTTATTGACGTTGTCTGCTTTGACCATGTAAATTTGGTAAATGAATTTTTCGATTATTTTGAAAATCTCATTACTATGTCCGGTGATATGAGCATTTCCAATATCTGTGAACTCTTTTTGGTATGGTATGGATTTCGAAAGGTTTTTCTGAACAATAGAGTGCATGAAATACTGGTAAGCTTGATAGTAATGGTCCTAAATAAAATCTGAGGCTCAAAATTAATCAATTTATTATTATTTTTTTTCTTACATAACACACAGATCATTTCTTGCGCTTCCATAATTTATGAAAACATAGAAAATTATTACACACAACTGATCACAATAATGTAACTGAGATATGAAAAAAATATACAGTTGTGTCGAAAAATGACTCTAAAAACACTCAAATATGGAAAGAAACGGATATTGGACAATCAAGTATCCTTAGTAAATTAGAAAAAACTATGTCGACTTGCTCCGAAATAAGCAGCGTTGCAACTGACAAACCTCTAACGGAAATTTGTCGTAAAATGTTGTACTGTCCTACCTAAGAATGTATTACCTGTATGTCAACCTTATATTCAGGTGAAAACTCTTTAGCTGGAGGGTCAACAGGGTCGGTACACTTTTAAAAATATACTTGAAAGACAGATTTGTGAAGATACATTTTTTTAAATAAAAAAATTGAAATATGCAAGAAATAGTGGATATTGTTGCAACCGCGCTGACAGAATTTGATTTTTTTTACTTTAAATGTATTGAATAACATATAATAGAAAAAGTGAAATAGATGACAAGATGGCAGTTTGATGGAAGATTGTCCTTTTATGAGAAAACTACTACATTAAACAAATTTTGCACACTTTAGGCAGACAGTTTCTCATGTTTTCTCAAACAAATATGGCTAATTACCTGGATATTTTTCCAAATTTGTGAATAGAAATGAATTAAAATAAGAGAGATTAGGTAAATATGGTGATTGGGGCGATAGATTTAAATGTAGTTTGATCAATAGAAGACGAATGAATGGACATGGATCTTATTTTCAACATCAAAACGTGTCATCGAGTCGGTATAATATTGGCCCAATATTTTTTTCTTTTAAATAATTGGTAGAGATTATTTAAAAATTTTTCTCTTGCTTGTGAGATCTTTTTTCGGCTGAAATCCATTTTTTCCACGGCATTTTTGTTTTATAAAGCTAATAGTGTACCAAAGTCTCATGTTCCCTTAAAATTGGTGGAAAAATCACTTAGGTCTCATTCAACGACATCCAAACATTCGTTTAATAATACGATGAACCTTTTGCTCCCCGTTAAACAAACTGGGTATTTTCTTGTAGAAACATTTTCATATAAAACCCATTGTATACCCGATGGGCTGGAATATTCACCTCATTGAATATCTCACCTACAATATTTCTAGTTATACTTATATTCGAGGTATTGATATCCTCTAAATTTTTAGTTGAATTTGTATTATGGAGAAAGAAGCAATTGAAAACAATTTTGATTTTCTATAATGAATCAGAATATTTTCTACTGCAATAAGAGTAGGTTTCACAGAGTAATTGTTATTAGAGAGTGGGATTACCTGACATCTAAGTTGAAACTTGACTCATCAAGAGTACGGGCGATATTAAATACAAATACTTTTGTTTCTAAACACATAGCTCTGAAAATCTTGAGTTAATGAATATCATAACTTGTTTATTTATTAATTTCTTTCGATGTATATTGAAGTGAAGAAATTATTGAATATCAGAATTGCCGAGGAATTAATGCACTTCATAGTTTATAAAGTGAATATTAGATGCTAAATTTCTCCATCGTAGCCGCTGCAAACCAATTTTCTGCTAGATAAATTTTAGGTAGAAAAAATCTATACATGCGACTGAAAATGCGAAAATTACAGTTTCAATTTACATAGCGGCGTATAGTAATAGTGTGAAGTATCTTCGGTTTTTATATTTTTACATATTTTGGTTAAAAAAAACACATTTGGGCAATATGTTCATATGTTTTTTATAAATTGCGGACGCGTCATTAATGTTTCCTTTTAGAACTTCTTAATATAGCAGGCGGTTTGTTTACAGTATTTCTCTCAAATAATTTCTAGAAAAATCTATTTATTTATTTGTTTTGTTTTTTTTTGTACTAGAACTTTGTAAATTTTATTTAGGTATATAAATGATTTGTGAAAACACAGTTAGTTATTTTTGGACAAATAGTCGTAGTGGAAAGTGTATTTTATAGTGGGTAAATGAATTAAAAACGTAAGAGTGTAAATAAATACGAAAAACGTTACAATATTGAGATTCTAGTCTTATTTCGTGAAAATATTGTGAATATTTATCTATAGAAATATTACACGAGAGGACAACTAAATCCAATAAGATTTATTAATCTCTTACATATTTTTGAAGACGTATTCGGCAACAACAAAAAAGCTACATGGTGTTTTATATATCTTGTAAACTATTTTAATACATAAACTTATTTGTGATGAACTGAGTTTATATTGTTGTTCGTCATTGTCGTTTTTCTTTTCCAGGGTCCTCTTATCCCGGCTGCATTCACCAATGGCTACCATTGAGTCGAAGTACTATCTAGTGTTGTGTGACCCAAAAATCGGCAGCTACGTGATGGCATCACAACTGCACTTGTACATTCACTTTATGTATAATAATCTAATTATGTAGCACCCCCGCCAGGCGAGGCCCACTTGTTGTTGTAATGTTTGGTGTACGCGTACCGCTTCGTCGCTAATCGGTAGCTGACGAGACCTCCGCCAATTTGTCAACATTTGTATACACTGAATCCAAGTTAGAGTTATACTTTTAATGCATTTTAATCGTATCCCAAAAAAAATAAATGAATGATTTCTTCCAAAGTGGTTCATACAAAACGTTACCACATGACACAACTTAAATTTCATATAAATTCTGTTAAATACCACAGCTATTAGGGTGATTAAAAATGAAAAAGCACTTCTCCGAAACTTATGGCATCAATTTGGAATCATTTCTAAATGGTCTAAATCATCCTTCATATCTTAAATGAAAGCTTGATGATATTAACAACTTGGTCTTTTAAAACTGAAGGTAACAACTAAGAAATGAACTTTTTGTAGTTATATTGTGTCACTATGACCCATTGTTTCGGTAAATTTTGATAACTGCATCTCCTCCTGTCATAACAGAATTTTTAGGCAACTGGAAATGTTCGAACACCATGAATAAGGCTCGAATTCATATGCAAAGGAATTACGTGAAATATGTATATATATATGCATATATGTAGATATATATGCACGATTTTTTTGCCCCAAAATCTCCAAATATGCAACAATGCATGTAAAGTGAATAAAATATGAAAAATCAATAAGTGCATTCGTTTTTATTTATCTTCTTTATATGTATAACTATTCACAAACATTGATAGGTTATTATTATGTACTATCGAATAAATTAATACTCACAACGATATGTTTTTCTAAAAAACGATTGTCTTCTATCATTAAATATAAATTTGTACATTTTCTACGTCGAACGAAAGTAATACAAGTTTAAAATTCATTTTTGCTAAAAGCATTTAATAGTTATGACCCATTTTTTCAATATATACAGATATTTATAATTGATTGGTCAATAGTTGTCTGGATTTCATAAACCGTTGACTTCAAATTTTGAATTGAATCAAATGGAATTGTAATTACTGTTAATTATTTTTCTCAAAGTAACTATTCTAATTTGATTGCACCCTTAAATAAACTTTTTTTCATACTGTACTGTAAGTCGACTTTACAGTACTAATTTGAGTCCGGAAAATGGCACTTTACGGTATCCTTGTACTTTACTGTACTCTTATTCGCCAAATCAAAATTCAATATTTCTGCCTTTGTTTACAATATTACATCAGAGACTGTTAAGTTTTATTTTTTTAAATAATAAGAGAATAATCAAAGGAGCTATTTTTTAGAAAAATTGTTAAATATGACATTTCATATTTTAATATAATTTTGATTTTATTTATAACCGAAAACAGTATGAAAAAAAACATATTACGATATACGTCCGTGAATTTATTATTATTAATATGTTCCAACTTTAACCATGTGTGTAGCAGTATCAGTCAGCTTTAACATTAACTTTTTACAATATTTTCCAAGGCTGCGAGCATGCCCACCCATAAATCGAACTTGAAGGGGTCTTCTTAGTTTCTTGTAAAATTGGTTGACAAAGTCTGTCGAATGAACATCTGCGCCAAATTTCACGTTTCTCGCAATTTATTTTATGAAGTGGTTTTTTTCAATGCTGGACAAAAACAAATGTAAACTGAGAAGCATTATGAATATTCAGTAATTTGAGTAAATATGTGCAAGAAAAAATGCAAAAGTTAGCATGAATTTGAATGATATGCAAAAATATATATTCAGCATATAATCCGAACTTTAATCATGAGTGTAAAACGTAAACTGTGTTAAGTAGCCATATATTATTATAGAGTAATTCAAGTGATTCGACAATATTCCAAAAGGTAAGGCGAAATTGATTCAATTCAATCGGACGAATTAGGAGCTAGATTGAATTCAAGAAAATTCTTAAATTTATAACAATTTTCCATGTTTGAAAATTTTAATCGTAAAAGTATTGATCAGTGGATTAGTTTTAGATTTCTTCTTTCATAATTTGGTTTTGGCTTATAATGAAAAATTGATATAGTAATTCCATAATTATTATTATCACAATTTTCATAACAATAGACACATCTGAAAAGTTGAAATAAAAATAGGAAACTGGCACTTTCAATTCAAAACAGAAAATGTACCTAAAACACTACATTGGAATAGCATGTTGTTTTCCTTTTATTTAAAGTACAACTCTAAGTCGTTCTGCTTAAATCCGAATCACATGAATCACCAATATAAAGGTGACATTATGAAATTTATGTTAAGGAAGATTTAACAAAATATTCAGTTTAGTCTTTTGAATGTATAAGCGACACAAAGAAACCTTATGATCATTCACAAGATAATATTCAACAGTAATTATACTGTACAAAAATATATTCATACAGTTAATTGACATAGATAAATCCCTTAATAAATAAAAATAAGAAAAAGAGTTAAATTGATTGAACATTTTGATTAATACAATACAAATAAGTACTAACCATTAGTTTTGAAAGAAGAATATTGTATTTATATCTGCTATAACATATTTCTTCAGGTGTTGCTGTGGTTATTAACCACGAATTATATCATGATTCAAGACTAGAAACTTGGATATCACGCATGCCATGATATCCAAGTTTCTCGCATTTGGATAGTTTCATTCTTTTCTTCATCTCTCAGCCGAAAAACTGCTTTGTTCTGAACAAGAAGAACTATATTTTTGCTGGGGGATGAAGAAATAAATATTTTTGTACTATATAAAATTTGAAGATAATTTTTTTTCTAATGATTTCTAAATTCAATCATTCGTTTTGTGATACCATTGAAAATGCATATTTTCGACAATTAACGCTACTAATACGAAAAATACGATATTACATACCAGTGTGAGAAGTTGTTGAATCACAATAGTACGAAATAGACATTTTTCCGTACTAGTTTATAGGGCGAAATATTAAATATTCCGTGTGAGTTGTCGAAAATGATGATTTTGTGCTAGTCAAAGTTTAATTGGCTGCTTAATTTTTGTTTCTACAAAATGCCCGCGTATAATGTAGCGAGGTCGATTCAAATGTTGCCAAATGGAACTAATGCCAGTAATAATACCTGATATTTTCAATATTCCAATCACAGCTTTTAATAAAAGAATCTTCAATTAACATTTATGATCACTGATTAAGGCCAAAAATATGATTTTTATATTTCAATTTTTAGATATTAAGTTTAACGTTTAACGGTAAAATCTAATTCTATATTAAATTATGAGATATAGGTAAGCATTACATGGGATATTTATATAAATCTCATTTTGGGAATCCCTGTAAAAAGTACTTTTATGCTAGAAGTTATAATTTTGGGCCAAAGCTTCGAAAACACGACGCTTTTAGATAATTTGTAAATGTAATAGTAAATTTTTATATAAGACAAATCGATCACTTTGATAACTAGAAAATGTTCACGGTTTCTATATCGATCTATAGTACCATTGAGTATCGCTCTTGGTGCATAAATTAGACGCTTGAAGCTTGCCCTATGAAATAGTTTTTTCTTATTGAGTATAACTGTATATACTTTTGAGTACTATTACTGTAATGTACCTTGTACTTTCTCTGCAGCTACCGATAATGCGTCTTTCCACCAAACACAGGCACTATTGGTTAACGTCTTGCGTTATATTACATATGATGTATTACAGGGTATCTTAAAAATGGGATACATTATCCTCACATATATTATTATAATTAAGGACCAACTTGGCAACTGCGTCAACTGTAATTGAAAAAAGTTTGAGGCGTTGCCGTGGTTAGTTGATTATTTTACTGTTTTAACTTTTATTTTTCAATTTACTATAGTTGTTTTATATAAATTTTATTATTAAGTATATATGATATATTGTATTATTTATGAGATATAATTAAATAAGTTTTTATGTTGCGTCACGCATTTGAGCGGTCAATGTATACAAAATATTCATTATGTCTTTTTAAAATATTGTATATATCATTATTTCTATTATCGTTACTTAACGCGTGAAGGAACAAATGGATTATAAAGAAGCGCTTTCAATCTCATGAGCAAATTAATTTAGATTCCTCTACATCTATGCTGTGACCTTCTGTTAACCTGTAAGTATTTTTTTTTCATTCTAATAGTTTTTAATATTCAATAAGTTGTCGCATGAAAACTGGTTTGAAGTAACAAGAAATTGCTATAAATGTAATTGATCACTATGTTTTATTGTTTTCTTAATCAAGTTTCAATTATATATTTCCAATACTACTTATAATATAAAACACTCGTACACTTATTAATATTTATAATTTCTTCATATCTTCAAGAATGTAAGACTTAATTAGTACATTTCATTGAATGCCAATGACTACAGTGATTTTCACATCACAATTAAAAGTATTTTGATTTGAATATCTGTTTTCCTGATACATATACCTTGAGTCTACTAGTTGTAACCATTTGGAAAACTTGATAGAAAATTCTGCATTATCTAAACATCAAATACTACCAATAGATGATATTGTTTTCAAGTCGTATACGAGGTTATTTAAAAAAGTATTATTAGGATTTTAAATTATATTGAAATATACAATTACAGCCATTCGGTACTGATTATTTCGTTTCGGCTCTTCACAATGATAAAATGATCTTCCTGATATACTAATATGTATTTGAGGGTGAATTTCAGGGTGAGTTTAATTACATGATTTCCTTGTCGCATCATTTATTAGTACCTTGAAATAAATCAATTTCCGTAAGATTTATGTTTGTAGCAATTGCAATCAAGTATTATATTTGGTTACACACAAACACAGCTACTTGCTTGAATATGTATTACACTCAGGTATTTCAGACAATGGATCAAGCGCCAATTCATCGCCGAAAATTCATTGCCACATAAATCCATCATATATAAAACCTAATCTAAGTTATATTTCTAGAAACGTGAGCTGAAGCTGTGAAAGATTAAGTTCTTGCAAAACTCAGCTTCGTCAACATGTGCTTTAGTGGTACATACTTTGGATCTGTCTTGCTTTAAGCGTTTCAATGCAGCTGTCGTCCAAAGAATTCAATAAATACTAGCAGAATAAAAAGATAGTAAAATGAAAATAATATCAATAATATCGACTCTGTAATCAATTTCTATTGCAATACATTGTCTACCAATATATTGTGGTAGTGATGAATTGTCGACGATGCAATGTGCCATGAATGAACATAACACGGGCAAGTAAATGTTGATTTAATTCCTTGGTTTTATCAACAAAACCGTTGAACTATTTTCTTCTCTCATCTGTTGATCAGTTTCTTTATTGCCCCTTGGAATTGGGATGACAATTATAAACTTATTTTATTTTCATGAAAACCTGGAAGATCTTCCTATCGTTGTGATCTGATCATTTTCACGATCAATGCACAATTTGGTTCTATCCTAAATTCCTAGTGTCTGTAAACTAAGTCAGTAGAAGCTTCTTCAATAATTATAACTATAATCATTATTGTCTACACTAACACTAATATGTGAAATTTGGCACTTTGCTTTGCTTTTACACCAAACGCTTAGATAACTAATTCAAAAGGCTTAGTCCTCTTCAGGACGTGTTGTCGAGGAGCTGGATAGCCTCGATGTTCACATTTTTCAAAAATCGCTGTTCGTGACTTTTTGCGAATTTAATGGATACCTGCCTTACTGTATCTATCTCCAAATCGCGATGATACCGCTATTTCGAAAGTACCAGGGGGTATCAAAGATCCTCCTTGACACTTTTGAAATATTTGGATTATTTTGGTGCTGCTTTCGCTGACACATCCCCATAGTAGAATCCTGTAGGTCCATACCGGTTTCAGGATTTGTATATATATAAGTACAACTTGTTGAGTTGTTATTTATTAAATCAAAGTGAAAAAAGGTATTTTAATAAACGTGAAGGAAACATAAAAATTATGTTGATTGTTTGGGAAAAATAGTAATCAAGCGGCAATTACTTCTTAAACAACGGTTCGTTACTAACAAATACTGGAAACTGAGTAATTTTGTTATTAATTTATGAAGATTTAGTATTGCCAAGTACCCACACTAAAGGTGATTCACATCTTATTTTGGCCACTCACGTCTAATATTCTAGCTCCTTGTCACTTTTTTATCGAGACAAGTCTATCAACGACAAGCATTTAACGGGGATGACCATTTGAAGAGGAAAATATGTCGAAGAATTATTCTATAATATTATTACAAAGAAAAAAATATGTCTAAGCCTTAGTAGATTGTATTAAGATTTGATTAGGTTCCCTTCTGTATAAAAAACGGATAAACGTATTTTTGCAGATGATATTTTATAATGTTGTACGTGAATGTTTGGCGAATCTGAATTATCATGCTAAATGTGTATAAATGCGTATAATGAATATATTTTTCTATTTAAAATAACTAACATTCTTCTTTATCTTGAGTGAAATTCATTTGTTATCCCAAACCTCGTATACGGTTTTAAAAAATTTATATTTTGTGGTTGCATTTTGAGTTTTGATCTACGCAAAAGTTTTTTTGTATATAATTTTTTCGTCAATGATAAAAAAGTTCATTAAGATTCTATAATACCTCTTCAGAACTGTTTTTATCTTTGACTCCTGTTGTATTTTGGTGAAACATTGTATTGATAGGAATTTTTTCCAATATTAAAGATTTTTCAATGGCAATGTTGATAATAAATGTCAAAGTACGCAAGCAACGTTGAATTTCCTACCAAATGGCGTATCGAACTATCTAGCATTACTTGAACTCAGTTTTCAATCTACTAAATGAACTCCCTCTGTAGAATATTGGAAATCGTCTAATGCTGGTGAATTTGAAAATTCGATATGATAGATATATTTCTCGGAATTTGTTCCATCACGCTTAGGTCTGTGTAGCTTGTAGGATATAAAAATCATGTTCGTATTTCTTCATTGTAATATTCTGACCCCTATTAGATCTGTCTAATTGTTTAGTGATAGGCAAGATCAATTTTAAAAGTATATATTATATAAATATGATAAATGTTTCCTGTTATTACATACATATTCTATAGGTCGGACAGCAAAAGAGAACAGATTCAGTAATTAGATATACCCAATAACACGAATGCACATTTCAGTAGTTAGATAATTTTTTGGGTGTATCTAGAATTATTAAGTGAATAATGATTGAACGAACTTGACTGCAAAAGAATTTGCCAGGCTCCTAGTTAGATAAATCAAAATTTGCAATATCCTGTTGGTATTCGTGACAACCTGGAAGTTATTTGTTTACTTCTGATCAGTGAAGGCTACTTGACATGATGCAAGACAACGTGTAATCCAAATGAATTTGCTAGGTTAATTGTTGGATACATGAAAATTGAAATGAAATATCCTGTTGGTATTCGTGAAAGCCTGGAAGTTATTTGTTTATTTCTAATCAGTAAAATCCACTTGACATTATGCAAGAGAACGTGCAGTGTAATGCAAGACACAATATTTCTTGATCAAAAGCATTCGCAGACTGTTTCATGCAAAATGTCGCGCTTGCAATTCTAGACACAAATTAGTTTTATCTCTCTTTATTTCTTAGTTATATGTCTGTATGTGTATGAGGTTTTCAAATGTTTCTTCATCTATTCTTAACTAATTTTTGTATATTTTCTTGTCTAAAGCTGAACTCATGTTTTCTCTTGTATCTATCTAGGCAGACCTCACCATCACCTGGGTGCTCTTTTCTGTCCATTAGACTCCAAAAGCAAAGCAGCAGCAGATATAATTATTGTCAATTATTCATTAATCACTTTTTGGCTAACTTGGCTATTTTTATTTTCAAACCACCCATAAAATAATAAATATTATTTGAGATTCTACTTTTATTTATGAAATTACGATTAGTGGTAACCATGATTCAATGGCAAGTGACTTGTCATATTATTCTATGCAATATTTTGATCTTTCTTGTACGTTATCTCGCATCATATCAAGCGGCCTTAATAGTTGAGTACTGGCTGACGCATATCTTTCACATATTCTAATTCATAACTATTTCAGAATTAATTCTATGCTTGGGGGTGTTTCATCTACAAATTGAAGAAATTTCTTTTGAGATTGTAGTCAGAAGATTCGAAAATTATGATTCTATCAAATAAAACGCTATGTTTTCTTGAAGAACATCATCCAGTGGGTGTAAAACTAAAAATCATATTTTTACTACAATTGGTTATTAAAACTTTTTGTGCCAAAAAAATTGTATTGTGTCGATCTACATTTGAAGTACGGCCTCTACCAATATCATTATTTACTAGCATCATTATGGTGATGTTTATATGATCACATACGTTTGAGAAAAACGCTGCTTTCATTGATTTATGTTTGAGGAGGAAGTGCCCCTTTATCATAGTAGATAGTTCTAATGGAAAAGATTAATTAGAGTTACTCGAAAGTATTGATGTTCGAGGGGAAAGTAAACATTCATTTAGTGGATCTGAAGATATATTTAAACATTTTATTTTTGTTGGTAGACGTAGAAGTAGTAGAACAAATTTTTCCCTAAATATTTGTATATGATTGTTATATGTAAATGTGTATATATTTAAAAAAAATATTCATTGAAAATTTTTTGCTTCCTTATTATAACAATCAAATCGTTATGACTCTGAAAACATAAGAAAATTTGGGAAATATGTTCTTAATTGATTGGTTGTATTTACAGACTATGTATGCTTAACTTTACCGAGGACTACGTTTTTTATATTAAAATTTTTCTGTTATCCTAAAATTTATATGTTCAACATGACCATTCATAGATTTGTTTTGTTGTATTCGTTATTCAATGCGATTAGCTTTCGTTTTGATCAAACCCGGAAAACCTGATAACACGAAATCTCTCTCGAATTCTTGTAATGTCATATGAACTAATTCACACTACAAATGCCAGCAGGGTATTCTAAATATCGATGTCTTTTACCAGGAGCATATCACTTTTACTTAAGCTATAATCGTATCAATCATTTTTTCTAGAAATATTATTTAAAAAAATTGATTATTTATTCCAATTTAAAACTTGAAATACAAACTGGGAAAATTTCAAACACACAAAAATGGAAAACATTTTAGTATGATTCATGTTTATTCAGCCTTTTTGGAATGATAATATTTTTGTTCGTTCTTGTATGAATAAGTCTGGAAGTAACATATATTGGGATGAAATGAAATATATAATAAATATTAACCACGTAATATCTTGTCAAGTTTATCTTTCCATTATCACGCTTTTTTATATAAATATGAAACTAATTATCAGTAGGAATTAACTTTTTCATCGTCTTTCTGAAAATATTAAATTTCAACCACTAACCCGCTTAAAAAGATCTCATATATACGAATATGTTGTGATACGAATTTAATATAGTGAATTAAATAAATTATATATTGAAATTAATGTTATTGCTAAATCTGGAAAACGCTCTCAAACAGGCAAGGATTTATTACACCAATTTTGGAAATTAAATAAGAGAGTGAATAACATCTGTAGTTGAAGATATAGCCGAGGGAGAGGTACTGCATTTGACATTTTGATGTGTTACAAAGAGAACAACTTGAAATTAATAATGATACTCGTCACAGTAACTGTCCAGTTATAACTTTGGAATAAAGATGAAGGAAATTGTGTTGTGTTGAAATAATGATCGTACAATGAATATAAATAATAAAAATTTCGCCTCAAACAACATTTATGAACATGACTAATTAATAATAAGTTCCGTCAACTATTTCGAATTTTCGAAACTAGTAGAAGTTCAGAAGTCGATGTATGAACCGTTTCAGAGGGATCGAATAACCATCGAATTCAGTTCAAAAAGAAATCCTGTACTAATTCAAAAATAAAGGCCGATTCATAAACTTAACTTTCTGTTTCTTGGTATTTATGGACAATATTATGAAAAATGACGGAGAGAAAACAATCAAAGCCAAAAGATCACCATAAATAAACAAACATAAAGGGAAATAACTCCAACATCACGCTCTAACTTCATACGAACGGCCGACAGGAAAAAAATAAAATTCGGTTATGCTGAAAGATACCAGTGGCAAGCCGATTGGCAAACGGCAACTATGAATTGCCTTATGCAATTCATTGTTTTTAATTTTGTAGCATGAAACGTCAAGATTAAGTAGCTACTTGAGAGTAGTAAGACGCTTAATTCAATTCTTTGCAACATAAAAATATGCAGTAGAATAAAAAACATAAAATGAATATAATTAAAATGAAAGTAATAAGATTTATAAGATTATGGAAACACAAAGAGGTAACTATAGGGAGGTAACATAAAATAAAACAAGTTGATAAGAGTGAGAAGAGAAATAAATATGTGAACATAATGAGTCCAGAAATACTTGCAAATATGCAAACATAATAAATCTTGCCATAAAATAATCAGATGCATGGATAATCTCTCAACAACCGAGGCACCGAGAAAAGGTAGACTGGTCGTGGAAAGAAAATGATTCAATAAATATTAACAATATCACAAGAATGAATGATTTTCAATTATTTCCTTTTTAAAAATCAAAATATTCGTTCAATGTAAACTAGTTTTGAATTCATGTAAAAGAGTTTAAGCATAATGGAAAGAAGAATTGAAAATATTGTTAAGATATGTGAATATAAGTTTGTTATACGTTCCATTCATTAACTATGATGGCGATAAGGAGTTTCTATCTGGATTCGAAATTATTTGTACTATATTATTATTTTTTGATTATATAGCACAAACGCAAACCATAAAATCATTAGTGAGCAGTGTCTCATATGAATATAGGTGTGAAACCATTCTTCTCTTCTGCTGTCTACGATATGACTTTATGTGGTTTATAAGGTGTGTTATTATTTAAATTATTGTTTTCAGTTACGTTTTTCGCCGACAAAAGGCTTGTTATATGAATATTATTACTATTGTTGTCTGACTGACTGCAAAACATGCAAATGCTTGTAATTTTAATGTCTCCTCAGTACAAAAACACCACGATATAAACTAATCAATTAATATTAGATTGAGTGAATACAATGTAATGGAAACACTACTGAGTTCCATTTAAATCAAAATATGATTTGGTTATTAGGGAAAATATATTTCACATCCATTATCATTCCTATTCCTCAAAATATGTTTGTTGAGCTACAGGACGTTGAAATTCAAAGAAAGTATTTATGCTTCCAGTATATTTCTATTGATAGCGTAGCTGTTTTAGTGAAATGAATATTTGGTCGCTCATTTAGTGGATTAAGTATAATATGGTTGAATAGTAATGCCGGAATGTGATATCACTAAAAGATTTCTACCCTCATCCTGTGTCATAATGTGTGATTTTAACTTTTTCCTACGTATATATAATTTTTTTTTACTGAAAGAGGTGTGCGTCAAGTACATACATTGTACTCAAGTCGGATGATTTGAACATTTTCAGCTACAATTTAATTCGATTGGATTTTCTAATAGTCTACTAATTTGAGCTATTTTAATACTTTAATTTCATCCCGGGTGTACAGGATTTAATTTCCATCCAATTTAATTCGCAATTATTCAAAAGTTTCTTCTAAGAAATCTGACGCATTGGAAGTTGATGCTGTTAAGTTAGTTTTATAAGCATAACTTGAAAACATCACTATCTACAAACTTCAAACCTAATACATCGTATGAACCTACAGTGATAAATTATACTATAAATCAACTTTTTTCATTGTATCTTTATTTAACGTTACAGGGGCAACGGGTATGTGCCAACTACTATTAATTATGAAACTATATTTTCTAAAAAAATCTGCAATTATGTGAATTCACGATTACGCACTGTTTCTAGAATAAAAACAATTTGAAAATTCAATTTTAGTCTTAGTACCATTGGAGGTGTGTTGTCATCTACTTGGACTTGTTGTGGCTTTTATCAGAATAAAATGATCTTGTGAGTGGTTGTACTTTTCATTTGAGTAAAGTAAATTATAATTAATCAATTGTACGGATCAAAATAGAGAAGGAAAGAAAATTGGCCTGCAAGATCGCCCGATTTCAATCCATTTGTTTTGTAGATTATATTAATCCAAGAGCAATAGATTCCAGAAACTACGAATTTCATGTCATACAACAAATAGTTGCCATTTAGATCAAATATTATGAAATTTGTTATGAAACTTGTTTCAAAAACGTCAAAAAGTTGGTATGAAATTTGTTTTTTTTTTTTCGAAATCAGCATATAAAATCAAATATCGAACCCAATTTCTCCGTTTGCTGCAACTAGCATACAATTTATCACGACGCATTCATACAATTTCCGAAATAGTAAGTAGCGTTTTTTGAGATATGCTTGAAAAACTGACTTAACAAAGTCATCATCAGAAGCTGAGAGCCCCATTGTAGGGAATTTTTATTTACAAGTTAGACGGACATAAAATCAATTTTAGTATTTGTGGTGAATTTACTTAATCTCGTATTTTCAAAAGTTGATCCTGTCATTGCACCTTCTTTGCAAATTACAAGATCATCAATTATTCATAACAATGAAACGATACTTTTGATATGATTATTGGTGTGTAATTGTTGTTTTTCCTAATAAGTATCATTTACCAAAGTTTTTGTAAGTATTATGAGACCTAACCAAAGACTAGTTCATAGGCTGGATGCGGAAAGTTGATTTAGATGGTCCTCAGAGGTAGGAAAAGTTGCAACGATTGACTTAAATTAATAAATTGTAGAATTAGTCAACGTTTCCATGAAATGTTGAGAAACTATTTTCACCTCGGTGATGGGGTGCTGATGCTAGATATACCGATAAACAAAAATAATGACACTTAGATTTTATTTTACTTTACTTGTATATTTTTACATTCATTTTTTTGATTGTTTGGTTGAATTGTGTTACAAGCAAATGAGTCAATTAAAATACAAGATGCTCTTTGTCCCCTTCATCTACTAGAAATTGTATCTAAAACAAGCCCGAAAGAGGAACCTGATAGTACATACCTACCAAAGATATGGAGGAATCTGTATATAATATGGTCATTATATTTGAGTGTCGGGTAGGTTTAGGTTAAAAATCAGTTGTTCGCGGTTTTTGAAGGTGATCAAATGATTTTAAAATGTCAATACTATTGTCAATGATATTTTTTTTTGGTATCTATATGTCAATCCGCAGCAATATAATGATGTAGATAGTTTCAGGAAAATTAACCAAAAATAAATAATTGGTTTTTTTATAAATTTTGATATTTGCAGAACTGTGTTACATTTGCATTGAGTAATAGGTATAAGTTAGCATTAAACATATTTTATTCACGTAGATCGATCCTAAAAGAACCAATTAAACATGTGAGAAAGACAAAATATACCACTTATTTAAATTTATTGGATATTTATCCTACCAATTTATTCCAGAATGGTTCATTTCAAATTTTATTTTGTCTTAGATGAATTGAACAGATCTATATTAAAAACGGTTTTCTCTTCCAAAAATCAAATTCTTCAGCTGTTTAGGAATTCTTTTGTATAACTACTTCTTTATGTATGTATCCTTAACAACTAAGCTCTGGTCTTTGTGTGGTATTTATGATTATATTTTCTACAAATTCAGTAGAAATTATAAATATGTAAACATCTCCAAAAATTATGTGCAGATCTTTCTTCCATCTACTTAAAATGTGTCAAATGTCTCTCATTCCTGGTCTTATTAGGATATATTTCAGCAGTATTTGATAACATTTCGTTTTTCGATACCTTTTCGTAATTTTTCTCGAAAACGTACCTACAGACGTTGATGAGATTTTTAGTTATCCATCACTTTTGATTCTAGCTTGCGACTCTTGATGTATTAGGAATATATTTAAATCATCAAATACATGATTACAATTATTCCAAGTTTTCCAAGAGAGAATTCGGTGAGTGAAATAATCGAAGTCAAAACAACATTGTGTAAAAATTAATAATCGAAGCCCTTTACCATGAACATAACTAATAGTTTCAACCCATTTAATCAGCTGGCAATCTTATTTCAACTGTCCAAAGATTTTTTTCAACCACGAGAAGCCGAATATAATCTATTACTCCTGCTTCTAATTATTTAAGTTGGAGCACTGCATTCAGTATACTTTTTTCTGAGAATTCACTGAAATAATTTTATTCTTTGCCTAGCTATAATATATTTTATAATGTCAAGAGAGAAGGAAGATTCACCCCAACATAATAGAAGTAATCCAAGACCAGAACACCGATAATTACACATATGTCAGAATTGGACAAGAATACAGCCTCAGCCCGAACTCGTTCAGTATCATAATGGATGAGATTATAAATGAGGTAAAGGAAGCTGGAAGAGGATAATAGATGAGAAGCAAAGAAATAAAAATAGTATGTTATGCTGATGACTCAGTGATTATATATAACAAATATCGAAAGCTTTTAATATGCAAATATCCCCGAAGAAAACCAAATCTTTTACAGTATGTAGAGAACCGAGAAAATGTAAACTCGCGATCAGAGTGTAGAAGAAGTGATGTCATTCGAATATCCAGAAGCGAACATAACAAGTAATAGAAATCTAAAGAATGAAGTGAAAGCTGAAACAACATAGGCGTCATTAATATCAGGGACCTGAGAGATGTAATTTGGTTAGATTAGGAATAAATATATTACTACCGGGAGCAGAGTCAGAATATACAAGACCTGTGTGAGACCAGTAATGACATACGCGATAGAGACCAGAGCAAAGAACACCACACCTAAGCGTCTTTTAAGAACTACTGAAATGCGAACGCTTAGATCAATAGCGGGACACACATTATTTGACCACAAGAGAAATGATGAAATAAGGGAGATATGTGACATCCAGGATGTAGTAACATGGGTGAGAAATTGGCGAAGGGAATGGAGACACCACGAGGACAGAATATCAGACGACAGCTTTCATACCATGAGATGGTATCAAAGTTAGTCTTCATCATCCCAGTTGCATCTAGGCAACCATTGATGCAAACACAGGACTAAGTCCTAATGTACGTTGAAGAAGAAGATAATGTCAAATAGAAATGAAATGAGGGAGACTATTTATTCATTTAGTACAGTCCTGAGATTGAGTATTTTCTTAGTTTCTTAGTTATTCCATCTTCTATAGAGGTTTAATTTCTGAAATCATTTGAAATGAACCATGATTAGTTAGAGTAAAAAACTTCCGATGTTAAAATAAAAGTATTCCATAACGAATGAAATCAGTTGTAAATAAAGAATCTTATGAAAATCGGTCACTTCAAAAATTCATTTCCTATTATTTAGGATCAATTGAAAAAAATATTTACCGTCTAAAGCTTCTTAATCGTTGTTTTGCTTTGTCAAAACAGTACACAGTCACGCAATCTATGACAGATTAGGAAATTTTAAAAATGAAGTATCTACATTTGAATACACTTGTCTAAAGTTTGATAATATATTTAAAAATATGGGCTGACGCAATCAGTCTAAATTTATTTTGGAGTCACAAACTTTTGATGTATTATATAACTGAATGTATTAAATGTCCTAGTGAAATGTTATTAAGTAGTTATAACAATTTAAGAAATTCCAATTTAAAATGATAACATGTTTATTATCATTTATTTATAAGGATCGGTCTACAATGCCGACGCTTGGGAAACTAAAGAATGCAAATTACTGATTTATCTGTAATTGTGTATTTCTAAACAGCGAAAAGTTCGATTCAACAAATTTCGCATTATTCACTGTTGTTGAATGAACTTTGCGTCTGTGTTCTGGCAAATGGCTTCGCAATATCTCATATTAAAGAAGAGTTTAGTACTAGTAAGTAAACAGCCGAAATTAACAACATATCAAACGCCAGATACAGACAAGCGCGGCAAGATTCCAGAAACACGCCAAAAAGTTAAGAAACTAATTGTATGTAACTATATGTAATGTAACTAATCTTCACAAAATAATATTTAGGTTGATTCGAAATAAGCGTTATCCTTAAATTTAAATTATTATTCATCTGAACAGCAAACCAATAATCTTCAAGAAAACATAATATGAAAAACAATATTGTGACTTGATAACAAATTACAAGAAAAAACGCAACCTATATAACGGAGCATCTATATCTGTTTAAATTTTTTTTTTCAAAACCAGATCTTCTACTATCATTCCAAAAGGTATCATGTATTGTATTGTATTATTTTATGTAAACTCGAAATTACTTGGATTCAAATGATTCAAATGATTATGAATTTTTTGTTAAAATCGCTGCAAAGACTTCCGAAAGTCTAGTTACCCTTTTTTCTATATATTTTTTATCTTGGGAATTATTTGCTCGATACAAGTGTAGATAGAGATATTTTGATCCTATCAACATGTTTATTTATTTTGTTTTGTTGATACTTTTATTTTCTTTTTTCGTTTTCTTCTACCTTTTATTCCATTGGTTTAATTTATTATAGTTTGAAAATCTACTCTTTGTCTTTACTGTATCGATCTTCTTATTTCTAATAGATTCGATTCTACCTCAGTAGTACTTTCTCATTTGTTTAAGTGTCATTTAAATTGATTTGATGTTAGGTATTCCCTAAAACTTTACAAAACTTTTATCGAATTACTTCTCCTTCTTGTACAGATGATACACCTCTTTCTATTTCAATACAAATTATAAAATTCTTCTCCTCCCTTAAATAATTGATTCTCATTCACTCTACTATTTATATTTTTCATTATTTCTTGTAATTCCTCTCATAGTTTTTGTATTGCAATATTTTTGAATTGTATACAGGGCACTATGTCTTTCAAATTGTTTATTTTGTCTTCGTGTTGATATAAACTTAATTGACATGAGATATCTGAATGAGAAACAATTCCGAGTTCAAGAGATCAAGAAGCAAAAACTTGATACGTTAAAATATAGTTCTGTTAATTCTCTACTTCTAGTGTTTCAAAGTCAAGGAATTATTGGATTGCGACCTGATCCACATATGCGAATAGTACTACTAGTTATTTTCAATACTTTAACGTGTGTTAACAATCTTAGTCTTTATGTTAACATAACTGTAAAGTTCCAAAAGTTTTGTTGCCCATTTTTCTATATAATTTTTTATTCTGAGCCTGATTTCTATCATATTAGTGTAATTATAGATATCATTTCAATGTCTTTAGTATCTGATATTTTGATCTTTTGTTTTGTTGGTATTTTCTTTGTTTCTTATAATTTCTTACATAGTTTTTGTATCGCAATATTTTTGAATTGTATACAAGGCACTATGTCTTTCAAATTGTTTATTTTGTCTTCGTGTTGATAAGCATTTAATTGACATGAGAGATCTGAATGGAAATAAATCCATTATATTAATTTCGTTATCGAGCTGGAAGTTCTTTCTATTATTATTGACTTTCCTGAACAATAGGATGCTATTTTATTTTCCATAATATCTTTTGGAATGTGTCAATTGAGTATTAAAGATAAGTTAAGTGTGGTATTGTGATAGGAATTTATTCAGTTATTCCATTATGGTTCAGAATTCAAAGTTTATTACATGTATAGATTTTTATTAACGATATCAACACAATATTCTTTGATATGTGTGTTAAGATTATTATACTACAAAATTGTTTCGGCTTTTTAGAATAATTTATGGGCAGGAATAAAGTAGATAAGCTAAATGATAAACAACAGATAAGTCAATTCGTCGAATGTACAATAACATTCCATATTGTATCATATAGGCTAGTATTTAATCTAGTATTACGTGGATGAATTCTGATTTTAACTTTATAATAATAAAAGTATTCGACCAAGATATTAGCAATTGTTATACCAGATTCCTAAAAATTGCCGGATATTGAGTTAGTAGGTTGTTTGAATGATATTTGTTCAACAGTTTTGTTAAAGTGTGTTACATTACATTGTGAATATCAGTATATAGTACAAATCATTCATGAGAAAAATACGAGTAGACATAAATTTGTAGTAACTTGTCTTAACTATCATATTATTTATGTTCAAGATAGAAAATTAACTTTTATAAATCTCTAAATAAAAACAAAAAAAAATAACCTTCAAATTAGTACTTAAATTGTTGGCTAACTTTTGGTGTGTCTCTCCTCGCTAAGATGAAGGTCGGCAACTTTGTTTGAGTAATAATTTCGGTTTTTTTTTTCAAAAAACGACCTGAAGAAGAGATTGAAACGTAAAAGGTATGAAGAAAACTTAATACTTATGCGTTTGTTTGGTTTCAAAGGAGAGGTAGAAACATACTTAGTAAGGTAAGGCAAATTATTTAAAAACAACTCGTAATATCTACGTTGAAACAGATCAACAGAGTTGCCGATCAGGCATCTATCTCATAGTCTTTTAGAGGCTAGATATTAAGATAGTTATGAAATATTCATTATTTAAGGTTGTGACTACAATTTTGCGCTTGACATTCTATTCCATTTAGATGAATTCTAGTTTCCTTTGATTGGATAATTCTAGAGTTAAATGGAATATATAATCGAGCAATTACTTTCGCATAAGAATTTCTTGTGCAAAAAATAGTCACTTTCATTATTCAATGTATAAAAAAAATTTATCTCGACAATATTAATTCATACTGTGAAGTTTTCAGTTGTATGTTAAAAATATTGTATATCGTGGGCCTTACTATACACTGAAAATTAAAACGTGCTGTCCAAATTTTATTATTACTATTTCAGTTGACCTTGACGTTATACAGAGTGATGTTTTCCATTTTTCCAATTGTATTTAAAAAGTATATTACCAATATTTTCTTCACCACACTGTATAATAAGTTTCCGTAGAACGGTATTATGTAGATTTACGCCGTTCTTATTCTTCTTTCTTACTTAAAAATAAAACGCATTGTGCGTTAATTTTCTGTTATAAGTATTTTATGTTTGTTTACTGAATGTATACAAGCTGTATATATTGATATTATGATATACATAAATATATACTCTAATTTAAATATTTGGTAGCAACTGTGGTTTGGTGTCGCCACTTATGTATTAGGCACCTATATGTCCCTGTGTTTTGCAATTCCCAGTCCATCCTTGTCTAGATCGTATCTAAGAACAAATGCACGGTTAAAAATTTTAGAATGCAATAGCCTCGTAGTCAATTTTTTGGCTATTACCATGTGTCAAAATGTCTAACAGGGTAATTTACTTTAGTATTATTGAATTGGTTCCTATCATTGCTTTTAGAATACTTACCATAAAGCTAGGATAGCACTAGATGATAGGAAAAATTTGAAGAGAATAGTGACAGCAATTTCTTAGAATCCTCATTTTGAATAGGGCTCAATTATTAAGAGATTTATATAGAACACGAATTTTTGGCCGTAGTTGATTTGTATACATATATACTAAGTACCAATGCATATAATTTATTTGTTATTGTTGTTCATGATATTTACTCTTACATAGAAAAAAGTGGATATTGCATCCCACCATTTGAAATAACTGAATAAAAATTAATTATCGATCGAATCAACAATTAACAAAGATGCAAAAGTATTGAAAATGGAATATACTTCCAATCATGTTATTAACATCTTTGTATCAAGAAATTTTCAGAAAATTCTGGCAAATTTATACATTTATGAAATGAGTATAATCAAAAGGTCATACTTCATTGATATTTTACATATATTCTGATTTAATTTTAGATCCATTGGTATTACCTTATTTTGCAGAAATTTTTTTCAGTGAATTAACAAAATATTCATAGTAACCTCAAGTTTTGTATTAGCTGTTAAAAAGTTTCTTGGAAATAACTTGAAATATTCGAAAATAGTCAGACATGAAAGCTAAAATAAATATCAAATTGCATTATGTACCTATACGTTTCGATAAATTTTATGGCAAACTAGGAAATAATAGTGAGTAACAACAAGAAAGTTTCCTCAAGATATCAAAATGACGGAAGAAACGTTTCTCGACTTTTTGATTAACAAATATTACATAATATTCTCTAAATAACTGTTTATATTTTTAGAATTGAAATCAATTGAAAATATAGGAAAGTTTGCGCTACAAAAATGTCTGTGAATCAACTGCTGCCACTCAATTGTGAATATAATCGAAACTTTATTTCCATTAAATAGCTATTATTTTATTTTTCATATGGAAGAGTATGAAAGTTTCGAGAAAAATTTTAGATTTTGTTGAGCTTACATACTTCAAAATTAATTTTAAACTATGTAGTTTCTCAACGAAGTTGTCTGAATTTCTACTTAGCTATGAAACTGGTACAAAAAATCATTATTCACGTGATTTGATTTCTATTTATATCCATAATGATAAATATCAGAAACTAAAGTTAATTAAAAAAAGTAAGACATTGGATATCAATATTATATGTATTCAAATTAATTTTAAAACCTTAATACAACATTAAAACAATGATTTTGTTGTTGTAATGAATTAGGTATTTTAAAAATTTGCACTGCAAAATAGTAGAGACGACAGTCAAAATTGTCTTAGAACTAAAGTTAATCAGCATACAGCATATTTAAAATTTATGATTATAACTAAAAAACGATTAATTTTATAGTCAGATAAGTATGCGATATTCAAGGTATTCAATGAATCCACATATCAGAACCATTCCATCCATTTTGTTTATTCACTTTGTTACCCTATTTCTGCTTTTTAATTTGTTCTTATCTACTTAATCTGTTTCTACTCGTTCATCATTTGCAGTTACCCAATTCTATAATTCATCTTTTTGGTTTGCTACTTTTCTTGCTTTCAGGTTTTTCCATGTAATTGTAGCTCTCGCGAAAATACAACCTACTTACAAAATGCATATGAATATTCCCAACCAAAATATTTTCGATGAAATTTTGAACATGTTCAAAATGCCTACAGCTTTCTCCCAATTTTAATTTATTTGTTGTCGTTCTTCCAAATATTTTTGTTTAGTTTATGAACGAGAATCGATTTTGTATTGAAATTTATTTTCAAAAAAATATCGAAAACGCTGATAAAGTATATTAACTTCGTTGAAATCATAAATAGATGTAGTATTGCATTCCATTTATATTTAGTTTTACGAAATAATGAAAATATAGTATTTTTTCTGTCCGGTATGTCTTATGATATAAAATAGTTAGTATTTATTTTCCCATCGGTCCATCTCACAGGAATTAGATAATCGGTACTAAAGCTTGTATACAAAATCATGTTAGGATAGTTATAGAGAAAATAATTCTCTATGTGGTACCAAAAATTCAAAATTAAACCTACAATGTTAACAATAGACATGGAACTTTCATCACTATAATATATAACTTCGCTGATTACAAGAGAAGAGAAAAACCTGAAAAAATTGGAAAAATCAATTATAACCCACTGTACTAGAATGGAATGGAATCAAATAGAATAAATCGTCTATAGTTTCACACGTAACGCTAGAAAGACTTAAAACGTAACAGCTGTAAATTTGACATCAATGTAATTAACATCGCAATGTTAAATCAAAATAATCCGCCCGGTTCAAAATCGTATTCTGAACAATCGGATGTAACAAAGTGTTACGCGGCGCAATGTTAAAAAGCAGCTAACTTCACCTATATTAAGAGCTAATTAACGTTAACTGTTTTGCTCGCCGTTATTCCAACAGCGAAAATGTTATTATACATTAATGTAAGAAACATTGAAACCATACAGAATACCGTCTTTGTAACATCTATCGACCTTTAAAATTAGCAGCGTAAATATTTTTGTACAGAATAAGCCCATTAGTAATGTGAGTGAGACAATAAAATGTATTCTATAATATTTGAAGTTTTTAGCATGCATCTGTCGCACCGCAAAGTGAGAATTACATAGACAAACTTTGCCTTCTAATTGTTTTGGAATAAAAATTTTGTTTGGCAACGAATTCACTTCTAAAATTTCGTAGTATTTAGACTTTTTGTAATTTATTTAACAGGAAGAAATTTATTTGGGGCAAGAACTGATGTCAATATATAAAAAGCAAATAAAAAAAATAGCTATCGTGTAATTGTTAAACGGTGCGGTCTAGACAATAAATGTTACGTAAAATCATTGTATCAGCCTTCTGGGCTTTTTGCAATATAAAAAAAGCAATAACCATACTCCTTCAGTGGGCGCTTTCGACTTTTATGTATTAAGCATTATAATATTAAACAATTATTGTAAGTACGTACTATATAAACCAGATTTTACACTAATGATAATAATGAAGGCGAATGGCAGAAAAATAATGTCACATGTTAGGATGATTGTACAGATAGAAGTTTGTAAAAATATAAGAAAAATTGTTGTACCGTCAAGTCTATAGGAACACGAATAATACAGATCTCATAAATGTTGATTTAATTCGATGATGATTGTGTTTACCATGTCAAAATATCAACTTTTCGATCCAATATAGTCGATCATTATCTTCAACAACAATTTCCAATTTTAATTTATTATATCCAATCAGATGATTCTAAATAATCTATGTGAAATCTTATATGCAATACGAGTCGTTGAGTTCCATTGCTAAAGAAATATTGGTAAGTTTGATAATATTATCTGTATTTCTAACAATAAAAGTGCACTTACGACTCTTTGTTTTTACCACGGAGTATAGATACCAGAAGTCCGAACGCTATAGGACTTTTCAGATTATTTATATACACCATAATAGATCATAGTTCTCTTTTTTACCATTAGTTGCGCATGTATTTAGGATATTATTATTATTATTATTATTATTATTATTATTATTATGGTATAAGAAAATTGTTTTTACGTAAAAGTCTTTAAAGGAAAAATGAATATCTTTGATTGATATATTTCGCTAATTGATTGTGTTTGGCAGTTAATTACTTTTGAAAACAGCTACAGTGGAATTGGATAGGATGGAAAAAGTCACTATGAATATAGACACATTAATTCATTTGCATAGATGTTCGCCAAGTACTGGTCTATTATAGTCAAATTAAACGTATGAAAAAATTGAACGATTACAGGAGCATTACTTGTCGAAATTTGGGAGGTTTGATACAAATACGTAGATAAATAGACATTTGACATTTAATAAATTTCCATAAAAACATTTCTTAATAGTTTACATAGAAATTGCCATAAAGTCAATTTTGTTCGCATAAATCTATTTTTTAAAACCAAATGGATTAGTGCTTACTGAATTTTGTATTATAATTCACAAAAAATATAAGATGTTTTTAACTTTGCAAATTATTTCTCAAACATTCTCGATATTAGTGATTAAAAAACGTCCACTAAATTGATGCCGTTCTTTTAACATTACGTTCGGACTCTGTATCTATACTTGGTTATGGTTTTTACTTTGTAGTTTCATGATAAGTTATTCTATTTCTTGCAATTCATATAATTTTACCAGTTCATTTATTTCAAATTTATTAACTCGCAATGTTTGTATCCTGAATCTATCTTTAAAATGTCGCAAAACATTTTTATGATTATTTTTATTCATTAATCTAAAATGGATACTTCAATTAAAAACAATAGGTACTTCAGTGACAAAATGTAAATTGTTTTATCATTAACTGTACGATGAAATGGAATTTAACTCGCTTAAAATTCCGAAGAAAAATGAAAGAGATATTCTAAGTATCCATAATTTCAAATGGCTCAAATGAATTACTGCGATTCTATGAAATCAGTCTGGATTATCCGAATCCTTATATTTTTTTAATACAATCAACAAAATGAAAATAGTCGTATTAGATACCGAATATTGAATACAGTTATCTATGGGATCTGTATAATCTGTTGTTTGTTGATTTGTAGACTATTTTTGTGTTCGGCAATTGTCCTGCCGGGCCTTCATGTATATCTTAATATGCGTTCTACAATGTACATATAAATTAAAATACAATGATAAGACAAGGTTCACAACGTGCCGTGTGTATGTGGGATAAAATAATATAATATGGACATTGTTCAGAAAATTTGTTTTATTTAAACCCCACCATCATTATACATTCGAATCAGTCAGTTATAAACTAATTTAAAGAAATAGTAATTCGATAGAAGCAGGTAATAATAATAAGAGTAAAAGCATCGACGGGTATTGCATTACATTTTGTCGAAAATAAATAATTGTGATAAAATTTATATATATCAAATGATTAATTGAGATAGATTATTTTTAGTCTACATTGGGATTTGCATATCAACATATTCAAATTGTAGTTCTTGGATTACTAATTGATACAACAAGGAAATATCTAGTGATATGTAAATCACACTTCAAAACTACCATAACCTGTTTCTTGAAAGCAAAGAGATGACTGAGTAGATGAGTATTTAATAATGTGTAAATTGGGTGGTCAACGGTACCAAATACGGTCTTCAAGTCTATCAATTAGTTACCTTAAATATTATTGTAAGAATAGAAAAACAAAAACTTGAAGTGCTGACACCCATTGCTCTTTCCTTTTCCAAAATGTCTCGATATGAGTCGTTTACCATAATTATTCCAGTATAAAACGATTGATATGTAAGTTTTGAGATAGACAAACAGAAACAAATATTTATAATTATATATTGGTTTATTCTTTTTTCAAAATTATCTCCATGAAGACCAATACATGTTAGCATGCGTTTGAACCAATTTTCGAAACATTTTTTTCCATTCCGATTGAGGTACATCCAAAACATATAATTTGATCGCTCAACCGCTATATTAGGTGTTGAAAAACGTTAATCTCATAATTTATTTATGATTTGTGGGAACAAGAAGAAAATCATTGGGTGCCAAACAAGGGGCTGTACAGCAGATGACCTATTAATTCGATGTTTTGACTGATCAAACACGTTTTAGATTGAGCTGATGTGTGAGATCTCGCGTTGTCGTAGTGGATAATTATTCGTCTGTTGCGATTGGTTTCGAACACTAATGGCAAACAAATGCTGGTGTACCATTTCGAATTGATCGTTCTACATTGCTCTAATGGAACAGTGGCAACATAACCAGTTATTATGAAAAACAGACCACCACCCCTTCGGAGTGCTTAGTGCGCGAATAACTTTTGTTGAATTTGGCTCGACTTGAAAGACCATAAAATTGTTGATTCGTTCGGGTTCATATGCATAGATCCATGATTCGTCGCCTTATCTTATTTTATAGATTTTATAGAAACACCACGATTGAGTTTTTTTAGCATTCCTTTGCATCAATCGACACGATCTTTTTAGGAAGCGATTGCCAAATCATGCAGTATTTGACACAAACAAATAGTCAAATTTTCATGCAATATTGAATCTATACTAGTAGAACAAATGCGGTATGTCATATGATAAATCAAAATGAGTTGATCGGCATACTGCTGTTGGTTTAATCCACGTCGAAAGTCATAGAGAGTAAAGTACGTTCACCATTAAAAATATGAAACTTTTGACGGAAATGTTAGATTTAACATATTCAAATCAGTGTTTCCTACCTGAAAACTTAAGTATCAACCCGTTTATAACCAGGTAAGTAGTTATTCGTGCTTTTCAAAAATGGAAAGATATTTATTTTAAACAGAGATTGTTTGAACGAAGTATTTTTTTGGAAAATGGTTTACTGAAGGGCGTTACACGGTACGTACAAATTTTACGCTTTATAGATGACTATTAAAATTTTTTATAAATAAGTGCTGTGTTAACTTTTTGTTTCATATTCAAAGCAACTATATGAAATAGTATTGAATGTAAAACATAAGATTCCTCCGTGTATATTACATTATTTATTATTGAAAATTATTTAAAAGATATAAATGTAGACCTGGAGTCAACCACAACTTTGAGATTTATCATACTCTCTATTAAAGCGCTTCGCTACATCTATAGCGGTCTTTAGCGAGCCTCCCAAAACCTGAACATCGTCCAGAACCAAAGTATTTGTTGAAAAAGCGTCTAGCAAACATAAATTCTTTTCGATTTTATGATTACTTATTATTAATTTTAAATTTCTTTCTTTTTCTGGTAATTAAGACTTGCTTAAGGCGGAAATCAGCTTATTTCAATGTATTAACGAGCTAAAAAAAGTTAAACAGAAATGTCATTCACTGTTTTGGAGCATTTGTATCTATATCACTCACCAGCAATTTTTTTATGCATATTCTTCTTCCTATGAATATAACTATTAAAAAATCACTGTGAATCATATATTACATCACTGAATAAGTCGTGTGACTGACACACAGATGGCGCTCCCATTGTCAAATCCTTATGACGTTTTGTTATTTCCAAAATAATGGATTCAAAACAATTTCGTGTGTTGAATTATCATTGCTTCTTGATGAAAAAAATACTGTACAAGCTCAGCAATGGCTTCTAAAGTGTTATCTGGACTCTGCTCTATCGAATAGAAGTATGTGTTATTGGTTTGCTGAATTAAAACGTGGCCGTTAGTACAGAAAACATCAAAAAAGCCCACAAATTGGTTATATCTAATCGTAAATTGAATTTGCATGAGATAGCTGAGGCCGTGAAGATATAGAAGATAGTGCGTTTACAATTATGCATGAGTATTTGACCATTAGAAAGCTTTTTTCAAATTTGCTGGATCGTTTGATTGCAAAAATCAAAGAAAAAGCACTGAAAAACCACTGTTTCACCAAGACAATGCATCGATTCACAATTCGATGCCAACAATAGTTAAATTGAACGAATTGCTTCCTCATCCACCGTATAATCCAGATGTAGCCTCCAGTGACTACTGGCTGTTCGGGTGATCTCAAAAAATTCTTGCCGTAAGAATTCAGCCTATTTTAAGGAAAAGACAAATCCTTCTACAAGGACTGCATCGAGAAGTTAGAGAAGTGTTTGAATGATTGTGTTGCTCTCGAAGGAAATTGCATTGATGAATAAAGTCAATTTGGTGGAAAAATGTGCTTTTCCTAGTTAGTAACACGACTTATTGAGTGATGTGTTATGTACATTATATTTATAATTGTCACCACCCAAATAGAATTCTTTTGACATTGTATTTTGTGGAGGTCACATTTTATCACCACTTATTTACAGTTCTTGATGTTTCCATAGGTTCCCATGGTCTTCCTGCCCCTTAAGTTCAAAAATCATAAGTCCTCGATCCTCATTATTTCCAAGTTTACTGGTCTATGAATATTCCGAAATATATCCTTAGTTGTTCTTAATCCATATTGGTTAGTTCTCAGTTTCTGCGTCGTATGTAATTACTTATAGACTTTCAATTTGGCTGCTCGGCTTATTCTCTTATTATGCATTATGATTTTGTACCTACTATGTGCCATTTATTGCAAGTTATAATTATAATAATTTAAGTTTATTTATTCAATAAGCAATTAATTATGTTTATTTAGAACGCGTATCTTATTTGGTACAATGCATTCAGTAACTCTATTATTATTTTAGAGACGCTGATTGTGCAGTTTTAATGTATAAATATGAATATTTATGTAAAATATACGAAGTAGAGGAGAAAGTAGATTCAGAAATTGAATTTAATATTTGTGTTGTAATTTTCCTGTTTTAGTGAAATCGTAGTAAAAACCGAAAAAGTAATTTGCATGAATTCTTTGTCTAGTCTAATTTTTTCTGCCATTTTGGTTGCTTTTCATTGTTCCTAAGTACTTAGAGGTATGGACTACTTTGAGGCTGAGTTCATTTATTGTCAATTATAGTCCGTGGTAAATTGAACAAACATCAAATTTAAATATATTTAGCAATCTATCATGATTTGTGGACCGAAATCTGTACCCAACCGTATCAAACTATTAATCAGTTATATCTGGTAAAAAATGCTTTTTGTAATCTTTCTATATTGACGTTCTTTTATATTCAGATCAGTATTATGTATGCATGAAGATAGACGAAATCGAAATTCAAAAGGGAGTTCACCAAGGCTGCGATCTTTTTCCACGACTATGCAATCTATATTCTCAATTTGTCTTTCAGAAAGTGCTGGAGAAGAGACATGAGGGGGTAAACATCGGACGAACATCAATCAACAACTAAGATTCGCCACAGATAATGCTATAATGGCTGAGAGCGAAGAAAATCTTCAAATCCTATTAAAAATAATCAACCGAGAATGTGAAATGTAGTACTCACAATAAATATTAAAAAAACGAAATTCATGGTTATAAGAAAAAACCAAAATATTGATATTATCCCGACTCTCACACTCAACAAGGATTGAAATGGTTCAAAAAGAATTTGTCAAGTACTCCTCAATATTTGCAAACAGAAATCTAAACCTTCATATTAGAATAGGATTATGAGTGGTCAGAACTGCTGTCCGGAGTGGAAGCTTGAACCTTGAAAGCTCAAATGATCAAAAAACTTGAGGCATTTAAGATGTTGCTCTATAGAGATACCGTGGACTGACAGAATCACCAACGACGAAGGACTAAGACGCATTGGTCGCAAAAGAAAGCTTTTGACAATTATTAAGATAAGAAAATCATCTTACATAGGACACATCTTAACCAACGACAAAATCCTAATGCTACAGAATATAATGTAGGGCAGAGTAGAGGGAAAGAAAGGCATCGGCAGGAAGAAAAAATCCTGTTTCCTTAACATAAGAGAATGGATAAATCTCAGCGACAGAGCATTGTTTCATGTTGTGAGGAACAGATGCATTTAAAAACGTGGTCGTCAACCTTCAATGCGAAGACGGCATGAGAAAAAGAATTATGTAGGCGTGTCTATTTAAAACGGTAATTATCAAGTGAGATTCCATTACATTAGATTATGTAAAATATGATTATGTTAAATCCTTGATACTAAGTTGAAACTGGAAAAAAGTCGATAAAAAGTGTACGTGATGGAATTTTTGGCCCCAAGTCGGACTCGAGCTGATTCTTTTTTTTACAAAAATTCAAATTACCTTGCCTATTGACTTGTTCGGACGATAAAGGATATAAAAGAGAATTTGCGGCTAGAACTGGTAATTCATTTAAAAACTCTTCCACGCGCAAAAATAGCACACTATAAATTCAAAAAATGGATTGAAATTATGAGTTTTTGATATTCTATTCTGGAATCTAAGTTAGGTATTGCGTAAAATAATAATTGATACTCTTAATAATAATTTGTTTTTTCGTATATTCCCAGATATTTAATATTCATATTTTTAATGCTTATATATAGAACAAAACGGATCTACTGTTCGACCTATCTACTTTGGCGGTGTAATCTAACTTTCCGGTTGACTGCATGTTACCGGAACACAGCCGAGCTCCCGGAACTACTGAAAAATTCCACCCCCTGATTTTACAAGATAAAAAGTGTTTGTGGTTTTATGCCATTTGAATATAGAGGGTATTGTTAATATTTATAAATTATTAATATTCCTACAACGTTCTAGAACCATTTCATAAACTAGAGGTAAATTTTTTCCTAAGTATATGGATCTATTTTCAAAGGAGACAGTTTCGCGTAAAAAATCACCAATGCTTCAAAAATAACTACAAGAAACTGAGGGGTTCTATGATACAAGATCAAGGAATAAAAAAAAATATCATCAGGAAGAATTTCCAAGAGATCCTGAAACCTAGTCAAAGAATGAAAACTTGGAAATTTGACGTTTATTGTTGGAATAAAAACCTCCTCCAGATATAGAAAATCAATAAGTTAGATTTACTGATGTTGGACTTTTATGAGAGGACTTTTATGAGCGGTTTATAAGATTTTTGGTGATTTTTGATAGTATTGATGCTTGTACAAATTCTCAAACTCATAAAATTGAATGTTCAAATTCATTAAACTAAAAATCCAAAATTTCGAAAAGTATTCTTCCCATCATCAGAGAAACTAGAATATAAGTGGACAGGTAAAAAAAGGAAGAAATCTTTTTTTTTTAAATTCAAACTATGTATATAGCACGTTTGTTAATATATGATATTTAAATAGACTTACGTTCAATTTGAAGATGAATTCCTAGGTGTTATCATAACGCAGTAAGTCATGGCAAAACATTGAGAAGTTTTATTTCACATTAACTTTGCATGTTGTAATTCATATTATTACATTTTTAATATCTGAAAATATCATTTTCAATTATTCACATCACATAGCATTTTGTTTGATTCATGCGGGATTAAACACCAAAGTGTACTAGCTGTAATATATTTCCGAGCTTGAATATTTATGTACTGATTGTCTGGGAATCATCGATTTCAAAAATCAATATTCAAATTGACGGTTGCTAGAAATATTAACCCCATTGAAATGAACTGTTGCTGAAACACTCATTATAATAGCCAGTGAAATGAGAATACAATAATACTTATAAATGAATAGAATATTAGTGTACATTTCTGCACAGCAGCGGTACTAATACAAAGTATATTCACCAAATCAAAGCTGATTTTGGATTGATATAAGACTTGAGAATAAAGCAATTGGACACAAATTAGCTATTCAACCGCTAACAGGCCTTGAATCTGCAGTGGAAATTCTTAACTTGTAGAATAAAGAACACGTGAAGCTATAGAAAAGATACATGTCCTCAATAATGATTGCAGAAAAACCAACTACTTCTTAGGTGACATAAATCCCTTAGACTGAGCCATGGAAATTCTGCAGCTAAATAGATAGGGGGCAGAAGATCTAGGAGGTGTATCACAGAGTATATTATTGTATATTTAACACTCAATGGTCTGCCGATTCATTCTGCAGGTTCTGTCGAATAGAGGACACAATCTTCTGCAACCGTTAAGTATGAAAATTTTACTTTTTGGCATTTTTCCATTTAATAACATGTCTGATAAAGATCTGGGATTTTGTATTTCCGAAACTCGTTAAATTAGGGTAGAGCTACAGTATCTGAATAATTCGTTGAAATATAACTAATTATCAATTCACGTGAAACGAGAAGGTTGATGTTCTTTCTATATTAAAATATTAGATCAAACCTCACATGGTTAGCAACTCTCACAAACTGTATCATAACAATTATTAGTCGATCAGATATCAATAAAAAGTACAAATAGTAGTTTTATTGAAAATAGTAGTAATAATTCGGACGTTCCTTAACCAATGATACCAAAAAAATAAAAAGACTTTTGATGTATCTAGCAAGCTGACATTTCCGGCATTAAGGAAACAAAAATAACTTATTTCACAAGAAGAACAGAAAAACTGTCAAAATAATAGAATTTTAAATGAGCATATACTTTGTCTTGGGCATCAAAGTTTTTATTTTCAAGCATTCATTGTTGTTCTAAGAAACTACTAGAATACTCTCAAAATTTTTTTCACACTTCTCCAATTTCGTTCGTCACTTTTTTGGCGTTTTTCACAACTCTTTCTCTTCACTTATTTTTTTTTCGGGTCTAATAATATGCAATTTCTCTCATTAGAACTTTTCACAATGTCTTAAAACAAAATATTTCCGACATATTGATAATTTTTCCCCCTCTTATATTTCAGGTAACAAGTTAAATAAATATTTCAGTAACACAAATCGAGTCGTAGCCTTAAAGTTGATGAGACAAAAGCAAATGTTTTCATACTAAACAAATTAACTCAAGATTACGCTAAATTAAACTCTTAGGCTCAGCATAAAGTTCATGCATCACGTAAAAACAAAATAACAAACCAATCAGTTCCAAACTGCGAAAATGAAGGATTTCACTAATGATTCAGCACCAGCCCTCATCAACTTCCTCGATAAGATTAAAACGCCATATCCTTGTCGGGAATCAGCGAAATATGCAGAAACACAAGTGCTTTCTCTTTTCAACCCTCTTTCACCCGTTTTCTACCCTTACCAGAATTCAGAAAGAGCCCCAGCGATGCGTACACGAAGTTGACAGCATTTTATATGCCCAAGGACTTAAAATAATCAACGGTGTTGCCGATGTCGACAAAACATTCATATAAATACCTCTACCCTCTAGCTATATAGAGGTGTTTTGAAATTTATATACTCAAATCAGTCAACAGGAAATATTAACTGTAATAAAATACGATTATTGAAAATCACTGAGAATATATAGTGTACATCGACACCAAAAAATAATATGTACTATAATTTCGGAAAACATATGTAAGTTTATAGAATCGGTCATCTACAGAGCAAAGGTAATGTTGCCCTTATGTTTTGAAAATATTTAATAGCTACAAGTATAGCTATCAACTATGTTGATGATATTCATATTGGCCACACGTATATCTAGTAGAAATGCATTGAAATCAATTAATTTAAAGTCATCTGATTGAAGACGACCAATCAGTACAACATTATATTAAAAACATATCCCGTGGGCTGTTTTCACTTTATCACGTTGCCTTGGATACATACCAAAAACTACCGTTAACAGAAATTTGTCTGAAAAACATTTATGAACTTTTGCAATGATGGAAAGTATCAATTAGATGGAAATCGGAGGGCGGAAGAATTGGCGTTGATTTTAAAAGTTTAGGCTGTAAACATGAGAAGAAAAGATGTTTAAAGTTTAAATAAGCTACGGTCGAAGCCATGAGGAACCTAACAAAAGAGCTGTTACAAGAAAAATATTATACAGAAATGAAAGTTATTATTGACCCATTTAAAAGTGTTCTATTTCAACAAGCGCGAGCTCCTGCGATTATATACGATCAAAACTGCAATCAGAAAGGAAACAAAGTTTGACAGCATTAAGTTCAGTCGATATAATGAGAGAAGTTTTTGGAATGAAAATACCCCTGAAGGGCTGTAATGGAAATTCTATCACATAGCCGCGATAAAATAAGCTTGGTGAGGTGGCTGCTGCTTGCTTGACTGCTTGCTTTTATCGAATCAAACAACGATGGTTTCGTAACAAATCGAATTGAATATAATCCTGTATTCAACAAGACAAAGTGGTTCAAAAATGTGTACTGAAAGCAAATTTTGAATAGATAACAACGACAGCATTTTTGTCTAGTCAAAAAGGGGACCAAATATTAAAATCAACAGATTATTTGTAAGAATAAATTGTATTTTTGTTGATAACTGCTTCGTCCTCTGCCTACGAAGTCGGTCTGTTTCCAAGCAACATGTTTCCGAAATCTGAAATAAAATTTTTTCGAACAAATATCAATAACCTTGGGTTATTACGTTTGCTAGCCTTTGAGATGAGGAAAACGAATTATTATCATCCCTGGTGTTAACGACACAATACGAAAGTTGTTGAATGAGTGAGTTGAAAAAAATAGTTGCGCTATAAGCTTTGTTTTTGTTTGATAATCGTATAAGTGAGGAGATTTCTCTGAAAATGGAAAAAACTGAGTATCGGGCATTTGGAATATTTGTTTTTGATAAGAAATACGCCAACTCAAATGGAAGAAGAATTATACACTGTGTATGGAGCTCCGAACCATCTTTTACTACCGTAAGTTATTGGGCGGCTGGATTCAAACGTGACAGTATCAGCCTCAAGAGCTTTCGGCACGGCCAGCATTTCCGATATTATCGAAACAGTTTATCAAATGGTAACAAACGACAGTCGGATTAAGGTTGGAGGTAAAAGAATGCATTTGCGATATTTTAACTGAAGGATTATGTATGCGTAAGACGTTGCTCACTTTACACCAAAAGCGGATTCCACGGGCCTCATTGCCGTGGTTTAAGCAAAATAAGAGAAAGCGGCGTCGATTAATAACTATAGATGAATCCTGGGCGTACAACCACACTCCTGAAATGGATAAACAGTCAAAACAGTGGATTGTAAAAGACCTATATGTTTCGATAAAGGCAAAGATGATTTTATCGGCTGGAAAAGTGTTATGTTAATCGGCCACCTTCAAGAAGGTTAAGCAATTACAGGAGACATATCATTATTTTATAAGGTAAAGGGGGGCACTTCAGTAATCGCCATGGCTATTACCACAAGCTGCACTCCAAATTGGTTTACCATCCACCGTTTTTAAAAGATTTGGCCCGAAGCGACTTTTCCTGTTTCCTAACCTCAACGCTCCAATTGCAGGAGGAAATTCTCATCAGATAAACAAGTGGTCGCATACGCAAACGCCTGGAAACTATTATTTGGAAAGGCTAGATGATTGCTTCTTTGTTAGGTCAGTCCCTCTTATTTCTGAAATTAGGGACTTTTATATCTGAGTCGAAAACAAAGCAATCATTATTAATTTATTAAGCCAAAGTTATATATTATCCCTTGAAAGGAAAAATTAATCTCCCTTATGGTAACAAATACACATTTTTTCTATAATCAGCAACAAAAGAAAAAATGTTTGAACCGTTATCTACACTATAACTTTTCAAAACAAATATAGAATTCAATATAGGAAAACTTTTGATTTGTTCTTCTCATGATTTTATTATAACTATGAACTATTCCAACAAATATTAGTAGTTTATTTTATGATTTGGGTAGTGACAGTCCTCAATTATAATTCCAGACTCCGATGGAATATTCTGATTCGATATATGATTTGCAGAATCCCCTATTTGCATATACCATGGCTCAGGTAAAATTTTGATAACTGTTTCAATTTTTTCATTTATATTATCATATATAGCCCCCTTAGACTTTGGAGCTATGGGAACTCGTCATTTTATTATGTGATATCACTCCCACAGTACACCAGTAAAGTAGCCGATGATGGAAGAGGTGTCCTAGATAAGCATGGCAGTCTTCTTGATTTAGAAATTAAGCTCGATATGTATATTTCCATTCAACTCAATTTCGACACGTTTTTTCGAAATATTTTAACAGAAAACGTGACAATTTATTAAGTGTAGTTTTTCAGCGGATTAAAATACTTAGTCTTAGGTTTCAGCGAAAGATTACTCCAAGTAATAAAATTAACTAGTTTACGAATAAGGTACACTAAGCTTATCCACGGTTATCTAATTACCAAAGGTGAACCTCCAAAATGTGAATTATGCAAGTCACAACACCATAATAATTTTAATAACAATATGGAACCAAACACTCGGCAAAAATTGTAATATTCAAAATATTTTTGAATAATTAAACGTCATCACAATATTAATACAATTCCTGTCGCTAATTGCCTGTTTGCAGAATAAAGAAAATCCTTATTATTGCAATATGAAATGAATAAACATTCTGATAAGTGATATTAAACAGATTCTTTTACAACCACTACGCAAACACTTACCTGCTTGTTTCTTAACCTATGTTAACCTCCATATTACTGGATTTGAACTATTCTACGAATTATCTCACCACTCCTAATGGGAACCATTCAAGATCTACTAACCACAAATGAAGTTATACAATATGTCTCTTATTTTATGCTCCATTTACCTAATTTCTGTCTAATATTACTGTGGCTGTGAAGAATCATAAATCTACCTACTTACTATTGTATTCGTTTTGTATTGTAAGATTTATTGTAGACTGACCGATCTCAATGTCTTCATAAGCTGTTCCACATGAGCCTCAGACACTTGAAGTTCCATTAACTTACCAAATTACTTATTTTTTTAATGTGACGTGACGACCATAAATATAATTTATTATAACCTTTTTTATACAATAGAATCAGTATTTACGAGGGCATGAACTGGCATACAGGGCCAGATATCCAACGAGAACCGTAGTCAACTTATTTGAAACCACTTTATTTATTTATATTTTATGTTAATAAATAGTTTTTCCAAAGTTGTGAATTAAGTTATTTAACTCACGGCTTCAACAAAATACTCATCCTAAATTGCAATACAAAAATGAAAAATCTTAAATCTAGTTGATTGTTATGTACCAAATTGTTTTTGAGAAATCATTTTCCCTTGAATTAGTTGATTAACTGTGATCGATTCTAGATTTGGCAACGCCGTATATACGATTTGCGTCTCTTGAGTTTTAGATTTTACCGTGCGAAGTGGCGGTGCCAACTCGAGAATTAAAGCAGGCTTTGACAAGTGCCAGTACAATAATGCTGAGCTAGGCCCTTCATACCGGCTACTACTTCAACAACGAATTTCATATTCTTTTGTCTGTGCACGAGTGAGTCTTTCTTTTCTGCATGGCTCACTTGATCATATCTACTCCACCGACAGCGACAGCTCGACCGACCACTTAATCTTTTTATGTATGTGTATAATAAACCCACAAAAAATTTTGTTCATTATTTAAATATAAATTCACAGAAATTCTGCAGTGACTGAATTGCAGAATATATATTAAGCTAGTACGAGGGTTGAAGGTTAACAGTACAAGAACATTCCATTTATTCGAATTCTATGGTGATATCGTGAACATAACATGGGCAGGTTGTATGTTGAAAGCTCCCAATTAACTATTCGTGAAAACTACGAAGTGGGTGGTATCTGTTGATTTTCTTTCAAACTTCAATAGAGGTGTACAATAAAGCCAGAATACGAACTAGTTCTGTTGTTTAATAAACAATAGAAAATGTTATTTGGAATTTCAGTCTAAAAAGTAAAATAATATACCTGTTCAAAGTACTTTTCTGATATAAAAACAACCACACATCCATAAGGTGCTACTAGTCAAAAAATGTTCTTCATCTACCACTATATCTTTACATTTCTCTCTTATAAATACTATTGTGACATTAAACATTACTACATCATCATCACTTTGAATATTTTCTTTCTTTTATTTACTCTATTGGGTACTCAATCTTTCCACAATTTATATATTGACATATTTCAATTCCTGCATACATTCCTCAAACGAGGATGTATTGATATATAGTTAGCCTAGACCAGGTCCATGCATAAACAAAATATTGCGTTAACATAGCAATGAACAATAACTTATTAGAAATGTCAGTGTAAAGTTTGACGTCAAAAAAGTAAAACAGAGTTACGCAACCAATTAAAAGAAAAAAGATTTTCACCGAAATTGTGAAAATCGAAAAATTGGAGTATCGAGCCATCATCAAGTACCTGTATTTAAAAGGGTTAATAGGTAAGCAGTTTTACGAAAATATGCTTAATATCATTCGTATGCGACCGTGAAAAATTGGACTGCAAACTTCAAAAGAGGTAAATTTTCCATTGAAGATGATGACCGATCAGTAAGGCCAGTTTCTGGGTCAGTCCCCAAAAATATCGATGCAGTACATGACATGATTTTATCAGACCGTCGAATTGGGCTAAAATGAATGTCTGAAGCACTGAATATTTCATACGAACGCGTTCATCATATAGTTCATGTCAATTTGGACATAAGAAAAATTGCTGCAAAATGGATCCCCAAATGTTTGAATGTTGACCGAAAGCATGCAAGGGTAGAATCATTGTGTTCAATCTGTGCTCGATTTGAAAACTATGTAGACTTCTTAAACCGAATTGTTACTATGGATGAGACTTGGGTACATCCAGAAACAAAGCAACAATAGATGGAATGGCGACACTCTGGTTCTCCAAGACCTAAGGAGTTTCATGTCCAAAAATCTGCTGGAAAAGTTCTTGCTTCAGTTTTTTGGGATTGCCATTGGATAAATGTAGAACAATAACTGGAGATTACTATTCTACATTACTGACCACTCTACAGGAAAAAATTCGTGATTTAGGGTTTGAATTACTAGAACACCTCCCTTATTCACCAGATTTTGCTCCGTCCGACTATCATCTCTTTCATCAACTGAAAAAAAGTTTAAAAGGTCGTAAATTTTCTTCAGACGAGGAGGTGATAAAAGCTGTGGAGGTCTGGTTTGCATAGAAAGAAGAAACATTTTTTGCAGGTTCGCTGTAATAAATGTATCCAATTAAGATGAGAATATGTTGAATAATAAAATATTTTGACATTGAAATTATTTTTGTTTGGTTTTATACTAGGCTAAGAATTTTTCAATATATCTCCATATGTCATGAATATTTTCTTCGATAATTCGTTCAATAGTGATATATGGCATTTATTGATTTTTTTGAGTTTGTTATGACGAAGGGAAATAATACATTTTAAATAATGAAATTCCATATAGTCCTTAGTATACATGATAACTGTCTCTTCTGCACACATTTGTTCCTTAATTCTCTCATAAGTCACTCTTTTCAATCCTATTGTCTTAGATGGCCTTTTCTCATTGCGTCCAAATCTGTAGCTTCTACTTTACTTTTAATTTGTTCTTTGTGCTTTTATTATCTGTTTCGCCTTGTTTATTCTCGATTCTATTTCGGCGTAATTCGTCCCTTCTTTATTAAAATTACGCCTAAATGGCTATAGCTATCACATTTTTTTATTGTTTCATTATTTTCTAAAACAAGATCTGTAGTCTCTTCACCAATGCAGAGATATTCTGTTTTTGTAATATGGATATTAATAATATACTTTATAGAATTACATACTTTAAATTGTAGTTCTCGTAATTATACACTTTACTATTTTAAATCGTAAAAAAAACGGTTTTGCAAAAAATTATGGTAATTATACACTTTCGCGGTCACCTGGTTTTTTGGTTAGGTTAGGTTAGGTTGGCTCTAGAAAATCGAAAAATGGATGGATTTTAATGATCTTGGTCTCAAAATGTTCCATTTTACGGCGTTGTGAATGTTCAACAACTTATATAGGTATGTACCTTTCAAATTCATAATAAGGAAAACAAAAGAAAAGCCTATTGACCAATCAATTCACTTTCAGTTGAGAAAACAAATTCGTTCGTTTTCAGGCAAAGAATTTTCTCGTGTCGCCTTTTCGTAAATATTCTCAACACTTTCGAAGATAAATATCCACCGTGTGAAACGCATAGTAAATAACAATCGAGACATCCAGGAGATTCTCCACTTGATTTTGAATATACCTCTTCGGTTGCAGCATTCCTAAAAAGTACAGAGGTGGAATCAAAATGTAAAATAAAAATCATATGAAATTTTTCAAAATGAAATAACTTCATAGACGATAAGAAGATGAACACAAATAATCATATTAAGATTTGATCATTTCATGATCTCGCGTTTTGGTAAGAGATAATCAGCACGAGGGCATATTCCAAATATAAACTGGAAAATTTTTGATTATGAATTTCCACAACCATATATTATTAGTGACTTGGTTTAACACTTTATATCGAGGTTCGCTTTGGAAAACCGCCCAAAAATATAGAAACTGGAATTATATATCGTGGAATTTATGTCTTATACAGCAATTTCTTTTGGGGACAAAACATTAGTAGATATTCTTGAAAACCTGGTGAACAGCTGTGTATCTAAAAAAATTTAATTATCTCTAATGGTGTGAAGATGTTTTCGATTCATGTAGAACAATAAAATTGTAACAATTTATATTTAGAAGGTCGAGAAGAGGTAGCACAATAATCAAAGTTCGATAACCACTTATATTTACTACTAAACTATATATACAAATATACTAACTATATATATAAAGAAATATAAACAAAAAGTACGATTAAAGGAAGTCGCGCGTGCCAAATCTCTAGGAGCAGCTTAGTTTTGCTAATATCTAGGTGTTATAAATCTGCTTGCTTCGCTGTCCTGGGATAGAGTGGGCTTACAATTCGATTCAACGTCTGGCTTGGATTCATGTAGTATAAGGGGTTATGATGGTATATTGATATACTGTTTTTTTTTTTAAACGTTTCTCCATATATATAAGAAAGAAATGAGTTAATTCCATACTAATACGACATTAAGAAGATTATAACGAAAGGTGACTTAAAATTCGCAAAAGAAGGTAACTTGTGATTCCCTGGGTCAGTTATCGGTGAGTCAGGGATCGAGAGATTATTTTTTCCTTGAAGGAATTGATCGTGGAAACATGAATAATGTATTTTTAAATGTGATATCGCCAAAAAATGAATGAGGAATCCAAGAGGAAGGAACTTGATAATCGCATTGTAGCTACAAAGGGCTAAAATAATTTCTTATAGTCATGTAATCAATCTGATCTTTGTCTATGTGATCACCCTCTATATTAATAATATTTACATAACACTTTAATATAATCACCGAATATCCAATGAAATAGCATTTTTCTTATTCTTCTTGGTTGGGAAATGAAAATTATCCTAATGAAGTAGACATTTCTTGAATTATTCATTTCATTAAGAGATAAATTACCAAAAATATAAATTGAACTGATTTTGTCATACTCTTTTGTTGGTTGGAAGTCAATACATAAATTGAATCACTTTCTGTGGAAAGTGATTCAATTTATGTTTTGAAAATATTCGGACTCCAGAAACAAATTCAATTCACGGTGACTCCTGTAAAACGCCAGTCGTTAAAAAGCTTTCAATCTTTCCAGCAATATAAATCATGATAACATCTGGATGTTTAAAGAGCATTAGCATCTATCTAACAAATTTCATTGGCATAAGTTTGTTATTGAATTCGCGTGCATTTCTATTGGAATGGAATAGATTATTTTAAAAATATATTAAATCATCTCTAAAATAAAATTCATACAAAAGATGTTAAATTAAAAGATACATTTCATTATATATTATTTCAATATATTCATTGAAAATCAATTAAATTAGAAGTATTACTTACATACTCATCTTTTGTTTTCATTCATACAGAGATATTTTCATATTAGGCTTTATATACATGCCCTTTATCTGGAAAACACATACGTTTGTACATATTTTTTCCAAATTAATTAAGGTATTTAAAAAGACGATAATTAGATCGCTATGTTGCGATGTTAGAGGAATATTTGACTCCAGAACTTGCGAGATAAAGAATAGCGAATACGAGAACTGGTTTCAACAAGACGGAGTGACCTGTCACACATCAAATAACTCTATGACGGCTGAGAGATAAATGTTTCCTGAAAGTCTAATTTCCAAAAGCAGTGATATCCCTTGTCCCCCACGTAGCCCTGACTTGACTCCTCTTGATTTTTTTGGTGGGACACCTCAAACATAAAGTCTACAATCCAAGGGACATCAGTCAGTTAAAGGAAAATATCCGCAGCAATCACCCCAGATTTATTGACAAGAATTTTCACAAATCTGCGTTCGCGTTTAGAAGAGAGAGAGCCGTCATTTAGATGATATTTTAGAAAAAATAAACTTCATATAATTACCTAATCATTTTCATAGTTCATAAGACGTCTTTTATTCGAAATCATTAAGAAATAATAATATTCTAGTAAGGTAGATATGCACAGGATCAAACATCAAGTGCATGACTAGCCATCACTGATTGAATATTGTTTTTTTTTTCGTGAAGGGCCTTAAAAAAACCGCGTTTAACAAGAATTTGCAATAATTTCAATATTATCGACATTGGAAAATCGAAAACATACACATAGTTGCTGTACACCAACCAAATTCTATATGAATTTTTATTTTCATAGACTATTGTTTCGCGATGATAAATAGACGTTCTTTCACTAATGCAGATTATCAAAAACTAGTGTTCGAGTAGATAAGCCGTTATATATATAAAGGCTTGGAGACCTATATAATATACACATGTCCTATACACGAGTTCTAGCTCTAGCTCGATACAATCGCCACTCCCGCCAGTCTCTATTCAATTAAAATCGCGAAAGGTTCTGTACGCAAAATTTCAGCAACTGCGATTCACTCATGGTGACTCTTTATTTGGAAAAGGAAGATGAAGGAAACAAGAAACTTTTCATGAAGAACCAGAGGAAAACGCAGATTCTGGAAACAATCTTATTTTCTTATTATTGTCCTGATTTATTACAGATATACAATGTACTATTGAATAAAATTGTTTATCTCCTTTCTATTTAATTGTGTTTATGCCTTTACTTTGTATGTAATGAGTAATGATAATATTTTAATCTATAGTGTACCTTTGACATTTAATTCCTTATTTCCAGATCATGTCTTTGTAGTCAGCATTTCAGTACTGCTCATCTGTTTGGTCATATAGTACTGGATACTTTCTCATATTTTCAATAGCATCTTTTCTGGTTTTATACCCAACATTATTGCCAATTTTGTGAAAAAGCAAACAATGTAAAAACTCAAAAATATTATTACATATTGCAACCGATAAACGTCCTGCAGGTGTGTTCAAACTCTAGTATACTTTCCCTCCTAGACCTTTCCATCGTCCTTCTGTATGATTGTAGTCCAGGTCTCAAGAGCGGTTCGGTACGGAAGTGATATGATTAAGCACACATATCACACAAGCTTTCGATTTATGTCTGATATTCAATTAAACTCACCGTAACTATCACGGATCTTGATTCAAAAAATATCGCAACGCGCTGAGTTTGGAAGAAAAAGTTGAAGACAATCGAAAAACTTTACAGGATGATACCAGAAAACGCAAACTTTGGGTATATTCTCACTGGAAAACAAGATCCAACGAAGGAGAGTATTCTACACTCTGATCTCATCCTCTGGACGAAAAGACAACAATTTTCCAATAATTTTAGAAAGCCGCATCGACGAGTAAATTGCTCAGCGACACGCATTTCCACGATACAACGAGAAGGCTGCACAATCGGAGCAGGATGAAAAGGAAGATCGGAAACGAGTCGGAAACAATATGGAGACGTAATGGAACAATGTGAATTACGCCGTTTGTACCCTAGAACAATATACTCCTTGACACTCAGCGGACTTTATGATCAGAGGTGGATCGTAAGTATGTATATGTGTACCAGCCTTAATTCTATACATTTCACTGGTAGCGTAACTAGGTTGCTGGAAGTAACTTGTACTACTACACGATGGCAGCTCAACAACACTTTTGGAGGAGCCAAACCGACACTATTCAAGGTATACTCCATATGCTAACGTATATATTGATGTCGACATTGGTTGTGAGTCATGGTATCTTAGTAGAGTATAATATTTAAGAAATATTTGGAAACTATAACGATCATGAACTGAATGTTCGGAAAGTAATTCCCTGAACGAAGTTATAGGTTTATTGCCATATGATAGGAGCTGTATTGGAGTAGTGTGTTTTTAATATTATAACTCCAATTTATTCTTTATTCAAAATTATTAGTTACGGGTAACGAAAAAATCAACAGGTTGTTGAGGCTCGCGGTTTTCGTCCATTTTTGGCTCTAGAATATAAACAATGGCTTGTTATTATTAATATTTGGTGTATAATCAGTGAATGCTGCTAAATTGCTGTAAACTGCTTAATAATAAATATTATCCACCTGAAAACTGAATAAATGCCTATAAACGCGAAAATAAAAATAAAGAGTATGTGTAGGAATATTACCAATTGAAGCTCTAAAAAAATCGCGTATTGGGTTTGGATTAGCAATCTGCTGATTGAACTAATACAGGATAATAGTTTTCTAAACAGCCATTAAATGGTGTTGATGTGATAGTCAGAAGTATATTCATTGCACCAGTTCTGTTTTTTCAATTGACATTTTCTTAGAAAGTGTGGAAATATTCTGTGAACATATTCTCAGAAAATGTTAACATTTTAGCATCACGTGAGCACGTATACACAATGTGAAATTCGAAGTTTTATTTTTGAAATCATTGTAGACTGAAGACAGAACTGGATTATTGATTTTATTGTTGAAAGGAATAGTAGTCTTTCAAAGAATAAGGCTTCTGAGTTATTTTTCATTGTACTATTAGCACAAATAAGATATATCTGAATCTTCACAAACTTTTTCTGGATAACTGCTGACAAAAGAATGAATCAGTTTAATAATGGTTATCGCAACGAAAAGAAAGTTCACCAACTACTTGAAAATTCCAGTTTCTACATGGTAGATAGGGAATTGAGTGGTAAAATTATATTCTTGTAATTAATCAACCACTTGACAAAACGTGACTTGTCTCGTTTAATGAAAATGTCCAATTAAAACGGCATATAAATGAGATTCTTAAAATACGCCATTCAGTTTACCAGTGTTTTTAATTTTAAATTGAGTGTGATGGAAATCGTCGAAAGCCTGATTCACTAATTTTTTAATTTATACAATTAAATTTGGTAGATTAATTTGTGAAAATGCGGGATGTGATTTCTCTTCTAAACCAAAAATAAAAAGGTTCGAAACAATTTCCAGGATTTCGAATAAGCATGTTTAAACATATAGTACACAACAAAAAACTTTATTCCACATTACTTTTATATTTATGTATCATTTAACTAAAATGAATTACTGGTAGTGCGTTTCTGTTGTATTTAATCACCCACCAGGGCGCTGGAGGGGGATAATATTTTCATACTTCAAATTGTCAATTTAAGAATAAAAATCGATCTGTTGTAGGTTTATTTCACATAGTACATAATAACGCTAAAATTGAATTTATACCTTTCATATAGACCGCATTGAATAAATCTGTTTTTTTTTGGCTAGTTCACTATGTTACTAAACTATGGTAATTACAAAATATTTCAAACATTGATTGTTATTTGATTTTCATTACCTATTACTAAGAAAATTATAACCTCCTAAACAACTAAACTACAACCTCAATATTAATATTCACGAAAAAAATATTATAATTCAAGCGTACACCACTGGTTTGTCACAGCCTATTCTAATACAAAGGATGTTACATGTAATTGAAACAATAACAATACATTGTTAATATTTCATGAACCAGTTATCCATTCCACACAAGCTCACAGCGTACTTCTGCTCGATTTACTAAGATCTTGGGGGTAATAACTGTGCTATCAAATTAACTTTTACTTTTAGGTAAAACCTCTAGAGAACCCATAAAACCCTTAAAAAGTTTTTACAACTCTACTTTACATTACCTTTATTCAAGTTAAGTTTTTATTGGACAGAGAATTATTTTTTAGTAGTGGTAAAATGATAATAATAAAAAAATGCGGCAGGCATTTTAACGGGTAGTCGTTAACCGCAACACAAGTAAACGATTTCTAGAGATACGAATAAAATATTAATGAAGGTGTTAATCTTCTTTATGTGCAAAGTTGTTGATTACTTGAACGCGGGAATGTAAGCAATACTTAAGGTAAAAAACCAATGCTTATTCGTCACTTCAAAACTTTACAATTGAACCAGGGTTCAATATGATTTATGTTTAAGAAGTTTGTCCGGAAAATATAAACAAAAGTTTAATAATAACTTCATTTTAGAAGTTGTGGGCGCCACCAGGTTGCACTGTTGCAAGACTCAGTTCGAGTCATAGCGCTCTGCGTGTAGTTAGGGGTGAGCGGTTACTTGTTGAAAGCTAGTTTTTTCACCTGCCGTCGGCGATTAAGGAACATCACATCAACATTAAGTTTGAAGGAGCCAACTGTGAACAAGTGGTTATAAAGGTTCCTAGAAGGCGAAGGAAGCCAGTCGAGTCGAGTTCTGATAAAAATGCTAAACGAATTCGGGCTGGTATTTTTGAAGTCCGTAGATCGACAGTCAAAATGATACCTAATCTCCAAAATAATCGTTCACGAAATTCTAACGCAAAAACTTGAAATTAAGAAGTGGTGTGCGAAAATCATACCGAAGGTTTTCACTCCTTAATAGAAACCAAAAAAGATTGGGAGCTGTGAGGATTGGTTGGAATCAGAGGAAAGAGGAGACTCTTTCAACCCGGTAATCAGTGGAGACGAAAACCGAGAACAAAAAAGGCACGAAAATCAAGCTCAAATGTGAAGATAATGCTGATTGTTTTCTTTGATAGGAGCAATGTTCACAAGGATTTTTTCCTTCCGGCCAGAAACTGGAATGAAATTTTGACGTTGAATTTTGAGACATCTAAGGCTTTGGAGGGAGTTCTACCGAATTCTGCACAAATATCTTTCATCACGACAATGCACCCGTTCACACATCGCTCTTTGTCTGTGAGTTTTTGAGCTTCAATCTCCGCGATAGCCTTATTTACTTGATTTATCCTCTTCTGACTTGTTTTGTTCTCGAAACGCGAAATGATGCTTCGAGTTCAGTATGTGGGAGATGTGGAAGCAATCAAGACAGAAACGACACGGCAACAAAACAGCATCACAAATGACTTTCAGCATTGTTATCAATAGTGCAAACGGCATTGGCAGAAATGTTTCTTGTTTCAAGGAAAGTATTCTGAAAGAAGCAATATTGTGGTACATTGTAAAAATAAAGTTATTATTCAATTTTTATACGTATTTTCTGTACAAACCTCCTTTTTATGTTTTATATTCATATACTTTGTTGTAACGAATACATCCAGTTAAAGGAAATATCATTATTTGAACCAATCTGTGCGTAAATATCATCAGTGTGTCACAATATATTCAATTGCAACAGAAGACTGGTTTAAAACAAAAACAACTTTTGGTGATAATTTTTTTTTCGTTTCAAATTTCGAATGCTATAATCTCTGTAGTAACGTCGATCGAATTGAGAAAGGATGACATTTCAGCTTTCCAGCAAGGGGTTTTTATCGTTTTCCCGTCCTTAAATGCTTGTATTCTATTTTTGCATTCTGAAATACGTCATTGCTGACATTTTCCTGTACAATGACGAATGAAACGGAGGGTGATGGTCGTTATATCACATAGATACCTTTCAACTTTAAAAATAGATAAACTTAATTTAATTCTTAACGCAAGGAAGTTACATAACTAATAATTCACACAATGTATTCGTAAGTTCGTGATGAATTTAATGCTTATTTTGTTAGGCATTGAAGGACATTTTTGCAGTATCAACGATTATGGATCGATAAAAACATAAATCATCTTGCTACTATAATAAACTTAGCCCAATCCAAAAGTTTGAACCGAGTGTACCTACCGTGGAATTATTTGAAAAGTTTATGTACCTACCGATTGTCTGTTTACATCTAACTCGCGTTTCAACTAAATTCCCAGTGCAATTAGTAATAATAGCATAGATGTGGAGGTTTATTTCGAACGAACGATATTTCATCATAAATATAAACCTAGGACACAAATTAGCAAACATAACGAAATAAATATCTTTAATATTGTAAAAGTTACGACTGAAAAAGTATGAAGCTAAAGTTGATACTGAAAATACGTTTTTAAGACTTCGCTAACTTGATCATGATCTGAATATTTGGAAACTAACCTAAATAATTATTATGGAAGAATTAACGCACAATCAATCAATTGGTACGAGCTAATCGTAAAGTTTCAAGTAAATTGCCAATTGGCAGTGGTGTGCCTCAGGGTTCAGTTTTGGATCCAGATCATTCTTTGATTTTCATCAATGATCTCACAGACCTACGGATCAATGGTAATTTCACTTTATTCGCAGATGATACCAGTGTAACCTAGAGAGATCCAGATACACTAGCTTCACATTCTACAATAGGCAAAGATATCATTCGTGGTCTGATGCGAACAGTCTCTATTTAAGCACTGAGAAAACTCTAGTTTTATCCTAGGAATGAGCTTTAAATCCTGTTGAACTCAACAATGAGTTGATACGATCCTCAAATTCAAACAAAGTTTTTCTATATATTGATGCCTGAACATTTCGATTCTCGTACTACTCGTTATTCGAACCGCATCTTAGGTATGGTTTGCATTTATGGGACTCTTGTAGTTTGCACCTCTTTGATTCTATCTTCAAAGTACAAAAAAAGTGCAATTCATTATATTCATGGTTTAAATAATAGAACGCATTGCGAATTCTATTTTGAAAAACACAAAATTCTAATTCTCCCCGCTGTCTTGATCTTAGAATCTGTTTGTTTGATTCGCAAACACTTCCAGACTCAACCTGCGACCTACCTATGCATACCTACCTTACTACATAGAAGAAAAAAGTTGAACACTTACTTGACTATACCTACTTCTGATCTGGTGAAAAATTCCATCATCTTCAGTGCCAAAAAATTATCCAATCGGCTACCATCTGAAATAAAAATGGCAAAAATTTTTGATAAGTTTCGAGGTTTGGCATTTCTATTTGAAAGATCTTATTATTCTATGGGTGAATTCTACAAATTACTCCAATAGACGCGATGGTCGGAAGCTGTGATCAAAATCTGATTCTGAGTTGAAATCCACCATCAGAACTTCTATTGTAAGTCGCGATTAAGGTTATTGCGCAAATAATTGAAGGTCCGTAGCTTGTTAGTATTGTACCATGAGAAGAAGTCTAAGCTTTAGTAACATGAGCTCACTTTGCGTTGCCTTTGGTTTTTCATTTCAAAAGGTGAATTAAATTGTGGGAATTGGGACAGGATGAGGATAAGTACTTGACCACTCTATTTTTCGCAGAAGGCAAAGTTATTATAGCTTGATTCGAGGATGATGCAGATTATATGCTGAGAAAATTGGACGACGAATATGAAAAATGAGGTTTGAATATGAATACGTCAAAAACAGAATATCAGTCAGTAGGAAGCGCACAAGGAGACTCCGAACTGCAAATGAATAAGGTTAGACGATGTAGACAATTCAACAACAAAAGCAGATATGAGAGATAGAGTGCAGCACTCAAAAAACGTTATACAAATTTTGAACTCATTGAGTTGGCCAAAAAAATTAAACTATGCACAAAAATGACAATATACAAAGTTATAGTGGGGCCCATTTTAACGTATCGATGTTAAGTGCTGGTAATTGACGGATACACAGTAGAAAATAATGGAGGCTGAGGAAGTGGACTGTTTGAGAAGATCGTGCAGGATCACCACAACAGAGCATATACTAAAAGAAGATAACGACGAAGAACAGAGAGAATACAGATTGAACAACTGCTCTGGTACGGACATGATGATGATTGACAGAGCAGGCGGCCGAAGAAAGCAGAATAGAAAAATAAAAGGAAGACCCTCAAGGAACTGTAAGGAAGGAATTGAGCAAACCATGAAAGACAGAGCTATCCAGGAAAAGAAGTATGGCGGACGAAATACGGGATCGCGCAATGGAAGCTGTAGGATCCCCGCTTTGATTATGTTGTTCCGAACGATGTTATTTCGAAGCATGAATTCAATGTGAGAATGGATTTCAGGCACAGGTTTAATATCGGTCTATCATCTGGTTCATTATATATTTGACTTTGAGCGAACAACAATACAGACGTTTTTGTCCATAGTATCAATCAGCACTCGAAAGGAATTCTCAATATATAGCTTATAACGGAATGCGATTTAAATGTTCGATGTATTTGTTATCCATTTATTTGTGTCAATTACGAACAGGTATACTTTTATCCGTTCCAATCATTGTGTTTGTTCTGCTCGAACCTCTTGTAAGTGGAAGACAAACCATCGCGTTTCTATTATCTTGTTGGGTTTGTTTTTATATTCTTTTTGCCAAACTATTGCGCAAGTTTAACGCTTTATCATTTCTTCTAAGTTGATTTCATTGCGTCTTAATGAAATTATTATTTAAAGCAAACGTACACATAACTAGAATCAGTTATTGTACCTACTGATAAAAAACAGAATGTTGTTAATGTCATAAAATATCTCATAAGTAACATTTGTCAGAATTCTTACGCCTCAATTTAAACATAATAAAACTGGTCGCTTATTCTCTGGAAAGTAGAATTGTTTCACGTTGCTCTAGTGGACGTGTTATTCCGAAAAAATCGGCAATCATTTGCTTCGAAGTTGTTGGATTTAGGTCATCTTACCCATTCAGTCGATTGCTGCTTAGTTCATATGAATAGATCCATGATTCGTCGCATGTTAAGATTTTATAGACGTCTTTTGGAGCACTGCGACTGAATTTCTATGGTGGAAAACTGATGCATATGTATTAAGTTTTATCCGAAAAATATGTAGGTTTAGTTAACCGAAAGCGGGTTAGGTTAGGTTATTCCTATTACTATTCAGATCCATCCAGAAATTCTTGCATGTTTAAACTGCAGTGCAACTATTTTTTGCATCTAAGTTCAAAGAATGGTTTCACCAAGGTATCAAACCAATATTACCACCATAGATTTATAAGATTGGAAAGAGTCTTTAGACAAATCTAACAATCCGTTATGAAAAAACAAATAGATTTTCTCAGTATTTTGTAATGGGGAAAAATATTCAATGGCGAAAAATAAATATATTTGCCTCACAATTCTCCAAACTTCCGCATTTCCAGGATTAACCCGAACAGTCTGCAAAATTAAACGGTTCATTTTTATTCGGCTTGTTTCCATTTTCTAGATAATAATAATAAAACAGTTTTCCACTATATTAAGAGAGAACATTCTTGCGATTATACGAGAATAATCGGTTATGAAAATAGCAGGAGATTATTCTTGTGGCGTTTAGCACGTAAAGTTCGTAGCGGTTTATCCAATGAATTCACACGTAATATACAATCTCAATATAGCAGACGATTTTACAGGACAATGCAATTATGAAGATGAAATTCAACAAACGAAAGACTATAATAAGAAAAAAAGAATAAAAGTATATGCTATTCAGAATTTCCAATTCTGAAATCTACCTGTGTATTTAATAAGATTTAACGGTTGATATAAATGATTTTTATTTTATTATATACTACACTTTCTCTGAACTCCAATGTAGTGATGTTCTACGAGAGTTTTGAGATATGACAACACTGATGTGAATATATCTCATTTTACATTGCCATCATTATTAATGGTGAACGTACTCAGAACGTGTTGTAATACGAGTGCTATTTGAGTTGTTTATGGATACTTGAAACATTCATTTTGGTCAAGAAATAGAATGAAATAGCGAAGATGACTTTCGATGTAGACTAAATCAACAACAGTATGCGGATCAACTCGCTTTGAGAGAGCACCATGAAGCACTATTTCAGGCCATCTTGTTTTGTTGGTTTTACAAAATCGGCTGTCGTGCCAAAAAACATTGATGCTGTACGTAAACTGATATTGCAAGATCGTCAGATTGAGGCGTACTTGGACATTAGTTCCACTCCCATACATTTAATATTGCAAGAACATTTGCGTAACCAAAACATTTGTTTGCGTTGGATATCGCATAATTTGACAATCGCTAAAAAAAGCTCGGGTGGATTGGTGCAAAGGAATACTGAAAAATTTAATGGCGGTGCTTCAAAAGACATCTATCAGATCAACGCGTCTGAATCCGAATCTGAATCTATGTTGTTGTTCGCGCACGATCATTTCCAAACCTGTTTTTTCGCAATAACTGGACAAATCGCCACCGTTCCATTAGAGCAGCGTAGAACGGTCAATTCTGAATGGTACACCAGTATTTCAAAAAATCAGGGAAGACAATCGCAGAAGACGAATCATTCTCCAAACTCTCATACATTAGTTCAAACAAAAACGTTTTTGAACAGTCAAAATATCAAATTGATGAGTCATCCACCGTACAGTCTTTGTTCAGCACCCAATGATTTCTTCTTATTCTTGCAGAATTAAATTGTGAAGTCATCATTTTTCTACACCTTAATCGTTATAAAATAAAACGACAACTGGTTCAAACGCTTGCGAAAGTGTATTGATCTTTACGTAGAATATATTGAAAAATAATAGAACCATATCCAATTATGAATATTTGTTTCTATTTGTCTATTTCAGAACTTTATTAGTAAATTTTTCTTCCCGAAAAAACTGTCGATATGCTTCCACGGCAATTATAACTTCATATATTCCAAATAATTTCGTCATATCTTCTATTTAAGAGGCACAAGATTGGGATCTTTATTGCTATCATGATAAATACAATATCTAAAGCAATTTGTTCTAAAACATGTCCAAGGCTGGCTTTATGGAAATCATATAGCTCATATTGGTCGAATGAATGATGTTGGTTGCATCGTTAACTTTCTTTCCTTTTATTGTATATTTTCCCACTTGTTAACAGCATTTCTTGACTGATCTCCATGCTCTTGTTTTGTGAAGTCAAACATATCTGAAATAACTCTTTGAAATGAGAGATATGATTCTTTATGTTCAAACTCTCTACTGATTCCCTGATTCCCGTATTTTTTTCATTATTGGACCTTATATAGTACAGCAGTTGATGATATTAAAAAAACTATCCTTAGATCTCAAAATAAATTAAATAATCATAATAAGTACTAAATCTATACTGCGAATCTCCACTGTGAACAGATCAGGAAAATGGAAATCTTTAAAATCATTGGGAGGTTTATTATTGCGCACATGATCCTTGGCAACACTGCAAATTTACCAGGTTTACAAATAAGTAAAATGATCTACTTTAGTCGTCGGACTGGATATGATTAGAGCCTTTTTAAAACTGGCTCCTGTGATTAAGTTTTACGGTCAGAGTTCTTTGATAGTTTTTAGAGTCCTATATATATATATATATAGAAATATTTTCATTAATTTATCGTTGAAACAATATACCAACGTTATGTAACATCTTTTTGTTCATAATCGATAAAAAAACTAATCCTAAGATACATTCAGTTACAAACTCATTTTCTTGTATATAAAATTACTCTACCTACTATTATATTAAAAGCTCCATTTCCAAGATTATTCTGAAATAATCTGTTATGAAAATTCGAGAGATATTGCAGGTAGGATTAAACACGTACGCTTATTCTATTGATTTTCTGGATCTCTTCTTTACATAACGCTGTTTCCAGTAGTTACTTTATTCTATCTTCTCTTTCGAGTGATGTAGAGATTATTCTTGCAGATTAATTTCAAACGTATACATTCTGAGAATTTGAACGCAATCAACATTGATGAAAAATCAACGAAGCAATTTGCAATTTCAAAGATTTTTGTTAAAAATATTAACAATAATACAGAAATTCGCCAATCATTAATTATTGTCTTATTTATCTATGGTTACACTTGCATTTTTCATTTTATTTTTTGTGCTGTTTTTTGGTTGAATTATCCACATAATTTCATCCTTCAATATTGACAAAAAAATAATGCATTTCACGTGGAATTAAAATACTAGGTATTGAATATTCTCCAAGGACCAATTTTTTTGCTTACCTCACCACTTTATTGTTGGAAAATCTTTGACCACCAAACAAAGTGTTTTGTTTCGGATGAGAAGTGATGTACCAACGTTTCATCCATTGTTATGAAACGATGCAAATTTCAGCTTTATTTTTGTGAAACACTCGATGGACACATCGTCACGACGCTGTTTTTGTTCCATTGTGAGCAAACGCGGCACAAATCTTTCTCGTATTCAAATATGCAATGTACCGAACTTTTTGAAATGCCTGCTATCTCTTAGCTCGCGCATTTTCAGTCGGCGAATATCCAGTACCGTTTTATGGATTTTCTTCAACTTTTCTGGAGTCGTCACCTCATTTGATCGACCACTGCGATGGTGGTCTTCGTAGGTCATACGGCACCGTTTAATCTCTGCTACCCAATATTTTACTGTTGATAACGAAGGATTACTCTCACCCAGAGTAGGCCTCTCAAAGAAAAGTATTGTATCACATAACGATGACCAATTTTTTCCATGCTTACAAATCACTGAAAACGTTCACTATTAATGGCTGCCAAACAAATACTAAGCAACGTGGCGTCCTCAAACTTGAAACATATGCTGTATACTTTCTAATACAGTGGTATTTTTCAACTACCGCCATATACAGATCAGGCCAGGTACTTCTGTGACGATCCTCGAATAATCTGTCTACTTTTTCTTTTATAGAAAATAGACTGTAGATACATTGGTTATTTTGGTTATTTTACTTATCCCAATATGGGGAGCTGCTTAGCTCGTCGATGGCTACCCCTACGAGCTGGACTTTGTAACTGTCATCCACCAATATATGTAGAGCCCTTGTGCACTCGATAAGAAGCCTGGAGTACATCAGTTTGGTCTGCTTTCGCCGCAACGTCTAGGTCTAAGGAGATAAGAATTAATCTGTATCTATTGCGACATCGCAACTATTTACAGAAAGTTTTGAGCGTACGTAATATTTCTAAATCAAATCATATATTATACTACCACCCTTGTGTATGACGCTAGGTCTCATAAATCAACTTTTGAAAGAAAGTATTACTATTTTCTTTGAGGTTAAAATTAGTTAGATATACTCGATACAAAACATTGATCAAATTCCGATGAATAATTTTACTAAGAGAAAATAAAAGGTTGCACAAACTTCTGTAGTTTACCTATTCACTTAGTTCTATACTCTTTTTTAAGAACACTCAAATCTTACATATTTTTTTATGTGTATTGTGAAATTGCATGACTAAAACGAACCTACTTAAAAAATAAGATCTTCTACAATTGAGGAAGACAGAAATTTAAACTTAAGCCTTTAAGACCTACATTATTCAAATTATAACACTGAAATCCATAATTTCAATAATATTCCCCAAAGTAGCAGTCTCTTTAGAATGTAGGGAATCGATGTGCCAAAATTGAACGGCAAAAAAGGGTATAAAGTTGGAAGTAAGTTTATAAAGCATCTCCAGCTGGCTCTAAAATAGAGAATAAATTAGGTAATAGATGATTATCACTAGGATCATAGTTGGATGGTAGCGTCGTCTCTTGGTGCTTTTTACGAGGTGTCGTAAAGAAAATATCGCATGTGCGTTTCGTAACGAAACTAGGCGTCTTCCAGTGGCGTCGATATTTCTTGGAAACAACCTAAATATTGTTTTTGGTATAATAGTAAATGCATTTTTGGGTAGTGCTAACAATAATATCAAAGAAGAAATAAAAAATCCATCTTCAATAAAATCTCCACTCCCTAGAAGATACTCGAATAGGAAAATATAAAATTTGTTTTTGCTAATGACTAAAGATGCCGTTTTACTGAAACTAAGAATCCAAAACCCAAATACCACGGTTTCTTGAAATTTGATATGATGTGATAAATATTATCTTGAAAACTTAAACACAAACAAAATGTATTTGTTTCAAAGTTTTTTCAGAAAATCAATGAAATGTCTCATTCCCATTCATAATATTTAAACATAAAAAATTATATAACTATGACGTAATTGACAAGTATTATCATCGAAAACATATTTCCTAAAACCGAGTTTTGTCTGTAGATTTAGTTTCCTTATCATCCTTTTCTCGATTCTCCGTCCTGATGTCCTTTTTTACAGAACGTATAAATGGGACGTCTATTCCTCTTCATCTTTTTCGCTTCGAATGTATCAAGTTGTGTTGGAACAAGATCCTTGACGTTCACTGGTTTGGTGACTGAATAATATAAAAAAATGGATCATAGCCCAAAAACATAATTATTTCAAAATTTACTAGAAAATTACTGTGGGAAACTTGTACCGAATCTGATTTATTTAGAATCATTCAGGAATATCCTTCTTTGCTTTCATTAGAATATCTCGCTACCAAGGAAAGATCTTTTCCAAGTTACCTCAACAGCTCTCTCTACAAAAATATGCATTTCACTGAATCTATCTTTAGTATACAGTGAAAGGTATGAAAATAATTAATGGTGCCTAGGAGAACAACAAAAACTCAATGACAATATAAAATTTTAAAGAGCTCAATATGTGAAAGAATGTCTAAAAGAAACCAGAGTTAATCTTAAAAGTGTTTAAGAGAAATAATTTAACAAAAAAAGAGTCTTTGATTCAGGAAAATATTTGAAAGTAATAAGAGACGAAGTTTATGTAAGGTGTGATTTTTCCACTTTCGTATATCAACTCTTGTGCGTGTCTACAAATACTTTTTCGTCTTTTATCAACTGAAAACTACTCAATACCTACTTTGGAAATAAGAAAATTCAGCAAGACCAATAAATTGAGAATGGTACTGATGAGACTTGCGTCAGAATCTTATATTTTCAATAATTATATCTGTTTACTTGATAGTATTGACAGTGGGTCAGAGCAAAGTTAATCTTTCACCACATTTCATTCGCTGGTGTCAGTTACACGCACACATTTTTAATAAAGTTAAATGACCCAAGGCACTGTTGTATATGAAGTTTTTTTTAACAATTCAAAATTCAAGACAGGTTTCAAAACATCGGGAAATATTATGATAGTAACAAATATCGAATAACCTAAATACAGAGAGAATTAAATTAAAATCCAATGGTTTTGAGATTTATCTTCTGACAGAAAAAAAGCAATATAATCAGAGAAAGCTTCCGAAAACGAAATAACTCAGAAACTTAATATCAAATTCATTTCTAACGACATTGAAGGGTGCCTATAATGACAAAACGAGAATTTTTCTAATGTAGAGTAACATAAACTGAAACATTGCACTGAAAATTCGATTAGATGAAATTAGAAATGTTTTCCATATTTATCTATTAGACACATTCGGGGTGAATATATAACACCTTTCATAAATTAAATTGTCACGACTATGCCTGGCGTCTTTCGAGGCGTCGTCTTATCTTCTATTGGTGGCGAGTTTCATTTATCTTCTTCACGGATGACTGCTGTCACTATGTCCCTCTATATCTAACGTTTTGTGAGAGAATCGAACTTACGAAGAGAATTGGAAATCGGAAGAATGATGATGATGAAGATACATATTAATAATGGCATTTTTGATTTGTTTAAACGTATAATATGCATGGTTTTGTCTATTGTTTATAGAGAAAACTTGATTTTGCATTTATAAACATGCTTTTACTCTTCCAACTCAAAATATTTCATCGTGGGAACCAAAAGGGTAAAAAATATGATTTCGTGCACACAAAGTGAAACTTTCAATACTCTGTATGCCGATTGCCAATCGAGAAAATATTATGTGTTCCAATGCCTATTTTATTCAATGTTAAGGATCAATATAACTGAATTTTGTGGTTTTGCATCGTATATAGTTTTCACAAATCTCCAATTCAAAATTATTAGTTGATTACTAAATATTCTATGTATGTTGTAATTAAGATTATGTAGAAATATTCACTGACTTTGATGTTATTGAACAAATTTCCAATACATTCATCAAGTTTACAGCAGTTAATTATTTTCTAGATTTTTATCTATTCATAACAACCATTAACTAATATTTAAATGGCTAATCCTTCATATTTCTTCTATATCCATCAAATACGCCAAATGGTATACTTGATGCTTAGCTTTTACTTTAAATGGAATATCTAGGAAACCGAAGATGTTAGGATAAAACATTTATGATACAGTCTTAAGATCTTTCATCAAAGTTTTATGGAACAATGTCACCAACTGTTGAAACCTCAGATGATTCATAATAGGAAGCGTTAATAAAAGTAGAATTGATAGATCAAATCAACTGTAGAAACCTATTACCAATCTTAGCATTTGGAAAACCGGCAAAAGAAAAGTCTGAAAATAATTTTGTGTGTTTTTATATCTTTAGATGTTATCCAAAACCAGCAGTTGAACTTTCTTCCACTCCACACGTCAAAATGCCTTTATATCATTTTTAGATGTTTATTGATATGAATGAAATCCTCATGAATGGCTAAGTCAACTGTTAACTTCTTCATACAAAGCTTTTAAAATTGTACGATTTATTTGAAATAGTTGGGAAAATACTTTCAGTGAATAAAATACCCTTGTATTTTCTGAACAGAAGCGTATTAGCCTGAGGAAGTATTTAGATAAAACCACGTGCACATTCTCACCCGTTCAATATGAGAAAAGAAAAAGCAGCGAATAAAATCATATCAACAAGTTCTGTAATCACTTCCCAAATCATTTGCGATTATGTAGGTATACTTAACTAACTTGTCAAAAATAATATAGTTGATAAACTAGGAGAGAAAAAGGACCAGATATGTATCGGGAAACTAGAAACCTGATGTGAATATGTCAAATCTGACATTGTTATCATGAAGTTTGATATTTTAAATGGTGGAGGTACTCAGAATGTGTTGTCATAATTGGGCTATTCGCGAACAGTTTCTTGTCAACATTTTTAACGTGGATTAAACTAACGGCAGAAAGCTGATCAAAACGCTTAGAATTTTGGTAATGAAGCATTACCTCTAGCCACCGTGTTCGTGAAGGTCATCCAAAACGTCTGTTGTACCTGAAAACATCGATGCTGTGCGTAAACTAATATCGCAAGATCGTCATGTGACGTACAGTGAGATTAAGGCACACTTGGGCGTTATTTCCACTCGCCAGCATTCATTATTACATATTTTTTAGCGTTAGATACCGCATAATTTGACAATCACTCAAAAAAAGCTTGTGTCTATAAGACAATCGACTGTATGGGTGTTGCAAGACCAGCTAAATACAACAAAAGTTGTTCGTAGCTTTTTGAAGCAAACGGTCGCCTGTTTTTCCTAATAACTAGACATGTCGTCTCAGTTCCATTAAAACAACGTAGAATGGTCAATTCTAAATGGTACTTTGTTTGCGAGAAATTCTCAAAAAATCGGGGAACTGATCGCAGAAGACGAATCACTATCCACCACGACAATGCGAGCTTACACATCAGTTTAAACAAAAATGTTTTTGAATAATTCAAACATCGAATGGATGGGTCTTTCGTCGCAGATCAAAATTAAATTCAAGGTCAATGTTTGTCTACACCTGAAGAAGACGTTGATGCGTTCCAATCACATATTTTGGAGGTACACTGAAAAACATACACTTAAATCTGTCATTATTACCAAATTGGAAGATGCCTCGACCGAAAGGGTTATTAATTATAGTATGATAAAAAAAAATTTGTGGATACTCACCTCATAACTTGATATTGGTGAACATGGTAACAAATTTCAAGTAAATTAGCACAACTAAACAGCTGCAAAAATCTGTCCCAAGACTTGTATGCTATTTCAATGAACAGTAAAACAATAAAACTATTTTTATTTTTATTTTTCTATTTCAAAAGAAAGAACGAATAAAGAAAATATTGAACTAATAGTATAAGGCTCGCTAAAAGTTTCAACAGATAGTTAACTGAATGAGAAACTGCTGAAATTAGAATAAATACTTCAGCTTCTGATCCACATACTTGCCGAATAGAATGTAAAGGCGGAACACATGGAAGCATACTGGAGATGTAGAGAGACTTAAGCCGGCAGATGTCGAAGAATTTATTTGACGATCGGCGAACTGCATTGATGAACGTTTAGATTTCAGTCTCATCTCGGCTCCAACATACAATCAATCACACATAAAATGAGCTCTATTTGGATGCTCAATTGTTTCCTTATACAGAATGGGCCAGAAAGACGTATGATTTTACAAACTCTCTCGCGTTTGAATGTTATGAGAGGGAGCTTCGCGGGTGATGGGGATGAGTAGTTCGGTTCTCCGAAATTTAGTCGTGATGGATCACTTGCAACGTGAATTCTGCATTAAACATTATTACAAAAATGGCGATTCTTGCGCTATTGTTCGACGTTTGTTTCGACGTAAATTTGGATTACATGACATAAATCAGTGTCCGAGGGAAAGTGTGATTTGATCGTGGGTCAGAAAGTTCGAAGTTACTGGTTCGAATCTCAATCAGAAGCCTACGGGACGTCCAAGATCAACAAGAACAGAAGACACAATTCAACAAGTTAGAGCTTCAGTTCAACCTAATGTCTATCTACTCGCAAGCAATCAGCCGAACTTGTGGTATCCAGAATATCTTTGTGTCGCATTTTGTCGAAAGATATGAAACAACACCCGTATAAAATTCAACTTGTGCAGAAATCATAGCCAAATAATTTAATTTTAATACTTAAATGCACCGGACCTTATTTCTTTCAAAATCAACAGGTGCAATAAGTCACTGTAAATTCTGAACGATGCATAGCTATGTTAAGGTATTTTTTCTTTCCACGATTGCAACAATTTGAAGCTTATAACCGTACGAGATGGTTTCAACAAGATGGCGCCTCATGTCATACCTACTTCTAATGCCTCTTTGGCGGTCGTAAACCAGACGTTTGCTGGGAAACTGATATCTCGCTAAATGACATTGTATGGCCGCCTAGAAGTCCGGACCTAACACCACCGGATATTTTTATGTGGGGATACCTGAAAAGTAGAGTTTACCCCAATAACCCAGCCACGCTTAATCAGTTGAAGACCAACATCCGAGAAGAAATAGCAGCTATTCCCCACGCAATGTGCCAGCAAGTATTATTTTTTTGAATTCGCAAAACTTTCTGGCCCACCTTTTATAATCAACAAACTAAAGTTCGACATGGAATATACTATATAGAGAAATATCTCGTCCGCGACTTGAACCCGGCCCTATCCGTTATAATGGAACTCTAAAATTTGACGAAAAATGTCTTTGATAATATACTTTTCACTTTTAATAAATCAAGTAAGCAAAAACGTTTAAATTGAAAAATTATTTGGGCTAGATTGAGACGTTTATGTACATATTTCCTATATTTTTGGATCTACGTCATATGCATAAATATTCACACTTCCTGATTATAAAATAGTCTACATGAATTGGAGAACTGTGAAAGAGCTGCCGTAACTTAAGTTGCCGTATTGTGCTAAGACTTTTCAAAAACATCTGTCATTTCCAATGAAAACAACCTCAATCATCCATCAACGCATTTAGACGCCAAACGTTTTTCATATTTTCTTTTCAAGCAAAAATCCACAGCATTTTCCTGCCTGTCAGTGCTTCAATTTAAATTTTCCGGGCTGGTTAGGCGCAGTAGGCCAAGTATAATCTCGGCCGTATCTATTCAAGTTCAAGTGTTTTGGAAAAGAGAAACAGGCTGAAGGGCTGACAAGGATTTCGTGACATTGAAAAACAAGGATGTTCTCGCCAAATGAACGGACGAAGGATAATACACAGTGTAAAACAAGAAATATAAGAACAGTTAATCGACTTTTCATATTTAATACGACTGTGGGAGAACAAAAACATGCAAAGTCTAATAATATCGTAATTGGATGGAAAAATATATTATAGCGTTTTTCAATGAGAAATTGAAAAAAGAAATTACATACAAAGAGTATTCATACCAATATTTACGAGGTGCGATTAACAAATGGAGTGAATGAATGTTTATAGCAGCAACTGATAAATTTATCTCAACTAGTATATTTCATAAACTTATGTTTGGAAACAAGTAGTGACAAACTTCAGTATCTATGGCTTGACAGTCTACAAAACTAACCGTTTTAGTGAGATGTTTCGCTCGCAAAAGATCGATCTTGAACTATTTTTGTCTTGAGTTGAAAAGAGATTAATTGATCTCAAAAATTATTCTAATTTGTTATTCATAATACAGTAACTTTAATGATTGTTTGCATGTGGTACGTGTAATCTAAAATTGGACATTAATCAGGTAAGGATGAACGATCGGAACCTCAATATCAGTTAAAAATATTCAAAAAGGACAAATTTGTTTGTTCAATCAGGCCATCAACGATTTGATAGCTTAGTGGAACGTCCAAGAAACGATTAACGAAGGAAGATACTAGAAAATAGGTGGCAGTGGATTTTTTACGCTTTCTATTTACGAGTGTTCTGCTTCTAATAGTTTTTTTGTCCAGAGTAGCATTACCAGATTTACTACCCTGTGAATTCTTAGCCTGCTCCAACATAATGAATCTTCTTGAGTTTTGATCCCATTTCTGATAACCCCGTTAGCACAAATGGAATAACTTCTTCTTCTAAAAGATATCTATACCAATAATAGTATAGAAACATACCGTTATGAGTCAGATATTCAACTTGGCCTACTTCTCTACTGATGAGAAAATCACATTCAACAATTTTAATACTGATTATGCAAAATGAGTTAGCCTCCAGAATGCAACCAAAACTATTACAGGGATCTAGAATATTCGGTAATTAGATGATATCTTGAAAATATCAAGATCTCGATCGAACAATTCAATTATGTGTCCAACTCAACTCTTCTCTATAATCTCAATACATTTTCTTAATTCTAGAGTTACCACTACATAAAAATTGGTTATTTTGCACTCACATACATATTCCTTCTGTACTTTTTGTCCTCCATCCGTTAACCTGTAAGAAAAAAGGTCTCGAGGTGGTCCAAACTACGCGGATTACTCTCGCTGTCGAGAAAGTAACATCCGCAAAATTGCCTTAAGATCTGTCACAGTTACTCCTCAAATCAAACAACTCATGATGAACCAATCCTTTTTTACAAAACATACTTATTGAAACTTTCCCTTATTTTTGGACTCTGGATTGGGTGAACTTTATATATTTAAAAATATAAAATTTAGAAATTGTATCTACAGAAATCCTGATTTTGCCTAGAAGAATTCTAGGATAACCACAACTCCAAATAAAAGGTCGTTACAAAAAATTTGTTCTCCTAGTTCCGTATTCTAGTTATCAATAAAAATTTTTCGCTAGTCCTTTGCAAAAATTGATTTATAGTCATTCAAAATAGTTAATGAGCAGTCAATAAACTAAAAGAATATCTATAGTCTGTTAAAATTCTTTATTTTCGAAAAAATGTTCCATGGAATTGGAAGAATAGTTTCAGTGGAACTTTGATCGATCAGGAATCAACATTGAGCCCATAATCGATAATTATTGCGTGACATTATTGTTAAATATCAACTGATTTTGAAATTCTTACTTCTACAGAATTGTTTGAATCAAAAAAATTTTTGGTCTCCACATAAATACCTGAGAGAATCTAATCAAAAAATGTCTCGAAACAATTAATTTCTCTTATATCCAAATCCATTTCAATTCATCGCATTTTTATAATCATATTTTAATCATTTAAATGACTTTTTCCAAGAAGATTCACTTCTTATTTATATTTTCACAGAATTTCACTTGAGCTCATCTTCTTATTTTGCAAATTCTCAACCAACTGACTCTCCAAATTGCTTTATAAAATATTACTCGCAAACAACTCAGCGAAATGTTTCTCAAATTTCCATTTAGAAATTGAAAAAAACAGATCCTACTAAGCATTTTCTTCGTAGACCGCATTTTTTCCACGCCACTGGCCCACACCCTTTTATTCGGTCCCTGATCATCATTTCCACAGCTTTTCATGATTACCAAGAGTATGAAAGGCGTGGGAACCGGGTGGCCATTCGTAGTGACATACACTTCCGATGTTGACTGAAATCCATTCCAATGACTTTCTTTTTCAGTTTCTTTCATTATGTTTATTATCAGGACAGCGTTCAGACAAAAAACTCATGAAAAATAGATTTGCCAAAGTGTATTTTATACAGAAACTGTCGCATATACTCGTAGTATCTACACACAACATTTAAGAATCAACATGTCCATATATAAATATATCCAGAGTTGTTATAAGTACTTATATAAGTATAATTAGCCTTATAAATTATTTTTCCCCAAGTAACAAGTGACAAGTACTATTTAAAAATACTTTAAGGATAAGTAATTTTACTTGAAATTAAAAATTAGAGTACCCAGTACAAAGTAACTATTAATTTAACTACTCTAAATAGTTGAGTTATAACGTCTCTCTTATTTATGTCTTCTCTATATTTAATATACTCCGTTGGCATTTCCAATTCTTCTATTAATTTCCGTCTCTAGGTTCTACATATTTCATTAGGTTTATATCTTATTTCTTCACCTTGTATGTGTATGTGCATTTTGTAATTTTATTTTTTACTTGTTTTAATTGATGTACAAATGAAGAGAGTCGATGTAACAAGGCGAAATACATTGAACATTTGTGAAAGAAAATATGAGCAAAAGCGTATCACAAAAAAGCTGAAAACAAAAGAAAAATTAGTGATTTATACTGTTGCAGCTTCATAGACCTATTATGTAATCTTCTAGAGTATCCAGAAAGATATCAATTATATGATAGTTTGATGGAATAATAAACGTTCAGAATCGGTTATTCATTCATCAATATAAAACTACACGATTGTAGTTACATATTTCCGCCTTATCTAAAAAATTAAGTTCCCCCTGTTTTGAGCTGAGATCAGTTTCCAAAGAACTGAATTTGAGCGAATTTTCAAACTACAAAAGAGATCTGTTGCACGGCTATCCACTTAGGGACGTGGAGCACCACCTCTACCTACCTACTCCACGTTCAAAATTAGGCGAGGGCTCAATATTTTCCATTGCAAAAAATGCACAATCACTTGCCAAAGTACTTGCACAATCATGAATGTTGTGTGTATTGTTTTTGGACTGTTAAACAGAATCTGATTTTGAAGAATTAATTGTTCAGTCGGAGCAGCAAGCAACTTCTGAAGATGCCAACTGCACGGAGTTGACAAATACCTAACCTTTAACCGGTGGGACACTAGTACACCATCGGAAAGGTGGCATCTGAGAGACTATTATTGTGGGGTGCTAGGAAAATATCTACATTTTTGAAAAAAATATATAATTTTTAATAGAAATATCAATTTTTTTTCAGAAAAGTGAACAATAACAAGAATGTTAATTTATTTCAACATAAATTTTTCAAACCGCCTCTAGATACAAATAAATTGTCCTATAGTACAAATAAATTCTTTAGACCAATACGTTACAATAAAGAAAACATTGAAAAAACATATTGATTATATTTAGCAACAACACTATCTTCGCAGCAACCGCTAATTTTCACCTTTAGAAATGCATGAATTACACAGCTGTATTGACGATTGTAAGCAAATTGAGTTCCTGCACTTCTTATACTATTCCTCACGCCAAACGCTATCCGAAGATTATCGAAACGCCTCCTCACATGTTCCTCTACTAATTTGCTAGTTTTTTCGCAAATGAAGATTTCTCTCTAACAGTATCAATGATTTGAATAAATGAATTTACCATAGAAACGAAAAGAATACGAAAGAATACATTTAGTGGCCATTGGCAAATACGACGAATCGTTGAACTTTTGGTACATTTTTCGTCCATTGTCTCAACTCCACTTTTATTGCAGGTATAGCTAGCAGGCTTTTGCGTTTTTCCTGCATTCCAGATTATCACTTTCCTTATTTTCGTTTTCCACTTTCTCGTTTTCTGAAACTTCAGAGGCACTGTCATATTCGGATTCCAAATACTCATTTTCTTCGATTTCTTCTATAACACTTGCGTCATATTCGGCTTCAACGAACCACTATATTGTTATATTAATTTCAAATTTCACTAACAGAAAGGTGGAGTCTGACGGAGCAAGATACACTGATTTTAATTTCTTTTATTCGTCTAATGGTTCGAAATTCCTAAGTAGGGAATAAGCAGGCTGCCAATCACTTGAATATCACATGGCGTAGGCGTGTTTGTTTACGAATAATCTACAAATATTCGCGTGCAAAAGTCTGCCAGACGCCACCTTTTCGGTTGGGGGCTAACCCAACTTCTACCTAATGTTAATGTTCCATTTATATCCAGTGGTAAAATTCTGCAAATTTTCTCTGTCACTAAGTAGAACTTGAAAAAGTTCAATATCGCATTCATATTGCTTTCTTTCTTGATCTCTTATATTCTGGACTTTCTCCATGATACTTCTGAAGAAGAAAAGAGCATCACTTTTGACTATACTAAGTAAATAACATAACATATTTTGTTAGTTTGTCACATCCGTTCACATTGTCACATTCATTCGTATAAAATTATTATGATATCTTTGTTTGGGAGGTTTACCGTAATTTTTGTTTTTCATTATATCATCTATTCAGCTCAAGGTCAAAAGCATCTTGCCCTGTTTTGTAGCAAAGACAAAATTTGGAGGAAATTGGGCATAGATATGAAAACTAATGGATAACTTTTCATATATATTCACACAAAATTTTATAAATGCCATATATTTCACACTTAATCCATTATTTAACAGCGCGGAAAACAAAAGTGAACGAATAAGATATTTTTTTGAGAAAATCCACGTTGTTTTAATATGCAAAAGTATATTTTTTACGAGACAGCGGTTTATTCACAACCTGAACAAAGGAGGGCGCACAAGAATGAGAAACATCCCCAATGAATTACGTTTCATCGCGATTAGGTTATAAAAGAAAACAAATTTTATGATTTAGTAGGGTAAACAGAGTGTCTAGTAATTTCCATTTAAATAGAATAGGTAATGTGCAATTATGATAATACATCTCTATTAAGGCAAATTAGGACATAATAATATTTCAAAAGGAAACCTTTAGGAATATAGAGTTTTTATTTAAAAATTGGATGACAAGGTTCAGTACACTACAACCTGAGAAATATTCGAGTGTCAATTTGAAAACATACTACCTTTTAATTTTCATACAATTCGGAAATATACGAAAACACACCACATTCATTTTGGAAGAAGACAATAGACTAGTTTTCAGTTGAATTACAAATATGTAGCGGAGGAGGACATAATCCTGAATTCTCAATTCGAAATAAGTATTGAGCGATACCTCATTTTGAAAGTTGTTTAACTTGGTCGGAGTAGAAAGGTCAAGTTTTCATCTATTAAAAAGTGTTTTTCGATAAAAAATTTATAGTTTATAGATAGTTTATACATATAGATAATTGATACAATCGATACAACGAAAGTACTTGAAGCTCTCTAAACACAACTGTTATTCTTTCCAAACCTTTCAAATTTAGAGATGTGTTTCATGAAAAATCGTTTTTAAAAGTCCTCATAAAAAGATTTCTCGAGGCTCTTGGTTGAACTTCCCTCCTCACGCGTTGATTGAACGATTGCGTTAGCCGTTAGCTCCTCTTTGACTAATCCATCTGCCAGAAAATTTTTTTATCGAGCCACTGTCTTAGTGAAAAAGTTTGAGTCTATATATTCGTTGTGTGATATTGCCATGCTAGTGAGACTACGGGTTTGTGGAAATGTCGAAAATATCGCTGCCGTTGAAACGTCCATGGCAAATGATCCAAATTAGTCAATTGCATGAGTTGGGTATAGCCAGGACCACTTTATGGCAAATTTTGCGTAAGGATCTTACTTTACACCCATGCAAGATCAGGCTCACTCAAGAATTGAAGCCGATGGACCATTCGATGCGACGTACGTTCTTCGATTGGGATCTGGAAAAGATGCGCCAAGATAATCAATTTCATCGCAAAATCATCTTCAGTGACGAAGCTCATTTCTGGCTCAATGGATTTGTCAATAAACAAAATATGCGGTATTGGGCGAGTGATAATCCACATGTGCTTAATGAAAAACCACTTCATCCACAAAAGATAACTGTTTGGTGCGGTTGGCATAGCGGCGGCATCATGGGCCATATTTTTGCGTCGACGATAGTGGTCACCACGTTACTGTGAATGGTGATCGTTATCGCGCCATGATAATCGATTATTTTTGGCCCGAATTGGAATATATGGACTTGGACAGCATGTGGTTTCATCAGGACGGCGCCACAAGCCACACAATACACGTTACATCGATTTATTGAAGACGAGTTTGATGAGCGTGTTATCTCAAGAAATGGACCAGTCGAATGGCCGCTTCGTTCGTGCGATTTAACGCCTCTAGATTTTTTTCTTTTTCTTTGGGGCTACGTCAAGTCAATGGTCTACGCTAATAAGCTGACGACGTTGGAAGAGCTCAAAGCCAACATTGAACGCGAAATATAAACCGTTTCGACCGAAATGTGCGGCCGAGTCATGGAAAATTAGGTCCGATGAATCAACCACTGTAAACGTGCCTGCGGTGGCCATATGAGCGAAGTCGAGTTCCATTCATAAATGTTTTGAATGTACTTCAACCCGATAATAAAGTTTTTGAAATATCTCAAATGGTTTTCATTTTATTTTGAAAAAAAGTTGTCCTTTTTGCAAAACCCTTTACATGCAAAACTAGAACATGCAAAACTTTATGTTGCATTAGTATGTTTAGTTTCTAATCATCTCTTAGTGAATTTTTATGTTAATGTGACGCCCCACGATAAAAACATTTGCGGCGTCTCTGGCATGTTCTGTAGTATAGGCAACAACTTCTAATAACTCAACGACCAATAAGTACAAAGAAAAATCCATAATTATATATTTTTTATCATTCCCTGATTTTATGCAGAGTATTTATTGGAAATTCCATTCGACCTAGCAATATCAATGTTGTGAGTAGGTAAGCTAGTGCTCTACGTTTTTTATTTCAAGCTGTAGAAAGCAAGATATTTAGAAAAAAATATTCTTGACTCAAGTTATCATACTTCAGTTGTATTTTAAATTAATTTTCGCTAGCAATTAAAACGCAGTGATATCATTAATCGTGTCGGTCTGAGTTTGTTTAGATTGGAAGCTGAAAATCAAGTCATGTTATGAGTGCCAGTTCAATTAAATGCGTTGTGTTATGTACTGAGATCTAATCAACCTAAGCGTGATCCTAGAAGTGCCGGTTTTTTACCGCTTATAATCAGCACTAAATTGGATTACATAAGAGGTATTAAATCACCGAAAGACGCCAAAGATTGGTCAACGTGGAAAGTGTAGTGCAATGGACCTTCTTTTTTGCCCCAAGAGGTAAGGTGGAAGCGTATGTCTTCCTCACAGCGGGCAGTGCAAAGCTATGAGCTCGTGTGGGACTTTCACTTTACTAAACTATCCTCCTCTGTATTATCGGAGGGAGTGATGTACGCCGGGAGAACATCAAAAGTCATGTCATCAGCGCACCTCCCATTTTCCAATTCCGTTATTCTCTTCCACATATCCTCGCTGTTTATCATGCGTTCGATATTATCAGTAATCGGCGGTATTTCTCCGATTCTATTTTCGAGCGCAATTATTTCCCCACTCCAACGTGAGCATTCGCACAGGACATATCTCGGGTCGTCCCTTTATCCGCAAGTCGCACATAAGTCATCCGGTGTCTTCAGGACTCTTTTCGTGAAGGTGCATAACGATCCATGTCCAGTGACAACCTGCGTGATGAAATAGGTGTGTACGTGTGTTTACAGTTTACCAAGCTTCTAGACGTGCTAGAATTGTATGATACAGTCGGAGTCGTTGAAGGTATTAGAAAGAATGAATTCTCATCTGAAATGGCAAGTGAGGCTCAAAAGCGAAATGTAGGTTGGCTGACATTTAAGGAGGCATGGGATATTCTGATTTAGCCGTTTAATAACATAGATAAAGATCAGTTGTTCCGTCAGTGTCTTGCTTTTTCAGTATGGAATTGGATGATACCGAAGATACTCCGTCCGTGTTATCTCGTATCTCCCGTGAGTTGGCTGTCAGCTTAAAAATTTTATCAATAATGAATATATCAAGATACGGATACAATAATCATTGATAGAGTGTTATATCTCAGGATTTAATCTATTTTTTGTATTATATTACTGATCAAGAAAATATAATTATTCAATTCTAGTATGAAGTTGGTGTAGGTGTCAGGGTTACAGTCAAATCAATTTTGACGAAACTAATTCCAGAAAGCTTAACCTCATAATATTTATTAAGATTTCATTTCACGAGTTCTCCACACTCGTTTGCACACAACTTTAACTTGTAGGTATAATTAAACATTTAAGAAGTCAGTTCGAATTGGTTTTGTTAGAAATGGACTAGACTGAATGTATGGTGTCGCCGCACCCAAATTAATTAAAAAGTCGAGTAGTGCTTCATAAATGTATATACAAACCGAAATACTTGTCAAAAATAGTTGGATTCAATGGAACATTGTCAAGATAAGACTTTCATTTGAAATTATCTTTGTTTGTTGAATCATTTTTAAATGGAGTGTCTTGGTTCACTTCAGTAAAGTTTTGAAAGCAAGTGCGATAAAAGAACATCCTTCATTTCACCGCCTACTCGGTACGAAAATCGAATGACATGAAAAATCGTTATTCAATTGTCAATGCTTTGGAAATATGGAATACATTTAAGCGAAAAGATAGCAGACGACCAATTTATATTCGAAATAATGAAATTCTCTCTCTGTTCAATAATTCTGTTCAATTTATGGCCTGATTTTTCGTGGCTTTGCGTTAATTAAGTTCGGCAGGGACGTAGCGGACTATATTCTGCTCGGATAACTTTTTTGGGGGAGATTTGAGCATAGGTTAATTGGTTTATTTGCGTCTGTATTTGCTGTGATTAGCCCTTTATGTATTTATTTGCGGGTAAACCATACGGAAGCCGTTTCAATAGAGCGTGGTTTAATACAAAATTCAAGGTCAGAAAAATACGAAAACAACTCCTAACACAGATTATCACTTACAGGGGTGGTAAAAAACGTTATTGCTGTATTAAATTATATTTATAATACTTTTGTAATTTGTATAACACGAGGATGTATTGATATCTAGTTAGCCTAGTTAGCAAGTTTTGCGTTACCATAGCAACGAACAATAGTTTCTTAGAAGTATCAGTGTAAATTTTGACATCAAAAAAGTAAACCAGTGAAAACGATGTCCACTGACATTGTGAAAATCATCATCAAGTACCTGTGTTTAAAAGGATTAAGAGGTAAGCAAATTTACGAAGATATGCTTAATACTCTTGGTGATCAATGTCCTTCGTACACGACCGTGAAAAATTGGATTGCAAGCTTCAAAAGAGGTGAATTTTCCATTGAACATGATGACCGATCGGAAGGCCAGTTTATGTGTCAATCCCCGGAAATACAGATGCAGTTGGTGACATGATTCTATCAGACCGTCGAATTATACTAAAACGGATATCTGAAGCATCGAATATTTCATACGAACGCGTTTATTATATAGTTCACGTCAATTTGGACATGAGAAAAATTGCTGCAAAATGGATCCCCAAATGTTTGAATGTTGACCAAAAGCATGCGTTCGATGGAATGGCGATACTCTGGTTCTCCAAGAGCTAAGAAGTTTCGTGTCCAAAAATCTGCTGTAAAAGTTCTTACTTCAGTTTTTTGGGAATGCCATGAAGTAATCATGTTTGATTTTTGGATAAAGGTTGAAAAATAACTCGAGATTACTATTCGACATTACTAACCACTCTGTGGGAAAAAATTAAAGAGAATGGACGCGGAAAGCTTTCCAAATTTGTTTTTTTTGCAGGACACCGACACTGCACACAAATTTCATGTTGCCATGCAAAAAATTCGAGATTTGGTTCCGTCCGACTATCATCTCATTCCTCAATTGAACAAAAGTTTAAAACGTCGTAAATTTTCTTCCATCAAGGATGTAAGAAAAGCTGTGGAGGTCTGGTTTGCAGAGCAAGAAGAAACATTTTTTTTTAAAGGTGTAGAGACGTTGCAGGTTGATTTTTCAATATATCCTCGTATGTATGTATGAGGATGGTCCCAGAAGTACCTAGCGACCTAGAGATGGCGGTAGTTGTTTGAAAAATACTACTATATTAGAAAGTACACAATCTATACATCATATTTTTCAAATTTGACGCCACGTTGTTTAGTATTTGTTTGACAGCTATGAATAGTGAACGTATTCATTAAATTTGTAAATATGGAGAAAATTGGTCATCGTTATGTGATATAATATTTTTATTTGAAATGCGTTAGCCTGACCAATATAAAAGCTGAACTAGATTCTACTCTGATTGTGACTGCTCCTTTGTTATCAGCAGAGTTTAAACGAGGTCGTACGAACTGCAGAGACCAGTATTGCAGTTGGAATTCCTTGAAGTTACCAAGCTGTATCAAAAAATATAATTTAAGTATTGTGAAAAATTTCGCAACAATCCTTTTTGTAACCTCCATATTTTTTTTATTTTGTTATGTGGCAATAACCATCGCTGTTAAGCAGGTTAAACTGAAATTAAAAAACGCATATTTTGTGTTTCATTAACTGACATATTCAATTTTATGATAATAATCTTCATATTTTTAACCAGTCAAATTAAGCTCAACAATATTTTTGTTCTCGTGAACGACATTAAGTATTATTATAAATAATGATGAGTATACATTCATTATTAATATAAATTTTATATGTATGCTCCTCCAAATATTCGGATTATCATTTTTAAACAAAAAATTGTTTCAGTTAACACGGAGCTTGTTTTGAAAATTAAATTGGATAGGTAGCTTACGAGTCAGTAAGCGCTTAGACTCATTCAAGCGGTTGACCCCATTAGCGAGGGTCCCTTCATAAACCTCCCTATAATCTCTTCAAGCAATTTCCCAACAAACTCTCCACTTTACTACGTTCACTATGGATTTGTGTGTGTTGCGGTCATTTCAACGTATCATCATCAAGTGGACGGGAATCAAAGACACCAGCGGAATACTAACGGCTCTTTTGTTTCGAATTTTTGGCTGTGAAAATCCCAACAGGCAACAGCACCCTTAACAACTCTAAATTATCTAAATCGGAAAAAAATTGTCCGTAGGTAGAATTGATGATGAGCATTTTGTGGTGAAATTATTGACAAATACAGAGTGGTCAAGTAGATTTTCGTTTTGAAAACTATTTGGACAATTTATTGAAATTTCGGGATTGTTGTTTGATACACGAAGACACTGAACATATTTTACAATTAAAATAAACATTGCAGTTCATTTAAGATTACGTGTAAAAGGATATTTTGTTGGGAAAATACCTCATAGCATGTCAAATTCATCGCCAAACATTGTATATCACTCCCATTTTCACAGCAAAATGACATTTGGTATTATATAGTGTGAGGTAACTACTCATCAGTAAACAAAATATTTGTATAACAGAAAACAATAATAAGGATCATTTACAATATGCCCAAAAATACAAATTGCCGAGAAATCTTCAAAAAAACTTGAAATATTACCACTTCCGTGCTTGTACATTTTAGAAATATTGATGGAAACACACAAAAATCTGATGAACCATGAAGATATGATTATATCACTAGAAGTAATAAGGACATTGTACCTTTAAAATATAGAATGACACGACGCAAAACAAGTTGAATGTCACATGGTACAACACATTTGTGAAATATTTGATGCATTTTGACGTGGGGGCTATGGCGAATTTTAAATTTAACAAATTTGCCAAGGAAGAGATACTTTAGATTCCTTCCTGCTCCATATGAATGGCGTACATCCTTGTATACAGTCCACGATGGAGGAGGAGTCATCTCTGCCGTTCCTTGAGATCACAATTAGAAAACTTTCTCCACGCGGTTTCTCTCACTCCGTCTATCGAAAAACCACTCATACCAATCGTTTCTTAAGAGCTCAATCCCATCATCATCCGACCCAACTTAACTCTATCATTGATACACTCGTATCACGATCCATCTCGTTGACTGACGAATCCAGAGAATCTGAGATCAATTTGTTGAGACAAACATTGATTCAGAATGATTACAACAAATCTCAAATTTCTAGGAGCATCCACAAATTTTTATCTCCAACTCCTCCATCCTCCTCCACTAGTTTGAAAGATCAACTCAAGGTATCCCTTTCTTACATCAAAGGTGTAACCCAATCAGAAACTCTCTCACCTAATCAGATCCGCCAAAGATAAAATATCCAAACAACACCATGGAGTGTATGAAATCCCAGTTCAAATTGCACCAAGCCAAGAACCACTTGTTGTCTTTCTCTTATTCCGATATTTCCTCCACCCTTGCCCAACATCGTGTCCATACCGGATACATCGATTTCAATAGAAACAGAACTATCACCTCACTCCGCTCCATCAAGTCCATGATTATTCGAGAAGCTATAGAAATAGAGAAATATTGGGACTGTGTGAACACAAGGGGTGATGGCCAGGGATTGCCGGCAACTTGTAAACACCTTCTTCATTCACTTCGTTTCAGCTTTTCATTTTCTCGGTGAAATTCCAAAGAGTAGACAGATTGAGGCATTAGAATCAATAAAAAAATTTATAATTTCTTACCAATGAACGAATAAACACTCTCTCCCCAACCTTCTCTTGATAACGTCTTCAAAGTGGGAGCCGAAACGTCGAGAATTTTTAAAATTCCAACTTGGTTCGATATTATGTAATAATATTTATTTAGGTACATGTACGATATAACTGGCTGTACAAAAGTGACTTTAAATGTACTCGATGTATCTATCTATCTATCAACAGGATGTACGACAGCTGTTTCATATACTTTGCAAAAATAAAGAGGAGATCAGAGAAAATTTTTCTGTGGTATTTTCTATTAAGATCTTAAGGTAAACTGTCTCTAGTTGATAAGTTAGATATCTAAACATGCGTAAGATAGTGTAATTGTGAGTGTCGGTGTAGTGATAGTTTAAATAGTATGTTCAGTTTGAATATCACCAATGATTCCTGCAATTTCAATTCGAAATTTAAGCCAAAATTGAAAGCACTTTTTAAATCCGACAAAAATAACATGTTTTGAAATTGTTGGAAATCGTTAACAAAGCAGTTTGTTTTTGATGTTCAAGAATAATAAGAAGTCATTCATAGACAAATCAGAATTGCATAGTGAAATGCTAATTAATTCGACCTTGTAGCTGGTTGATAATTAAGTTAATTGAGTAGCAGTGTGAGAAAATTCGAGAATGATTCGCTATTTCTTTGATGTTTTCCGAATAATTTCTAGCAAACGAATTGTTGTATACCATCTGGAACTGAATGTTTCACGTTACGCCAATTCCATTGTTGCCACATAATCGATTATTATAAATAAACAGAGTTCGTTGAATGTCTTCCGTAAACAACTCTTTTAACTCGTTCTGAAAAATAATAATTGATTATTGCTTTTCTATACAGCCTATGATAGACCTTTAAGAAAATGTTTCTATTTTGAAAAATAATTTTCAAAGAAAAATAATCATCAATATATTGTCTTGATAATGCAGGTCATACGATCTCCTCTCACAATATTTTACATGGCAATATTTGGTTCAAACAAGTTCAATCACAGCATCGATGTTTTCCAACACACTGGCATATTTGGAAATGATCATTGATCACTTTTGAAATCATTGTAGCTTCATTGTTATATACTGTATTATGGTCAGCGACGTACTCTTTGTCGTAATAAAATTGTTCACGGGTCAATTTCATTTTTAACCAAAGACAGCACTTCTCAAATTACTACAAATCCAAATTAGTTGTAAATGTTGTTGTAGTTGAGGTTGTGTTCAACGACGTAAACATTACGCTGGAAATAGTGATGATAGTCAGATAGTCAGTGTTGGAAGATTAGAAATATACTCTTGCTGACATTCTTCGCATAACTGATCATCATTTTCGTAGAATAGGAGTTTAGTAGCCAAAATTGCTAATATTATAATGCTTACTAAATGCGTCGGATACATACATGCAGAGGTGAACGTAGAGTATGTCTAAATTCATGTGACAAAATTAAGATGAGTCTATCTAATAACAAAATTTCCTCAGCCCCCACTTTTTCGATATCTTCTTCTTCTTATTCCTGCGTTAAGTCCAATGACTTGTGTTTACTGGGTGATGTTTAATCTTATTTGTGATTCTGATGACCAGCTATGTTGCCATCTTTTTTGTGGTCTTCCTTTTGATCTTTTCCCTTCGGGTTTTCCATCTCTTCTGATCTTTGCTAATCTGTATTCCTCCATTATCGTTACGTGTTGATTCCAATTTCTTCTTCTCTCTCGTCACCATCCTGAATATTACATTGTTGCCGGATATCTTCGTTTCTTACATGGTCTCGTCTAGTCTTTCCTATTATGCATCTTAATGTTTTCATCTCAGTTGTTCTCAGTGTTTGTTTTGTTTTCTTTATCGCCTCTGGTTTCCATACGTCAGTATTGGTCTTATACATGTTTTGTAGATTCTTGTTTTCTTTTTTATTCCTATATGTTAAATAGTGGTGACTGAAATTGGGTTTTTATTTATTCTTCTAAAATTTCGGTAATGCTAGAAACTTGACATTCTATGTTTTTTTAGCACTCACAAAGGACTAATCACGGGTATTTTTTCAATATTTGTACTACATTTCCAGTATTTATTATGAATCGTAATACATTTAACATCCTTCGAAAACAGGCTTTTCCCAACTATCTAAAAACAGCTATATTTATTCCCCTGTACAAGGGTGGCGAAAAAAATAATACTAGTAACTATCGTCCTATTGCATTATAACCGTCTATTGCGTTTACAAACATAAAACTTTGAAAACTAAACAATCGATTGTGTTGATCATGATATTCTGATGATTAACAAACTAGTCGATGTGTTCCTTTGGAATGGTTTGCATCTTACCTTGAATGGAGACAGCAGCTGGTACGAGCTAGTGGTAGAGTAATTTACGAGTTTACAGTGGTGTACATCAGGTCCATTTTTTTTTGTTCCAGTGGTCCAGATATACAAGCTTTACATTCTACCATGGGCAAAGATCTCATTACTATTAAGTCCTGTTTTGACTCAAATGGGCTCTATTCAAATACTTAGAAAATTTTATTTTCATCCTATAAAGGAGTTTCACAGCCTCTAAAATTCAGCAATGACTTAATACGATCCTCAAATTCGTTTTTCGTCTACATATTGACAGTGCTGTCACAGGTCTGTAAATTAACAACTTCGCTATGGTTTGCTCTCTGGGGGTCTTATAGTTTACACTATCTAACCTAACCTGAAAAAGCTATTCGTTATATTTATGGTTTAATTGGTAAAACGCATTGCGAATTCTATTTTAAAAATACAAAATTTTAACCTGAGAAACTCATTCATAGTTACTATACAAGAAGAAAAAATAAGCTACATGATGAAGTCGCTATATAAAAAAAAATAAAAAATTAGTATGCCATCATTTACTACTTTGAGTTTAGGTTTGAAATATGGATAAACAGCAAAAAACATGACCAATCACTTATGAGAAGACGCCAAAGTAGCAATCTGAGAATGAAATTGTGCGCTACTCCAATCAAAGTACACTATAAATTAATTTTGTAGTCGTGGTGGAAACTTAGTGCAAGTCGCAAAGAATCGCAATGAATGTAAGTTGGCTTTAATTCATGTAATTAGAAGAGCTTAACTTTTCCAGAACAAATTCTAAAAGTTTTAATGTATGTTATTAAAGAGAATTTACGTCCGTGGTAGAAATTTAAATTGTGCCCTTTTGTTTTTTCCGGCATCTTAAATACACCAAACAGTCAAGTATTAAAAGAACTTCGTCGACATTTAAATCTAAACTGGTTTGTTCGCCTGAATTATGGTTGCTACGTCACACAACATATTTTTTTATCTTGGAATCTTATTTTTCATTGAAGTGTATTCAATAGAAATTCTTGTTCAACATCGGAATAATTTATTGAGAAGCAAAAAAAATGGATGAACACAAGTTTAGTACAAAGTATAGAAATACGAATTAACTGAGAAGCGAGAATATTTGAAATAAATTTGACTCTTATCAATCATCACATTATATACTATACGAAAGAGAGAAAATAAGAAAGTTATTAGCCTCAAATACACTCATTTTTACTCAAGAAAGTAGCTTATTTCACACATATACTAAAAAATAACTAAACATACATGCATTGAAATGCTTCTTTTTCTTGTGTAATATATGGTCTCGAACGATAGAGGGAATACGCGAATACAATATGAATATGGCTGGGTGCCGAAAGGCGAAAGGCCAAATTTAAGAAGACTGAAAAAGTAGACACTATGATTTTTGAGGTTACATTGAATAAAAATTGAAAGTTTGTTGTGATTTGTGTTCAAATACATACTAGTGTCTGCAAGATAATTTAAACGTTAAAATTAAGTGTTATTACTATTACTTGGTAATGTATAAAGTAGTTTACTATTACAAAATATTTTGTCGAATTTTTTAACTTTACAGCACACGTGTTTATATACTTTTCAACACATGAGTGATAATGTTTAATTGAATTTCTTATTTAAATAATACGTTTTTTGAAAAAAATTTACGTGGTCGTAGAAAAAATAGTGTACACAACTCGTTGGAACGTGTATTTCAGCTCGTGCAAAACAGTAACTAGTGCGAAATGTATCATTTTCCAAACTTGTTATGGAATATACTATTGTAGTACATATGCGGAAAAATATTGTGATAATTGACTTCATCTCTCATCATATCAAACTCAAAACCCAATTTCGTCAAATTTAACTTGAAAAGTGAATTCCATTCAAATCTTTGCAACACAATTCGTTTCATTTATTTGGTACTTAATTTTTTTAGTTTTTAAGGTATATGCAATTTTTTGCACAAATCAAATATGAATGAATATTATGCTTTCATATTCAGTCTTCAAGGAACTCAATGCAGCTCTCATTCATTTAATTTTTATCATGGAAAGCTATTTTGTGAATCGGGAAAATGTGGTGTTAAACTAAAATTTTTCATTTTCATTCACAATAATATTTTATCAAATAAAACTATAAACACTGTACAATGACATCCTGTTTCCATTGGTTGAGTTGGCCTCTAAAAAATAAATAGGCAGGTAGAATTGAGGTTATGTTTCATGAAATTTCGATCGTATTATCTCTATTTCTGGAAAAAACTTTAAATTGGATATAAGATATGTATAGGAAAGATAAATATTGATAATTCTTTTTAGTGTACTCACATTTACAAATATGCGTGGAAATAAATCTGTTACACGTGTTGTTAAATATGTGAATAAAGAGAAATTCATCATTTTTGTATGTGATCATAAGAGAATATTTATCGCATGTGTTTCTGTTTACTATGAATCTACACGTTTCTCTTTGTTCTAATTGTCTCTGTTGATTTCGTCTATCTCGAACCTCTTGTACATATAACCTGTTAATAAATCAAATTAAAATACCTACTTGTGAGAAACAGTGACTCAGTATCGTATTCGTTTGCTTATTATTTGACTTACCTTTCACAATAATACAGCACGTATATTTATTAAACACGTACACGTTTCTGTTTTGGTTTAAAACTATTTGCAAAAAATGTTAAGTACAATATGTACAGATACGGTAATGGCCGTTGTTAGTGGGATCTCACAGCACGTGTTTATTTACATCAGAGTGAAAAGTGACTTTTTAGTTATTGATAAATAATTATTGCACTGAAACTAATTATAAATTTACGATGAGAACAAAATTAACAAGAGAGCACATGATACGTATAACAGTCACTGCTACCATCGATACAAAAAGGAAATTGAAATTATAGATAAGAATTTATCGTACTATAATTAATATATTCCATTGCCATCATGCAATCCTATTGCGGATCTGTGGATAAAATAAAAAAATCCATAGACAAATAGTAGATCGTAGAAGAGTGAAAAATTCACAGTCATATATCTTTTATTTCAAGGAATGACAAGAAAAATAAAAATCTTGCAAAAAAATGAGGGTTAATCGTTTTATCTAAAAAAAAAAGTTAGGGGTGAACCACCCTTATCATTTGAATGAATGGAAAATAGATGTTATTCGATTCTCAGTCCTAGCCGATATGCACAAAAAATTTCATGAGAATCGGTCAAGCCGTTTCGGAGGAGTTCAAATACAAACACCGCGACACGAGAATTTTATATATTAAATTATATTTTTATGTATAGAGCTTCAGTAGAGGCTTAACAAGAAGTATACAAAAGCAATTACAAATAATTCCAGAAATAACATTGTAATGTTGAGAAGTTTGTTTTATTTAATCAGTTTATTTTCGACTCATATTTATCACACAAGCAGAACAAACTCAAAAAATTTGATAACAACTTTCTCAAGCTAATTACTTATAGGCAAAACACTGCCTACGGCGTCGGTCTGTTACTACTGGAAAAAACACTCATTGAATATCCACCATATTTGCTCGATTTGGTTATCTTTTAATATAAAGAAATATTTACGTGGTAGACGTTTAACGACGGAGGATGAAATAGATGAAGAAATTCATCAAGTTTATTTAAAATAATTGACTAGTTTCAAGTTTTTTAAATATGATGGTTTAGGCAACACAATTATATAGTGATTATTTTTAAACATAAATAGAATTATATTCCTGAAAATACTTGTAGTATTCTTGTACGTTAAAATAGATGAGGGGATAATCAACTTAAAACTGAGCTTTTCAACCAAATCGCCAACAGAGCTTTTTATGTCAGAATTTGTGGAGCCCTTACATCTCCTCCACTCAATTACACTGTCTGCCGCGCGTTTCGATAACCAAGTTATCGTCTTCAGAGACTGAAGGTGAACATCAGCCTCTTACCTTCAGACACTGAAGACGATAACTTGGTTATCGAAACGTGAGTCGAACAGTGTAATTGTGAGTGTTGGAAAAGTGGTGGTGTGAACAGTGTGTTAAGTATGAATAGATTATTTTATAAATAGCTACGAAGCTACTAAGAACTCATCATATTAGGAGGATAAACAGTTCCAATTAATTCTAACATCGATTAACACGTTTCGCCGATATCGTTTTGAAATTTCTTCTGGCTTCTAGCCCCTGGCTCTTAGCGTAGGTATTAGTTTTATAAAAATATGAAGTTTTGTAAATTGTGATATGTATTTGCGTTGCGTACGCCTATGATCCGATTTGAGAGTATTTCAAACAATTCCTCCGCTTCTTCTCATCGAGTTCAGCGAGAAATGCGAAACAGGGAACAAAGGTGCCCAAAGTCGACAACAATAAATAATATCTATTATGTTTCTCTAGGATACATTATTAATTGATAACTGCAAGCGGAGAATAAAAGGAATACCCGAGCTATTATATAATTCTACGTATTCGAGTTGTAAGGGCTCCGGTGGCATTTTTTCTACTAACTGGATAATATAGAAGTTGTTGTTTTGGAAACATTCATATAGTTGGATCAATAGAGAGGCGCATTGGTTTTGTTTCATATGAAAAACAAGGCAGAATGAATAATACCCAAATTTAGTATATGTTATATTCGTGTAATACGAGGGGGTTTGATGGAAGAACTTTTTGAAAGCTAACAAAACTTTCATGAAGTTGTGAAGTTCCTCAATCCTTCTAATTTCATTTGTCTAACATATAAAAAACTCGATTTGGAACGCAATAAAGAATTCGATGATCATTTTAGAATATTTCGAAGTTTAATAAAAAGATTACAGTTTATATCAATAACAAATTTTAGTAGATTAAATATTGCAATACATTTTTTCATCGGTATGAGATGAATTCACTTAGTTTTAACGGTGCCCTACAAATCGTGACGATTTTTAATCCGTTGAGATAAGAATGCACCTACTCGGGACAGGGATATTACAGGTAAACGAATACGTAGACCGAGTACACAATACAACTCGTGACAGAGTATAACTTGTAATTTAGTACCTAATCTATTTTGTGAAGCTGGAAAATTCAAAAATTAAAACCTAGAATATCTAAATCTTTTAAATTGAATTTCAACATTATGTAGGTACTAAACAATAAACAATAAAGAAATGAATTTTTATAATTTGGAGAAGCCGTAATTTGTAAAATTCCACATAACATAATAATACACCCTTAAAACTCGTTAGGTTAGGTTGGGTTAGTCAAATAAAATAACACAATATAAATTTGTGAAACTGGTCTATTCTACTGAATATACTGTTTAACCACCACTACACCAACACTAACAATGACACTGTCCGAAGCGTGTTTCGATAAGCAAGTTATCGTCTTCAGAGACTGAAGGTAAACTGTTTACCTTCAGTCTCTGGTTATCGAAACGCGCGTATATTCAGTATGAATATCGCCAACGGTTCCAGAAATTCCAACTTAAGTCTATTTTAGGTACAAAATATAATATTTTTTACTGAAATACACTGTAATATATATATATATATATATATATATATATATATATATTATATTTTTTTTCTTTTCATAATTAAAATACCTGCAAAATAGATACTGGGACTGCATAATACTGAAACCTCGAAACCTCGGTAGCATAAAAACTTCAAAATAATTCAAACACCATAATGACCGAGAAAGATAAAACAATTGAAACAATGAAGTTTATCCTAATAATGTTCAACATAGTAAGCAGAAACAATTTTATCGTCAATAATGGTATGCCTAAAGTGTTTTCTGATATATTTATTATTCAGGAATAATGCTGGACTTGAGAAAAAACAACTGGAAAAACCTGTGTTCCATCCCAATAATACACCTGCCCATTCTTTCGCTATTTTTGCAGAAAAATTTTCCTAACTGCGTAACAATTTATTGGCACATATTCACCTGATCTGTATCCATCCGATTACTATATGTTCTTGAACATGAATAAAAATAGGGATGTTACAAAGATTATTTTTCATATGACGGGGATCTTGAAGTCATTTTATACAGATCATCATTGCCAACCAAATCTTTTCATTGCCAAGGCATAACTAGAATGAGAAATGACGTTACTGTGTAAAAATGACAGTTATGTGTGAATACAACTTGCATTTTGTGTTAATACACAAATTAAGACATAGGAACAACTTCCTATCAACATACTTCCTCTATCCATTATCCTCGAAGTGTGAGAAGACATTACGGAACTCTAGAGCACTACGCCTGGGTGATAACTTCTACAAATATTGAAAGCAATTCTAATTGCTCACAGTATTAATATCAGTAATATTAATCTTCAATGAAAGAGTTCTAAAAATCTGAGACAGTAACGAATACCAACCTACCTTCTGATATATGGTGTGCTTAAGTCAGATTGGTACAAACCTATAATAAATAGTGTCAATAACTTTAAGAATGAAGTTTCTAAAAAATTAAAATTCAACACTATTAACATATATACTCGTAATTGTTATGTATGAATGAATTTAGGGTCTCGTATGCACTGCGACCCAAAGGATCTATTATGCCCCCCTTTCTTGCTGCGATACTGAAGTAAACCCAGTGTTTACAGCTGATTCATCAATCCCATTCCTTCGTCTTCTATTTCCAGCGCTCCCAGTGCTTTGGAGTTCCTTAGTGATTCACCCTTCGAGAAAATGTGGATTGAGGTTTCGTCCTCGGTGCAACAAAATCTGCACGCCGCATTATCTATTAGGTCTAGCGTCTTCAGGTGTTTGTTGAGGCGATAAAACTCCTGTTAGTATTCATAGATTGTTCTTACTTGATATATCCAGCAGATCTATTCTAGCTGTAGTTTCCCAGAAGAGTTTCCCTGTAGGTTATCCAAATAATTGGGACAACTTATATGGTACCTATGAGAAGGTAGTATTTATATAAAACTAATTAGTTAACCAGAGATTCCTTGTGCTTATTATGGTAATAATAAGATATTTAATGAATTAGTTCTTGAAAGCTTTTCTTGATGCTTTTGTTTATAAACACTCTCAAGAGAAATTCGCTCCCACAAATACAAATAAATATTTTAGATAGTTTCTTTTGTAAAATAATGTTTCCATTGCAAAGTATCTCTTCCCTGAACTCGCTTTCGTATCTAACTTAATTACAATTGAAAGCTGAAAATTTCTTCATTAAAAGGTCACTTGTAAATTCTAAGTCACAGTAATTAGTACAGTCAGTGCTCAAAATGACTGAAAGTTTTGAAAAGTTGTGATTTAATAGAATTCGACATACTCCTCTGGAACTTTTCCTTTGCCACCTATATCTTAGGCGCTCGCGCCGTCATTTTTACAAATTTATGTAGTAACCTTTTTTATGTGTAATCAATAGTTTGAGCGTACGATAGCCACAAATCAAGGCATGTTGCGTTTGTTCCAATTGAAATGTTGAAAATCCAATAAACTACTTACTGCCTGTAAGATTCAAATTAATTAATTAATCAATACAGCAATCAGTATTGATTAGTAATCTCATAAGTGTCGACGAAGATATATCTAGATCTACTTAGTCTTAACAGCTCTATCGATGCGTTTAAACATATATATTCTAAAACCAGAAAAAGCAACAATTTCCCGACAAATATATTCAGCGAATATAGAGCGGCAGGTAACATGTTATTATTGTGGTAGCTGTGACACAACGTCAGCACTCTTCAATTAAGGAAAAATGTACTAATATACTCAAAAAAAGTAACGACCTCATCCAGGTATACAAAACCAAAATGCTTATTTACAAAATTAGCATAGAAAATAAATTAATTATTGCATTGCTTCCATTAACAGAAGCAGCAGCACAATTACAGTCATTTGGCACCGAATCACCGGATTCATTAAGGGTATGTAATTGGAAAAGGAAGGAAAAAAGGAAGAATGGGATCATTTCTGTGACCACTCTCGAGCTCTGACCTCTGGAAACCTGGATAGAACTTATTTCTTGTAAATGTAGAAAGGAATTTCGTGTCTGTGGATGCAGAAAAGCTGAATTGCAAGTTATATGCACTAATTGCAATGGTGCCTGTAATAATTCGCACATTCCACTACAAGACAACGATGAGGAGCGGAAAACATAGTCTAGTCTCGTAATACAAAATCAAAGAACAAATGGACTACAACAAAGCTGATGATTACATGACGTGAGAGAAATTTCTATTTGTGACATTTCACTTGATACCGAAAACGATGAACTTCTAAAACCTGGTCCATGAAGAATAACAAGAGTAAAGGAGAATACACTAAATTCTATAATATTGTATGACAAATGAATTAGGCCCTCCTGGAGATACTGAAAAAACACGCCACTTTCACAACCGCATGTTGTTGAGGGAATCAGTTATTTAGGCAAAACGCGATATAATAAAGAAAATTTTTTCTATCTCAATTTATCACGTAACTCATTTTATCGTTAAATAAGTGGGAGCAAAATTTATCTCAAAAAAAAACTGTATGGGAGCCATGTTTCCATCGTCAATTTTCAAAACCTTCCAGATAAAAATACCGAATGACTGTACTAAATAAACAATCTGAGACATAATTCTTAAAAGATAAAAACTAGCCATCTTTAATATCTAGGTCAACTTCAGAAGTACTAAGAAGAGTGACATTAATTCTTTAATCTTTAAATTTTTTATAAAACTATGAATTATTTTTGTTTATTTTTTGCACTTACTTAATTGTATAACATATATTTTAAGTATTCTAAAAATTTATGAATTATAGAAAAAAACTACTATTTAGTAACGTTCGAATACATAAAATTTAGATTATATAACATGAAACCACGACAGATCACAAATTTCTGTATTTCCAACAAGAAGCAATATTTTTGTCGATTTTGAGACCGCTTCCCTTATAGTTTACGTGATGTTATTAGAAGGTGAGGTTATATATCATAAGGAACGTCACTTAAGCTAGTAATTTCTTCTTGTTGCTACAACTTTATTGTCTACAACCCAGAGAGAAATAGCTTTGGAATATGAGAAGACGTGAAAACAATATTTTTGTCACAATAATTAAGCTTTGAAAATATAAGGAGGTTTTTTTAAATACTTGTCTCGATATTGGTGTGAAGTTGAATGAAATTGACGATAAAATTGAACGGAATATTCATTGGATAGTATGAGATAATTAAATGATAGTGATGATTTGTGTTGTCTTTAGTTCAGATCGATGACTCCAAATGAAAGGGAAATGACGCTCTGATAAGATGCGTTAACGTGGAAACCGATCAGCGAATTCAGTCTCCTGGGAATTGCGTGTCAGTATGGATGTCGATGACAAAAAAGTCGATGGATGTTATATTGACCGAAGAAGATGTAATCCATTATTCGTTAGAAATAAGTAAAAGAATGTATATTATAAATGAGGTTAAATGAAAACAATTCTGACACTGTTCACTAAATATCTCAATATTTAGTAAATAGATTGAAAATTCAAGTATATTATAAAAAATGCAACTGCATTGAATAAATATGAAATATATAAGAAACGTCCTGAACAGAAATTCACACAGATGCATGGAAAAGTGTTGTCTTCTCGAAGGATAATATTTTGCAAATTGTTAAACTAGATTTGATCAATAATTACTTGTAGTAGATTTGAATTTACTGTAAGATAATAGATAAAATTTTCGAGCAAACTACATCTTTTCTCATGATAAAAATTCCAGCTTATTGCAAAGATTCCAACTCGTGAGGTTATTTCACTTTTAATTCATTTCTTACGAAAAATATAAGCAAGCAAGCAGTTAGGGAGAAGAGAGATGATTTTTCTCGCTTTTTTAGGAAGTAGAATATAACATTTTTTTATAAGAAACTTCATCAGACCTTATCATTATTAAAATCTTAAAGCCGAGAAGTAAATTGCCTCCAGCAAGGACATTTTAATTATTTTACTACTTTATAAATTTATAACATAAAAAAATGAGAGAAGGAATTCCATGATTGCGATCTGTGAGTACTTCAAATAATGGAAGTTAAATTAAAAAAATTGAATTTTGAACTCTATGAAGCCATAAAAATGACACGCCATATAAACGACGAAGACAGACATGGAAATATATCATAAATTATAACTATATGGAGGTATATGAAGGAGGGTCCACATTTGACTTAAATTCTTGTATTATACATCACAACGATGCGGTGCAAAAATGTGTGCCGAAACGAAAAACGAAATATTCTGAAAAGGTATTGCAAACTGGTATAAGAATCGCCGTTTGCCAATAAGCTGTGACAGATAATTTTTGTTTCATGGTTATGCACTCTCGAAATTACGTGTCTTTCTTCAAAATTTTTCGACAATCAACTTTATTAGGTACTCAAAGTCTGCAGGAGACATGCGAAAGAAATTTCTAAAATGACCAAAACTGTCATCCAGGGATAGTATATTCAGTAAAAGGTTTCCACCATATTCATTTCTATTTACAAATATATTCTTCATCCAGCAACGTCTCCTCTGTTCAGCTTTCTTTTTCATAATGATGTATTTTTTCTTTGATTCTAATTCCGCCATTCGTTAGTACTAAAAAAAAGTACAACACAGAGCAAGAAAAACCAAACTTGGAAATCTTATCCGACACAAATAGTAAATTTATTTGCAAGACGACAGTTAGTATAATTCTAACATTATTTACTTAACAGCTCTTGAAATAATTTACTGAACCATTTTCCACATAATAATAACTAACATCTTACGCAATTGCTTATGTCTAATTTGATGAGTTGTTATCAGTATTATACTTCTTCTGATGATCTGATTTTTTCTTAAATATATTATTTTTGTATATCCCCAGAAATAAGATTCAGATTCAGCAAATCTGGTTGGCCACTTTACTTTTTCCCTATTTCCAATCCATCTGTCTTTCGTTTACCATTCTGCTGATAGCAAATTTTTTGCCAACTACATTTCCTATTGCAGAAATATTTTATGTGTCAACAAATATCAGCACTTTTGTTGTTTAAAACTATCCTCACTCATTTCTTGATTAATAACATAATGAGTCTCACGACCCTGAGTGAATTACGATCAATCTAGATCGAAGTTGCTCGTACTAACCTAACCTAACTTTCGTGTGCTAAAAGAGATTTCCTAGGCAAAAACTTCGAGAGTTTAAAATAGGTATTGAGAAATAAATTAACAATATTTCATCCGCACAAGATAAATTTACAAAATAGCTTGAATAGACCAAATCATGAGACCAAAAGATTTTATCTTTCAAAAAGAAGCTTGATTATTTTCTGATAAAATAAATTGCTCGTCGAATATATGAATAAACAACAACAATAATCTATTCCATATTTTATTTTCATTTAATTTTACACACACCTGTTTATATCAATACACAAAAAAAAATTACATTGGTCTGGCGTGGCACCCGTTTTGTTGAAACTTGAGAGTTTACCTCGGAAAGTACTATTGGGAGTTAATTAAATTATATATAACTTGGACTCAGATTGGTGAACAATTTGTATTGAATTGAACCCTTTGAGCTTTTTGACAAAACAAAATAAAAATAGACATTTGCATTAACTATTACATTAACATACACAAAAACTAAATTTATATTTTCAAAATGCTACTAGAAAGAAATATGCTGCCTTTTATAACTGTTATTTTAGATGTTTTAGAAAAAAAATTACTAAATAATGTGGAAAAACAATTTTGTAAACACTATATATACAAAGCAGAATTGAAAAGAAATTAGAAAAACTTATTAGTGAGGGTGATATCACGACAAATACTCTGAAGTTATTGGACATTTTGAAATCGAGAAAATTTTTGGATGTGGTGGCAACAAACTAATCACATTTAATACTTGAACGTGGATATAAAACATAAAAAAATTACGAAAAATCTAACAGGCCGATTGGCATAATACAAAGCTATGATCCTCGGAGCTAAGATAATTTAGTTATCGAAACGCACGTCAAACAATCAAATTTTGTGTGTTGCACGAGACAGCTCGTAATTTCTGAATATACAAAATTTTGTATATCTTTTATTATTTATTAGGTCTAATACAACTCATTTATATTGCACAATCAATTCTATTTAATAATCGTCACTGACAGGACAGACATCAAACCAACTCAAAAGTTGAAGATGTAGTCTACCTGTTAGAGGAACACACGCTTATCGCAGTCTATCATCATTGAATGAATAATTTTATATAGGTGTCAAGAAAATATTCCAACTGTCTCCAAAGTTAATCAAGTGAATATAATATGAATAGTATGAACTGATCGGTTTCCAGAATAAGAATTTCATGAGAATTCAAATATTTGAAAGTAAAATATTCTAAAAAAGTAGCATAATAAAGCTAAATATTTATTAATCTTCTAAATATCTGCTTAGTCCGCAATAAAATTATGCTGAACAATGATGCTCGATTTTATTCGTTCGAAAAACTCTGCTCATAGAGTGGAAATATTATACAAACATAAGTAATGAGAAGAAGTCCTCTCCATTATGTGATGTCCTTCATCCATAGGCGGAGGATATATTACCTGTAAGTATATTAGGACAAAAATTTTCTCTGCTCATTTCAGTTATGTTACACCGCGAATAAAATTTTATTTTCTTGCGCTCTCTCGTTTTAATACGTTATTTATAATCCATCAACCTTACCTCATTTGGTGATTAATTATCTCTCATACCCGTTATCAAAATTATTTGGTGTCCACTCTTTTTCAATCGATTATAATCTCTTTTAATTCGGTCCTCATCCAATCGGTTGGTAGCCCTTTTGGGCAGAATACGAAGACGAGTAGGTTTCATCAAGTTATTTGGCGGAAAGTTAGGTTGATATCCTCTAACAAACTTCATGTTATGAAATATAATTTCGATCCATAAGCAAAGAGGATTGTCGTTAACAAGAAATCATTTTCTAGGAACTACCAAATCCTGTTTCTTCCTGAGCGACACCTGGTTTAGCGGCCTCTTTCGTCAAAACAGCGAACCATTTTGACATTCGATGTTTCATTCAAATAGGATAAATACTCCCGACACCCTACACATTGAGATATTTTTTAGAATCAATTACAAGGACTACTGGTAACAGCTCAATAGAGGGAGCAAAAAAACCTGTTGAGGTGTACTTTTTGAAGAACCTTGTAAGTATTGAATTCAAAATGCCCCTTGTGTAAAAATATAATATTGTCAAACGAATTAATTGAGACAAATTCATTAATATATTCTAGGGAACATAAAAAAATGTTTTATGTGCGCCTTCAGCAAAATTCTGTCATATTTTTAAAAGTTTTTTTGATAAAATTTTCGAAAGATTGTCCCAGTTAATAAGTTCGTTAGGCATAAAAAAACAAATATTTCGTATGGAGGATTTGACAGACATTTCCTCAATATTTTATTCAGACCATAAGGATTATGTAAATATGTTTGTAAATATTAGTTTTAACATATGTATCTTCCATTACATAAGTATTATTAATAAAATTTTGAAGGGCAAAGATCAACAATGTAAAGATTATGATGTTGTGATGAATATAGCATATGTTGAATATAGGGATAGCTGCAAGAAAGACAACGGTAATCATTAATTAACCATGGTTATAAAATCAGTTTTTTATATACCATTGTATGTACCATGTACAAACAGAAACATCTTTTAAACACGCCAACATCTCACTGTTGACAGTCCTAAGCCTCCTATAGTGTGAAGGAAAATTTTGTGTTTGTGGATATAGTTATAAAATATCAAAGACAAAATAAAAATTATAATAATCATCCTGTGTTTCAATATTCCATCTACCTATATCTTATATAAACCATTTAATTGTGAAATTTAGGTGGTCGGACCTGGTTGTCACATAAATCGTAAATGAAACCAAAATATTTCACAAAATACTTCATTTAAACAGCATTTTAATTTCAGATATTTATATTTTGTTGTAAACAACAATATTTGAATTTGAAATGTTAGGAAAATGAAAGTATTTTGCATAATACTTTTGTTTCATTAACAATTTGATGCGACAACTAGCTTCGAGCATTTAAAATTACTCGAGTTATTTTTAAATTTCCCGCGAAATTAGCATGGATATGAACCTAAGATTAAATCTTTGATTATAAAAATCTTTTTTCTTGGTACTAAGCTAATTTGAAAGATGCTGCTAGGATCGAACTTTGTCATCAAATTTTTATACAGAGTGGCAGATCTATCGAGTATTATAATCTTAGGTACATACACCACAAAACTTAACAAGCATTGACGACGAGACGACGACTGACGAGGCAACGGTAAGTCACGACGCGCTCTACTAAATATGGAAAAAGCAAATTTTTACAAGTAATAGTCGCTGATAATATTGATAGACAGAAGCCAAGCCAACATTTTAGTTCTTCACTATTGAAACCAAATAAATTTACGAATGTGGACCCCCAACGTAGATTTCCATCGAGTGTACCGTGGACCCCTGGGCCACTTTGGGAATCACGGAGTTAAATGAATAATTCTGGTCATAGTACAAACAGAATTACTGTTCTGGGAACTTATCTCCTATCCAAACTAAAGTATCTGGTAACAAGTATGTAGTTTCATACAACTTAATGCGTTTTCTAGCAATTACCAGTCTGCTTTGTTTCATTTCCGTAAGAAAAATTGAATAGAAAACATCAGATTAAAATTAATCATAAACATAATATGAAACATATTGACTGCACATGTGAAATGCTTAATATCAAGTCACAGAAGAATGTATTTGTTCATTCAGAGTGTTTATTATAATTAATGATTGTGCCAAAAATGTGCTTTATTCATCATATTAAAATACTATGAAGAAAAAAACATCCTTTTAAATGTTATAATTTTAAAGGAACTTGAGGTGTTTGCAGATTTGCTCATAAACAAACAAACAACAAAGCAAAGTGAAGCCAAAAATGTAATCAATTCAAATTTCACATTCACTTTTAATTGTTAATTTGTATTTGAAAAATTCAATGTAACGATTGATATTGTGAATATTAATTATTAATAGTTAGAAGCGAATTGTACATACCACTGATAAATAAAAGATACCAAATTATTTGATGAAAATTATATATTCCTATCTGATAAATAGAAAATTTCACGTTAAAAGTAACGAAAGCAGGACAGGGCCATACCCCATCAATGCAAGAGTCAATTTTATCACCTTTGTTGTAGTCCCTTTCCACATAATATGACTAACCATTTTCACACACGCTTACGTTACTTGTTTTGTAGCATCGTCAAAAAATCCTAATCATGCATTGGAAAACACACTTAAACATCAAAATTTTACCATATTTTAAAAACAATAAACTAGCTATGAATGTCTCGCAGGTTCAAAATAACGGACAA